>NC_141146.1:110752465-111356631 GCF_053477565.2 Lygodium microphyllum
CTTTCAATAGAGTTCAATCTCCTTTTTTTCAATTTTCAACCACACTAGGAAATCATATCTTTCTTTATATTTTCCCATAGAAATTTCGAACCCTTTGATTTTCCATGTTCAATTATATCTAATACCTTAAAATGTATATTTAACCTTGTATAATGAAGGAGTAGTTCTATTTACAACCTCCTAACAATTTCTTCAAAATAAAATCATGAGAAGTACTATCATCATGCTTGCAAAATAGTAACATCTAAATCATTCAAAAACCTTTTATCTTCAACTAAGCTTGTAAAGAAATAAGTGTACCTGATTTTTCTTTAGTTGTTGCTTCTTGTTGTAATGTATACATAATCAAATCAAGAGTTCAATTAGGTATCTCCTCGATATTGTGCAACTAAGCCGTGTTTTGATTGTTGTTATGGGTGAAAGTTGAACTCGGTAATTCAATAAAAAATATTTATGTTTTCCACATCGATAACAAGTAAACTTGGGCCTTTTATTTTGAACATTAAGATTTGTAGTTTGAGATTTTACCTTATTGTTTGGATTGTTGTTTGCATACCTTTGCACATTGTAGCTTTGTGGTTGGACATTGGAAGGCTTGTTAAGTGAAAAAGAATAAGGATGATAAGGCAGTTTATTCTGGTTATGGCTATTGTTGAAAGATTGGGGTGTATGAGATTGTTGACCATGAAGCATCTCGGTAATGGATTGAAATTCGTTCTCATCATCATAGGCATAGGAAATAGCTTCATGAAGGAAAGTAGGTTTAAGAGAATTCAATTTAGCTTGGATGTTGGATTGAAGACCATCTTTATATTTGTACTACAACATGCTCTCGGGAACCTCCTTAAACATGGGTAACGACAAAAGTCTTTGCTAAAATATTTCCATATAGGTAGGCACATAATTACCTTCTTACTAAGATAAATTAGACCAATTTCACCTTGCTTGAAGATGAAATTCATGCATAAGGAAAGATTATTTAATATTTTCTTAAAAATTTGACCACATATTTGATCGATTAGTACTATGGCAGCAAGGACATTCCACCAAAGCAATGCTTTATACGTTAGATAATTGGTTCTCTATCCAGGACATTGGTATCCCATATGAGGAGGCAAAGGCACAATTGGATGACCTGAGAAAAATCAACAACAAGCTAACACAGGAGCACAAACGAAAGAAGAAGCCAATCAATGTGTTTGAATAGCAGCCAATGGAAGTGACATATCAAAGCATGCAAGGTAGCTCAAAATAAGAACCTAGGTGAGGTGAGGTTGGATCATGTATTAAAATATTGTTGAAGGCAAGTACATTGGAAAATGCTCTGAGTAATCCTAAGTTTAAGGCTATGAAGAAAAAGGTGATTGAGTGCACATTAAAAGATGTATTAAATGAGTTCTCAATTGTAGATGCACAATCCATTTGTGACAAGGCCGATATTAGCATATCGGCTTACTCAAAGATATTCAAAGGTGTGAAGGTTGGGTTTGGTCATGTGCTGAAGAGAAATAGAATCATGCCTCTTCCTCAACCTTCAAAGTTAATAAAGGCACGATGGCAACTTAATACAAAGGTTTTGGAGCTGATAGGAGATCCCATGCATGTTTAATATGTGGAAACACTAAAGTTGGGACCAAAAATGCATATGAGGTGAAGCTCACCGAACTCAACAATTACTATTCAGATTTGTACAAGGTGTAGTCGGCAATGGTAATGTACTACAATATGTCTGTTGAGGAATGTAATGGTAAATTGCAGTTTGTTATAAAATTGGATGAAAGTGAGATCGTCAAAGGAGTAAAGCTTGAAAGAGTTAGTGTAACTTTGATTAATAGAGCTTTACAATTCAACAAGAACAACCCATGGAACTTTAGTGTTCAATCGGAGTGCCATGTGTGGTGGCTCGCTGCATTTGAAGTTCCTAAGGAAACATTTGAGATGCTCAGCTATTCTTTACGCACACAAGTATTCCAAACATCATCAATCATCAGGAACATGGTGAGATGCTCTCAATTGAAGGGTATGGTCAATACTTGGTTGAATGGCATCTTGCAGGAGACTTGAAAACTTTAAAATGTATGTGTGGAATCTCCAATGGTACAAATACAAAGAATCCATGCCTATATTGCTCAACAAAGAGGGTGGAAGGAAAGGACAGAAAAAAGAACTGGCAAAGGGTGACAAGTTTTGTAGTGACGTGCAATAGAGAAGATCCCACTTGGAAGCCCATCTTCAACATTCCATTGGATCGTATTCACATTTGGTCATTGCATACTTTTGTCAGAATCATGGAGAAATTTGTATATGAATACATTTGCTTTGCTTATAGGATGCAATGAGAAAAAGAAGCCATCGCAATGTGTAGGAATGTGAAGCAAGTGCTATTAGAAATTGGGCTACACAAGCATCAAGTGACGATTGAAAAAGATGAGAATAGATCAGGAAAATCTGGTAACTTGCCAAAAAAACCTTGCTTTGGAGGAGCAAAGGCTAGGAAGTTTCTCTCAGCACCCATCAATGAGGAAGGGAATGTCATGGTTCACAGGCCGTATGACTACGATGGGTGGAAAAAGTTGCATTTTTCAATTCTCCTGATCGAAGCAATGGAGGAAAAACAAGGTTGGCCAAAGCTAAGGTTTGGATAAGTCTTAACAAATTGGCTCCCTTACTTCACAAGATGGTGTTTAACAATGAAGATAAGCAAGAATTTATCGATGTTGTGCATAGCTTCTATGAAAACATGGTGAAAGCATGGGGCAA
Source organism: Lygodium microphyllum (assembly GCF_053477565.2). NCBI lineage: Eukaryota > Viridiplantae > Streptophyta > Polypodiopsida > Schizaeales > Lygodiaceae > Lygodium > Lygodium microphyllum. Next base: position 110,755,226 of record NC_141146.1, read on the forward strand.
AAGCTCTATCACACATTACATGGTGCGTAGTAAGTTAATATTTTAAAATTCTATGAATTGTATAAACTATTGAGCATAGTTTTAGTTATGTGTGATATGTATCTTTGTAGCATATCCTTGAGGCACATGGGCCATACTTTGCAAAAAAGGGAAGCATTGGAGTTTGATCCACACAAGGGATGGAAAATTCACATTGGATAACATGTGGTGCATACCAAAGAAAAACCGATCATGGTGGAGGGTGAATGGTAGCAATCCAATGATCCAATTGATATCTTGGATATATAGGATTATAGTAGCAGATGAATCTAAACTCTCACAAAAGAGAGCAAACGAAGTGCTGATGAATTGGCTGCAGATATGATGGAATCATGTCATGTCACTAAAAGAGTGCATTATGAAGCCTCAAGTGCCAAAGAAAACCATGCAAAGTGGCTAGAAACAAGGCTTCGACAAGGCAAAAAATGGGTTCAAAGAGAGCTAAGATAGTAAGATGAACAATGTGTTCAGTGTGAATGCAATTCATAGTTTAAGAGAGAAAAAGAGACTATGCATCTATGTGAATGAGTCTTACAATTTAGGGTTATATAAAAGAGGGTTTCAATTTCTATCTTATTCATTGAGTTCTCACATCTCTTGTGTAGGAAAGATGGCTAAGCCTAAGGTAGTTGAAATAAGCTTCCGCTCAGAGCCCCATATTGTGTTCAGCCCCTTGGAGCATCTACTAGCTCAAATGCACCCCTTTCTCAACCTAGCCTAGCTTCCTCAAGACGCTCTCATCACAAGGGTCCTCCTCAACATCCCCACAAGAAATGCAAGTGGAAGCTAGGTACCGTGGCCCTGAGAGAAATCAAGAGGTATCAGTGCTCTTTTGATCTCATCATTCCAAAGGTGAGCTTCTCGAGACTTATTTGTGAGATTGTGCAAAACCTCTACCACACAAAAAGCTGGAGGTGGTTTTTTGGCATGAGATCAGGATAGACCTAATCGCTTCACAAAAGAGTGTCTTCATTCTCTACAATGTGCTATAGAGGCCTTTTTAGTTGACTTGATGACTGATGCTCAACATTGTGCAATACATGCGAAGCGCATCACTGTAACTCCCAAGGACTTCCAACTTGTAAAAAATCTTCAAGCAATGAAGGATGCATTCATTCCAATGGAATGAACACAGTTTGTAATGTTATCCTTTTTGTCATAGTGTTCTCCTCGTCCATTGGACATATGACTATGTCCTAGTGCAAAACTGTTGTATGTGCCCTTAAAATATGAATTAAATTTTTGCTCTTCTCCTTCACTCTCAACTTTGACTGTGTGTATCTTCACTTTATTTTCAACTCTTACTTATAGTTTTTGCTAGCACTGTCAATTTCAATAGAAAAAAATGTAAAAATTTGTCATTTCTTGTTACAGACTTTACTCCTCATGCCTTTGTATAGTCTATGTGGTGCAAAGTTTCTAAGGGCCACTAGTCACGATGTTGATTTCTCGATTATAAATCCATCCATAATTTTGTTGTGGGATAATTTTAAAATACTAAACTGTATTGGAATGCGATGAAACTTGACATGCACACTCGGGTGGCCTGCCAGGAAAGTGGCTCCAAACGCCAGACTTCGAACCAGAGGTCTGCATTTTTTTTTTCCAAAAAAATCATTTGGGCTCTTGGCCACCTAACGAGTGTACGTGTCAAGTTTCTTCGCATTTCGATACAAGGTTATGGATTTACAATCACAAGATGGACAGTGCTTATGAAGCTACATTAACCCGATTTTGGAATTTAAATGGGTTAAAAGTTCATTCTTCTTCTCATTTTTACATCTTGCTTTCTTTGATTCCTCCATTCTCACACCCCCAACCTCTGTCTCTTCTCCACCATCTTGCCCTCCTTGAGCTTGCATAGCATGCACCAAGCAAGCACATCGCTGTTATGACCACACGGGAAAGCCTCACGCCAAGGCCCGCTACCTAGAGCACAAGGTGGAGCCTCCTCTAATGCAGCAGGCAGCACGTGCTCCCCATAGAGCACAACAACCACCAACATAGAAGAAGAGAAGATGGAAACTAGGCATTGTCGCCTTTCAGGAGAAAAGGAGAATCAAATGCGGATACGAGCTTCTCATCCCGAAAGTATCTTTTCATAAGGATGTTCAGGAATTATGCAAGACTCGGAGTTGAAAGGGATGGGAAGATTTTGGGCATGAGTGTCGGATGGCCCACCAGCAGGCAATAGGAAGGTGGGCCGCTGTAGCTATGGAGATCCTGTAAACGGTTATAGAGGGGTTTCTCATTGACTTGTTCGATGATATAGAGCTAGTAGCCACCCATGCAAAGCACGTCATAATCACAGATAAAGACATGAACTTTATTATTTGGCTTCGACGCGGCAAGGGGTCTCCTCCATACGTTATGAGATTAATGATGCAAGGTTTTGTAATGAGTCTTATAGCACCATAGCATCTTGGAAGGCCAAAACACTTTTATACTCTGTCACATTAGAATATATATATACATATTATACACACACACACACACACACACACATATCTAATATCTCATGCGATGTGTATTGAATTCAAATAATTGAGAAAATTTATTTTGTTTTATTTCTTGAAAAGCACGACTCTTAATTTTTATTTAATGTACGCACGTATCGAAAGTAGTAATACGTACGGATACGAGTTACATTATTGCCAATGCACAATCGCAAGTGCAGTACTACGTGTTGGCATAATTAAATTGGATTATGTTAATATATGTGAATGTATCATTCACGTATCACACATTATTGTCCACTTACATGAGTCACATATTTATTCAATAAATATTTATTTATAGGAATAAAGTAAAATATATTATATTCATCAAGAAAAATACATGCAATGGCTGATAGTGATGGTAGATACAAAAAGTCGATAGCTAACAAGAACTCTCATTCGTTCCTTGACTTTTGTCTCAGTGGAGAGGAGGAGCCAACTTGCGATGAAAATATAAGTTCCTTCTTTGCTTCAAAAATAACACGCTCTCCCTTCAACTCTTTTTCTAGGAGAAGCGGATCTGACACTTTAGCAAAGTCACTTAATGTAGCAAGAAAACAAATTGCTCCACCATACGTTTGGTCAAACAAATAAAGAAGCTTTGACCACTTGACTAGCACCACCTTCTCCAAGCTAGATGTCACAACTATCACTCGAAAAGGTCTAAACTTGGTCAAAGCTTGAATTTTCATGATTGTATCCTGCCCTCGTGGTGAGCACTCTTCTGGAAGACCACCAAGTCTGCAACAAGGTTGCCAATGTACACCTTTAGAGCTGAATCCTTTCGTCAATCCGCATGCCGATGTTGTGTCGCTACGCGCACATCATGTGAAAAACTCTAGAGTACGGCTTCCTTATAGATCTAGAGAGTCAACACCACTTTAGGCATTAGTGTTAATGTCCATGGTTCAAAAATATTAGATTTTTGGACAAGTTTTAGCCAATTTTTGATATTTTAGATATTATCTCTTGTAAAAATCCATAAAATTATAGATAACTTCTAGATTAGGATAACATGTAAAAGAAAACATGTAGCTTTCAGGTATTTTGAGAGGATTTTATGTAAAAAGAAAGATTAGTGAAATCGCGAGACGCGCGATCACTGTTTTCAGGTAGTGAACATCACTCTGAAGTGGGAGATGAAAAGGGAGTGATTTGGCAGAATTCTAGCCAGGTGTGCTGGTATATTTTACCCCCCCTTTCGAAGCCAATATGGAAGCATCAGATTGGCGATCTGAGCAGCATAGAGGAAGGTATTATTTTATATATGTTTTTGTCTACAAGAGTTTTATCTTCTCATAATGCAGAAATAAACTGACAAGCTTCATCTCTGCTAGTATTCTTCTACATTTTCTATTTCTTTCTGTAGAGTATTCTTCTACGTCTTCTATTTCTTCGAACCCCTCCTCTTCTGTCTACTCCTCTTCCTGAATCTCCCTTCGCCTTGTTGTCTCTTACCCCCGTGGTAGACTTTCGACACCAAACGCACCGACACCGTGTTAGGGGAAGTTTATGTATCATCAAAGGTGAATTCTGGAATATATTTGGGCTAAGTTTGGGCTGATATCTTCAGCCATATTCAGAGAATTAGCTACATTAGTGTTCTTTTAATTCATTTCTTACTCTACAAAAGACATCTTGTCAAAATATGTAAGTATTATGTGTCCCTATGGCAAGGCAATGTTTGTAGATCATTCATAGATGCTTTGAGTTGAATTAAGAGGAGCTTTTTCTCTTATTTCTTAGCTGTGGTAACCTATTCTTATCAGGAACTCAATTTGAAGCTCTCTTGAAGCAAGTCTCTTTGCCCTACAAGCCTTGTAATTGACTCATAAGCTTTTGTACCTAACAATCCACATTGAATGTAATCATGCAAAGTTGATTCATGCTACGGCATTATGTATGAATGATGGGATGCAAAGTTATTTATGATACATGATAGCATATTATACTTGAATTTCTAATTTGTGATTGCTCTTACAGTCAAGAAAACAAGGTTGATTTGAGTTAGAACTTATGAGATAATATTCTTGTGATCTTTGCTAAGAACATGCAGTTGGAAGCTCTATTAACATCTTCAAGAACTTGGCTTGAAACCTTCAACCCTTCTCTTATCTCTACCATCTCCGAAGTCTAAGCTCTTGAACCCCCATACATTCTTCTCTCTCAAACCCCGGTGATTGATCGTGAAGTACCTCTTGAACCTTTAAACATTCACTGTAATCTACTTATCTCTTAAAGACACGTCTCTATCTATCTTATCCAGTTTTCTTGCCAAACCCCTGTGGTGACCTTCAACCCTACGCGTTGCAACACCCAGCTCCTCCTTGCCTTGATACAAACTCATCTATATACAATATGTCCTAAATGACAAAGTCAAATCAAACAAAATAATTAGCAACTAACTTTTAGAGTTATCAGAAAGCAACGAAACTTGATGGTAGGTACATCAAGTCCCCCAAAGTCCACTAGTGAAATCTTGGCCAAAAATTATGCATGCAGCTGTCTTGTCCGAAGTCTAGGGCCACTTTCTTGCATCGGGTCCCCCGGATTCCACCGATAAAATCTTGGCCAAGAATTATGCCTGCAGCTGCCATGTCCGAAGTCTAGCATCTGGGGCAACTTTCTTGTTAGAAAGTAGCCCTAGATGATGTTATGCAAGCGGTGATCGAGAGCAAGCCTCATTCACAATCCGATAACGAGATGTTAAGGAGTATCGGTTGGGGGAATTGACTTTGTCGGATACACAACACAACACAAAAAATTGTAATGTTTCAGCAGCCACCATGCGAACCACGTACGAGAACAAAATAACACACAATGCCTCTTGTAGCTCAAACAACTAAAAACCCGAATGCGGGTAGAGCATCATACAAACCCAACACAACATTCAAAACAATCCTTGAAGATAAATCCAAGAACATGAAAAATATCGTACCTTGATAACCTTTGGCCAACACTCAGCGCTTCAAGTTCCAAGTTCTCCGACTTCACAAGTTAGCACAACAAGAGTTTGCTCTTGCATGTGACCCTCCACTCTCCTCTCACATCTCACATGATACAATTGTATTTGAGGGGGAAGGCCCTTAACTCTCCTCTCTTACCTTCTTATATAGTTTTCTCAAAACTCCCACATTGAGTTGCTTTTGGCTTTTCTTAAAACGCTTAAGGCTTTTTATGCCTTAGCTTTCCCAAAGGCTAAAGAACTTTATCGTTTTTTCTTACCAAAAAAAGCCTTAAGGCTAATCTCATGGCTATCCTTAAGGCTAGTCTTCCAAGCGTTTATAAAAGCTTCAAAGGCCGTTGACTTTGCCATGTCATCCCATGTGTCAAAGTGTTTTTTTTGCTTGCCATCAATGTCATCATATTGTGTGTTGAACCTGTCATCCTGGTCTGGCCGTAATCATCATCTTCTCTGCAAAAAACATGCCATTACATTGCATTTTAAAATTCTACCATCCTTCCCAATGCTCCGGATTATGCCACCATGTCTACGTCAGAGTTGCCACCCGGTTTGTGATCATCGTCGATTCTTCTTGCCATTAGTTTGTGTCCACAGTCGCATCAATAGACTGTTTATTTTCCCGCTTGACAGTCATTGTGATATTCCGTGTGTCGAATAGCTGGACTACCTGCGTCCAATAGTTGTCATTAATACTGCATGTGTTCTCAGAAAACCACCACCTTCCTGCGTACGTTTGGCGCTTTTCATCCCTTGATCATGTCTAGCTTGTAGTCAAGCTCCATAAAGGCCTCCAAATCATAAGCTTCATCATATCAACTTCCAAATCTTTGTCTACTTCACCACAATCACAAGTTGCCCTCTTTTCTTGCAATCCGATGCCATGAGCTCTAGCACCAGAAGATTGAGCTCTTTTCTTCGTAGCTTTGCTAGCCTTTTGTACTTTTGAGACACATTCTTCGTCATGACCCCCCTTCTTGAATCGTATTAAATTCCACCATACTTTTGATTTTACAACAATCTTCATTAAATCCCGTAACTTTGAAAACCCATATACTTCTTCATATGAACGTATTTTTTCATGCAATGTGCCCTAACAAAAATATGCTATGAAAGAGAACTCCATGCCCAATCAAAACATGATTCAAAACACTACAAGGATTTGAGCTTATAGCAACGGCAATTAGCGACGGCAGGTAGCAGCGTCACTATTTGCGTCGCTATTTGCGAAATACCGATGCAAATAGCGTTGGTCCATAGGGAAAAAAAACGGGCCGAAACCGAGCGCAGCTTTATTTCGCGTTTTCGCATTTTGTGTTTTGAGAGCGAGAGCGAGGGAGAGAGCGACCGTCGTGAGAGAAGGAGAGGAAGAAGACTTGCCACCGCCGCCGCCGCCGTTGTTCGCGAAGGAGAGGAGGAGCCTTCATCACAAAGAGGAGCCACCCCACACTCGCCATATCTCATCTCGGTGAGTCTCCCTCTCTCCTTCTTTTGCTTGCTTAAGGTTTAAATCGCTTTCTCTTTTGCTTGTTTAGGAGAGAAAATAAGAGAAAAAGAGAGGGAGAGGGAGAGAGAGGGAGAGAAAGAGAAAGAGAGGGAGAGGGAGAGGAAGGGGGAGGAAATGAGAGAGGGAGAGAAAGAGAAAGAGAGGGAGAGGGAGAGGGAGAGAGAGGGAGAGTGCATTCTCTCTCTCCCTCTCCCTTTTGCTTGTTTAAGGTTTAAATCACTTTCTCTTTTCCTTGTTTAGGAGAGGAAATAAGAGAGAAAGAGAGGGAGAGGGAGAGAGAGTGCATTCTCTCTCTCCCTCTCCCTTTTGCTTGTTTAAGGTTTAAATCACTTTCTCTTTTGCTTGTTTAGGAGAGGAAATGAGAGAGAAATAGAGAAAGAGAGGGAGAGGGAGAGGGAGAGAGAGGGAGAGAAAGAGAAAGAGAGGGAGAGGGAGAGGGAGAGGGAGGGAGAGTGCATTCTCTCTCTCCCTCTCCCTTTTGCTTTTGGAGAGTGTTAGGATATATTGTGAGAGGGAGAGGAAATGCAAGATAAAGAGAGGGAAAGGGAGAGGGAGGGAGAGAAAGAGAGAGGGAGGGAGAAAGAGAAAGAGAAAGAGAGGGAGAGGGAGAGGGAGGGGGAGGAAATGAGAGAGGGAGAGAAAGAGAAAGAGAGGGAGAGGGAGAGGGAGAGGGAGGGAGAGTGCATTTTCTCTCTCCCTCTCCCTTTTTCTTTTGGAGAGCGTTAGGATATATTGTGAGAGGGAGAGGAAATGAGAGAGAAAGAGAGGGAGAGGGAGAGAGAGGGAGAGAAAGAGAAAGAGATGTATACTCAAATGGATAGCTTTATGGAGATGTATGTCTACTCAAATGGATAGCTTTTGTCTACTCAAGATGTAGTCCACCTGTGTGTGTATATATTGGAACGATAACATATCCATGATTATGGTAATGGTATGCACTTTGCTTTTTTTATGGGTACCATTACATCGACTCCTTAAGAGGGCTAAAAATTAGTCATACACTTTATAAAGTCTAATTAGGATATTTAAGATGCACGATAATAGGCTTATCGATAATGGTATGCAATGTGCTTTGCCATGGGCCACGTACATTGATGACTCTTTAAGATGGCTTAAAATTGGTCATATCCTTCATAATGTCCAAGTAGGGGATCTAATTGTAATATGCATAATTCATTGTTTTTGTTTTAACTTTATAGGCATAACAAATTAGTAATCATGCCAACTAGTCAACGGAAGGACTAAAAGAAAATGATACCCTAGCTAATGGTTATTATGGTACTTCATCAAAATGAAGCCAAAAGTATTGCTATAGAAGAAGAATCCCTTAAATTGAGCATAGGATATTTTCTTCAAATGTTATGACTATGAGTAGAATTGATTGAAACAAATTTGATTACTATAGTTGATAAATTTCATAGATGGCATTAATTTTTATACATGGACCTAGGACAAAAAAACCACATTACTAAGATGCTTTTTGTTGAGACTGATTTATTATTAGACTAAGAGATCCTCAATGATGCTCATAAATGGATTACTTATACTCAAAGCCCTCTAGTGCAGTTGTATAAGTAATCCTAGTAGAGCCCCTCTAAGATACTCAAAGTACATAACCTAGAGACCGTAGCTAGGTATATAAGGTATAATGGTTGCACAAGAAGACACCTCAATAATTGACTGATCACCACTAAATCCCAAAGAAGAATCGTGTTCCATCCCCTTCAACTCTATATTCACCTTGTGAAGAACTTCATTAATCATAGCATCCTTGTCACCAATCTTTTTGTTGCAATGATGAAGTAACATATTCATCACTTTTCCTTTTAGCATCTAAGGCATTATCCAATCTTTTAGTCGAGTCCAAAAATTTAGTCTTCAACTCATGAACCTTATGAACCAATGCTTTTTTTTTAACAATAATGAATAATTATCTACCCGGAAAAACAAATCCTTGAGCATGGTATATGGCCGAGATATAACATCAATAAATCTCTCAACTACTATGTCCAATGTATTCTTTACATCAATCTCAGTAAAGCATTTCTTATATCTTGAAGTTTAGATTTCAACACCATGGATGCATCAATATCAACCTCAATGTTTTACAAAATTTGCTTCTCAATCTCTTGCAGAGGCTAAAACCTCTCAAGCAAGAGCCTATGGTCAACTTGCAACTTGACATATATCTCCATAAAGCTATCCATTTGAGCCTCGTTTGTTGTAATGTAGATAAGATGGAAAACGAAGAAGGTCTTATTGTTCAAGATCGCGAGGCGTATCTTAATCAGCATGTCCCATGTCCTTGCTCTGAATGCAAGTTGGCAATTAGACGAAAACGCCGATTGTCTATAGAACACGTACGAGGATTTGGCGAGTTTCAATCTGAGATCATTGATCAGGCGATTGCAGATTTTCAGCAAATGGTAATTTGAAGTTAATATCAATCATGCATTGTACTCACAAGCTAATTGAAAACCATATACAATAAGATTGGGTCTTGTTGGCAAATTTTCTATCCAGGGAGGTGATGTCTCGTCCCAAGGGGGAGTGCACCCTTTGCGGCCAATTAGAAGAGTTCGTGGGCATGAAATGGATGGAGTGCAGGAGCCAATCCACCACTCGCAAGGCCAATCTATACCGTCAATGCCAGAGGAGACAGACAACCTTCCAGACCTACCTACAATCTTGGAGCCTGAGATGGAGGCAATGATCGATGCATTGATTCCCATGGATGTCGAGACATCTGATACGCTTAGAGAGGAAGCATCCATACCATTATATGATGGGTGCCGAGTATCTCGGTTGAAGACACTACTTGTACTCTTAAGTGTGTAAGCAAAATACGGGTGGAGCGATACGAGTGTGACTGAGTTATTCAGGTACCTTGCACATAGGATTCATTGATTTTTTTTTGACACTATTATTACAAACATTTGTGCTTTTTCAAGGTGTTTTATGATTTTTTTCAGGTTATTAAAATATCATATATTACCACTTACAAATACCATACCAGAGTCTCGTGATGATGCACGACATGTTTTACGGAAGCTTGGCATGGACTACAATAACATCCATGCATGTATCAACGATTGCATATTATTTCGAGAAGAATACGAGACTATGGAGACATGTCCAAAGTGTGGTGCTCATAGGTATCGACAGGATTTGCAAGGGCAAACCATCCCTCAAAAAGTTCTCAGACACTTTTCGCTCATCCCCCGCATAAACCACATGTTTCGTACGTTCGGCATGGCGAGCTTGACAACGTGGCATGTGCAGAATAGGTCCACGGATGGAGTTTAACGAATATCAGCGGATTCGCGCGCATGGAGCCACATTGACTCTACCTTCCCAGGCTTTGCACGAGAGCCAAGGAATCTTCGGCTCGGTCTCGCAATGGATGGCGTGAACCCATTCGGTCTGCGCTCAACTTCTTACAGTGTGTGGCCTATAGTCCTTGTCAACTACAACAACCCTCCATGGCTTTCTACGAAGAAAGGAAATCTCATCCTTAGCTTGCTCGTCCCAGGCCGCTACGAAGTAAAAAATATGGACGTGTATCTTCATCCATTAGTCGATGAGCTTAAGATTTTGTGGGAGGAGGGGGTCACTGTGCAAGATATGAGCAGGCGCGATGGTCCGCGATCGGCCAATATTCGAGCCATTCTCATGTGGATGATGCATGACTTTCCGGGATTGGGAGAGTGCTCAGGTGAGCAGGCCTCCGTTCTCACTGGTAATATCTATATTTTATCTCATTCAATCAAGTATTCACTAGGTCGTGGTGTCGGAAGAGGTCTGGTTACCTCAGGTTATCATGCATGTCCATTGTGTGGGCCACAGTTAGACTCCCGAAGGTCACGAACCATGAAGAAGATGGTAATCAAGGACACGCCACTTTCTTGCCAGAGGATCATGAACTCAGAGAAGGTTTCCTTGGACGACCTCCAACACGTATGAACGCCGCAAGCTAGTACGAGCTGAAAATGGTCCATGCGGAATCACGTCCAAATGGAATGCGACGGTTCTTAGTTTTCTACGGGTTGCCATATTGGACCCACTTACAGGTCAACCACTTGTTGGATCCCATGCATATTTTCAAGAATGTGGGCAGCTTGCTATGGGACCACATCACAGGAAAGAGAGACACTATAGGGGCATGAATGGATTTGAAGGAGGCAGGTAAGATGGAGGCGCTTTGGCCGCAATCGAGTGTTGATGGTCGTGTGCAGCTTCCTCGCGCTCCTTGGGTTTTGTCCACTAAAGAAGAGCGCATTTTGAAGCAAGTAATCAAGTCTATCCGCACTCCGACTAGTATGATGCGTTCTCTCAGGTCCGCATTTTCTAAAGACGACCAATTGTCAGAGCTAAAATCCCATGATTGGCATAAGACATGTCAGGTTTGTGCTAGAATGGATTGTAATTAGCGTGGGCATTTTGCAATTTGGAAAGTGGCCATTATTCATAATGCTTTCTCATTTGTGCCAGTTTGTCCTACCGATCGCGATCGCAGGATGCCTTACTCCAGAAATTCGCGGGGCCATTTACAAGTTGTCGAATTTGGTGCAATGGATCACACAGAAAGAGATTAAGACGTCCTCTATTGGATCCGCGAGGCGGGGAGCAGTGGAGACGGTCTGTCTCTTTGAGAAATATCTGCCCACTAGCATGCTCATGATACAAATCCACCTTCTTGTGCATCTTGTGGACGAAGTGGAGATTGTTGGACCTGTCCATACGCGATGGATGTTCTTCCTGAAGCGCTTCATGAAAACCCTGAAAGGCTTTTGCGACAACGAGCTCGGCCAGAAGGTAGCATGGCTGAAGGTTGGTTGGTGTCAGAGGCGTTAGTTCATATTTCACAATGGCTACCAACAGTGGAACCAGACAATGAAATGCTATGGACACTGAAGGATGATGATAGACTGACTGGAGATGTGGTGGTTGGAAATGGGATAGAAAAAAAAATGGATGCCTCAATGGAAGAGAAGGTGAATCGCTTTTGTATGTTGCACCATGCCTCCATGGAGACGTGGCTCGCCAAGTACCAGATTTCAAGGCAAGATCGAGAGGAAGCGCGAGCTAAATTCCGACGTAGTACACATCATCGACCGATTCGATATCTTGAAGGCATGGAGGAGATGTCGCCGTTTATGTCAACGCGATGGGTGCATGGAGCCTTGACCACAGCATCCAGCGAAGGGATAGAGGTCTCAATGGAGGAGTGGAAATTCTCGAGGGGATCTAGTCCAAAGGTGATGAGGGATTTAGAATCTGTCGTATCTAAATTTTATATGCGACATCTAATTTGAGTGTTTCAATGTACAGTACAAAATATATAGTGCAGCGTGGTCGCACGGACGACATTTTCGCATGGAGCGTATTGACAAAATGCACTCCACAATGGATTGTGGTGTCATGGCAAGGTTCAAGCAAGAGAGCCGGCGATGAGCAACGGATCCAAACACGGTTGTGGATGAGATGGAGTATTTTGGGAACTTGCAAAGTATTATTACGGTGGATTACTGTAGCTTCTCCATGATACTATTCGATGTGCAGTGGTTCAAAGTGTTACTTGGAGGAGTTGGAGCAACAGCTCGACGAGGTCCATCGGGATTTCTCGAAATAGATTCTGAAAAAAAATGGACGGATTTGCGGACACCTTTGTGTTGCCAGCCCATTGTGAATAGGTGCATGGAGTCATTTGCTTGCTAATTATATTACGACATGGTTTATATCACAATGGTTAATCACTCTCTTGTACGTGTTTGTGAACAGGTAATCTTCTATCCAAATCCCCGACAACCTCGATGGTGGTATGTTATACCTTCAACTCCCCAAAGTGCGAGAGTATATGATCAAAGTGATGTTTCCAGCATAGATGAAGATAATATGCAAATAGAGGGGTCGATATTACAAGGGGTAGAGGCCGTCAAAAGCTTGGAGCCAGCATCAGCTAACAATGATGGAAATACAGGAGTCCAAGAATTTTTTGAGAACGAGGCGGACTCATTCTTTTGTGGTGACATGTCTATCGACCTTCTAGTGTATGCGGAGTTGTGTCAGGAGATTAACATGGAACCATAGGATACTTCATATTTGGAGCATCCACTTACTCAATTCGTTGACCAATCTCTTATAAAGGTACATAAGATATGCATTTTAAGAGAGATTTTTTTAAAATGATTTATATTACTGTGCTTTGTATGATTTAAATTGATTATTCTAACATCATTTTTTATCTGTGCAGGTGACATTTTCAGGATGAGTCGAGGGATGAGCGATGAGGAGTTGCAGGACATCTTCGCATGCATGTCTCCAGACCAGCTCGCGAGATTCAGAGAGATGGTAGACCAGGAGCTGTCTCATTCTTCGTCAGGGCACTCTGCTAGATCTGCTTCAGCGCGATCGGATGCTTCGGCTTCGAGCAAACGATCTCGACGCTCATGACTTGGGCCAGAGGAAGGGAGTGCATCGGGATCAGGGGGATGCTGCTGTGGAGACACGGATGTGGTGTCTCTATCTCGTCGTTCAGCTGGAGCTGCATCACCTACAGGATTTGTCACACCTGTGGGGACGTCTACTCCAATTACTCCGGTTTTTGCGCAGCCATCAATAGGTGGCACCCCTTTGGGTGCCACTCCGATAGAGATTACCCCCGTCGGTACACTGGATGTAGAGGGGTCTCCTGGATATGCCCAGGAGCGTGGACGCAGATGGGAGAGGACCCATCTTAGGCAAACTCCTAGGGGTTATGGATATCTGGTCGATAGTAGGTCATGAGCCATCATCATGAATGATGAGGGGAGGAGGGTGATGGCTCGCATGAGAGAGTTGTGCCAACAAGTTTTTTGGCACAACGTCTTGGATCATTGGAAGAACATACCGGAGGGGAGCAAGGACTACATAGTAGCATCCTTGCACGAGGAGTTTTCGGTGCCAGCCGCAGTAGATAGATTCTCTACGGGCTGGATGATGGATTGCATGTGTGCATACATGTCACATAGACGATCCGACGCACTCAAGGCAATCAAGAGTGGGGCTGCAAAGCCCGAGTGGTTAGATGTAGACGACTGGCGCCAACTGAGGGAGGAGGCTACAGATTCTCCAGGACGTTGGAGTCAGCAGTGCGAGGCAGCGAGGACATGACTCGAGGCCGGAGTGGTCCATCATCTTGGGAGTGGCGGCCACAGGACATATTTGGAGGACTTTGTAAGTTTTTCTTTTGTTTTGCTTGTTTGTTTTTTTGAAATATTCTTTGTACTGACAATCATGTTTCTAACAGTTAGCATTTTGTTTTCTTTGCAGCACTCCATTACAAATCGCGATCCGATAGGCCTTGAGACTCGATATCCAGAGAGGCACGGTCTCAATGCATTGATCGATCGATTGTATAGATGCGGTGGCCCTGTAAGTCACTCATCTTTCTTGTCTGTAGTTACCATGAGATATTTGAATGCATTATTGTATGGTGGATTGATGTGTTGTTTCTTTTTCTGCAGAGTCCGTTCGATGCTCCTTTCCGGCGGGATGAGCTTTCGGGGGACGAGGATTTGTAGCTCGTCCTTGGATCCTTGGAGCTCACACACCTTTCTTTTTAGTCGCCTGATCTATGTAGACATTTTCTATGTATTAGTGATATCCTGTCATGATTGTACCAATCGCTTTTTATGCGATCATGTATTTATTTCATGTATCAGTTTTATGATTCCACTATACATTCTTTTTGTTTGCAAGCGCTTCGTATATAGTAGTGCAGAAACTATTTTGTATGGCTCTCATACAGCACACAATGCTATACAAAAAAAAAATTATCCCTATCACCGTCGCTATTAGCATCGCAAATTTACTGCTCACGTCACTATTGCCGCCACTATGCACGTCGCAAATTTACTGGTTGCGTCGCTATTGGCGTCGCTAACAGCGTCGCAAATGTCGCTATCACTGTCGCATTTGCGACGCTGATAGCGACGTTTCTATGGCGTCGTTAATAACGACGCTTTTTGCGACGACGGGGAAAAATTTTATTATTTGTATTTTCGTCGCTTTAAACGTCGGTATAAGGTCTATATCTTGTAGTGAAAAAATATGCAATATCGGATCCATGATATGCAACCTTTCAATTGATACTACACATAAAAATATGGATTCACTTGAAGAAGTTGTGCCTAGCCTATCCAAATGTGCTCGTGCATCAAGCATTATGCAAATAAAATTCCTTGATTATTTAAATCTTTAACCTCACCTCTCAACTCTCTCACAAGAAAATATGTCATACTCCGCTCCACGCAAATTCTCACAATCACTCAAGAAAATAATGGTCCTCAAGATGTTGACCAAATAAGAACAACCCATCTCACAATTGGCGGCATCCTTTACGACCCTCTAACTCACCCAACCACCTTACCCACTCATCCATAGGTTCCTAACTTTATGATGAACATCTCACATATCGTGCATGCAAGAAATATGCATGTTCAATGGCAGGTGCTCTCTCATGTGTGCGTGCAACTAGGATTTACTACATATAGCTGCAGTGGGCCTCATGCCGTGCTAATGCTCAACGATGGTGCAAAATGTGCATAATCCCGACCCATGGCATGGAAGTATTTGAGAAAATCAGGAGACGACCCCCGAGTGCAGTGCATAAAAGTGCAATGTGAAGTGCTCATGAACCGTAATCCCTGTGATGTGCAAGAGTCTTGACAAGAAAACATATCTTGTTCCACAATGCTCAGCAACTACTAGCAAACTCCAACTTCAACCTATCAAAAAAAATGCCAAGCTCGATCAAGATTATCAAGTTTTCACACCCAATAAACCAAATATAATGACAAAAACAAATCCTATGCTAGACAAACATAGAAAATCCAACTACAAAACAACAAAGCAATCAGTCACGCAAACAACTAAGCTAGCAAAAATCAAACCTAACTACAGTTTGACTAGGGGTTTTCAGTTTTCAGAAAAATGCTTAACAACTTCTGACTTTCTAGCAAGAAAGTGGCCCCAAACGCCAGACTTGGGACAAGGCACCTACTCGAGACTCCGAAATCTAGCATCCGGGGCCACTTTCTTGCTTGAAAGCCGGGCGTCTAAGGCCACTTTCTATGGATGATATGATACAAGAGTTTCATGGATCATTTCCAATTGGCATGGAGATCCAAATGGACACAGAGGACCTATAAAGCAAAGGATTTTTGAACCATCGATTTCGTGCAGATCCATATCATCTAACATAAAGAAATCACTCAACACAACAAAATAGTCGATTGAGAATTATGTGCTTCACCTAAACCTTGTACATTACCTTCATGTATTAAAACAATATATGCATGAATCCCTTTTAACAAAAAATATCTAGATAACTACATGAATAGAAGCAGCACAAAATAGGGCCAATTTACCTATAAGTTGATCTCCTGAAGATAAGATTGAATCATTGTTGTTGATCAAAACCCATTGCAAATGATGGATAAAAGAAAACATCAATCCCATCAAACATAAAAGTCACTAATCAAATGAATAAATTTTAGCACCACAAAATATGGAAGATTTACTTGTAAATTGAGCTACAAAATCTCTACTCTACCTTGTGTTATGTGTTACAACAGCAATTGGTCCTTAAGTTAGAACTAGCATCAAACCCTATTGTAGAGATAGTAGAAAAGGGAAAAGGCAATGAGGAAGAAAGAGAGTGTGTGTGAGTATGCGGTACATGAAGGCATACTAAAAAAATAGTAGAAAAGAGGAGACATAGAGAGAGAAAGAGAGGGGAGAGGGAGGGAGAGAGAGATGAGAACTTATCTAATGTCACCCAAAATGATCTTTGCAATAAAACAACAACAAGGGTTAGAACTAACATCATGTTATATTGAAAAGATAGTAGCAAAAAAACCAAATAGATAGATAGATAGAGAGAGAGAGAGAGAGAGAGAGAGAGAGAGATTAACACCTTTGCCTCTTGCTCCAAATAAACTTTGTAAGAAAACAACAATTAGAACCAACATCAAATTCTATTGAAAGCACAACATAAAAGAGAAACAACACATAGAGAGAGGGGGGGAGAGAGAGAGAGAGGGGGGGGGATGAGCACCTGTGTCTCTTGCCCAAAACAACCTCTACAATAAAACAACAATAATAGCATTATCAAAGCAATAACGGGACCAAACACTATCTTCGGTGACACATGACACAAGATACTGGCACCAAATATGCGTGTTGATTTTGATTTTGAGATCTACATCCACGACTACTTTGTCAAATACCATATCCATTATAAATTGTGTTAAGCCAGTAGTTGACATTGTTGTACCATCTTTTTTCCAATAGGATAGTAGTACTAAAGAGAGGGATAAGTCACTACGATAAGGACATGAACCATATTTAAGTACAAAACTTTCTCACCATAAACTTTCTTATAATAATATAGTCTCTCCCTAACAAAACAACAAAGAGACTTGAAATGTGTAAGAGAGGACTAGAAGTCACAATGTTTAAGCAAAATGAGTAATATGGACTCTTAACTAGATACATCTATGACAACCTTAGTAGAAAGTTAGTCATATTTGCACAGATCCCTCTTAGGGCTTTCTAAAACAAACCCAGCAGGAAAAGGGAACAAATGAAAGACTCAAAAATTATGGAGTTGAGAAAGTCTCCAATGGCTTAACTTTTGATGGAAAAATACGGAGACAATTGTGCTTAGAAGAATATATAGCACTTAATGCTCGTATAGATGCATTGTCATGCCATGATTGGAATTCTACAATTCTATTATCTTAAAATGCAATTGGTTGTGCCTTGATGTGGCTACTCTTGGTTGTTGGTCGTGGTTGAAAATGTTGATATGAAGTCTATGCACATTAGTTGGAAAAGAATGATTTAGTGTTTCACCTTCCCGAGGTCATTGCTAGTAGAGACTCCATCAACTCAATTGGGAAATATAGCTACCTAGATCTTTGAGCCTAGCACCTAAGGCAAGAGATTATCCGCAAGAAGAAGGATCCCTCCTATGGTGACATGGGGACTAGTGGGGATCTAGTTGAGCAAGTAATCCCCATGACTAGAGGAGACGAAAGACTTAGTGAGAATGATGTATGGATATTTGTAGAAAGGTTCAATTCTAGGTAAGGGTAGGGTGGAACCTAAAAGGAGTTGTATTGTATTGGTTTCCACTTGCAAGTTATCTGTTTGAGAGAGGACAAATTGTGGAGCCCAAGAAAGGTTGTGGTTTCCAATGTTTGGATATCTATCTCAAAGAGGACAAACTTACAAGGTACCAAAAAGTATTTTTCAAATAAATATTTTAAAAGGATTGTATTCTTTTTTTTCAATACCAAAGGATGTTCAAGAAATCTTGTGAATGCTTACCCAAGAAAGTTGTTTTTATATGTACGCATAGCATCATAGGACTCATAATTGGAAAACTAAATATAGTAGGTGTGTTTGGTGGAAAGTGAGTGAATGGTAGTCCCAAAAACCCTATCATAAGGATGAGTTGACTTGTAAGTCAAGTTTCTACATGATTACCTAAGACTAGAGATAATCAATTGTGATCATCGGAGGTTGTGGAAGACTAAAATGATACTACACTCCCTATAAACCAAATGCAATGTGAGTCACTCTTTTCCCTAAGGGATTGCAAAGTGGTCTCTTTTGGATGGGTATTAGATTGTTTCTTCAAGAAAATAGTTATGATAAAGTACTACTCGTTGAGGTTGTGGAAGACTAAAGTGATACTACACTCCCTATAAACCAAATGCGATGTCAGTCACTCTTTTCCTTGAGGGTTTGCAAAGTGGTCTCTTTTGGATGGGCATTAAATTGCTATTTAGGAAGACCATAGAGGTTTATGATCTTTTAGCTCAATCCTTTTGGTTAATGCCTTAATATACTATTGTGAGTTAGATTCAGAGACTACCTGATGATCGGCTAAGTCTATGCATCCTATGGGATATGAATAGTGCCACTCTCACTAGAGAGGTGTCCAAGAAACTACCAAAAGTTATCTCAGTTACCCTATACATACATTAGATATAGAGTCTAAACAGTGCTCATGATTGATACTATTTAATCCAATGCAAAAGACCTTTATGAAGAAGTTGTATCGATACCGTACTTAAGAGTCATTTGTATGGATGTATCTGGGCATGGCTGAAATTTCTTGGTGGAGAACATCCAGAGAGTCATCAAATGAAGAAGTGGAGCATGGCTCTATATTGCATGGTGGGTCAATGGTGCTTCCTTGGGTTGATCCTTTAGTCAACAAATATTGGTCTCTTATAGGCTTTGTTGGTGAGTAGTTGTGGGGTTTTGATAGATGTAGATGGAGATGGAGGGTCACACATTGGGTAACCTTGAAAGCCATGCTACTAGATCATTTCTAGCCCAACTAAGGAGCTCAAAAATAGGGTGTTTCCATGGATTTATGACAAGCATTCTTACAAAGGATAAATAATCAAGTTGGAAATCCCTTGCATGTTGTTCGAGAAAGATGAAGGATGTCCTACTGAGTCCATGGCATGATTTTTGGTGCTACTCTAGAGACCAATCCAAAGAGAAGCATAAAGGACTAATTTGTTTGTCCTATGTGTGGAAATCATTTTGGAAAATAGTGGAGTTATAGGTTAAGTGGTTAAGCATCTCCTAACATCAGGGCAATGTTACTGTGATGGGGTTGAATAGGGGAAGCTCTTGGGGGGCAGGGGGCCGCCAGGGGGAGGGGGGTGTTTGTGTGGGGCACCCACTCTCTTGGAAAGACCTACATTATTTCAACTTCCTTGGGAGAAGGGGAGGGATTGGCATGCATGCTCAACAAGCCCATAGTGGAAACACAACTCCTCAATACCATGTGTCAAAATCCCACCACTAAGCCAACATCTCATTTGGTAGTTATATTGGTACCACCTCATGCAACTTGACTTAGCAATGTTTCCTCGTGTGCATGAAGGTCATATTTGACCTCTCTCTCTCTCCCTCCCTCCCTCCCTCCCTCCCTCCCTCCCTCCCTCCCTCCCTCCCTCCCTCCCTCCCTCCTCTCTCTCTCTCTCTCTCTCTCTCTCTCTCTCTCTCTCTCTCTCTCTCTCTCTCTCTCTCTCTCTCTCTCTCTCTCTCTCTCTCTCTCTCTCTCTCTATAAAACCTCTGTGCTTCTAATATTCCTTTCATTCATGCAAAGCACCTCTTACTTCATTGCACCCTAATGTTTCCAACCTTAAAACTTAGAATTATATACTTTTATTAAAATGAATCAATGTTCACAAGAAAAAATGTTTTGGAGTTGATATACATAAACCTTCAATCTTGTCAATTTGTGGGGTTGTCTTTAATTTCCTTTAGTTTGTTTTTTTGTCATATTATGACTAAAATGACCCTAGATTTCCGAAGTAAGCAACTTTCTCTCAAAAAAAATTTCAAATTAAACAATGCAGGAGGGATTTTTTTTTGAAAGAAAAAACATATTTCCATTAAGCTTGGTGAGCATTGCAATGTTCCTTCACCTTCATTTGGTCTTTCACTTTGTTGTTATTGATTTGTTTTGGAGAAAATGAATGATATTGAAGCTCTAAAGAAAAATAACTTTGTATTCTTTATTACTATAGAGAAGGCCAATAAGGATCAAAGTTAAGAACCACAATATTGACACCACCACGGTGAAGAGGGTATGAAGTACCTTACAAGAAATGAAGACCCAACGAATTGCAAAAGTGGATCTCTTAGATGCCATCTTTTCCCCACTCTTTACTAATTAATGTCTATGATAATTCATTACCTCCTCTTCAAAAATAGATGTGTTTCAATTTTATATGTTTGATCTATCAATGCTTAAAACTATTGTAGCATTTAGAACTCTAATCAACCCATTGTAAATTTGTAAGAACCCCTTTTTCATCTTTTTCTTTTAATATATATTAGCAAATTTTCATTTAAAAATATATATAGGGTTTATTTGACACAATAGTTTGTAAAACATAATGTAAACCCTATAATAGACCCTACTTCACATCCAGGAACTAAGCTAGAGTAGTCCTTAAGGTTGCACCACAAGCCAATTGGCCTTATACAAATAAATTTAATAAGCAAGCCACACATGCAAACATGTTTATGGATGGGCTTTATCTCCCTATGAAAGTTTCTTTTTGATATCATAAACAACTAAACTTCCTTACAAAAGCCATTTTCTTTGGCTCCATGACAGATGCAATTGCTACTAGATATTCCAATAACTTTGGTTATATATGTGGAAACATCATGGATGTATAATTGCAACAAGAGAGTGGAGATTTCAAGTGTAGTATCCCTATATGTTATCACCAATTTTCAACCTTAAATATATATCAAAGTAGAGGCTCTTAATGATCATTCATGTGACATTGCAAGGTTTGAAAAATTAAGCATTTTCTCTACTCATTGGTGTGATTACCAACCTTGACACAAGAATACTATCCATCCTCAAAGAGATAATTGCAATAACTAGTACTAGTCAAGTTGGAGCATGGCTTCATGGGCTCACTATTATCCATGCATGCAAGTTAAACCACATGTAAACAAATCTCTCTCAAACCACGCTTGAACTAATCATGAAACTTTTATACTAGTCTAACCATTCATATCTCTAGTATCTATGCAACATCTCTTATATACAATCTTCATCTTTGGTAGATCAACTATTTTTAACCTTATCTTTAAAATGAAAAAACATAACAAAACAACAACATCCAAGCGTAAGAGTAGCTCAAACGCTACCCTCACAGCTTCTTGAGGCATTGATATTTTCTAGGTAATTGATTGAAAGGTGGACAACCCTAGTAGTCACGTTTTGTAAATGTATCCTATCACGCATGTTAACTAATAGAAAAACTCAACAATGTGATCTACATATACATAGTAGATGCATTTATGACAATATTCTCCATAAGGGATGGTTAAATTCAAGGAGAACAAAGGACACACATAGATACCCTCTAATTGAAAGGCATTTCCTATGTTTGACGATACTAAGATTAGCCCAAATATTCAAACAAGGGGTTTCTTTGTTATGGGGACTAGCATAAGGTGGACAAAATCCATCAAAATTGATAGCAGCACTGCAAGCACTAGAGTCAAATTAAAGGCCATATGATGACAACATCATATATTTTTAGAATTGAAGAGGATAGATATACCATGATCATGATAATTGAAATCTACAAACATCATCCTCTTCAGAGGAACACCAATCTTATGTTCTCCCTTGCTCCATCTTCTTCCTTGCCTCTTGCCTAATGTTAATCAAGATTTTCACATGCCCCTCCCTTGCAAACCACACTCTTATAGCATAATATCAATGTGGAATCATTGCAATAACACAAGAAGGAGATGAAGAAGAGATTTACAAGAGATAAGCTCAATCTCAAAGAGATGGAATGTTAAACTATTTTCTTTCTTCCAAAGTTCTTTTTCTTTTTCATGAAATCTTGACAAAGCTTCACAAAATGGGCAAGAAATGAATGCATGAAAGATTACATGTCTATCTTATGTAAGCATAAATACATATGAAGATACATAGAATTTTAGTTGCATAGTAGGTTTAGCGTTTACAAAGAATCACGAAATGTATCAACCACAATACCCCATCATCGATGCCAGATGTCACGTGTGTGGGACTATCTTCCTAGTGGATCCTTATATGTGCTACATTTGACTTATCGTTAGGGAGTCATCAACTAATACTTGGATTAAGATTTCTTTTTATTTTTATGGAAAACTTGAAAAATGCACATATTGAAAGTGAAGCCTTTAAATATTGAGCAAACATAGTGCTAAGATGAGGAAATGCAACTTCAAGGAAATGTTTCTTAATCCAAAAAAAATTGGCTAACATTATTTCAAGCCCCATTTAATCAATTTTCTAATTGCTATGGAACTAGTTGGAGTAGAGCCAACTTTAACAATTTTTGCATCCAAATCAATATTGCCTCACTTAAGAATACTTTTCTTACTAGCATATTTACCAATTGATGATGGCTCGAGAATATCTATGGCTCCAAGCATTTCCAAATCAAGGTTCTCCTCACTATGCGAGTGCTTATTGCACAACTTGCCTTGTCGTTTTGGCATCATAGCTTGTTGTTAGTAAGTCATCCAAAATCTCATGCTTAATGCTTCTAGAAGTTGAGATATCTGCTCCAAGATCCCCTTCTTTCTTGATTGTATTTAGGCTTTTTCTTGGGTTCAGAGATAACTTTTCGTTTTCTTATTTGTAACTAGGGTTGAGTGTACAAGAGATTGGCATTCTTCTCTACTATGTATTTATGCAAAGCTCCTAAGACCATTCCCAACCTACTACGATGCTCTCTTTTGTGGGTGCCCATTAGGTTAAATTTCTTGCATTATATTCCGCTTGTACAAAACACTTGCCCGTTTTGGTATAGCCTCATTCTTTGCATACCAAAGTATGCCATAGGTATCACGGCCTATTGAATATGTTTGCATTAAGTGCATCACATGCTCCAATATGAACAAGCAAAGGTGGCACTTGGACAGAGGTGTTAGATCCTTGAGGGTATATACATTTCCTGTACTAGTTGCTTCCTCAAACTCCTCTCTCATCTCCTACGCTAAGCACTCCCATAAGCTGGGCTTTTCATTGTGTGGCAAACGCAGAGCCTCCGACACCAAAGATACTGTGAGCTCCACCATCCCACGAAGCCAACCCTTGGCCGGCTTTCTCAATGCCTTCATCTCTGCAATGACGAAGCATATACACATTCTGCAAAACGCGAGACTGGCTCTCACGTAGCCAGTTCTGCGATTTAATTGCATGTTGTACAACCCAAGTCACACTTGTGATCAATCTTGAAAGGCTCCCAGACCAAATGGCGACGGGATAACCGGGGCGCCGCCTTGACTTTGGGAGTCCTCCTCGATGATGATCGAATGCGCTAAGGTAGCATCAGCCTCATCATTTTGCTGTCAAGCTCTCAAACTAGCGAGAGCTTCCCGCATGGGGCTAACTTCCCCACTGCGGTCGACGTACACTTGTTGCTTCTAGTGCTGCTAATTGCCATGGCAACAGTAAGGTTGCATGCACCATGACGCATAAGCAATTTAAGGAACATTTCCCTCGATTTTAGGGTGCTCCTTCTCCAATTGTACTGAGTTGAGATATCAAGTTCACTCTGCACCATTGGCGAAACCAACCCATTGACAGCATTCTGTTAGGGGTCCTCCTTAAAGATCCTGCAACAAGAAAGTACTGTGGCCATCATCTTTAGAATCGTACTAAACGGACCTGAATAACAAATCTTAAGTAATTACGAGGGCCGTGTTCGCTAGCTTCGAAATTAAAGGTTTTCTTCTTAATACGTCTGTCGTTCACCCGAGCTTTGCTCCTACGCTAGATGACTCTGGACATGTAGGAACAGTACAGTAGGTGGCAGTCTTCCTCCAGCTACAATTACAACTCCTCCAGCCTAACCTGTATAGACTCCTCAGGAGACAACTTGAATTCTGCTGCAACTCAGAGAGAACGAACCACAAATTCCGTAGGTACCCCAGCTTCGGCCATCGTGTACACAATTGGAATGGAGCCATACTTGTAGTGACTTTATACGTGGTGTGGAAAGTCCACAATGCTTAATCAAGCTTATGATCCCAATCAGTGTGATTATCTTCCCCTATTCTCTTCAAGACTCACATCAAAATTTTATTGGAGCTCACAGCTTGGCCATTAGCCTATAGATGGTACGAGGCAGTCTTCTTATAAAGTATCATATGCTTCATAGTGAGTTCTACAATTACTTTGTTTAGGAAGTTCTTATCCTGATTAGTGACTTACTGAATAGGGTATCCAAACTAAGTCATTATGTTGGAATACAGAAAACTAGCCACACTTCCTATAGTATTATCCTTCATGGCCTTAGCCTCTACCCACTTTGTGTAGTGATTTGTATGCAACACAATGTATCTATTTTTTGTATATTATATTGGAGGTTTAATCAAGCCCAAAAAATGTATCCCCCACTTTTGGAAAGGCTCCAAAGGTAGAGCTAGATGATCGCACATTTGATCCTTTGGCTGAGGCTATCCCTCCTTAATAGAAATCATACAAGTATTAACAAGCTGGTAAGCATCTTTTAAAACAATAGGCCACCATAATCTAGATTGTAGGATCTTCCAATCCATCACTTCACCTGGAAAAATGTCTTCCTGAAAGTCCAGCATGAGTTTCCTCAAGCACTACCAATTGTTCTTCAAGTACACATCTTCTAAGAATATCATCAAGTCCCCTTTTATAAAGCTGGCCAACAATAACCTTAGAAGCTTTATTGTGCAAAGCTAGCTTCCTCCACTAATTAGAACTTAGCAAATCAAGCATGCTATCTGAAAGTAGAAACTTCAAGAGTTGATCATAATATGTGTCAGCATTGTACACATGTACTTCAAACAGGTTTGTATCTAGTAACTAATTATCAATAGGACCCTACTACTCCTAACCTTCCATCTGCTCAAGAAATCTACCACAAAATAGTCGAATTCATATAACGGCAACATTCAACCAACTACTATTGACCTGTTAGCTTAGATTTATTTAGTAAATACAACAAATTCTCATAATCAACATGGAAAACAACTTTGTTAGCTAGCAAATAGTATTTGTATTTTTGCAACATTGAGTCTTCTACTAGCATAATAGACCGGGCAAAACCATCCTGGAACTTCATCATGCATTAAAACCACACCAACAACAATATTAGATGCATCCCACAAACACATGGTATGGGAGATTCCATTGAGAAGCCTACAAGATGGATACTACCACAAGAGTCTTCTCAAAATCTTAAAAATTTTATGATAAATGTGTCTCCAAACAAAATGCATCCCTTTCTTGGTTAATGTAGTAAGAGGAACACAAATATCAACCAAGTAGCATGGATACCTATGCCATTTAATCTAGCCTACAAACCACATCACTTTAGATAGTGTCTTTGGAGGTTGTATTTTGCTCATCTCTTCAATATTCCTTGGATCAATGGCCATTTCCCCTCCAAAGATAGTGTGATCAAGTAGCACTCATCTCTTTGCCACAAAAAATGATTTGAAAGGATTCAAAGATAACCCATACATTTGAAACTTTTCAAAACATAATTTGAGATGGTGTAGATGGTCCTCTTTTCTTCCAAAAATGTACAAATAATCTTAAAACACTCTCATGAGAAAGAGGAGTCAAATAAGATCAAAGATCCACTATGTGGCTCCCTAAAACTCTGTAGGACCATTCTCTAAGCCAAAATATATAACAATGCTAACAAAAGCACCCCACTCCATTATGAATGATTTTTTGTCCATATCGTGAGGATGCATATTAATTTGATTGTAACCTGAAAAGCCATCACTGAAGCTATACATTTGGGGACCCACAAGATCATCAAGCAGTGAATCTGTAAAAGGAATAGGAAATAGATAAGCTATAATGGCTACATTTAGCTTCTGGTAATCGACACACACTCTCATCTTTTTGCTCTTCTTTGAGACTACTACAATAAGAGATGGCCATGTTACTTCATTCACATTCTCGATTAATCTAACCTGTAAGAGTTTATCCAATCCCTCCTTCACCTACTTTGCATAATTAGCATTCATCGTATACCTATGTTGAACAACAAGTTTAACATCTTTCTACAAGTTAATCCTATAATGACATATTTGAGGATCAAAGCCTCACATGTCCGTATATTCCCATGCAAAAATATCTAAAAATTGATTACATAAATTGAATCATTTCACCTTGAAGATTGGATCCACGAAAATCCTAATCTTAATGGGACTTGGAACTTCAACAAAGCCTAGATCAAGTTCATCCACTTCATCCTCTATTACACAAGAAGAATGTCATAATTTATGACCAAAACTTGTTCAACTTCAACAATTACTTTTTGAGCAACTTCCTCATGTTATGTAAAAGTCTATAGCAATTCCTCAACCTGGTCTACTACATTTTGATCCCCTATTTCTATATTCTATACTTTTGACCCAAATTCCTAAATATTTGAAACAATAGGCAAACCCTATACTTCATCATTAGTAGAGTAATATATATTATGATTCTTCAAAGTTGTCCATATGAAGATAACAAAATTGACCTTAAACTTCAAACCAACCACATGTATTAACTAGTTCTTCAGAATTCCCAAAGGTTGTAATCTATATTGATATGCCATCTTCACTTGAAATGGATCTAATGCCAAGGCTCACGGTTTACTGAACAAATAAACTATTTTTTGGAAGAATATTAATAATCGATGATTCTCCATCCAGTAAAACTTCATTGAACACCTTCCTCATGTATTCAACTTGAATTGTAGGTATCTCATAATTAGCCACCAATAAAACCAATGATCTTCCATCCAATAAAACTTCATTGAGCACCTTCCCCACGTTTTCAACTTGAATGGTAGGTATCTCATAATCAACCAACCAATTACTAGGTAGAAAGTACATCATGACAATCAACATCTAAGGGTTCTAGACATGGCCTTTGATTGATCATTTTCTCGTACTTCTCTTTAAGCTTCTACAATAAATTCTCCTTAAAACCCAAAATTAGATACAATACCCACTCTAGTGCTAACTATAGGGATGAAGTGACTAATGCCTAAAACAAGGCTCCGGATCCACCTACATCACCACCTATTATATTGTTAGCCTTCATCATACAACAGAATTATTAAAAGAAAATATAAGAATAAAAAATTACAAGAGAGAAAAATCCACAAAGCTTACACGACACAAGATTGGATACAATCTGCCCCCATGCATGGGTGAGTAGAGGGTGAACACCTCCCCCATGCTTGGGTGAGTAGAGGGTGAATATATCCTCCATGTATGGTTGGTGAACACCTCTCCCATGCATGTACTTATGAATTTTATTAAGCTTTTATGCTCAAAAATAACATTGAAAAGCATCTCCTTTTTGGGTCATTGCTTTTCTTGTATGAAAGCCACACTTTTGCACCAATCTAACTCCTATCAAATATACCTAAACTAGGGTTTACAAAATAATAAGCAAGACTTCTAGGCCTTAGAAAATAATAGTGTCCAAATAAATAATTGCACATGATCGCCTACAATTTCATTATTCTAAGAGGCATGCAAAAATTCAATAATTCCACACTATGAAGCACTCAACCATAATAAAGTCGTACACAATCAAAATGCACTTCCATATGATATGTATTCTACATAACTCTATCTAATAATCTACTCACGGCACCACAAATGATTATACCAAGAGGTTGTTGCTTCATGGAAAATTTTATTACAAATCTGGCATATCTTTCCTTGCCTTTCAAGTACTAAAACTCCTAAAGCTTTCAACTTTTCCACTATCTTGTGATCTAATTTATTGGAAGATTTCTTCTTAGAAGAGAATTTAGACTTGGAGGATTTGCAGTGAGAATTTTTACATTTTTCTTTCTTTTTCTTCTTCTTCTTTTTATTGCCATCTTCATCATATAAGTAATCAAAATCTTCATTGAATATAGGAAAGATTTGTACTATCAGTTACTTCATTTGAATCATCTTCATCTTCAAAGTTATTCTCAGTGTCACTATACCAAAATTTGATCCTCTATCTCTATTCTTTTGGGAACGACCGAAGCCAAAGCCATTTTTCCACCTATATAGCTACTTCAATTAAAGTATCCAATGTCTATTATGATCCTAGGCCCACATTTGCTACAAGTTTGCATATCAAAAGATAATTGATTGTTTTGTTCTAGCCTATTTAGTAAATTTTTTAAGATGTTGAGCATTGTCTTCCACGAGCATCTCCTTTTGCTTTATAGTTTTAAATTTATCTAACACATCTCCAAGGGGTTTATCTTTCCATAGTCTGAGTAAAAAGATTTCCTTCAAATCATCATAAGTGGCAAAACCTAACTAACCCTATATGCACGAAACCAATACATTGTCTTGCAAATATAAGGTAGCTACAAATTGATTTTTCTTGATTTTGTCATTATATAATATGTCACAACCACTTGTTACCTATTGGATCTCAAATTGGGCTATATGCCAATTGGAATCATGCTTCTTTTTACCATGAAACTTTTCCTATTTAACTACTAGATTCATTGAGAAGGTTGTTGGGTTCTTAGTTGGTTGGAATAATAAAGGATTAAACTTTTTTGACATAGCATCCACATACGTGCTACAAGTCATCCCATCTACTGTTATCTTGAGCTCATAACTATCTAACTCTAGAATGAGTGATGATCACATTGGCAGTGAATAGGAATCTCAATGTATGCATATTCAATCGAGTTACTAGGATGACAATTGCTAGATATATGCTTGATTTGGTAATAGCCAAACATTGAGCTTTGTGGTAGATAGATATAAAGAATACCTTCTTGCATAGTGATCTGCAAGGAGTTTGTAGTAAGAAGATTTATCTATGGAGTGGCCAACAAGTTATGAGGATTTGGGGCATCCCATATATGTGTGCAAGTTAAAGAAGACACTCTATGGATTGAAGCAAGCATCTAAATAATGGTCATAAAAGTTCAATGAGCATCCTCTAAATATTGGTTTCTATGTTTTTGATATAGATCACTCACTTTATGTGAGAAAGGGGGATGTAAGTTTAGTCATCTTAGTCATCTATATGGATGACTTGATTATTACAAGTGATAATTAGTGTGTAGATTGGATACTGCATGCGTGTGTAGTGAATGCCGGAAGGTCCCCAAGAACAAAGAACTCTACAAACCTTCATATAAAAGTAAAAGGGAATTTTCACGACATGAGACAAAAAGACAAATTGGGTGCAATCTCTCCCCGTGCCTTGTGTGAGCGCTTCACAATGCATGTATTTATAGATTTATTTAGCTTTAAGCTAGAAAATAGCTCACTTTACAAATAGGATGCTTTTGCGTATACATGTGCCCAATTATAGAGTAAAGCATTTGGGCATCCAAAATTCGATTGTACCTAAATACAAATATCAAATAATAAAATATTTAACCGAGTGCCTATGCGCATACAAGATAATAAATGTTTTGTCAAACGCTTTAATAAATAAGCGCTCTTAAATAAATATTAGCACTATGCCTTTAGTGATAAGGCATGCGTCCATCAAAAATAGTAACTCTTCTAGGCATTTGGATTCACGTCATCGCCCGATGCTACCCAATGCCACTGCCACTTGCTCTACACATCAACTGAAGCATTCACAATTGTTAGAAAATAATTAGATCAAACCCAACAAAAGTGAATACCTAGCAATCTTCAACTACAAAATAATTAAATAAGTTGGAACTCTGTCGTCCTGGCCTTAATTTAATTCGAGTGTGCACTCTAAACTCATAAACGTATATTATTTTAATATGTATTTTACGAAATCACCCACTATGGAATCATCCACGTGTACATTAAATTAATCTGACACCCAAGAAGGACAGGCGTCCCCGTCAACTTCTCGCAAAATGAATCCACCTTGTGGTACGAGCCCCGAAAAATAAATATAATCATGGAATCCACTGTGGAATATGCCTTGTGGCATCATACCCTCGAGGTAGGATAGCAATTGTCATCAATTGCTATTAGCTCAATGTGGAGCGAGCAGTGAGGGATAAGCACTTAGGTCATGGGTGTGCATCCATTGGGCCTCTTCAACACGATGATTTTTAAACTTAACCAAATATCTAAAATATCTACAGTCAATTCTAGTGGTCATAAAGTCAATGTCTAGAATAGTTTCACGTTCAAGGATTTCAGTTTCTTCTTCTAACAAATGAGGATTTTCATAGACAAGGTGGACATGTAGTTGGCCTCTAGAATGTCATAACAGATTGATATGAAAAGTATTATGAATCTTCCAATGTTGGGGTAGTTCTAATCTAAATGCATTGTCATTGATCTTGTGAATTATTTTGAAAGGTCCATAAAACCTAGGTGCTAATTTAACAACAGGATGTTTCTCAATACTTTGCAGTCTTTTCTTTTAAATATGTAACAAAACATAATCACCAATATTGAAACTCATGGCTTGTCTTTTCTTATTAGCTTGTTTAGTGTATGATTGCTAGGCTTTCGCAATCATGTATTTAACTTGAGTAAAAATAGTAGCATGAGTATTAGCAATATCATCAGCAGCTTTAACTTTATTCGACAATGATGTGACAGGTGTAGCCAATCTATGTCCATAAATAAATTTAAAATGTGCTTTATGAGTAGCTGTGTGTGGTGTATTATTGTATACAAATTGAAGTAGATGTAATTGTGTATCCCATGTTTGTGATTTTGAAATCGTGTATGCACGCAAAATATCTAGAATGGTACTATTAGTAGCTTCTATTCGTCCATTGGTTTCAGGATGGAATGCAAATGAGAAATCAATCTTAGTACCCAAATTAGCAAACAAAGTAGTCCAAAATTATTACAAAATCTAGAATCAGGATCTAAAATAATAACTTTTGAAAAACCATGATTAGTGAAAATAGTCTTCAAAAACAATTGTGCGGCTTGAGATGCAGTTAATGTTTTCTTGCATGGTAGAAAATATGCTTGTTTACTAAATCGATCTACTATAGTCCAAATCATATCATGATTAGCTTGTGTAGTAGGCAAACCATTATAAAACCCATTGAAATATGTTCCCATGGATGGTCAGGAATTGGTAAAGGCATTAACAAACCATATTGCTTACCATGGAGTCGCTTGACTCTTTGGCAAATTAAACACTCATAAACAAAGTTAGAAGCATCAGATTCCATTTGTGGCCAATAAAAATCTTCAATCAATGTTTTTAAAGTGAAAATAATGTCTCTATGACCTTGATATGGAGGGCAATGAATTTCATGCAACACAAATTATCTAAATTGAACAGTGACACACAATCTTTTCTCATAAAATATAAATCTATTAGAATAAGATAAAGAATCAATTGGAATCTAGTTATTAGCAACTAATGTGTTCCAATCAGCTTGAAAACTAGGGTCATGGTTATAGGTATCCTTCATATCGGAATAAGGAAATCAAAAGATAGAACGGAAATATTATAGATACTTGGTCTTCTACTCAAGGAATCGGGAAAAACATTTTCTCTTCCTAGCTGATATTGGATAAGTGGATAAAAACTTTGAATGGAAGAAACCCATTTAATGTGACGGTCAGAAATTTGTGGCTGACTAAGGAGATATTTGATACTTTGCTGGTCAGTTTTAATCATAAATTTAGATCCCATCAGATAGTGTTTCCATTTATCGTAAGGCTTAAACTACAGCTAACAATTCTTTATTATAGGTGAAATACTTCAACTCAGAAGGTTTAAGTTTGCAACTAGAATAGGGTATGGGATGTGAATCTTGCATGAGAACAGCTCCTATTCCTGATCCGCTAGCATTAGTGACTACTAGGAAAAATGATCGATTAAAATCAGGGAATTACAAGATAAGTGCATATGTTAAAGCATGTTTCAAAAAATCAAAAGACTTTTGCGCCGGTTGTCAGGCCACTAATACATAACACCTTTCTTTAACAATTTCGTCGTCAAAGGCAGTGCAAGCAATGAAAAATTTCTCACAAATTTTCTATAAAAGCTGGCAAGGCCTAAGAAAGAACGTAACTCATGCATATTTATAGGGATTGGCCAATTCAAAATTGTCTCTATCTTTGTAGGATCAACTCGAATACCATCAAAAGAAACAATTTGACTTAAGTATTCAATGTGGATTTAGAAAATTTCACTCTTATTAGGGTTAGCATATAATTGATTCTCTTTCAAAGATATATATTCACAATGCTCATTCTCATCCTTACTAAAAACCAATATATCATCAAATAAAACAATCACACAATTCTGATACTTCAAGAATATACGATTCATCATACGACTGAATGTAGCTAGTGCATTGGTTAAACCAAAAGGCATAATAAGAAATTCATAATGACCAAACTGAGTTCTAAATGCACTCTTAAAAATGTCGTGTATCCAAGCGTACTTGATGATATCCAGATTTGAGATCTACCTTGCTAAAAACAGTGGCCCCTTGTAGTTTATCCATGAGGTTGTCTACCCTAGGGATCGGATATCTTTTTTTAATAGTGATTTTGTTTAGAGCATGATAGTCAATGCACGTCCTATAGGTATTATTTTTCTTATTAACTAATAGGACAAGTGCACCAAAAGGAAAACTACTGGGCCTAATGAGTCTTCGGTTCAACATTTCTTTAACTTGTGCTTGGATTTCTTTTTGTTCAATCTAATTGTGACTACAAGGTGCTTTACATGGTGGTTGAGAACCGGGATTAAATCTATTTTATGGTCTTCAAGACATGTAGGTGGTAAACCAGGTGGTAAATTAATAGCAAAACAATCTTGAAATTGTGAAATAAATTGTGCATGCCTAGGATGCATCTGATTTTCCTTAGCTTCAATTTCATTCACCCATATTAAATATAATTTACTACCTTTTCTCAATGCACGTTTAGCCTGTGTGTGACTAAGTAGTGGAAAATTATCAAAGGTGAGCAATCCATGTAATGTGATTTGGGTTCCGTTAAAATAAATTTTCATGGAATATGTAGAATAATTTATGTCATTGTTATATTTGTGACACCAAGGAATTTCTAAAATAATATCACTAGCTTGCAAAGGCACAACATTTCTACGCTCAACATAATCACTGATTTTAATCTCTAAATCATGTATATCTTGTGTACCATTGTATCTAGTCCCTAAGAATGCAGCCTTTATGCGATAATGAGTTGTAACATTAGATAAATTCAATTCTTTTACCAAATCTGTGGAAAGAAAATCATGTGTGCTTCCATCATCATGCAAAAAAATCTTTTCTTGACCGTGCACAAAATATTTCATTGTTAATAATGAATGAGGATTTGGCATACCTGGTAAAGTATCTGAAGCATCGCTGATATCATCATCATCTTCAGTGAAGTCAGACATATCTTCATGGTCCTTATCATCAGTTGCTCCCAAGTAATTGATTTGAACAACTTGCTTCTTGGGCTAATAGCTCATTGCTAAGTGTCGAGGCTGATGACACTTGTAGCAAACCATAGCTTTGCTTTGGAGACATTATTGGTAAGGGTTGGAAGTTTGGGTATATTGGGATTTGGTTGGAGGGAAGGCTTAGGGTTTGAATTTGTATTTGATGGTAAAGCAGGAGGTCGAGTCCAAGGTTTACGAAAAGAAAGAGCAAAGTGATTTTGATTAAATTTTTGAAAGTTAGAATTGAATTGCTTTGTGCCAAAGTTACCATTAATTGAAAATTGTTGCGGTCACTTTTCTCGTCCATGAATTTTATCCTCCACATCATGCGCTAAAGAAATCACATCCTCCAAATTCTTTGGCTTAAACATATTCACTTCTGCATAGAAGTGACCAAGCAAACCGGACATGTACTTGTGCTTGTGGGTTACCTCAAGAATATCTTCAAGCATTCAAAGTTGAAGTAAAGCACTTCAAAAACACTCAGTGTATTGCAGGATGGATTCACGATCTCTTTGTTGCAGGAGATCCCACTATTTAATAGCTTTCTCATGGAATTGAGGTGGAAGGAAATTCTGCAAAATTTTCTTTTGAGAGGCTTCCCAAGTAGAGGGACAATCAACACTCTTGCGGACAATAGTCCACCATAATGATGCTCTGTCTGATAGATGGTTAGTGACACATTTAAGTTTATCTTTTTCAGTATATTGCTCTTCATAAAAATAGTCGTCAAACTAACTAATGAAAGCAAGAACAATTTTGCCAACATGTTGCCCATTTAAAGTACGGAATTTAAAATTTCTTTTACTTATCTTGGCCTCTTTCCTAAGAGCCTATGCATCGGAGTGTCGTATCAATAATATATTGAATGACATCTTCAGGTTGCGCTCCGTTATGATCGACAATGGATTGTTAAAGTGTAGCCAATTGTGCCTACAAGTTTTGATGTTCCCTTTTCTCTTCTTGAAGCTGCATCATGATTAGATCCAATTTATGTTTCATAGTCAGCTCTGGCAAATCACCTTCGCCCATGAAATCGTCCATATTATGATCCAACATCCTGTAAAAATCTCAAGCAACCTCACACACTCAAAATCTCGTTAGAAGGATGAGTATAGCTCAAATTTGGGTTTACAAGGCTTGCTTTTTTTTTAATGTCTCTTGCTTTTACGATCTTGTTTTTTTCTCGGGTATGACAATTGAAAATGGTCTTCTCCCAAGCAAAATAGTCTTCCGCATAAACTGCGCGTAATAGCCTACTTACTATAAATCCATTTAGCCAAGTTCCAGGTGGGAAGGGCTTGTTGAAGCTTCAAAATCGGTTTGGGAGTACCTTAGTATGAACACCTGCTATGGGAGAGATTGATAATTAAACTTTAAGCTTTAGATTACGCTTAATAGCTTAAAGCTTTTCAAAAGCTTAAGCAACCTGATGAATTCGGTGTAGGACGTCAATATAGTTTGATCGATTCGACGCCCGTAAGTACATGCTTCCGCCACAAATCGTGAATTTTGGAGAGCTTAAGTTTCCTTTAAGTTTCTCAAGCTTATAAAATCAAACTTCATAAAACTCTTGTCTGCTTCTCTATGAATAAAAACGATTTGTAAAGGAACTTCATGAGTAGTCCTCTGCCTCTTGTGAGAGGTCTTTCGCAATTAGAGGGTACATTAGGGGGTTCTTCATCGTCGAGAATATGCCTTTATTGTCAATCTGTCGCGAGACAGCCTATAGAGCCCGTTCATTCTAGAAGCTTCACCTTCATGCGAGATGGTAAGCAATTGGAAGCTCTTGATCTCAGCTTCGCTCTGATACCACTGGTGCACAGATTGGATGCTATATGCGTGCATAGTGAATGCCGGAAGGTCCGCAACAACAAAGAACTCTACAAACCTTCATGAAAGCAAAAGGGAATTTGCATGACATGAGACAAAAAGTCAAATTGGGTGCAATCTCTCACATGCCTTGTGTGAGCCCTTCACAAGGCATGTATTTATAAATTTATTTATCTTTAAGCTCAAAAATAGCCCAGTTTACAAATAGCGTACTTTTGCTTTTGCGTATGCGTTTGCCCAATTATAGAGTAAAGCATTTGGGCGTCCAAAAGTCGGGATGTGCCTAAATGCAAATATCAAATAATGAAATATTTAACCGAGCGCATATGTACATACAAGATAATAAATGTTTTGTCAAATGCTTTAATAAATAAGTGCGCTTAAATAAATATTAGTGCCACACCTCTAGTGATAAGGTGTGTGCCCATCAAAAATAGTAATTCTTCTAAGTATTAAAATTCACGCCATCGCCCAGTGCTACCCAACACCACTATCGCTTACTCTACATATCAATTGAAGCATTCACAATTGTTAGAAAATGATTAGATAAAACCCAACAACAGTGAATACCTAGCAATCTTCAACTACAAAATAATTAAATAGGTTAGAACTACGTCCTAACCTTAATTTAATTCGAATGTACACTCTAAACTCGTAAACGGCTATTAATTTAATATGTATTTTATAGAATCACCCGCTATGGAATCACCCACGTGCACATTAACTTAATCTGACGCCTGAAAAGGACAGGTGTCCCCGTCAACTTCTCGCACAAGGAATCTACCTTGTATATAAGCCCTAGCAAATAAATATAATCACGAAATCCACCGTGGAATATGCCTCCTGGCATCAATAATGATAGTGGGATTATTGCTCTCAAGGGATTTTGAAAGCTAAAATTTGATATGAAGGATTGGAAAGTGAGATCAAGGAATTTGGCATTGAGATGATTACGTATGTTGATGGTATTTGGCTATTCTCAAAATAGTATGGTTGGGATATATTGTCCAAATATAGTATAAAAGTATATAAGTCTATTTTATTGCCATTGGAGTAAAATGTAAAGTTGAATGCTAAAATTGGAGATGATATAGAGGACCCTACTATATTTAAGTAGATAGTAGGAAGTTTGATTTACATGACTATTATAAGGTCTTACTTGAGTTATGTTGTTGGCATGTGAGAAAGAATAAAGAAAAGCTAGTGAGAAAATGTGTCCTTGAGTGAGCTTCTCCTTGCCTTTTTTGTGTGTGTTTGTTATATCAATTCAAGCAAGTCACCCCACCATGTGAATTTTGTAATTCAAGGGCGATGATATCCAACCAAGCCAATACACATTGACCTTTGTGGATAGAGACCTTATCAAATCTAGGAAGCGCACATGGTATGATTCTAACCCTTTGTTTATTTGGTTGGATATGTAGGTTAGAGTTGATGACTTAGGGTGCCCCAACAAGATTG
Source organism: Lygodium microphyllum (assembly GCF_053477565.2). NCBI lineage: Eukaryota > Viridiplantae > Streptophyta > Polypodiopsida > Schizaeales > Lygodiaceae > Lygodium > Lygodium microphyllum. Next base: position 110,792,525 of record NC_141146.1, read on the forward strand.
TTCTTCCCCAATCCTAAACTTGGTTCAAGCATTGAATTGATCAAAAAGCTATACAAAATATGGTTTCTTTGGTAGTACTACCAATTTCAACAACTTTGGTTAGCCATTGTGCCCCCTAGAGCTTCATGCTTAATGTGGCTAATTATTCATAAAACTATTTGGACAAATGAGAAAGTTGTGAAGATTGGAAAGGAAATGGGGTCTCTATAAGGTGTAATAAAGAAGCTGAAACTATATCTCATATCTTTATGACCCACCTAGATAACAAAGAAATCCAAGTTAAAGAAGGATTATGTTGCTTGGAGAATCCAAATTATAGAATTCCATCAATCTTATGGACTCGGGGAATTCACTATATGTATACCCTCTATATCACGTGCGTTCAAGGTCTATTTATAAATATCCTCATCTCTGAATTTTCCCTTAATAAAACATAACCCTTTTCTATTCAATTTGTAAGTAACCCCTTTATGTGGGACCCTTCTGTATATAAAACATGTATAAAATGGGTATTTTAAAAATCCCTTATATTGAACTCACGTGATACATACATATATTTATGGTTGAACTCCTTGGGCTTATGAAACACATTTGAAGCATTTATTTGTAGACTGTCTAGACAACGAGGAACTCGATAGTATTGTAAGACAAGTCATATATGATAAATTTGGACTAAGACATGGTCTTTTTGTGCAAACCAACTGAGCACTTCAACCCATCAAAGTTGTCCTCTCAAGAATAGAAAACGTAAAAACTTGCTTATCTTTGAGATTGAGAATATATTAAACCTATTTTTTATATATACAAAATTGTTGTGGGCGTCAGAAACAACCCTCGACCTTGACCTACTAGGTTAACTCTACAATGCATGAACATGTGATGCTACTAAAGTAACATTGTAGCTCTCTCTCTCTCTCTCTCTCTCTCTCTCTCTCTCTCTCTCTCTCTCTCTCTCTCTCTCTCTCTCTCTCTCAAATTTTAAAGATTTGTTGAAAAAATATATATATCTCTTTAAAAATGTGAGATTTATATATATATATATATACACGGAAAATCAATTGATGTAGAATGAGAGGGGGGATATGTGTTTCTTGGGTAGAAACTGAATATTGATATAGTATGGAGCTCGAGAAGGGGGTGGAAATTTCTCAAAAATGAGAATGGGGGGCAGCATTGAGGGCGTGGAGGGGCAGGGGACGTAAAGCTGACGAATGGAGATGATGGAGGAAGGGTGGGGGGGCGCTGCGTGATTGGAGAGGACTACGTACTCCATCCTTCCTTCCTTAATCCATATATAGACTATATATATATCTATATCTATATAAATATATATATATATCTATGAAAGCAAACACAAGCAGGTCGCCCTCCAGAGAGAGGGATGGACCTGTCTCGTTCGATGGACGAGAGCTTGTCTTGTGCCCCACGCCCACGAGAACAAAAACTTGGAATGCAATTGCAGAATCGGGTAAAGCCCCCCCCCCAAAAAAAAACATACATGTAAATATATATAAAATCCCCTCAAAGCAATAATAATTAGCATCGGCAGGAAAAGTTAAAATGATGGCGCATGTCGTTGTTTTGGTTTGGGGTTGAAACTCGAATGAATGAGACGACGACCGGGAACAGTCGTGAAAAGACGAAATCAAACAATAAATAAGTAAATAAAAATGGGATAAATAAAAAAGACGTAGAAAGTGAGTCAGCTCTGTTGGGCGTCAACAGCAGGCATTTACCCCTCCCAATTGAGAGAGAGAGAGAGACCCTTTGCCTTTCAGCAACGGTGTGAATCATCTCCCCCCCCCCTTCCCTCTCTCTCTCTCTCTCTCTCTCTCTCTCTGGTCCCCACCCCACCCCACCTCAACTCAATATATTAATAATAATAATAACACATTTCTCCTCATTAAAAACAATTTTACTAAGCCACGATTCTATATTGCTTTTATATATATGCCGTGTGCCCTAAATTATCGATGTTATAATTCTAAATAGCTATAACGCATTTCTTCTTATTATTCACGATTTTATTAAACCACTAATTATATTGTTTATATATATTACATATATATATTTGTGTGCCCTAAAGCAAGGTTAAAATTTCGAACGAAAAAACCCAACCACGTGACTACATATTTTTTCTCTCTCTTCTTTTTTCTTTCTTTGTTTCATATTTAGGTTTCCATTTTTTTAATTTGTTAAAAATAAGTCTCTTAAGCACTTGTGCCGCCATTCCTCTCATGAGTTGAATTGGCAAACATTCCTCTCGCATCATCATCATTTTCTTTTCCCTTCCGTTACACCTTTGGTAAAGCCATTGTCTACGTTGTATTGTACATACCACTAGGTCTCAAGACCCCACTAGGGATACAAGTTGATCCATGTATGCATGTATGTATATATTTATGCATGCATGCATTACAACGATTCCTCTCCATATGGATGATGTATGTAAGTATTTACATATATTATAATGATTCCTCTCCATATGTATGAATGTATGTAATTATGTACATGGAGCGCACATGCAAGGTGTTAAGGCTTTTGTTTTGTAGCCTCATTTGCCTCACAAATTTTGCTTACTATGTTCTTGTACATATATGCATGCATGACTAGTTAACATCCACAATTCGATAGCTTTAACTACCCACCATTACAAGAAATTTGATCTATACCCAAACTCCGCTCTCTTAAGAGCTTTGCTTTTGCTACGTAGTACGAGTGCTACATGTAAACCGTGGCAACTTGTTGAGCTAGGGCATAATGCATGCAAAATTTGGACAGCCAAACATGTTCTAATATCTCTAGGGATATCTCACCAAAAAACAATATCCAAGGTTGTAAACCTTCTAGATTACTTCTCTTTAGACAACACGTTTGTCCACTCAAGCAAAAGGTTGAGCCCCACAGTTTAATTAATATAACCAAAAACCATCCCCCATCAGTGCAGCTCACAAAGCCACTGCTGCTGATGCAAGTTTTCTCTTTGTCCACTCATCATTATAATCGTTCTTCTAAGAGACAGAGAGGAGAGGGGGGGGGGGAGAGACACATTTTGGGGCATGTAAAAACTAGAGTGTGAGAAAAAACAAAAAGAAAAGAAAAGAAGAGGGGCAAAGGTATCAAAATAAAAGGTTTTCAAGAACATTTCCAAGTATTTTAATTATTTGAGACTTTTTGGCTCTACTAGTCATTGGCATTCTTATAATTGCTGCTGCTTTGTACTCTTTTGGCCACACCTCCCGAGAGAGAGAGAGAGAGAGAGAGAGAGAGAGCAATGATGTATGAATTGTTTTTGTCAAGTCAGTAGAAGAGTGTCTTCTCCTTCATCCAATTCATCTCATTGCTGCCTCGTTTAGTCTGGTCCTTCAATTGACCTTCATTACCTCCTTATGATTTCTTCTTCTTCTTCTTCTTGCAGCCCTCTCATTCCTCTGATCGCCTCCATTAATGCTGTAAGAATGTACCTCTCTGTCCACCATCAACCTTGGAACGTGTGAATTCGTGTCACATCCTTCTCTTCTTCATCAATCGCTCAGTCTTCTACACGCTGATCGACTGCGAATTAGACTGTCAGCAGAGCGCCAAGCCTAAACCGAGACACCAATACACTCATCCAATTACATCAATTGGCCCAAACAAATCATACTCCAGAAGCGCATTCTCTTACAGCATTGCTGGTTTCTGTTATTCTGCTTCTTCTCTGTCAGTGTGCCTTTTGTGTGTGTGTGTGTGTGTGGTTCAACAGCTCTCCGTTATGGGTCGTCATTCCTGCTGCCAGAAGCAGAAGCTCAGAAAGGGCCTCTGGTCCCCTGAAGAGGATGAGAAGCTCATCCGCCACATCACCAGATATGGCCATGGATGCTGGAGCTCAGTACCCAAGCAAGCCGGTACAAGATTAATCCCTCTCCAAGCATGCAGCAATTGCGTGTGACTTGCGGATATTTAACTGCTGGTTCAATAGCCACACTTGTTATTGGATTGATAGTGCACCTCCTGCATACTAGAAACATTATAAGGGGCACCTTCTGACACAATATTAGGAGGTGCTTATTGTAAATGTCTTGTAATTAAGTCCTGATCTGATTCCATGACCAATAGCACATTCAAAGGGTTGATCAAATGCCTGCAATCCTAATGAATTACTGATCAATGGTGGCTCTTGCAGGGCTCCAACGATGCGGAAAGAGTTGTCGCTTGCGGTGGATCAATTACTTGCGGCCTGACTTGAAAAGAGGCACCTTCTCAGCCATGGAGGAGAAGCTTATCATAGATCTCCATGCATTACTTGGGAATAGGTAATCAGCCTTTGCCTCCTCCACCGGGGTCCCTCTCCAAAGATTAGATGATTGCTTGACATTCAGAATTGCAGCACCTGCCCATATTACTGCGCCTAGGCCATAAACATTAATGTGCCTAGCCTATAATAAACATTAATGTGCCTAGCCTGTAATAACCATCACTTTTGCTAAACCTGCAAACTCAACCAGCTAACTGCATCGCCCAATTTCAATCACGCTAGTGTAATTGCCTGCTTCATTAAGCTCTCAGGCCTACTAGCCAGCAGCAAGAACCTCAACATATGTGATAGAGGCTCCAAAGGCATGGTATTATGTGACGCTGTGCCTGGGATTTTCGTGAGACTATCTGAAATTGATCAATAAGGGACAAAAAACAGAAGTTATATCTGTGTCTGACACGAGTCATTCTGAAGATGATTTGATTGTATGATGCCATAATTCATAGGCACCCAAAGATGCATTGATGTCAGTTTTATAAATCTTCCATTTCAGGCAGCTTTGGAGAGGCTGTCTGTCAAAAAGGAGACAATGCTGCAGAAATTTTGTAACAGGGTGAGCTTTTTGATCCTTTGCAGGTGGTCGCAGATTGCTTCGCATCTTCCCGGAAGAACTGACAACGAGATCAAGAACTTTTGGAACTCCTGCATCAAGAAGAAACTCAAGCAAGCTGGTCTAGACCCAGTCACCCATCAACCTATAGTGAATGGGGATGCTGTCAATGGAGATCCTGCCAACACTAATTCACCTCCTACCTCAGGATTAACCTCTGACAAGAGCTCCCATGACTTGACCAGCTTGAGTGATGTTAAACTAAATAACCTGCCTATGAGGTTGCCCAATCCTTTGTTTAAGATGGGTGACAGCCCTGATGACAACTGGAGCCTTCCTTTGAAGAACTTCCTTTCAGAAAATCACTTACTGCTGGGTAATCATCATCATGCAGCTAACCTATTGATGGGTGCCTATAACAAACATGGCCATGAATCCATCAGTACTGCAAGTGATAACTTCCAAAGCTCAATTGAAACACCAACTCTCTCTTCTACCACCGCTAATTCCGTTTCTGCAATGTCTGAGCCAATGGTTGATGCCCATCATCTGCTCTGGCCAAACTCTCACCAAGCTGCTTTCCTATTCAGTACTTCTGATGCCCATAAGCTTCCCACATTGCTTGCACTAGACAATAAACCAGCAGCCAATGACACTCACGTTCAGGGGTCATCTTGTACAATGGACTCCTTGATGCAGCGGCCCGAGGGTGGCAGCTTGTTTGATGGACTATGCCCAGACTATAGCTACAAGAGTCCACATGACATGGCATGCTTCCATGGCAAGCTTGCAGCTCCCCACATGCTTGAGCAATTGGCAATCTCAGGCCATGAGCTGGACCGAGTGTTCGGTGGCTATGCCGAAAGTTCCTCTTCCTCCATTGACACACATGGCAGCAGCCACAACAGCAGAGTGTGCAATGGTGGCAACAATAGCTACTGGACCAGCATGATCTCTGCAGCTCCGGATCATTCCATGCTCAGTGGTCAGGACCAAAAGGAGGTCAATGAACTTTGTGACAGTCATGTACTGGTACAATGGGCTGCAAATCCGGCTGATCATCAAGCGGTTCGGAATGAATGGATGTCTAACTGTGGTAATGTTGCAACACTGAGGGGGGAGGACTGCAATTATGGCGAGGAACCACAAGCCGGTGGGCGTTGTGGTACCAATGGCATGGAAGATCATGAGCCATGGAGTCAGCCCATCAGTCTTCCCCAAACCATGCTCACCTCTAAGCTACTCTCGGATCTTGATCATCTACCGGCCGAACATACTACCAATGCTGCTGGCACTAGCATGGGGGATGCAGACTTCTTTGGGAAATGCAAGAATGTAGGCACCCTCTCCCCTGAGCTACAGTGCATTGCAGCCATGCTGGAGCAAATCTGATCATCGATTAACTCCTTAATCCCACCTTAATTACATAGTTTAGAAAGCATAAAGAGAGAGAGAGAGAGAGAGAGAGAGAGAGAGAGCTTCATAATCTGCTTGATTGAAGTGACACACCCCCAAAAAAAGAGAGGATTTTTAAAATTTCCACCAATTAATTAATGTGTGAATCATGTACAGAAATATACCAATATAGATAATTTGACACCCCCATCATCTCAGCATTACCCATTTTACAGTGCAGTCATAGAATTCCTTCAGAAATTGTAGGGGATTGATGCCAAGTCCATCGGGGCACTGTAAGGGGGATCAAATTTTCCCATTTTCGTATTTACGTATATAGATTTTGGAATAATAAACGGCCATACCGTTGATCTAAATCCATAACCACCCACACATGAGAAGAAATACATGTACACTGAATTTGTGACAAGGCTTTGCCCTGGCTTACAATTCAATCTCTACAGGATTTGCTCAGCTTTGATTTGTCTCTCTGCTGTGAGTTTTGGTGTCTCTTTTATTATCTCCCAAATCTTCAGGTGTAATTTGCTCTATTAACTGCTAAAACTATAGGCTTAATTATTCTTTGAAAGTTATTTCAGTTTAATTACTGCATTTCCATAACCCAAATATGGAGTCCCCTTTAATTAAGAATAGCCAATAGCACACGGATAAAGAGCGCAGATAAGAGGGTAGTTATGTGAATGAATTCTATAACAATATCACATTTGCAATGTTATTAGCAACAATGTGATCTAAGATGCTAGAATCAACCTATTGTTCTTTTCAATCACTTGAAGAAAGAGGATGATTAACATAGAAGAAATCAATATGTGCAAAATCTCTTAATCTTTAAGGCTAAGAAGATAGAATAAGAGAGATTATTAGTATTATGAATCGTGGCGCTTATATTCAGTGGGTCTTCTAAATTGGCCTTATTGTGGCGACAAAAAGTCATGTTGTCAAATTGCGCCCCTAGTGCCCTCCCCTTAAGAAAGAAAAGGCCATGGCCTTGTGATAGGCACCAGTGGGATGTTCTTACATGCAACCTTAGGGTGGTGCCATGCCCGCCAACTCTTGCTAGACTTTGTGGAAGACTTGCAAGTAAAGTGAACATGGTCTCTCATGTTTTTTGCAACCTTACTTTCTTAAACTTTGACTACATTTACTTGCTAGACTCTAGAAGTCTAGTAAAATGCTTGGTGTGGCACCACCCGTACTCTCCCCCAAAAAGCAAAAACCAAAAAAAGGGGGAAAAAAAAAGGAACCATGGAGTCCATACATCACATATTTATTGCACATGAAAGGCATTCTAAAGCTCTTCCTTTTTTCAGTTTTCTTCTTTTTTCTTAGTCATGTCCACAATAGCCCTACAAGAGGACCAAAGCATGTACGCGCATGTAGCGAAAATGATATAATAATGAAAAATCAAGCCCTTTTCATATAAAACTTGCATGTGGAAGTTTCCCCACAATTTATCATATGCTTCTCAAAGAAAGGCTTCTCCCTTAGCAAAGAGTACTAAAAGATGGGGGTTATGTATGAAGGAAAAAGTGAGCATTATTGGACATGAAGAGCGCTGTGTGGAAAGATTCTCTCCTCAAAAGAAGAGCTTTAATAAGCTCTTGTCATACAAAGGCATTAAAAAGATTGAATCTCAACTTCACTTTTCTCCTATCCCTGGCTCCTTTTAAAAAGTTAACCTTCTTGTTCCTTCTCCAAAGCTATGTTAGGATAAATTTCCATACCAAGTAAGTAGTATGACATCACATTGTTATTGACAAACATTGCCTGCTCATTTTTTGGAAATGTATGTCAGACTCTCCTTCCTCAAAGTCATGGCAACATGTAATATTGAAACACAAAAAGAAGGCCCTATGATTAATGACAACCTATTCCTTAATGCCCAACGTAAGCCTATGGCTCCTTATCCATGTCATGATACAAACATTTTGCATTGAAAAAAGGGGTTGGTAATTTGAAGAAACTCTTTTCATTCATATAGCTCTAGGTTGCAAAGACTTCCCTCACATATTTAAGTAAGACATATAGTACCAATAGGCAAAGCTTACTCTTTGTGTATGTAGAGTGTGTTGGACAATCAAAATTTTACAACTTTTCTTTGACATTGTCACTTTACATCAATGTGCTTATGAAAGAAAGCTATAGAAGATGTCATTGTTCCATATATATGGGTTTCAATACTTTTATGCACATGAAAAATTGGTACTTGGGGGTCTTGATATAATATATTCATTTAGCCCTTTCAAATGTCTTCTATCATTTTAGAATTAATCCATCATCTTGAAGATGTGGCAAGTTTTAGAGATTTAAACTTGGGTTGAGGGAGATACACATGTAGTGTCATAAAAAGGCCTCTTACACATATGATGAATTGGAATAATAATAAAGTGACCATGTAAGAGCTAGTTGTCTTAAATACAAGATTCTTATAAGTCAACAACAATTGCATGTTAGAATTGAACAAAAGTATTAATTTGGACTACAAACATATCTTATATTGGATGCTTGAAAGACTCATATGTTATAATCATGTTGAGCTAAAGTAAGTGGAGTTGCTTCTTTAAGTATTATTGGTCAATACATTGGACATGCTAAGGATCATATAATATCTAAATAATTGGCTATCCTATAAGCCTTCATCTCAAGGTACAATCAAAGGTATCAACTTATATAACAAATCTCTAGCTAATCACCTTGCAATCTCCAAACTAAAGTTTTCTATAACACTTTGGGCCAAGCATGAGATAACCAAGCTATATATACTTTCTCTACTCTATGATTAGTGAGTATGTCCATTACTTTCTTAAACACCAAGTCGAAATCATGGTTCTAGATGAAGTCTAAAGTTAATTGAAACTAGCCCCCTCAAAGGAACTAAAAGGTAGTTTAGTGATAGAATCAACTTAGCTTTGAGCAATTTAGCAAACAAAGCATAATATTGCTAAGTTTTTGTCAAGCACAATTCCGCATGAGCCCACAACTTTTTAAATGTTCCAAGGGCACTATTCTTGTGAGCTTTGAATGTACAATTTTTCCAAGGGGATAATTTTTCATGACAACAAAACTACTTTAGAAACCCTAATTTAGAGTAGTAAATAATTAGCCCACATTTCTGTCCAAATTCTCTATGTATCCTACTCTATATTGGTCCCAATTTATCGTTGTGCATTTGTAGGTGTTCCCCCCATGAACATTAACCTTTCCATTTGAAATATCATCTAATGAGTCCCACTTGGTCACCCATGCATTTGTCAACAATTTTCATCATAAACATGGCATTTCATGTGATAAAGCTAATTGGAATCACCTTCGATCAATCCTTCTCTACCTTCTATGCATTAACCAAGGGATTCACTCTTAACTATGTAAGTCTATTACATGGGTTCCAACAAAATGGATTTTTAAAATCTCTTTTTTCGACCTTGTTTACATAGAGAAGGGTATCATTAAATGAGGATACTCACAAGTTGAAAATGAAAAGGTTGTGTATTGTTCATGCTAAATCTATAGATAAGGGGCTTTAAAATTAGGCTTAGAATGCACATGTTAGTAAAGTTTTACATGAGGCATTAACTCACAATTGCTCTCATAAATGCCTTTGGTGCAACAAAATGATTTGAATTTGCTTGCATGCTCTTCAAAAACATAAATTTATTTACATGCTTTTATCAATAGTTGCTCTCACCAACCATGGCACTTTGCATGGCAAAATTGTCACAATTTATATACCTTATGTCTTGGCATGAATTTTTCATTCTAATACTATTTGCACAACCTAAATTCACTATTTGCTTGACATTCTTGGAGGTGAAACACAATAGTGAAACACAATAGCAAGTTACACCAAATCCTTCCAAAACTGATGCAAACCAACCATGACAAAAACTTGGACGGCCTTAGAAGGGCCTTCAACAAGGACACATTTGACAAGTGTAATTAGAGACAATGAGAGCACAAGTAAAGTGCAAGATTGAAATTGTTATTCAAGAGTTGGGCCTCTTAATAGGCAAGTACAAGGGCTGAAATCCAATCCAATTAACTAGAAAACCACCATCTAAGATAGGACTAGCTACCTAAAAGGTTTCATCAAACTTGGCTCCCCTTTCCACCATAATAGAGATAGTTCCTATGCTCCTAGATTTCCAGTAACTAGAACTAGGGTAATTCCAATACTCCCCCTTATACTAGTTCCATTTGATCAATAGTTTCATACCTTGAACACTAGAAGAAAATGTTTACTACTGCTATCAAACTACTACTCCAAGGATGTCCACTTGGTCTTACAGCTTGGCTACTATACCAAGTGTGCCTACTTGATCTTACAACTTGGCTACTAAGCTACTATTGCAAGGATTCTTTGGCCATAAAGTATTTAAAAAATAGAAATATTTTATTGCTAATACAAAGGGAAAGTCTAAAAATTCCAAGTATACTCATGGTTACCATGACCAACAACTATGACAATATTGACCTCTTCATTGTCTTCAATTTCTTGAGTTAAATTTGCTTGCTCTTTCTTCTTGAAGCAATAGTGAGCTTAATGCCCAATCTTTCCACGCATGGAGTACTTCGTTTTTAGGCTCAATAGTCCTTCTCCAAACATCCAATGTTATCACAATAATTGCAAGAAGTCTTGGCACCCTCTGATCTTGAAGTAGATCAATACTTCACATAGATAATTGCATCCATGTAATTGCTATTAATTGCAAGTCTTATTTCCTCTTCGTGAATAGAGTATTCGAGACCAAAACATTTTCTTGTTGGTTTCTTCTTCTTCTTCCACATACTTTTCAATGTACACAAAGTATAGATAAGATACAACATAAAGGAAAGTGGCCCACTAAGTCAAATAGTGCATAATTGACTATACTAATTGACTAGTACTATAACTATGCAAATTGTGGATAGGTGTAACAAACCAAATATAATAGGTGATAAGTCAGTGACCATGTAAGAGTCATCTAACCAACTGTTCCATCATCAATATCCACATGTGTCAAGCTTACCATCTCAACACTCCCCTCAAGCTCAATTGCATCCATGCAACTCCAAGTACACTTCGAAGCTTTCGAAGCTTCTCTCCACCCAATGCCTTCATGAATATCTTAGCTATATGATCATATGTTCTAACATATACCATGTTGAACTCACCTGCAAGTACCTTCTCTTTCATAAAGTGGTAATGCACTTCAATGGATTTTTTCCTAGCATGGAACATGGGGTTCCTAGCCAATCGTATACTACTCATGTTGTAATAATGAATGACAACTGGACTATCTACTTGCACATCCAAATCACCCAATAGCTTTTTCAACCATATTGCCTCACATGCTACCACAATAGCACCTCTATACTCATCCTCTATGCTCAATAAAGCAATTGTAGGTTACTTTTTGCTCCTCCACATAAATGTTTCACTACCAAGGAAAAACATGAATCCACTAGTCTATCAGACATGCATACCTCAATATGCATCTAACTGCATCCAAATGAGGCTTTCTAGGTATCTACATAAACTAATTGACAAGGCTAATAGCATAGCTCAAGTTTGACCTTGTGATAGCTATGTAAATCAAACTCTCTACTATCATCCTGAACATATTGGGGTCTTCTATCTCATCCCCAACATTAGCACTCAACTTCACATTTTGCTCCAATGGCACTGAAAGAGGCTTGCATACTCTCATACCATACTTGGACAACATATCCAAGCCATACTACCTTTGGGAAAGCTATATACCATCATCACATCTGATCAACTCAATACCAAGAAAATACCTCAGCTTACCCAAATCCTTCATCTCAAACTTCTTCTTCAAAAGGTCCTTGACTTCATCAATCCCACTAACATTGTCGCATATAATAATCAAGTCATCCACATAGATGACTGTGATAATCAAACATGCATTCCCCTTTCTCATATAAAGTGAGTGATTAGTATCAAAAAAATTAAAGTCAATATTGACAAGATACTCTCTAATCTTGTTAGACCATGCTCTAGGTGCTTAATTCAACCCATAGAGCATCTTCTTTAACTTGCAGACATATGTGGGATGCTCTAAATCCTCATGACAACCTATTGCCTGCTCCATATACACCTCTTCTTGTAGTTTACCATGCAAGAAGGATTTTATTTACATCCATTTGCTACAAACTCCAACCTTTGACTACTGCCAAACAATCACACTTCTTACAGTTGTCATCCTAACAACTAGACTAAATGTCTCTTCATAATCTATGCCATATGTTTGAGCATAGCCTTTTACATCTAGCCTAGCCTTATACCTGCTAATAGAACCATCTGCATTACATTTAATTTTCTAGACCCACTTATAGCCAATAGCTTTCTTACCCTTAGAGGCGATGGTACTAGAGACCAAGTCCTGTTGGCCTCTAATGCAATCATCTTCTCATCTATTCCTACATCCCAATGAGCATGACCAACAGCGTCCTAAAAATAAGTGGACTCAACATTCTCAATGAACTTTACTATATAAGCATAATTGTGAGCTACATAACCTTCAAAACCAAATCTTTCAACAAGGTATTTAATCTTGCTAGACATGCATACCACTGGATCACTCAGTGGAGCCTTTACATTACCATGTGCTCTTTGTACACCTAGTGTCCTGACTAAAGGAATATGGAGCTCATCATGCAAACTCTCTAAACTATTGGAATCTCCATCAAATCCCAAATGACTAATAAATGCATCATTACCATCAGACACTTTCTTCTTTCCTTTGTCTTTACTTACAACACTGGTAGATGCAACTGAAGATGTGGGGCTACTTCTTACTCTTCCTAACTAAGGGCTAACTGTAAATGTAGTACCAAATGATGTTTGTGGTCCACTAAGGCTCTGTGATTCTGGTGCGCAGATCGGATGTTGTACGCTCGCGTAGTGAATGCCGGAAGGTCCCCAAGAACAAAAGAACTCTACTTTTTGCACAAAACTCAAGGTAAAAAGCATGTACGACATGAACAAGAGACCAATTGGGTGCAATCTCTCCCTATGCCTTGTGTGAGCGCTCCACAAAGCATGTATTTTATGTATTAATCATCTTCAAGCTCAAAAAATAGCCCAAATTACAAAATAGCAAGCTTTTAGCTTTTGAGTTTGCTTTAGCACAAAATAGAAATAAAGCTAATGGGCGGTGCCCAAAGAGTCAGGCGTACCCAATACAATGTCCAAGTACAAATAACATAATCGTGCGCCCATGCGCATACAAAATAATAAACAAATATCCAACGCCTCAATAAATAGACGCGACAAAATATAGGCGCCATGCCTAAGGTATGCGCCCAGCAAAATATAAGTGATAACTTGAATACTCGCTATCCTTCAATGCTTTCCTCCGCCACTGCTGCTATCTCTACACATCAACTAAAGCATTCACAATCGTTAGTAAAATAATACAATTAAACCAACAAAAGTGAATACCTAGCAGTCTTCAGCTACATAAATAAATCAACTGGTTAGAAATCAATCCTAACCTTAATTTATTACGACTGCGCACTCTAAACTCATAAACGTTTATTAATTTAATATGCATTTTGCGGAATCACCCGCTATGGAATCACCCATGTACACACTAAATTAATGAAACGCCCGAAAATTATAGGCGTCCCCATCAACTTCTCGCACAAAGAATCCACTTTGTGTATGAGCCCTGGTCATCAAAGTTTACGGAATCCACCGTGGCACGAAATCCACCGTGAAATATGCCTCTTGGCATCATTCCCCCGGGGTGGGATAGCAATTGACCTCAATCGCTATTAGCTCAATGTGGAGCTAGCAGAGTGGGGAAAGCATTTAAGTCTCTAGCATGCATCCATTGGGCTTCTTCTACAGGATGGTTCTTAAATTTGACTAGATATCTAGAATATCTTCGGCCAATTCTAGTGGTCATAAAGTCAGTATCTATGATAGCTTCAGGTTCAAGTATTTCAATCTCTTCCTCTAACAAAGGTGGGTTTTCATAAATAGGGTGTACAGGTAATTGGCCTCTAAAGGGTCGTAATCAACTAATGTGAAATGTGTTGTGAATTTTCCAGTGAGGTGGTAATTCTAACTTGAATGCATTGTCATTAATTTTGTGAATTATCTTAAATGGTCCATAGAATCTAGGGGCTAATTTCACAACTGGGTGTCTATCTACACTTTGTAATCTACGTTTTTCTATTCTCAACCAAACATAGTCATCAACTTTGAAATTCATTGCTTGCCTTTTCTTATTGGCTTGCTTGGTATATGATTGCTGGGCTTTGGCAATCATGTCTTTAACCTCATCAAAAATAGTAGCGTGCATAGTAGCAATATCATCAGCACTCTGAATTCTATTTGATAAAGATGCAACAGGTGTAGGCAATCTATAACCATAAATCACTTTAAACGGTGCTTTCTTTGTAGATGTGTGTGGTGTATTGTTATATGCAAACTGTAATAAATGTAAATGTGTATCCCATGTCTGTGGTTTAGAAATAGTGTAAGCATGTAAAAGATCTAAAATAGTACTGTTAGTGGCTTCTGTTTGTCCATTAGTTTCAGGATGAAATGCAGATGAGAAATCAATTTTTGTGCCTAGGTTAGCAAACAAAGTAATCCAAAAGTTGTTACAAAATCTAGAATCATGATCAGAAATAATAACTTTTGGTAATCCATGGTTAGTGAAAATAATTTTCAAAAATAATTGTGCTGCCTGTGATGCTGTTAAAGTTTTCTTACATGGAATGAAATATGCTTGTTTACTAAACCTATCTATTACAGTCCAAATCATATCATGCTTGGCTTTAGTATTAGGTAAACCAGTAATAAAATCCATAGAAATTTGTTCCCATGGTCTTGATGGAATAGATAAAGGCATAAGTAATCCATACTGTTTACCATGATGTCTCTTAACTCTTTGACAAATCAAACATTCAGAAACAAAGTTAGATATCAGTGTCCATATATGGCCAATAAAAATCTTCAGTTAATGTACGTAAAGTAGATATGATACCTCTATGACCTTGATATGGAGGACAATGAATCTCATTCAAAACAAAAGATCTGAATGGAACTGTAACACATAATCTCTTTTCATAAAACATGAATCCATCATTATAAGACAGTGAATCAATAGGAATCCAGTTATTTCCAACTAATTTATTCCAATCAGCATGAAAAGTAATGTCCTGATGATAAGTATCTTTCATAGGAGTTAAAGAATCAAATGATATAACAGAAATATTATGAATGGTGGGTCTTCTACTTAATGCATTGGCCACTATATTTTCTTTACCTGGTTGATATTGAATGATAGGATGAAAACTCTGAATAAAGGCTGCCCATTTGATATGTCGGTCAGATATTTGAGGTTGGCTAAGTAAATGTCTAATACTTTGTTGATCGATCTTAATCATAAATTCAGAACCCATTAAGTAGTGTTTCCATTGTCTTAAAGCTTGTACTACAGCTAATAATTCTTTATCATATGTGGAATATTTAAGTTCGGAGGGTTTTAGTTTACAACTAGAATAGGCTATGGAATGATTGTCCTGCATAAGTATGGCTCCTATTCCAGATCTGCTAGCATCAGTAACTACTAAAAAGAATGGTCTATTAAAATCAGAGAATTGTAATACAGGAGCATGGGTTAATGCATGTTTCAATAAGTCAAAGGATTTCTGTTGATTATCGGACCAATGATAAACAATACCTTTCTTCAAAAGTTTAGTCAAAGACAAAGCAAGTAATGAAAAATTACGCACAAATTTCCTGTAAAAACTAGCAAGACCTAGGAAAGATCGTAACTCATGCACATTTTTAGGTATAGGCCAGTTCAATATTGCTTCTATTTTCTTAGGGTCAACCTTAATACCATCTGATGATACGATATGACCTAAATATTCAATTTCTGTTTTAAAGAACTCACTCTTTTCCGGATTAGCATACAGTTGATTATCTTTCAATAACTTGAAAACCAAGGACAAATGTTCATAATGTTCTTTCTCATTTTGACTAAACGCCAAAATATCATCAAAGAAGACAATAACACAATGCTGATATTTCAAAAATATACGGTTCATCATTCTACTAAATGTAGCATATGCATTAGTCAATCCGAAAGGCATCACTAAAAATTCATAATGACCAAATTGTGTCCTAAATGCAGTCTTAAATATATCAGACTTATCTAATCTCACCTGATGATAACCAGATTTAAGGTCTATTTTACTAAATATGGCAGAACCTTGCAGTTTATCCATAAGGTCATCGACTCTAGGAATTGGATATCTATTCTTTACTGTGATCTTATTTAAAGCACGATAGTCATTGCACATACGATAGGTATTCTTCTTCTTCTTTACTAACAAAACAGGTGCACCAAATGGAGAACTACTAGGTCTAATCAATCCTCTATTTAGTAATTCCTCAACTTGATTTTGAATTTCTTTTTGCTCTATCTGGTTATGCCTATATGGTGCTTTACAAGGTGGTTGTGTACCAGAAATCAAATCTATTTTATGGTCTTCTGGACGTGAAGGAGGTAAACCAGGTGGTAGATCTTCTGCAAAACAGTCTTTAAAGTGTGCAAGAAATTATTTATGCCTAGGGTGCATATGATTTTCTTTAACTTGCAGTTCATTCACCCAAATGAGATAAGATTTGCTACTTTTGTGTAATGCACGTTTTAGCTTGAGTATGAGAAAGCAGTGGAAAAGCATTAGATACATGCATACCATACAATGTAATATGTTTTCCTTGAAATTGAATATTAATCAAATGTGTGGAATAATCTATATCAGGGTTATGTTGATGACGCCAAGGCATACCTAAAATAATGTCACTGGACTGTAATGGTACAACTAGAAAATTCCTTCTTTCAGTGTATTCACCAATTTGAATTTCTAAATCATGCACTTCCTGTGTTCCATTATACCTAGTGCCTAAGAATGCTACTTTAATGCAATAATATGTAGGAACAGTTTGTAATTTCAATTCTTTCACTAGCTTTGTAGAAATAAAATCATGAGTACTACCATCATCATGCAAAATAATCTTTTCTTTTCCATGCACTAAACATTTCATTGTCAATAAAGAATGTGGAGTTGGCATACCTGGTAAAGTATCCAAAGGAGTAGTAATGTCGTCTTCATCTTCCGTGAAATTAGGCATTTCTTCATGTTCGTCATCTTCCATTGCTCCAAGGTAGTTGATATGGACAGGTGGCTTCTTCGATTGGCAATTGGTTGCTAGATGTCCAGGTTGGTGGCATTTGTAACACACTATAGGTTTGGCTTTGGTTACATTGTTTGCAATGGCAGGAAGTTTAGGAATATTAGGATTTGGCTGTGGAATGGGCTTGGGGTTGTGATTGGTATTGGATGGTAAAGCAGGTGGTTTTGCCCAAGTTTTACGGAAAGATGATGAAGAAAAACGACCTTGATTAAATCTTCTAAAATTGGAGTTGAATTGCTTAGATCCATAGTTACCATTGGCTTGAAATTGCTGTGGACACTTGTCTCTTCCTCGAAGCTTGTCTTCAATATCATGAGCTAATGAAATTGCGTCTTCAAGAGTTGCAGGCTTGAACATATTGACTTCAGTGTAGTAATGCCCAAGTAATCCAGACATATACTTGCGCTTGTGTGTCACTTCAAGTACGTCTTCAAGCATACGTAACTGGAGTAATGCATTCCAAAAGCGTTCGATATACTGAGGAATAGGCTCATGATCTCGTTGAAGAAGGTCCCATTGTTTTATGGCTTTTTCATGGAATTGTGGAGGAAGGAAATTCTGCATAAACTTCTTCTTGAAATTCTCCTAGGTAGTGGGACAATCTATACTCTTACGAACCACGGTCCACCAAAGAGATGCTCTATCCACTAAAGGATTAGTGACACACTTGATTTTATCTTTTTCTGCGTATGTTTCCTCATGAAAGTAATCATCAAACTGACTGATGAATGCAAGAACAGTTTTTCCATCTCGAGTGCCATTGAAAGTACGGAATTTGAAATTTCTTTTACTTATCTTTGTTTCTTTGCGGATGGATTGAGCTTTGAGAGTCGTGTCGATGGTACGTCGAATAAGGTCTTCAGATTGAGGTTCCTCTTTGTCGGTAGTCGATCTTTGTAAATTAGCCTATTAAACTTGCAATGCGTGCCTAGCTCGTCGTTCTTCATCCAACTGCATCATAATTAAGTCCAGCTTTTGCTCCATCGTAGGTTCAGGAAGATCGCCTTCAGCCATTAAATCATCCATATGTGGTTCCGTCATCCTGCAAAACTTCAAAAAACCTCACACTCTCAAAATCCAATTAGCGAGATGAGCGTAGCTCAAGATCGGGTGTACAAGGCTTATATATTTTTGTGTGTGGCTTTCACAATCTTCGTCTTTGGCTATTACGGGATTTGTAATCTTTGAAAAATCTGTGTTTTATCCTTCTGCATGTGCTGAAACGGGTTCAGCAAACCTGCTTATGTGAACAGTACCTTCCAATGAACAACTTTGCAATTTGGAGTTTCTGCGCAGGAACAGCCCTTCTATGAGTTTTGAGCACAAGTCAGTTCTGACTTCAGGTGACTTGTCTGACTTGCAGAGTTGCAGACTTATGTGACTTGCAGAGTACCAAAATTTGCAGAACTTGAGTGATTTAGCAGACTTGCAGGATTTAGACTTTGTAGACTTGTAGAATTTGGGAGATTTTGTGTGATTGGAAGCTTAGGAGATTAAGCTTTAAGCTTAGTATAATTAAATCGTCGAATGCGAGGGGGGGGGGGAGCGCATTTTTTTAGCCGGCGGAAATTTCGCGGACATACTCTGATATGCCGATTAAAAATCATGAAGCTTTAAAGCTTCTTTAAGCTTTATAAGCTTTGTATTAAGCTTTGAAGATTATGAAATTTTTGAGACTTATCTCTGTAACTCCATGACTTGTATGAGAGATGTAGGAGTGGTCCTCCGCTGTTGCAGGCTGGTCCTTCGCGATCTGAGGATGGAAACAGAGGTTCTTGACCACCAGGAATCCGCCCATATCGACCGTTCGCGATGAGATTGACCGTAGAGCTCAATCGTTCCAGGAGCTCCACCTTCGCACAAGATGGGTAGCGATTGGAAGCTCTTGATCTCAGCTTCGCTCTGATACCATTGGTGCGCAGATCGGATGCTGTACGCTCGCGTAGTGAATGCCGGAAGGTCCCCAAGAACAAAAGAACTCTACTTTTTGCACAAAACTCAAGGTAAAAAGCATGCACAACATGAACAAGAGACCAATTGGGTGCAATCTCCCCCCATGCCGTGTGTGAGAGCTCCACAAAGCATGTATTTTATGTATTAATCATCTTCAAGCTCAAAAAATAGCCCAAATTACAAAATAGCAAGCTTTTAGCTTTTGAGTTTGCTTTAGCATAAAATAGAAATAAAGCTAATGGGCGGTGCCCAAAGAGTCAGGCGTACCCAATACAATGTCCAAGTACAAATAACATAATTGTGCGCCCATGCACATACAAAATAATAAACAAATATCCAACGCCTCAATAAATAGGCGCGACAAAATATAGGCGCCATGCCTAAGGTATGCGCCCATCAAAATATAAGTGATAACTTGAATACTCACTATCCTTCAATGCTTTCCTCCGCCACTGCTGCTATCTCTACACATCAACTGAAGCATTCACAATCGTTAGTAAAATAATACAATTAAACCGACAAAAGTGAATACCTAGTAGTCTTCAGCTACATAAATAAATCAACTGGTTAGAAATCAATCCTAACCTTAATTTATTATGACTGCGCACTCTAAACTCATAAACGTTTATTAATTTAATATGCATTTTGCGGAATCGCCCGCTATAGAATCACCCATGTACACACTAAATTAATGAAACACCCAAAAAGGATAGGCGTCCCCATCAACTTCTCGCACAAAGAATCCACTTTGTGTATGAGCCCCGGTCATCAAAGTTTACGGAATCCACCGTAAAACCTCACAGAATCCACCGTGGCACGGAATCCACCATGAAATATGCCTCCTCGCATCAGATTCTTGCTTTTCTTTTTGCATATAACTATCATCATCATACCTATGACTGGATTATAGCAACGATACCCTTTTTGCTCTAAAGAGTATTTAATGAAAATACATTTTTCAACCTTTGGATCAAGCTTCTTTTGTAGCTCATCTAGCACATGAACATATACAAAATAACTATAATATTTTAACATTTTTGAATTCCCATACTTTAAATTTAAAGAGTGTAGACCATCAAAAGCAATGTCTCAAATAAAATAATCTATATCCCGTACCTCAACATATTCTGAGATTGATACGATTATGAATAGCTCTACACGGAAATGGCTATGTGCACAATGGTTATGGCTAGTCAGTCATCCGGAGTAGACTAAATGCATCTAAAGACTTGAGAAAGTCAAGACTTGACTTGTGAGAGATTAAGGCCAAGAAAAGAAAAAATATTTAAGCTTTTTTTTACAAGCTTAATAGAGAGAAGGAGATGACAACTGATTGCACTACCCTCTAGCAATCTCCTCCTTTTCTCAATTTGATAAGAGGCCCAAATTGAAGCAAGACCGCCCAAAGCCAAGTGAATCAGTCACGGCATCTCTAGCAGCCTCTTTGGACCTAAAGAATAGATTGCCAAAATCAGCTTGCACCTTGAAAGCTTTCAAATAGCTGGATTGGCAAGATACCCTCCATAAAGAACTCCTCTTCTTGGCTGTAACTCATGAGATCCCCCTCCCTTCAATTAAATTATAAATATGGAGCATGAGAAGCCATAGAGCACGTTAGCCTGAATCAAGGGAAGAGACTCTTCTCAAATCAAGAGAGAAGAGCAAGAGAGAGAGAGAGAGAGAGAGGAGAGGAGAGCGAGATAAATAATTCTTATTGCAAAGACAAGGGGGATACTCTGCCACCTTTCTAAGTCGAATCCCATCTCTTCTACCTTCATTCCCTTGCAAAATTGAGACTCTACTCGATTTCTTCTCAATTTCTATTGTGTCCATCTCTATCGATCTAATTGAGATGGCCCATAGCTCTATTATCGAAGTCTTCTCTACAATTTATTGATCAAAGGCCATGGCTCCAAAGAGGAAAATTACGAAGGCTACAAATGCAGGAGGAGCTGCTAACCATGTTGCAAGCATAACCACTAAACGAAATGGCAAGTACGAAAATTGCAAATGAAGCTGCGAGTACCAACAACAGCCAAAAGTGCTCGTCATAAATCCCTAGGTACCATATTCGATTATTATATTAAATATTAATAGATCATCATCTCATGGATTGGTAAAGAAAATTTGCATCGATAAGAGTAGGATTTTTCCATATAATCTCATGCATAGAAAAACTTCTAAATAAAAATTTTAATCACAAATTCAAAGCATTAATTTGAATTACATGAGATGTATTAAGAATAGAACACAAGGAAGTTACTGAAGTACCCAAAAGAATTCAAGATGGAACCTTCGATTGATAAACATAAATGCTAATTCCTTGAAAAAATCTGACATGGAATTATTAGAATCCTTTTCGTAATAAAATATCCAAAGGTTTTGGATCTAGTGAATTATCACTATAGATAAGAACCTACATAATTTTGTTAAGGGAATATATATATATATATATATATATATATCATCATGAAAGTTTGCTTATAGAAGTCCTTTAGCAATTTTGCAAGAAGTGATGGGTTGTCCAAATGTTTGAAGATGGAAATTTTGAAAAATAAACTCTTATTAAATTTTATATTAGGCTAGATCCTAAGGGAAAGAGTAATCCAAGAGGATTATTAGAAGTTATTGCCACTTATGCTAAATTTTAGCCCTGATATTGTAAATTAGATTTTAATTTTTCCTAAATTATCAAGATGATAAAAGATGGATAATAAGGTACAAATCACTAAGACTAAGGCAGTATTCCAATATCCACAAAATGCCGACTGAGGTAGTGTTCCCTGATGACGCTAGACCTCCCCAAGTTCAACGTGAATAGAACCTACTCCAAGTGGTTTTTGTTTTTTTGTTAGTAAGTATGGACCAATCAGGATGACGCGAAAGGTCCTGTCATAGGAAATCTAGTTGGCAAAAGGATATGAGGATACTAGGGGGGACTCTGGTCGCAAATTCCTTAGACTCTTACACACTGTCAATTACCCTTCGAACCTGCATAGTATTTTGAAAGTTTCAATAGATTGAACCCAAAATTTATGATCTTATTTCATCAAATAAGATTTACCAAGAACTAGATTCATGGACTAAGATTTTTGCAACAAGAAATATTTAAGTAGTTGAAATTTTGAATCCAATTTGTATGAAACTGATGGAACCTTCGATTGATAAATATAAACGCTAATTCCTTGAAAAATCTTAACATGGAATTATTAGAATCCTTTCTGTAATAAAATATCCAAAGTTTTTGGATCTAGCGAATTATCACTAGATAAGAACCTACAAAACCGTGTCAAACGAAAAAAAAAAGATCATCACAAAAGTTTATTTATAGAAGTCCTTTAGCAATTTTAGGAGGAGTGATGGGTTGTCCAAAATTTTAAACATGGAAATTTTGAAAAATAAAAACCTAATATTGTTATTCTAGGGAAAGGATTGCCTTGGAAGGAAATTCATTAAAATTGATATGTGTGATATTGAGTTGCTTGTGATTGTAAATTAGATTCTGATTTTTCTCAAATTATAGGATAAAAGATGGATAATCAGGTACAAATTGTTGACTAAGGTAGTATTCCAATAGGCATAGAGCGCCAACTGAGGTAGTGTTCCCTGATGACGCTAGGCCTCCCCAAGGTCAATGTGAATAAAACCTACTCCAAGGGGTTTTTGTTTTCATGTCAATGTGAGTATGGACCTATCAGGACGCAAAAGTTCCTATCATAGGGAATTCTAGTTGGCAGGAGGAAATGAGGATATCAGGGGGCTCTAGTCACAAATTCCTTAGACTCTTGCGAACTATAAGTTACCCTTTGAACCCATATAGTATTCTGAAAGTTCCAATACTAACACTTGGTGGGAATAATACCTTTAGATTGATATTATGTCCAATCAGGATAAGAAAAATTGTAAAAATATATTTTTCCTAAAGGAATTGTTTGAGAAATAATTACTTTGCACTATTTTTGTATCATAAATAAAGACATGTAATGAACTTGTGCCAGAAGATAATCAAAGAAGTTGTTTTTATATGATAAACCTAAAGTGGTAGGTAATTAGGTAACTAAAAATACTCTATTGAGGGAAGTGGGTGGATGGATCCCCGATGGATCCAGACCTATAGTTAGGTGGTCTCTATTAGCCAAGAGATTTTCTCATAAAAATTACATTAGCAAATAGGAAAAACAAATGGCCATTAGATATTAAGAAAAATCCAACTTGCATCGTTTTAGGGGGCCGGAATTGGATTTTTCCTTACAGGTTGAAGGGTTGATGTGCTACACTCCCCATCGTCTCCCACTCTCGTTGAACCAAGTGGAGTTCAAGTCTGCTTCAATTCAAGTAATCCTGTGAGAAGTGGAAACTCGAAACATTGATGCTAACTAGTCGATAGGTGACTTGAACAATATTAGGAACCCAAAACTCAGGTCAATCCTCGTGGAAACGACTAAAAACTTCCACTGTAAGGTAGACTCAAGCGAGCCTAGTCAGCAAACTTTGAGGTATTCCACAGAGTCTCGGATGACGTTGTCTAGGATATCTCTTGATGGACTACTAAGAACGTGCCAACGAGGAAGCAGTTCAGTGGGCACGTCACAACAAGCAAACTCTTTTAACTATGACATATCGCGCTTCTTGCTTGTGAAGCATTCTTGGGGGGGTCATTCCATGAACTACAGTTGTGGGAGTTCTATTCATAATATACATAGCAGCACGAACAACGTTGGACTAGAAATATTTTGGTAAATTCTTTTCATCCACATCAATGCCCATGTAACTACTGCAATATGCCTATTTTTCCTTTCTGCAACCCCATTTTGCTGTGGGATATACTTGAAAGTAAATTGTCTCTTTATCCCATGAGACCTCAAGAATCATTGAAATCGTTAAAAAGGTACTCTCTCCCTCCATCTAACCTCGAGCACTTAACTTTCAAGTCTATTTTTGTTTTAACTGTAGCCTTAAAAGTTTTAAAGTGCTCAAATATATCACTCTTTTCTTTCATGAAATACACCCACATCTTTTTTGAGTAATCATCAATAAACGTGAGAAAATATTTCTTGCCACCAAGAGATATGTTCTATGTAGGCCCCCAAACATTTGTATATGCAACATCATGTATATTCTTGCTCACATCTCTATCATACAAAAGATTGTCTCATCTACTTACCAAACTAGCATGTTTCACACACTTTATAGAATTTTACAACTCTAAAAGCAAGCAAACTTGTAACCAACCCTTTGGATTGCATTAATTTCAGCTTTGAGCATTTACACATCCAATGCATTTGTGCAATATTTCAATATTTGCAACCACTCATTTGTATTTAGCATATATGGTAGTATTCATAGTAAGAATTCTAGCATCTAAAGTAAATATGTGATTAACTCTACTTTATTTTTCGACTAACTTACATTTATCATTAAAATCTTTCACAAAATAGTATTTTGCATTAAATGAAACCTTCAACCCTTGCTCTACCATCTGACCAATAGACACCAAATTCTTTGTGATGAATGGTATATATAATACATATGACCATCATACAAGGATAAGGGAACTTTTTCAATGTGTGAAATTGGATCGCATGAGTCATCACCCATCTGCACATAACCTAGATTTTGTGAATCTTTCATCTCTTCAAACCATTTCAGCATGGCTAGTCATATGATTAGATACACCTGAATCAACATACCATATATCATCTCATGTGTCCCCTTTTCTGTACCAGCATTCATCATATACTACATAACAAACATACACTCATTTTTATCTTCATTGTATTGTAAGATAGTGCACAGTTTCTTTGCTACAATTTATCACTACTAATATCATCCTTCTTAGCATAAAAATTGGCTCTAATATGGCGTGTTTTGCCACAATAATGACAAGCAATACCAAAATTGCTAAAACCTTTGTTCTACCATCCACCTCTTCCTCTAGAGCTCCCCCTTCCTCTAAAGTTGCCATAGCCTCGTGAAACCTGCATATCACTAAACTATTGATTTAACCTATTTTACTAGTTAGCACTAGTACATTCCATACCACCACCTCTTGAAGAGAATCTGCCATGTTTCCTTCTTCTTGGACTGGAGTAGAATGCTTGGACATATTAACCACTTTTTATTAATAATTCACCTTGCATATTGATCTCTTCAGTGATCATGAGAGAGACCAACTCATCAAAATATGAATATTTATTCCGTATGTACACAAAAGTAATAAACTATTTTCAAGTCTTTTTATTATTAAGACTACCCAAAGTAGATGATACCAAATCATCATCATCATCATGAATTCCATCAATTGCTACTAAAGTATTTGCAATGCTCCTCACCTTCAAAACATACTCATTAATAGATATTTTTCCTTTCTTCAAAGTATTGAGCTCTTGTTTGAGTTGAATCTTCCATGCCTTTGTATTTAGAGAAAACATATTTTCAAACATAGTCCATGCTACATGTGAACTTTTTGCATTTTTGATATATTTCAGCATAGTCTTATCAATTATTACAAATAGCCAATAGGTCACTTTTTTGTCTTTGGTATTCCATTCTTTCCACTCCTTTACTTCATCTACAACTACAGGGTCACTCAATTTTGACTCTTTTTTTTTATATAAAACAAATGTAAAGAGGCATTTTTCAATAAATAAGTTTATCACATGGAACTTCTATGATAGTTAGTTGTTCATATCCGACTTCTCAATGATGGGGGTTCTACTATTCTCTACTGTTATCGCAAAATTGATACAAAACAACAAGCAAGTCTTTTGCGACCTTGCACAACAAGTTTATAGAAATATATCAAGTAGTATTTTTCACTAACCGCTCAATAGTACATGTAGTCTATAACATGTTTACATGTAAAACTTATATTTGTTTCTTGGCAAACACCTCAGAACTTATAGATTCAAAATCTATAACCTATGCACCCACTTTTGGTTGATACAATTGAAATTGTAGTATACCCTAAAACTATTGTCCACAACCTTGCGGGTGTAAAACAAGGACTAAAATGTACCCCTTAGATGGCCAAAATAGCACCTAAAGGACCTATCTACAAAATATATAATACTCTACTTGCCCACCAAATCTCATAGTAATCAAAGATTTTTGCTTTGCCCTGCTTCTAGGCTTCCATAGGCATTATCTAAGAGAGAGATTGGGAGAATGGAAGATCTTCTTACCCGTTGCTTTCTTGCTCAAATCCTTGCTTTTTCTCCTTCACTTCAATATCCAAAACCATCCTCTATTAGTGGTGCAACTCTAATAACATGTCACAAATCACGTGGTGTAGGGGACTTACTTGAGCTATTGCACCAAGCACACACCATATATATAAGAGGAAGCTTACTCAAGAACATAAGAAGAGAGGTAAAGGCCCAAAAAAATTCTTGTTAGTTTCTTCTTCTTCTTTCATGAACTTTTTAATGTGCATAACTCAAGTGGTCTACTAAGTCAAATAGTGCATAACTAACTATACTAATTGACTAAAGCTATAATTGTGCCAGTTGTAGATATGTGTAATAAACCAAATATAATAAGTAGTAAGTCAATGCCATATAAGAGTCATAATGACCCACTGATGAGCTAAGTATAGATGTGTGGACCCATCTAACTAGGTGGTCTATCACATCAATGTCTACATGTGTTGAGCTTGCCATCTAAACAATCACTTCTCCCACCAAATGTGCACCACATGGCTCATCATGACACGCTTTTAGAATGATCCCTATCTCATCTCCTATGATACATCTCTATAGCACTTCATCGTTTCCTTTCTTGTAAAATGTGCTACCTACTAGCATAATGCAGGAGAGCTGATTCCAATGATGGAAGCTTCTTCTTTTCTCTACTAGAGAGTCTAGAAGGGTATTGTTGTTTACTTAAGAGATTTGCAATATTTATATACCAAGGTGTTATAATCTCTAGTAAAAATAGCGAAGCATCATGAAGGTCTGGATCATCCTTTTCCTCTTCCTCGCTCTAAGGGATCCACGATAGATTATCAATAGTATATGGGAGCAATAGAGCTTTATTACCACTTTAAAATAAAACTCTAGAACAAGAGTAGCCACCTCATCATGCGGCCTTTCGCATCAACTTTATTAATTAGGAATGACAAAGCCTCGTGATCCACATAAAACTTAAAGTGGATTGATGACAAGTAATATCAAAACTTCTCCAATGCAAACACAATCATAAGGCACTCTGATTCAATCATTGTGTAGCTCTCTCCCTATCAATGACATTATAGATGACATAGTAAATATGTTGATCTAGCTTTGAGGAGCCTTTCTAGCTGTAGAGCAAGCTCACCGCTCAACCGCCAAGACCCACAAACCACTTATCCCTTCAAGCGTTTCAAGTGAGTACCTATGGCTATCTCTCACCTACCTGATGTGCCTTCAATCCTACCAGGGTATAGTGAGCTTACCTCGATGCCTGAAGAGTTGCCTCCTTCCTCAAGCACACCGATAGCTCCACGATTCATGATGCAAGCTCAAGCACCCTCAAGCCTCCACCTCCAAGCTTTATCCTCCATAGCCGTGTGCGAGACAAGAGAAGAGAAGAGAAGAGAAGAAGAAGAGAGGAGAAGATAGAGAGTTTCACCTCCAAGATCCCTCACCCTCACACCCTCACACTCCCTCTCTCAAGCACACACAAGCAAGCAAAGAGAAGAGAGGAAGAGAGAAGATGAGTCCACTTTTGCCACACACCTAAAAATGAGCTCTTCATTCAATTTTCAACTTTATATATAAAATCCTAAATCCCTTTTGGGTAGTCATCCCCTTATCCCCTTTTTTACACAATCAGCCCTCTTTCCCATTGTCCTCCTATCTTTTTTACATGGCCGGCCTAGGCCATCTTCCCCATTGTCCTCCTATCTTCCTAGCTTTCTTTCTACCACCCATCTACCTTTACAATTTGCACAAGAGGGAGCTTGGCACTCTTTTAGAAAAAGCTTTAGGGATGCCTTGCATTTAAGAATGTGCTTCTACCTTTAACTTAGCTTTTAAGGTTGTCCTTGCACTTTTGACTGTTTCCCTTCTTGCTTCTTCCGTTGTGTTTGATTTCCTTCTAGGCCACCTCTTTTAGGTCCTAACTTGTGCTTTTCCAATTTTTTTGCTTTCTTCTTGTGCTTAGAATAACATTATCCACCTCTTAGCCTAGTTCCAGACCCATGGCACTGATGGATAGTAGTTGGAAGGTGGGATGGGTGTAGCCATATGGCTTTTTTGAGTTTGTAGAGAAGCTTTTGCAAGGGATGGCTTTTTTGAGTTAGACAGATCTGTCCTTGGAGAATGGTGGGTGGATGGTTCTGTCTTTGAAATTGATGATGGTGTTAGATGGATCTGTCATTTTACCCTCCGCGGTTGCTACGATGCGATCTTAACATGGCTCTTCCCTATTCCCTTCATGTTGCCTTATCCCTTCACCGATGTCCGTTTGGCACACTAATAAAATGAATTACATTTCACCTCACACTTCCCTTGCGAGAGCCCTCGAGGGCTCTCCTTCATCCTTGACAAAACCTTGCTAGAATATTTAGTGCTTATATCTAGTCTTTCTGAGCACCTTATCAAAATCTTTGGTGCTTTCCATCATCCTTGAGAGAGCATCCTTCATCCTTAATAGGGCCTCCCTCATCCTTGAGAGAGGACCTCACCAAAGTAGTTGGAGCTCCCCCACATTTTTTTTTCCTGAGGTTTCCATCTCCTGTATTGTTCATGCCTGAGCAGAATGAGATTTTTCATTTCCTTTTTTACGAGGGCTTCCTTGGTTTTCCTCTGCGTTGTGTGGGCTGCATGGTGATATATCATGTAACATTACCCTCCTCCTAGACGGTTGCAAGTTCCAGGACACTGGCAGTTTTGAGTTAATGAAGGTTCAATGATTTAAAAGGGCAGTTGTGTGAGTCAATGATGATGGGGCTTTGGGGGGATTGGTCTTGGGAAGAAACTGTTCAACCGGTTTAAAAGGGCAGTGATGGAGGTTGGGAACGCATTACATGGATGATGGGCCCTCTAAAGTTGGTGGGTTGCAGCATTTGTATTTACCTGAAAAGAAAATAAGGTGCACTACCTGAGGGTGTGTCTACCTTACCATGTGGTTCATTGTGCTTGTGCTAGTGGAACTGGGAGTTGGGTCAAAGCCTGGGTGTTGTCCCATACTTGAGGACCCAATTTGTGCATTGTTAGAGGTGTGGTGTGCGGCTTACGGAGAGATGTCTAGAAGTATTGGCCTTGAGGCACCCTAAGCATGATGTGGGGAATTCAAAATGGGCTAGGGAGTTAGGGATGGAGTCGGCCGATCGAGGTCACCAAACACACTGTCGCAGTAAGTAGGTTTGAAGGTCACCACAAGGGTTTGGCAAGAAAACTCGACAAGATAGCCAGAGATGTGTCTTCAAGAGATAAGTAGATTACAATGAATGATTAAAGGGTCAAGAGGTACTTTCACAGTCTTGAGAGAGAAGAATGTATGAGGGTTCAAGAGCTTAGACTCTGGAGATGGTAAAGATAAGAAGAGGGTTAAAGGTTTCAAGTCAAGATCCCAAAGATGTTAATAGAGCTTCCAACTACATGTTCTTAGCAAAGAACGTAAGAGTATTACCTCATAACATCTATCTCAATTCAAGCTTGTAGCAATCACAAGATATGTATTCAAGTACAATATGTTGTCATGTATCATAAACATTCTACATCCCATCAATCAAACATGATGCCAAAGCATGAATCAACTTTGCATGATTACATTTAATGTAGACTGATAGGGACAAAAGATTATGAGCCAAATACGAGCTTGTAGAGAAAAAGAAACTTGCTTCAAGAGAGCTTCAAATAGAGATCTTGGTATGGATAAGTTACCACAGCCAATAAACAAAGAGAAAATGCTCCTCTTAATTCTACTCAAAGCATCTATGAATGGTCTATAAACATTGCCCTACCATAGGGACACGTAATACTTGCATATTTTGACAATATGTCTTTTGAAGAGCAAGAAATGAGTTAAAAGAGCATTGTTGTAGCTAATTCTTTGAATATGGCTAAAGAAAACAGCCTCCAATCAGCCCAAATATCTTCTGGAATTCACCTTTGATGATAGCATAAACTTCCCTTAACACGGAGTGCATAGAACATCCAAATACAAGTTTCTATCATTCCATATGAAGCAATAGAGAAGAAAAAGGACCTGCTGTCCACAAATTCACAGTGTGGGCTGCCTATTTCAGCCCATATACATGGCATCTACCTTCCAAGAAGACATTTTGATAAAGTACAAAAATAGTTCTATATTCAAGAACATGTAATAAGCAATAGGTAGCTTGGAATAAGCATGTAGAAGTAGGAGAGAAGAAGAAATCATGCTGCCCTTGTATGCCTTATTATTGGCTTCCTATTTCATTCCAAAATCAAGCCAAATTCCAATCAAGATAGCACCCTGATGATTCTACAATACTGCCCTCTCATCAAGAGCATGTATCTAACAGAGATAGCTTCCAATGAGCATATAGATGAAGGGAAAAGACAGAAGAGCTTGCTGCCTTGTGTGCCTTATTTATGGCTGTGTATTTCAGCCCAAGGCATCCACATAGACCAATCAAGATGCTCCTTTGATGCTCCTCTCACATTCTCTATGTAATGACAGCTTGAATCAAGCCTTCCAATGCTCTAGAGTCCTCTAGAATGAACAAGAGTGATCCTCAAAAAAGAAGAGAAGGGTTGTTGCCCCCAAATACCCTGTTCTTGCTTTGTTTGGATAGCCACAAATACTGCTCTTTCTCTACCATTGCATGAATAAAAGTGCTACTTACTTGGCAAGAGATGAAGGCTCCTCTGCTCGTTTACTCCCAAGCTTGAGTTGCATGGTAAAACTCCACTTTGTGTAGCACATACATGATTCGAATTCTTCAGCTCGTCTTCTCCCAACCTGCACCCTTATTCTGCGCCAAAAATTGGGCTTGCTCTCCTTGTTAGCGTCTTCACTATCTCTTGCCAAAGTCTTATTTCATATAAATCACATAAGGCATATACAATGTCACATGGGCATAGACTTAGTCAACTTCCTTCCTTATCTAAGTGATTTCTCTTCATAATGAACTTGTTACACACATGCTTTTGGATCAACATCTTCATAGTCTCACGTAGTCAGGACATGAGGTTTACATTAAAGCTATGATATTGTCCAATAACATATATACCGTGTCATATGCAGAAGACTTATGAAACTTAAGCTTTCCAAGCATAGGAAACACCTTGTCATATATACCGTGTCATATGAAGCAGACTTATGAAACTTAAGCTTTCCAAGCATAGGAAACACCTTGTAAGTTACTCTTGTGTTTAGTCATCAAGAGCCTCATGGATGTAAATATTCAGCTTATTTGCATCCTGTACACAGAATCCCATGGCACTCACCCCTTCCTAACCTACACATCCTCCGATATGTGCCACTTCCTTGGATTTGCAACATTTAAGAGAGATCTTTATTTGTCATGTCTTCATCTTCATCTTCATCTTCTATTCCTTCTTCTTCTTCTTCTGTATTTTCAAGTCCTTGACCTGCTTCTAAGTCTTGTAATTCATAGGTAGATGCTTCTCTTCGTTTGAAGAGCTTGATCCGTTTTCTAGCTATTGGTACTTTCATAGTTGTTCCATCTAATTCAGTCAATGAGTAGGCAGCATTGTCATGTACCACCTTTACCACATACTTGTTCCATCTAATTCATCCAATGATCAGGTAGCACTGTCATGTACCACCTTTACCACATACGGGCCAAACCAACGCTTTATCATATCTTCCTAAAAGCATTGTATTGATTGTCTAGGTTGCTGTCATTGACAAGCACCCAGTAAATTTCTTGAATAGCTCTTGGCTAAAGTCGATGTTGCCTATCAAATATTCTTTCGTTCTTTAGTCTTGTTGTTTTTAGCTTCTTAATAGCTGCTTGAACATTTTCGGGCCTTCTTTCTAGTTGCCATATGCACAAAGTCGGCAACTCTTCTCTACCAATGCCTTCCTCCCAATGTAGAAGACTCCATCTGAGAATAGATTCTTCGATTGGCATAATTGGTTGCTGCCCATGAATAAGTTTAGCTGGCATATCAGCCCATGAATAAGTTTAGCTGGCATATCAGCCCATAATGCAAAAGGAAGCATTTCAAGCCATTCTTTGATCTTTCATCTACAAGACTTTGCTAGAGCTTTGAGAATAGGCTAATGCCCTCTCTCACTTTTCCCATTGCCTTCAGGGTTGTAGGCTGATGTTAAAGCCAACTTGATACCCAATTGAGCAAAGAAGTTGCGTGCCTCATTAGCATCCAACTCTCCTCTATCTGCAGTTACCTTGCCAACACAGCCATATCTGCAAAATACTTCTTCAAGCAAAAAGTGACAAACAGCTTGAGTGGTCTTGGTTGTCAAAGCTTTACCTTCAACTTGATTGGTTAGATCTTCTCTTGCAAGCACTAAATACCACATATTCCATATCCTTGTAGGTATGGTTACAAGATCAATAACCCATCTATCATGTATAGACAAGGGACAAGTCAGTTGTAACCCATCTTGATGCTTGACCATAGAATACATCTAACACACATAACAGGTTTCAACAAAATTCTCTATATCTCGATACATGTTTTTTTTAATAAAGGTTTTCCATATACCTCTATGGCCAGCAACTCACAAACTTTCATGAAATTCTTTCATTACCTGTTGTTGCAATCTTTTGTTACCTAAAACTCAAACATGTGCTCCTTTCTTCTTCTTTGTGTGCTTCCATAGATGCCCTTCTTTAAGGAAAAAGCCATAAGCTTGAACTCCTCTTCAGTCCAAGTCTCCTTCTTCTTCATTGTGCTCAAATATTGGCCGATCTTCTTCGTAATCTTCTTCAAGAAAATGAGCTAGAACTTGAGCAATGCAATGAGCATGTTGGCTTTTAGTTGAGCACCCTTCTTCTATAGACAAATCTTTGATCTTTGTTGTTGATTGTTGAATTACAGCAATACCTTTTCCTGTTCTTGCTGTGCTTAAAGCTGTACCATTAAAAAAAGCAGCTACACTTGCTGTTTTCAGCTTTGGTTCTGTATATATAGCGGCTGAAAATGTATTTTCAGCAGCCATGGAATGAAATTCAGCAAGTATAGATCCTTCAATTTCATCTTCTTCCATCATCTCCTCTTCAATGTCATATCTTGCATGTGACAACATGCTAGCAACTGGATTCTCCTTTTCTACTATATGATTTAATTCGGGGTGGAGAGATTTACTATATGCAATCCATCTTAGCATAGCAATGTCGGGTGTAGAGCGGTTGGCAATCATGCCCAAGAGTGGAAGACAATCAATTTCTACCATGACAGAAGCACTTATAAAGTATTCACAATCACACTTTAATGCTGTTACAACTCCCCATAATTCCCTTTTTACTTGTGCATACCTTCTTTGACGTTCATTGAGAACCTTTGCTCCAAAACGAATTGCGATCTTCTTGGCCAACAGTCCATCCTATCCCAATGGGACTTGTGTTCACAATAAGGATGATGGGTTGACCATTTGAATGATCAGCCCTTTTAAGAGTGGGGGCTGAAATTAATAGCTTCTTTAATTTGCATACAGTGAGAGTATACTCTTTACCCCAAGAGAATCTTTGGCCTTTTCTTAATAATTGATAAAGATTTTTGGCTACATGAGCAAAATGTGGTATCCATATGAGATAGAATACACATGCGCCAAGAAATATTCTCACCTCTGAAATATTTGTGCATGTTTCTTGCATTTTACTGATGGCATCTATCTTGATTGGTGAAGGTTTACGTCCGTAGGGGAAACACAAGTGTCCGACGACTAGAACTTCTTCAACCCCAAGAATCGACTTAGTTCCAGAAAGGGTAAGATAAACCTTCTCTAGCCTTGTCAAAATCTTGTCACAATCATGAATATGGTTAACTACAAATGTCTTGCAGCCATGTTCATTAAGCTCCTCATCATTTTCATAAACTTCACATCCCTTGATTGGCACATCATCAAGAAAAGGAAGAGTAAGCTATGGAATAAAGTCCCTTAAGACTTTGTGCATGGTATTCATCATATGGGCCACGAAATTTGTTACACCTTGCGGTAAAGTACACATGCAAACCAATCCAAGAGGTATCTTCATTGTGGTAATGTCTCAGCTCTCTAATGAAAGCTGAAATTGATCATATCCTGAATATAGGTCGCCCATTGAATAAATTGCTCTCCCTGCAAAAGCTTCAGCAAAATCATCAACAATTGGTCCTGAACCAATATTTCGGATTGTGACATGATTAATAGGCTATAGATCTTGAATGAATCGTAAAGAACCATTTTTCTTGGGAACAGTAAACCACCGATTTGAGTAAGGTGCTGAAGGAAGGTTTTAAAATCTTCATTCTGATCTTTTCATTCAGAAGTTCCAATAATTTGGGCAAATGCGCCCTTGGAACAGGAATAGCTTGAGGTTTCAAGGCACATGTGAAACCGTAAAAATGACCATAGGAGCCATAATATTTGGATCCACACAACCTATTTCACTTGGCTAAAATACAAAAGCTTTGCCATGTTTCATTAATATTTTCATAAAAGAGGATTTTTCAGCTGGTAAAAGGAAAGAATTATCACCTACTTTGAGCTCTTTTATACTTTCAGATGTACACATGTGTCCAATATTGGAAGGATCTCGAAGACTTGGCTGATTTGCTACCCTATCAGTCAGCCCTTCACTTTTAGGAGGCAGTGGGACTGCCACACAGGCTTGACTTTCTTGTCCACCGTCTTGTACTTTGTCTCCACTTGCACTTTAGTCTTGTTGAGTAAATCAATTTCTTTTTGTTCAACAAATTTTTGAATTGTTTGATAAAAATCCAATGTACAAACTTCTATGGACTGATTTTCTGCATGAGCAACTGCATATATTTCAATCAGTGTGTCAATAGTAATCATCCCAAAAAAAATGCTTGAAATATCTTCATTTTCAACCATCATGTCATAAGTTTTTAGCTCCCTTTTTACATGACATAAATATTTTGTTTCAGCTTTACTCATGGCGGAAAGAGATTTATAGTAGCCCAAATTGTTGGATGTACATATATGTAGATTTGCTAGAGAGACAACTTCTAAAACATGAGGAGCCACAATCTTATTGCATGAAGCACTGCCATAGCCTCCTTTTACAACACTGCAGCTCGAAAACTCTTGAATTCTCGAGCATTAGGAGGCACAGGATAATCCCGCAATTGATCTCTGTTTCAATGATGATTAACACATATAGTAAGAAATTGGACAACTCGATCATTATCCTTGCTTTTGATTCGAGCATAGGAAGAACCATCATCAAGAGCTTTTGTTTCCAAGCGGGCCTCAGAAATGTAAGGTTGCCCAAGAATGATAGGATAACTACAAAAGTCTTGAACAAAGAAGTGAAATTTTTCTTTTATGTCTCCAATAGTTACCTGCACATTAGGACATGTAGCATATAACTCTCCAGAAGAGTTGTTTGCAGCTCTCATTCACCAGCCTAGATCAACATCTATGGGCCATCCACCACTTTCATAGAGACTCCTTGCCATGACGTTTATCTCCGAACCATGGTCTAAGAGTGCAATACATGGTGTTTCTTTTTCTCAAATTTTGACGACTGTCTCCGTTATTGCTCTTGCCCAATGCATATGGGAGTAGTGACTGCTTGGAATGAACTGAGCTTATTCCTCATCATGCATGTGATGTAGACAACCTTCTTTTTGAGAGGTGGGCTACCCAACTGGTTTGGACCAACCGACCATTACATTTTCAACTTTCACTTCTTTAATTTTTGCATCCATGCTTTCTTTATCTTCAACTTCAATTGCTGCAATTAACTCTTTAACTGCTTCAAGCTAAATTCCTTGTGCAGTCAGCTTCTCTTCATCCTGCACAAAAACTTAAAGAGCTTGCAAAAAAGCATGCATTGTTTCTTCAGCATCTTCACCAACATATTGTCTTTTTCTTTTGATTACATCAATAATTACATCATGAAATTCACGTTTGGCAATCTTGAGAATTATGCCTTAGATAAACTCAATTTTACTTCCTAGAATTCGTTTTTCTAGGACTTGTTTTGAGATCGGTTGAGGTTTCTATGTCAGGCTGCAATTTGTAGCCTATGGCTGCTTGCCTTTCTTCTTTCCTTTGACCTTCTTAGATTATGGCAAATCATCCATTTCTTGATCTAGGGTTGTACTTCCAGTAGGCTTTGGTTGTTCGGGCATTCTTCTAGTTACCCGTTTCGGAGGGCCAGAAGGGGAAGGATGAGGTTCATCTTCTCTTTTCTTCAACCAAAACTTATTTACGATTGACTTCAACCAAATGTGCAAAGGCGAAAAAAGAATCTACCGGTTCTTTCCAACCAGTTATTCCTCGAATGCACTAACTAGCGTCTGTCAAATCATCCTTGGCTACTTTACCGAGTTCCATTTGATCTAATGCATGTATCCATACTTTAGATTGCACATCAGCTTTACATACTTTCAAATTAGATTTAGTTATTTCAATTTGCAGCCCATAGGTTCTCTATCAATTGCTGCGTAGGCATTCTTTACAGCTAAATCTTCTAATCTTTTCTTCATTCCACCATTGCCAAAATTTGGCTCTAGTGGGAGTCCAATTTCAATTGCATGAATTTTTTCGTCTTTCCAAAAGACGAGCTTCTATGCTTCAGCCTCAGAGAAGGCAGTGCATTCCCTCTTGTCATGTTGTTGCCTGTCACACCAAATACAATGCCTCTTATAGCCTTCTCTCATGGGTCTTTGAGTTGACAATCGTCCTCGTTCTTCGACTTTGACATCCAGCTTCTCTACCTTGGAATTAATTTCTATAAGATTCAAATGAAGATCTTGCATGCTTTTATGTTGCGGTATGCCAAAGAAGCGCATTTTCTCAATATATAAGCAAATGAATATAGAGACATTTTGACCATTAAATTGTTTTAATTCACACCCAACTTCTTCTAGGGCTTTAATAGCTATGGAATCAATCTTTTCTTTGTCTTGCCTTTATTGTTATTTTTGTTGTAACATTTGGATTTGTTGTTGCTGAGTCTGTTGCAGTATGTGCACCAACTGTTGTAGAATATCTCCTGAAGAATTCCCCATCTTGGAGTTTTCTTACACTAACCTTCACGTCAAGTTTACCAATGTCGCAGCAAGTAGGTTTGAAGGTTACCACTGGGGTTTGGCAAGAAAACTGGACAAGATAGATGGAGATGTCTCTTCAAGAAATAAGTGGATTACAATGAATGATTAAAGGGTCAAGAGGTACTTTCACGGTCTTGAGAGAGAAGAATGTATGAGGATTCAAGAGCTTAGACTCCAGAGATGGTAGAGATAAGAAGAGGGTTGAAGGTTTCAAGTCAAGATCCCAAAGATGTTAATAGAGTTTCCAACTACATGTTCTTAGCAAAGTACATAA
Source organism: Lygodium microphyllum (assembly GCF_053477565.2). Classification (NCBI taxonomy): domain Eukaryota; kingdom Viridiplantae; phylum Streptophyta; class Polypodiopsida; order Schizaeales; family Lygodiaceae; genus Lygodium; species Lygodium microphyllum. The sequence continues at coordinate 110,830,430 of NC_141146.1, forward strand.
GAGTATTACCTCATAACATCTATCTCAATTCAAGCTTGTTTTATTGACTGTAAAAGAAATCACAAGATATGTATTCAAGTACAATATGTTGTCATGTATCATAAACATTTCTACATCCCATCAATCAAACATGATGCCAAAGCATGAATCAACTTTGCATGATTACATTTAATGTAGACTGATAGGGACAAAAGATTATAAGCCAAATACGAGCTTGTAGAGAAAAATAAGCTTGCTTCAAGATAGCTTCAAATAGAGATCTTGGTATGGATAAGTTACCACAACTAAGAAATAAAGAGAAAAAACTCCTCTTAATTTAACTCAAAGCATCTATGAATGGTCTACAAACATTGCCCTGCCATAGGGGCACATAATACTTGCATATTTTGATAAGATGTCTTCTGAAGAGCAAGAAATGAGTTAAAAGAGCATTGCTATTGAGAGTGGAAAAAGATTGAATTTTTTATTGATTTGTGTTGTTCTTGAGGTCTAAATGGTTGATTTTGATGGATTTTGAGTGATGATTTGTTGTTTTGAAAATTTTTCAAAGTGTTTTTAGATTATATTGATCATATTTTGGAAGCTCATGATGATTCTCAGTAGAAATATGAAGCTATATGATGTTCTAATATGTTCTGTGGAGGTTCTAATTGGTTCTGATACCTTCTGTTTAGCTTCTGTTTTATCTTGATTTTCTTCTGTATGAAGCATGGATTGATGATTGATGAAGGTTGAGGTCTTTTAAAAGCTTATTTAATAGTTTTTGATCGTTTGGAATGGTTTTAGTATGAGTTATGAGGTTCTATTGTTCTCTAATGACATTCTGTAGAGCCTCTGTCTCTACTCTATTCCTGTTCTATTCTGTTCTGTAGATCTTCTATAAGTGTTCTGTAGAATGTATGTGTGACTTTGGGAAATTTTTCTAACTTTTGGAAAGGGTGAATCTAAGTTTAAAAGACCTAAAACAAATGGAAGAAGCAGCTGCTGAAGACTGAAGAGCAGACTAGAGTGAAAGTGACAGTAGTGAGCTATGAAGAGACAGTGTAGCGGCTCTGGTGCCCTTTCATACCTCCCATACCTCTTGGGAGGTACATCCACGACCTAAGAAGGAGAATTAAGTGCCATTCTTGAGTATTATAGTGAGGCTATGATGTATTATTGAGAGAGTAAGAGTATGTGAGAGAGAGAAGTGAGAGAACCTCAGTTCTATGCTTAAAAACAATGTATCTACTATGAGAGACAGAGAAAAAACTATGAAGACATTGAAGATGAATACTATGTGATTGATTTTCATTCACAAGTGGTGTATTCCTTTGTGTTCTTGTTTGTTATGATAGATTTTATAAAGAAATTAAAGATTATGGTTGATTCTATCAAATCTGTGGGAGATATCTACTATGATGCTGCGTGAAGATTTGTTGTTTTCCTGGTTTTGGTCATCAAAAGAATGAAACAAAAGCTTGTTGATGTTACAAGATAGATTTTCTTACAGTAGAAAACCCTTTTTCTTAGTGTCTCTCTTGGGGGTCCAATTCCTGTGGCTAATTATATGAATATGGCTAAAGATAATAGCCCCAAATCAGCCCAAATATCTTTTGGAATTCACCTCTCATAATAGCATAAACTTTTCCTAACACTGAGTGCATAGAACATCCAAATACAAGTGTCTATCATTCCATTTGAAGCAATAGAGAAGAAAAAGGACCTGCTATCCACAAATTCACTATGTGGGCTACCTATTTCAGCCCATATACATGGCATCTGCCTTCCAAAAGACACTTTGATGAAGCACAAAAACAATTCTATATTCAAGAACATGTAATATGCAATAGGTAGCTTGGAATAAGCATGTAGAAGTAGGAGATGTTAGATATGATCAATGCCCCACCCTCATTAGATGCTACCAATGATCCATGGTGCTCAAAGTTGTAAGGCCCCCATTATGAGAAGAAGCCAAATGTGAGCCCGGACATTGGTTGAGTCCTGACTTGTATATCAGATGAGGTCTATGTGACCGGATGGCAAAAAGGTGACTGTTGTGGGTCTAATCTTTGGGTTAGACAGAGTGGTTAAGCTGGTAGCAACTCGAGGCGCATTGCATCGAGTTGCGGTGTAAGGGAGTTAAAAGGGGCCCCTATTGTGGGGTCCAGGGGCCACGGAAGCGGCCCCTGGCTGGGGGGGTCCCAGGGGGGCCAGCGGCCCCCCTGGCGGGGGTCCGCGGGCAATGCCCCCAGCCCGATGGTAAAGAGAATATTCCCTGGAATATTCCCTGGTCGACTAGTGGAGGCTCATATGGTAGGTCGGTCAGCAGGCCAACCTAATGACCTTCGTGGGCTATAAAAGTTAAACCCCTTTGCAGCCATCTCTCACTCATCTTTCACCCAGTCAGAGTTGTTGTTCCAGCTAGCCTTAAGCTCTTCACCTATCTTCTGTCTAGATCACCATCTAAGCTTCACACAGTGGAAGCGCACGGGTGGACAGAGCCATCTTTGTATCAGTTGTTTGGAGTTAAAGAATTTACGGATTCTCCTCTTATCTGTTGTGTACTCTCTATCTCTTTCTCAGATTCTGTTCGCTGCAGCATGTAATATTTTACATGGTATCAGAGCCCAGGGGGCTCTAGAGATCGAAGAGTGTGCAAGAGGCAAAGGCTTCAACAGCAAGGAGAAACTATGTCGACTTTCGGAAGCGATTTTGGCGCATCAGGAAAGCGGTGCAGGAGGTGGTGATGTTGTACCGGCTATTCAAACACTGAGGATTCGTCCACCAACCTTCAGCGAAGGCAAGTTAGATGGTATAAACTACACCTTGTGGAAGTTCAAAATTACAACTATCCTTGATTCTTATGAGCTTCTGGAGACTGTGTTGGGGACTGACGCAGAACCACAACCTACCCCCGACCCATCAAATCCTAGTGTGATGATTCCTCCGAATGCAGATCTTCTACGAGCTTGGAAACGAAGGAATGCAGATGCATTGTGTGCCTTAGTTACAAGCTGTTCTGACAGTGTTCTAACTTTGATTCAGCATACAACCAAAGCGTCTGAGGCTTGGAATGTACTAAGGAGTTGGTATGAAATACGAAACCAAACAAGGATTCAAAACTTGGAGAAGTTTGCTGAAGGAGAGACTGTTGAAGCATTCATCACTCGGATTAAGAATCTACGCGACCAGATAGCTGGCGCTGGGATACAAAAGACTAGCGAAGAGCTAGCTCAGAGGTATCTTCGGATTTGTCCACAAAAGTTTGATGGACTAGTAACTGCCCTTAATACTCAAGTGAGACCTCAAACTTTGACTTTTGAGGAGTTTTGTGCATTATTAATGGAGGAGGAGTTGAGGCTAAAAGCCCGAGAAGGAAGCAACAATGGAGATGCTGCATTCTCTGCCAATGCAAAAGGCAAAGGTGGTTCCTCCACCAAAAATGATGGTGACAAAAAGAAGAAGGGCGGAAAGAAGAAGTTTCAAGGAGAGTGCTTCTACTGCAAGAAGAAATGACATGCAATTGCAGATTGTCATGTCAAGAAGGCAGATGAAAAGAATGGTACCCTTAAAAGTAAAGGGAAAGAGACAGCCAATACGGCTGAAGCAGAGCTGGAATTATTCATGGCGACCATTAAGGAAGTGTGCTCCTTAGTGCAAGAAGAATCTACCACTGACTCATGGGTGTTGGATAGTGGGACCTCCCGTCACATGACCAACAAGAAAGGTCTATACAGTTCTATGCAGCCTCTACAAGAATCCATCACTGTGACGGTTGGAAATGATGCTAAATGCCCTGTTGCGGGCACAGGTACTATTTCTTTTGTTGCTGCAAATGGTGAAGTCAAAAAGCTTTCAAATGTGTTGTATGTTCCCGAAATCAGAAGAAATCTGTTATCAGTTTGCTGCCATAACTGATCTTGATCATGAAGTGAGGTTCAAGAAGACAGGTGCAGAAATTCTTGATAGTGCTGGCACAATTGTTGGCAAATGAGAAAGAAGGAACAACTTGTATGAGCTAAGTGCTCTTATAGCCACCGCTGGAGTGGGTACAAGTAAGCTTTGGCATGAAAGGTTTGGACACATCGGATTTGCAGTGTTGAAGGAGATGCAAAAGCAAGGTATGGTTGCTCACCTACCTACAATAACTAAATTGAAGGAACCATGTGAAGCTTGTATGATGGGCAAGCAACAGAGAAAGGCATTTCCACAAGAAAGCAAGAATAGAGCACAGGCTCCTCTAGAGTTGGTGCATGCTAACTTGTGTGGTAAGATGCCTACACATGCCTTGGGGGGATCTTCTTATTTTATGTTGATTGTCGACGACTACAGTAGGAAGATGTGGGTGTACTTCCTTCGTGATAAGGCTCAAGCTTTTGGTAAGTTTAAAGAATGGCTAATACTTGTTGAGAATGAAACAGGGAAAAGTGTGAAGAAATTTAGAACAGATGGTGGTAGTGAGTTCAACTCAAAGGAGTTTGAAGGCTTTTGCAAGAGCAAAGGGATCAAGCGTCAATTGACGACACCTCACACACCTCAGCAGAACGGTGTTGTGGAATGCAGGAATCGCACCATTGTGGAGATGGCAAGATGCATGCTAAAGGGCAAGGGATTGCCTAACCATTTTTGGGCTGAAGCTATTAATACTGCAGTCTACATTCTAAATCGGAGCTATACAAAGGCTCTCAAGGGAAAAACACCTCATGAGGCTTACACTGGTAAGAAACCATCTGTCTCACATTTCAGAATTTTTGGATGTGAATGTTATGCACATGTTCCAGATGAGAAGAGAAACAAGTTACAACCAAAAAGCAGAAAATGTATCTTCTTGGGTTATAGTGATGAGAGCAGAAGGCTTACAAATTATATGACCAAGAGGCAAAGAAGATCATCGCGAGCCGTGATGTGGTGTTCGAGGAGCCGCATACAGTGGAGGAGGAGAAGGCAAGTTCTTCCACTTTATCATCAAGCGAAGAAGTAGTCCACTATGAACCTATCCCGAGAGCTATCCCTATCCTTAAGGAGGAGGAAGCATCATCTTCAGATGATGAGGAAAAAGTTCACCAACCTGACATCACCCCACCGGAAAAGCCATTGCCGCACTGGGTGAAGCAGCTCTATGACCACAATAATCCTATGCCTGCATTTGTTGAGGAGAAGGCAGACGGACCAAGGAGGTCTCAGAGAATAGAGGAGCAAAGGAGGGCTTCTGCTCACATAGTCAATATGGCCTTGATGGTTGAGATTATGAGAGAAGTAAAGGAGCCAACTAACTTAGAAGAAGCACTTGCAGATCCATCATGGAAGGCTGCTATGCAGGCAGAGTATGACAGCATAATGAAGAATGACACTTGGGAGCTAGTGGATCGACTAGCAAAGTGGAAGGTTATTGGCACCAAGTGGATCTGGAAGGTAAAGTACAAGGCTGATGGTACCTTGGAAAAGTACAAAGCTAGACTGGTTGCCTAAGGATTTTCACAAGTTGAAGGGTTTGATTTTCAAGAGTCATTTTCCCCAACTGCTAGAATGACCACTATTCACACGGTACTTGCAGTGGCTGCCCACAAGAAGTGGCCAGTGTACCAAATGGATGTTAAGTCAGCGTTCTTAAATGGTGACCTCAAGGAGGAGGTGTACGTGGCTCAGCCACCAGGGTTTGAGGCCCCCCATTCTGAGAACAAAGTGTGTAAGCTGAAGAAGGCATTATATGGGTTGAAACAAGCCCCCAGAGCATGGTACCAGCGGATAGATAAGTTCTTTTTAAACCTAAACTTCAAAAGATGTGCCTCAGATGATAACTTGTATGTTTACAGGGATGGTAAAAAGTCTGTAGTGATTGTCCTATATGTGGATGACCTTCTTATTACAGGTGACTATGAAGATATGATCAACCAATCTCGAAAGGCTTTGAGTTCTGAGTTTGAAATGAAGACTTGGGCTTGCTGCACTATTGTTTGGGGATTGAAGTCTGGCAGGAGCCAGGAAAAATCTTCATCTCTCAGAAGAAGAATGCATGGGAGATCTTGAAGGCATTTGGCATGACCGAGTGCAAGGAGATAGCTACACCTATGGAGGTGAATGCAAAGTTATCCGTCGAGGATACATCAGCACTAGCAGACATTGGGAGGTATAGGAGGTTGGTCTGATCTACTTGTGTAACACCAGACCAGATATCAGTTTTGTTGTTGGTGTTTTGAGCAGGTTCTCGAACAAACCTCATGAGAGTCATTGGAAGGCTGGGATGCGGGTGCTCAGATACTTGAAGAAAACTCTTGACTATGGTATCACATATAGTTTCGGAACTTCTCTTGTAGGGAACTGTGGCTCAAATTGGGCAGGAGACATTGATTCTAGGAAGTCAGTTTTTGGTTATTGTTTCTCTTTGGGTTCAGGAATTTTCTCTTGGATTAGTAAGAAGCAGCCAATAGTGGCATTGTCTTCTACCGAAGCAGAGTACAAGGCAGCTTGTTTTGCTGCATGTGAAGCCGTATGGTTGAGAAGGATTCTATGGCCTATGGGAGTGCAGGATTAAGAACCAACTGTGCTGAGATGTGACAATCAGAGTTGCATCGCCATTGCCAAAAATCCAGTGTTTCATGCACGCACCAAACATATAGAGATCCAGTATCACTATGTGCATGATTTGATGGAGGATGGGATAGTGGAACTGGTCTACTGTCCAACAGAGGAGAATGGAGCAGATATCTTCACCAAAGCACTTACGAAGGATCTGCTTCAAGTTCATCTTCAGAGACTCGTCATTGGGCTGAGGAGATAGTTCACCTATGGGTGGACATTGAGGGGGGGTGTTAGATATGATCAATGCCCCACCCTCATTAGGTGCTACCAATGATCCATGGTGCTCAAAGTTGTAAGGCCCCCATTATGAGGAGAAGCCAAATGTGAGCCCGGACATTGGTTGAGTCCTGACTTGTATATCAGATGAGGTCTATGTGACCGGATGGCAAAAAGGTGACTGTTGTGGGTCTAATCTTTGGGTTAGACGGAGTGGTTAAGCTGGTAGCAACTCGAGGCGCATTGCATCGAGTTGTGGTGTAAGGGAGTTAAAAGGGGCCCCTATTGTGGGGTCCGGGGGCCGCGGAAGTGGCCCCTGGCTGGGGGGTCCCAGGGGTGCCAGCGGCCCCCCTGGCAGGGGTCCGGGGGCAATGCCCCCGGCCCGATGGTAAAGGGAATATTCCCTAGCCGACTAGTGGAGGCTCATATGGTAGGTCCCGGTCAGCAGGCCGACCTAATGACCTTCGCGGGCTATAAAAGCTAAACCCCTTCGCAGCCATCTCTCACTCATCTTTCACCCAGTCAAAGTTGTTGTTCCAGCCAGCCTTAAGCTCTTCACCTATCTTTTGTCTAGATCGCCATCTAAGCTTCACACAGTGGAAACGCACGGGTGGATAGAGCCATCTTTGTATCAGTTGTTTGGAGTTAAAGAATTTACTGATTCTCCTCTTATCTGTTGTGTACTCTCTATCTCTTTCTCAGATTCTGTTCGTTGCACCGTGTAATATTTTACAGGAGAGAAGAAGAAAATCTTGCTACCCTTGTCTGCCATGTTATTGTCTTCCTATTTCAGTCCAAAATCAAGCCAAATTCCAATCAAGATAGCACCTTGATGATTCTACAATACTGCCCTCTCATCAAGAGCATGTATCTAACAGTAGATATCTTCCAATGAACATATAGATGAAGGGAAAAGACAGAAGAGCTTGCTGCCCTGTGTACTCTAATTATGGCTGCCTATTTCAGCCCAAGGCATCCACATAAACCAATCAAGATGCTCCTTTGATGCTCTTTCACGTTCTCTATGTAATGACAGCTTGAATCAAGCCTTCCAATGCTCTAGAGTCCTCTAGAATAAAAAGAGTGATCCTCCAAAAAAGAAGAGAAGGGCTACTACCCCCAAATACCCTGTTCTTGCTTTATTTGGATAGCCACAAATATTGCTCTTTCTCTACCATTGCATGAATAAAAGCGCTACTTACTTGGCAAGAGATGAAGGCTCCTCCACTCCTTTACTCCCAAGCTTGAGTTGCATGGTAAAACTCCACTTTGTGTAGCACATAATGTCTTCACTATCTCTTGCCAAAGTCTTATTTCATATAAATCACATAAGGCATATACAATGTCACATGGGCATATACTTGGTCAACTTCCTTCCTTATCTAAGTGATTTCTCTTCATAATGAACTTGTTACACACATGCTTTTAGATCAATAACTTCACAATCTCACGTAGTCAAGACATGAGGTTTACATTCAAGTTATGATATTGTCCAATAACATATATACCATGTCATATGAAGCAAACTTATGAAACTTAAGCTTTCCAAGCCTAAGAAACACCTTGTAAGTTACTCTTGTGGTTAGTCATCAAGAGCCTCATGAATGCAAATATTCAGCTTATTTACATCCTGTACACAGAATCCTATGACAGCGCCTAACTTTAGGACCCCTAGGTGCAGTGACTATGAGTGACGTGCATTTTTTTTTCTTTTTTTTTTGCCACACATTGATCCAACAATAGAATAGATATCTTGACTAGCATTGGAGGTCAAAAAGAGTGGTGGGGGCATCCTTGTCAGAAAAACCTCCCTCTAAGGAGCTTCTACTTGCTCAAAACTTGGCCGCCATGCATTGTCAGTCGGTCTTCACCTTTCTTCTCCCTTATGCTTTGGTGGCTCTACTTCGGTGGGCCCTACAATTTGTGTTTGGGCATGTAGCCCATGTCTTAGAGCCCTGTCGGTGATCTCTAGCTTTTTCTTTAAGGACTCAATGGCCTCGTCTTCTTCAAATTGTGTAGCGTCAAAGAGAGTGCAGAGGAAGATGCCTTATTGGGCTTCCACAGTTACTTGTGTGGCCTCTGCCGCCCTGCTCTCTACAAGCACTTTGTTGCCTTCTGCAAGGGCTAGTTGAGCGCGCTAAGGTGCTCACTCTTTCTTCACTCCTGTTTACCCAGTCATCTACTTTTTATTCATATCTTCTAGGCTTTTGTTGTGTCTGCACACTAACGCCCTTAACTGTCTCTCCTGCTCTTTGATTTCTCTTTCTAAGCATTGTTGTTCTTCAAGCTCCGAGGCTAGCCTTTGTTTCCGACTCGTTTCAGATTTGCTATGTGATTTAGGTGCCTTCAGCTTCTCTCTTCTTTTATTGTTGCTAGTTGCTCTGCGGCATCTTGGATTTTTTAATTTTCTTTTTGGAGCTCTTTGTACAACACCACCAGCTCATCAAAATTGTGTTGTAGGCTCATAAGGCTATGTGCTTCTACCCCGAGTTTGGCTCGCCATCTCTCATCTTCTCCTCCCTTGGCCTCGAGCTTCTCTATTAACTCCTTGATCTCTCTTTGATAGGTGGCCACTTGATGGGTCCTTTCTAAGTGAGAGGTTTCCATGGTCTCCCTTTTGGCCTCGAGCTCAGGAATGGCTATCTTCTTATCCTCCTTTGCCCGTTCCAGCTGTGATAGGAGTTCCTGCACATAGGCATAATAGGTTGTGGACAACGATAGTGTAGAGGAACCAGTGGTTGTAGATGCCTCTATCTTCGATCATTTGAGGTCTCGTCTAGATTCCATGTTTGCAATTACATGTCTTCTTGCTCCCATCACAGGGGTTCTTGCACTCATGCCTTGAGTCGCCTCCTTATTGACCAGGAACTGCAACCATCCCACAAGATTGCTAGCATCTACTGTGGTAGAGGAGTCTTGGATGGGTGTAGTGACCGGGGTGGTAGATAGTAGGATGGTTGGGGATAGGGTGGATCAAACCCTTGCCCTTTTCCTCGAACACTAGGGGCAGCAGGTTTTTGGGGGTCTTGGAGTTGATGCTTGGATTTTCATATTGGGGTGGGCTCATGGCCACCAACTCTTCTTGTCTTGAAGGTTGCTCCACTGAGAGGCGGATAGCGAGAGTTATGTCTTCTTCCTCCTTCTTTCTGAGCTCTGCCTCTTCCTCCTCAGGTCTTCTCTACCTTAGCTCTTATGGATTCCATGCCTTTGGGCTTTGCATAGGTTTGCTTCCTCTTTCTACTGCCTCTCTTCTTTGGCCTTCTTTTTCTACAGAGTCTCTCTCTTTGACTTTGTGGCCCTTCCTTGGCAAAATTGTACTTGTTGCCCTCCTTGGTCCTCACTTGCGGTCCTTTCGCTCGACTCCTCCTATCCTTGGTGCAGAAGGGACCTATCCTAGCATTTTACCAATGGCCTTGCCTTCTTGTCCTTTTCCTAGTGCTTCTCTTATGATGGTTGCCAAGATTCCTCTAAAGCCAATGGTGGAGGCCTTTGAGGACGACCATTTCCTGGCTTTGGAGGCCAGGGATTCTCCCCCTATGGGTCTTCTGTCGTCGGTGGCTAAGATTTTTGCCAACATCTCTATCGTCTTTCTCACAAAGCCATTAAGGTTTACCTCCGGGTAGCAATGCTCTCCAACATTGCTACATTGATTTTGTTCATCAATGCATTATACCGCTGACTAGAGAACAGATCATGCACCATTTTGGCCTGGATGTGCACCTTGGGGTCGGGGATGCTGGCTAGGCTAATGCCATCGTTTGTGTGGACTATCACTTTGTCCATCCCTAGCATGTGGTACACATCTTGCTTTGGCCATTTTTCCACTTTGTTTGGTAAGCCCAGTGCTTTCTGTACCAGTTGAGGGCTCGTCTCAATTTCTACTTGGCATGCTTCATTTTCTAGGTGCACCATGACGGTGCCCTGTTTTCTGTTGAAGGTCCAAAAAGGAACTCGGTGCACTTCTCATAGTCGATGGCATGGCCCACCTTTTCCATGTACTTTTGCAGCCTACCCTGCTTCACCAGTTGCTAGATGGTCGGTTCCTCCCCGACTATGTCTTCTAGATTCATGATATACCTAAACTTGAGTTGAGTATAAGCCCTCGTCTCCAACAATGTCATCGTGTTGGGGGGTCGAAGGTCTACCACCGGGTTTTAGAGCAGAAGAGGAGTGAGGGATTCAAGGTTAGGAGAGGGAGAAAAGAATGGGGTTTGATAAGTCTTGGGTTTTAGAGATGATTCAGTTGGAGAAGAAAACCTCAAGCTTTTTCATATACTTAGCACATATGAATGGAATTAAAGACTTTGACTCGATTACATCAAATTCATATGAGGTTAATAGACCAATACATATAGAGATTTTATCTCAAATTTAATCCAAATACATATTTCAAATGCAAGCCCAAACGGTTTCAATTTCATGAATTCCAATGGACAACAACTCCAAGATATAAGTATTTGAGTGGTAGATTCCACTACTTCCAAGACATAGACCAAAAACTCTTGAAATGCACTGACAAAGCTTTTGATTCACTTCAGCCCTATTTTATAACAATAATTTCCAGCCCATAAACAAGCTTCAAAAATGCACATAATCTCAAGAATAAGCCTCTCTAATCACTCTCAAATGAAGCTCTGATGTTTAGAGGTCAATACCATCACTTGCAACCACATAGATCACTTGATTTCCCTTCAAGAAGACAAGAATAGTGGGCTGCTCTGTTTATGACAGGTTTTAGCAGTCCAAAACAGCCCCATACACCTCCAAAATATCCCCTTTACTTGCCCCAAAGTCACTCAAGTACTTTGGCACAAGAGGGGCTTCAATGGACCATGAATACGGTAAGAGAATAGAAGAAGACATACATAAGAGCAGGTTGAATACTTTATCTCTGTTTTTTTTCGTTTATGGACTGTCATACCACTCATTTTCGTGATACCAAATGGATGGGCAAAAAAGTCTCTCACCTTCTTTGTTTGTAACTCCTCTCTTTCTTCAGTTTGCTCTATGTTTGCATGCTTTGGAGCATGCACCATAGCCTTCAGCTCTCCCTCCATCTGCCATAGGTGTGCAGGCCCGAAAATTGCACCGAAAAATGCGGGCTACTCTTCTCCTCTTTTTCCACACATAAGTGGACTGTATAGGTCACTTACAAGTCACACAAGTCCATTACTTCAGGTCCCATACAAACCAAGTGGACTTTTGGGCACTCTTCTTGATTTCCAAGCAAATACACCTCATGAACCAATGTGACATAACCTGTAAACTATCAATTATCTCCTATTGATCAAGTTGATGGTCCCCATAGACTTAATTTTTGTGAATTTACATGATACAAACTAAAAATTGCATGTCAAGTTACAAAGGAACTTATGAGATTAAATGGTATCTACGTCAAATGTTGGGAAATAATGACTGAATTATATATGAAAGTTTCTCATGTGAATCCTAATGAAGTTATTCTGCAAACATAAGAACTCCACGATTTATGCCATGAACAGAAAACTCTTTGACAACGAGAGGCTATATTTTACTTGCTTCTCCTTCGAGAATGGAGGCTTGATGCTTTTGTCTTAACCTGCCATAGTGGGTACCTATCATAATGCCATAATTCACCATTAGTGTCCTCAAGTTAATTTCTTGCAGAAAGGTAAGCAAGAATTAACTATGCTTTCATGGAAAGACTAAAATGCTTAAGTTCAAAAAGAGAATTTTCTTTCATGTTGTCCATTCATTCCAAAGATTTTACGACTTTTCATAAATCACGAGTTGATTTTTATCCACTCTCTTCCACTCTTGGTCTCACTAATGAAGGTTTCATTCGTACATTTCATTCACCTTACTTGTTCACATGTTTGATTCCACCTTGCCCCAGAATCCTTTCTAGCATTAAGGTTTGAGGAGTCAAGGGCATTCAGCACTAGTTTAGGGTGGTTTACTTCCGCATGAGCCAATCATAAAAGGTTGGATTATATTCGAGATTAGCATAGTGGTCCATGTCAAAAGGACGGATGCCTACTTGAGTGATGTAGGTGAGAACATCCATGAGGAAGTCACCAAAGTTGATCCTGCTAATAATGTATAACTCTTCCTCAGTCTGAAAAAATTGGTCTAAATATGGGTGGCTCATGACATGATCTTCCAGTGATGATCGATTGTGAGTGATGGCTAATACCCTAAAAAAGGTAGGAGCTATGTAAGTGGGATCATACTCGGAGGTCTTAATGGCACGTCATTGCTCAGCATTAGTCATGATTTGGTAGTCTTCTTGTTCCCACTGGAGTCTTCTTGTTCCCACTGGAGTCTGAGAGCATACCACTTCCTCAAGAAAGACGAGTCATTATCGGCTAACTTGTGGAGTTTCGGCTCGTGGTAGTGACTCTGCTCTTTTTGTAGAAAGTGATCAATCGTTGGTTGAGAGCTTGATCTCGAGATATCTTAGCATCATCGATCAATTCCTCTATGACCGTGGAAGTTTTTAGCACCACAAATTCGTATTCCTCCCAAGTATATGGCATGGCACGGACTTCCAATGCTAAGGATGAATCAAGTAGACCTATGTCTAAGCTTTCATAGCTATTATCAAATAGAGTGAAAGTGGCATCTAAGTGCTTGATACATGTGATCAAGTCCTCACCTATGTTCTCAGCCATGTCTTTAGCCAATGTGAGGATCAATTGTCATTCATAGGATAGCTTAAGACCTACTGGTGGGTAAGGCTTGACCAGACTAGATAATTTGGCAACTAATGGCTGCAGCTTTGGTTATGCCCAAGAGTGTGGTTGGACTCCTTGTGTGATGGGCTTGGTTAGAGTCGGAGATGCTACACTACTAGATGCTAGCGAGGTCATAGGGGCGCTAATAGGAGTAGGCTGAGGCATTGTGTAAGTAGCAGGGTGCGGCTTTGGTCTATAGACTTGTTTAGTCTTTGCCAACTTACATGTTTGAGGCTTTGTGGGTTTTTCAATTTGAGTTGTTTGCAGCATTGGTGCCTTGTCTGTCATGTGGCTTTGTGTGGTTAAGTTTGGGAGTGGCATTGGAGTAGGATCCTTAGCCATTCTGGTTTTAGGTACCCAAATCCAAGTGTTACCCTTGTAGTAGCATTGTGCTTGCAACAAGATCTTGGGGACCCATCATTGCTTTGACCGTTCGTCGATTCCTATAGTTCCTTCTCTACCTCTTAGGCTTTGAATATGAGCTCCTAGCCTTGTGAGCTTGTGATTGGGTGCTCCTAGGTGACGGTCTTGGATGTTTCAGTGCCCATTTGAACTGTGACGCATGGGCCTTGGCTTTGATTTCAACGGTTTGTTGGCTTTGAGATTTGGCAGGTTGTAACAAGTCACGACCCCCCTCCTTAGGCTTGGTGGTGGGTTTCTCTATCGGTGGCCTTGTGAGCTTGGATAGAGCTACGTTGTCCCTAAAGGCGGTGATTATTTGTATATTGTCGATAGTAAAGTGAATGCGTTCGGAGTTGTAGTAGTTGACGTTGCAAAGTGTCTACTTTTTAAACATATGTCGTAACAGCAATTCTATACTTGCATCCCTTGCATTCCACAACACATAAAAGATTAGGGGTATGCTTTCAGACTCGATAGAGACTACAACCTTGCACATTCCTAGAAGTGCATGTGGTCGACACTCAAATGGGCTGAGTTTGGTGTTCTTGGGTTGTAATTGTGGTCTGCCAATTTGAACCCAATGATCATGAGTCAAGATGTTAAAATCAACGCCCTCATCGATCAACGCATCAAATGTGTGTGTTTGATTGGCAATGATAGTCAAGCATAGGTAAGATGGAGCTACAGCTTCCTCATCTTCATCTTCAATTTTCGTGATAGTGGCCACTCGTACCTTGACATTCGTCACTCACTAAAGGAGTAGCAGTCCTTGTATTCGTTGTGAGAACTATCCTCATCTAATTGCTCATCATCTCCTAAGTCTTGACATGGCGTTTCCTTTTTATCGGCAACTAAGGCCCAATTGTACATTAAGTTTAGGTTGGGCACCTCAATCCATCACCACTTGGGTTCATTTAAGAGATTGTTGAGAGGTTTAAAGTTAGCGGTAGGGTTTCTGACTAACTTTCCCGTCGGGTACTCCAAGGCCTCTTGGAGTTCTAGTATATTGCTGGGGACATGGGACGTGACAGGTTTGGGTTGGCTGCAAGGGCTTCTGGCCATCATGCAGAGTGATATTGTAGGCTCCTTCTTGGGCACTCTCTCTCTCTCTCTCTCCACAACTTGCTTGTACTCCTCTTCCTCATTTGGGAATGGAAGATTGATTGTAGCAAGTACATGCATCCAATCTTGCTCATCCTCTAGGCAAGGGATATACTTTGTGAGTGGTCCATAAGAGTTTCTAATCTGCGCATCACCCTTCAGCATGGTGGATATGGCATCCAAGTCTACTGGTGTGGTCTTCCATGTATCCATCTCTACTTTCACTATCTAAGTTCGATTGCCTAAGAAGATTAGATCGTTACTCCAATCTTCTATGACCCGTGCATTGTGCATCCATGGCCTGGCCTAACAAGACGTCATAGTCTACTCCCTTCATGACTATAAAGTCAATAAAGAATCGGATTCCTTCAATCTTCAAGGGCCAGTTCTTTAATACTCCAAATGGCCACACTTTCATTCCATTGGCTAGGGTGACATTGAACCTAGCATTCTCAACTGGCGGGTTGCCCCAGTCTTGGAGTACTGCGCATGGCTCAGCACACTAACTATTGCTCCTATATCTACAATTCCCTTCTTGTGGTGTTGCCTAGATCTAGAATTGGTAAGGCTGCATGCCTTTCAGTGCCTTCCCAAAAAACATTGATGTGCAAGGACTTGGGCATGGAGTGCAACATCAAACTAGGTATTTGAGTTACCACATCATGATCGTGTAGATCAACTGCCCCTTGCTCCATTAGTCCTTCAACCCACTGCTTCAACTCTTGCCATAGCATCAGATGATGCCTAAGCAGGTTCCCTAGGCTTAGAGTCATTGGGGTGGTCACTAGCATGGTGAGGCAGTCATTAGCTGCCTATCTCTCTCCTAACTCTACGTTTCTTGGCCAATGGTCCCGACTAGTTTGCTGGTCGTAGCGTGTAGACTCTGTTTAAGCGGCACTGCTTGTGGCACAGCTGCATCCCTCGTCGACTTTGGTCGTGGAGGCAAGGCTGGTATGCTTATTCTTGAGAGGTCATCGATCTCATCTTTCAATATGGACTCAACATCCTTCAGGTGTGCTATTGGGCTTCTTTCACCCACTCCTTGAATGTTTTGATGGCCTCGAGTTGGCGTTTCGGGTTTGGTACTCCCCGACCTTTGCACTCCCCTTCTCGACCATCTTTGGAGCTGACGTTTCTGCTTCTGCATCTATCACCTTTTTCCTGGTAGGTAGCGTCATGGCACTCTCTATTTTTAGTGTCATCTTGTTGTTAGCTTTCTTTCCCCTTCGCCTCCGACTTTTCTTTCCGATTGAGGATGCATCTAAGTTGCTAGGTATAGGCAGTGATATGATGGCGTGCTTTTTCTGCACACGGGTCATGACATGCAACGGGATGGATGTGTCCTCTCCATTAAATGTCTCAACTCCAAACAGCCCCAATGTAATAGATGGCTCGTTTGCCGCACTAGAGGGTGGTCTTCCTCTCAGGAATTCAACACAAAGAGGTGATTGATTCCACACTCTGGGCATCTAAGATCGGCCTTTACCCGATTAGCCTACTCCTGTTCAGGGGGGTGTGAGGAGATATGTCATGGATGTCCACAAGTCCAACACAAGATTGGTTCTTGGGTCTGCCCTCCAAAGCTTCTGCCTCTACCTCTACCTCTACCTAACACCATCACCGGTACAGGTCAATAATCCATAAGGATTGGATTGCCCTCTTCATCATATGACACATAAGGGTGCACATAAGGCTCTCTGTTGTTCGGCTCCTCCATATAGCACTAGGTAAGGTTGTCCGTATGGTTGCAAATATGGGAGTCTCCTCGGTAGCCTACAATGCAAGATATCATGACTGAACCTACCGCAATTGGCACAAGGTCGAGACCTCGGGTCTTGACACTCAATTGGCAGGTGGTCGTTGCCACAATACACACATTGGACATAAAGGCGTATTGGTCATCTCATCATTTCTTGTAATTTGGCTAGCTCTGTCTTCATCTCTACTAGCTCCTGACTTGCATCTATGCCCTTCTCTTTATCTTGAGTACTTGGGCATGATCTTTCACTTGATGTTGAAGCCCTCTCAGAGTTTCTAGCATTTGTCTCCTCTCGAGTCGAGCTCTTGGAGTTTCTCTCTTTGAACTAGTCATCCACTCTAATTGCCTTATCAAAGACCCTAGCTAGTGCATCTCATTGCAAGCTTGAATTGTATGCCAAGGCCTTGTAGATTTTCTCACTCTATGTATCCCATTGATGAAGACTGTGGAGACTACTCTTTCGGAATCCTCTTGAAGAGACTCTGCAGGTGGGTGATGTAGTCTCTTATGTCCTCCTTGTCTTTTTACTTAATGTTCATCAACCACACTAGAAGGTTATTGGAGTACCTAGGCTCGAAGAATCTCTTGATGAAGAGACCCTTGAGGTTGTTAAAGTCAATTTGCTCAACAACATCGAGACTCTATACCAAGTCCTACCCTTATCTCCAAAGCATAGATCAAAAGCTTGTGAGCGCAGAGTAAGATTAGTGAGGCCATTGGCCTTGTAGACTTGTTCGAACTACTCCACGAAGCTATATGGGTCATCATTCAACTGGTACTTGTCTAGCCGCTTAGCCACGACAGGGATTCTTGATTGGCTCTTAAAGCCCTTGTTGACACTTAATCTTGCAAGCAATGAGGTTGCCATTGAAATGGCGCTTTGCTCAGCGGAAGTGTTGTCTAGCAGTTGCTTCATGAGAAGCTCACTCAGTGTAAGATCTCCTTCCAATGCTCTTTTCCTCTTTACATCAGGGCCTCTCCTATTTCTACTTACTAGGGCTAGCACTCGCGGAATCTTGTGCATTTCTATGCTCTGCTACAAGTTCTTGGCTTGCTTCTCCTGATTGTAGTACACTATACCCTGCAAAGCTTCCCCCGCTAGTCTTCTCTCCTCTTCGAGGTCTACTATGATATCCTCGGACGACCTACCATGGTGGTCTATCCAGGTCTGTAGATTGTAATTGGCAACTAACTACTAGATTTCTGTTGGGAAACCGCCTAGGTTGAGCTCTTTGTCCTGTCCATGGTTAGTGCTTGTCTCTGCCATGTCAACTATCTCTCTCTCCATCAGGTTGTCGATAAGATTGATTAGATTGGGTAGATCCACTCCTCAAATGGTGTCTGTCATTACTGCATCTGGCTTCTCTATTGTGTCTTCCGCTTGGTCCTATGCTTAGGGTTTCGATCACCCGACTATGTCTCAGGGTCTTCTCCTGGTGGGTTCATCCTATGGTTACATCTGAGTATGCTCCTTGTCAATTACAAACAATCCTCAATTTACAGTCACTCAATGTGTATGTGTGTGTACTCTCTTCCGTGCACTATGTGCAATCAGGCTTTCGGCTTTTCTTAGGTGTACTTCAAGTGCTGGAAAATAGTACGAGTGTGAAGATAAAGTGACTATGTGGCTCTCGCACTCTCATTTATAGATTTGGCCTAATAGGTTGTAAGTTCGGTTTCTAGCCATCAATGTTTGGTCATTCTCATTGGTCCTAGGGTCTATGCTTCGTTCAGTTTGATCAAAATTGATCAAGATCTGTTTGGGGATCTATGACTTAGTCTAGTGATACTAGCGGCTTAGACTGCTAGCTAATCAGCTAGAGTTGCTTCTAAGTCCATGTTTAACTGATTTTTTTTTTCGCACCAGAAAGGTGTTCTAAGCATCTGTATGGCCTTCCGGGGTTCGCACGCCAGTGGTATGGGTCAGTCAGGGTCTACAAGTCAGAAATTTGAAAGAATCCAAATTCATCCCAGTAGGTCTAAATTGTAGGGGCCGAATGTCCGATTTAGCCTGTTTGAATGGCCGAGGTCCAAATGAGAAAGGGTTGAATGCAACTGGTTCGAATATCGAATTCGACTAGTCCAAATGTGGTTGTCCGATGGCTGAATGGCCGAATGGTAGTGGGATGAATCGACTAGGCTGAGGTCTAAGTGATTCATCCAAATGGATTTGGGCTAAACAGTTGAGGGCCGAGTCAAGTGGATTGAATGCAAAGTTGGTCCGAATGATTGATTCGGCCTAGTCAAGTCCTAAGAGTTCAAATGGTGGTGGGCTAAATGGTCAAATACAAGAGGACCAAGGGGAAATTCTGGGGTTCGACCCAGAATCGCCGTCACTGGGTGGGCCAAACGCGGCCCGCTCACCAGTTGAAGACGATTTTGGTGGATACAATGACAAATTGATCAAATCATATGATTTAGATTAGGATATATAGCACGCACCTCCAAATCAAAGCTATGGATAGAGGAGAAGAGTTGCATATACCTGCAATGGGCAAAAGACTCTTGGGTGAAGCAATCGATCCAATGTGGGCAATGGGTCTCTCTCTCTCTCTCTCTCTCTCTCTCTCTCTCTCTCTCTCTCTCTCTCTCTCTCTCTCTCTCTCTCTCTCTCTCTCTCTCTCTCTCTCTCTCTCTCTCTCTCTCTCTCTCTCTCTCTCTCTCTCTCTCTCTCTCTCTCTCTCTCAATGCCACAATTGCAAATGAGCTCTTCCTTGGCCTCTTGGGTTATAAACCCTTCCCTAGATAGACCTCTCAAATCATTCTCTTAGCAACATAAATCGATTCAATCACTCTTTTTTTCCCGTTTTTCTTGATTTGTGCCCTCTTTGAGCTTGTTTTACAGCACCAACCCTAAAGCTTTCCGCTTCAATTTCTCGATCCTACCTACTCTAAATGCAACGAAAATCAAAAGTAAAGTACTGAAATGATTTCTCCTACTTGCCTAATCATCAAAAACCAAAAATACTTACTTGATGCAAGGATTAAAAACCCAAAACCTCCTATCTATCTCAAGCTCTGGTTCAAGGATGAACCCTTACTTTGATGCTCGAGTTGAGGCATGCAAGTACTCAAGCTTGAATCCATTGTAGAGGGAGCTCACCGCTCAACCGCCAATACCCACAGACCACTTATCCCTTCAAGTGTTTCAAGCGAGCACCTATGGCTGTCTCTCACCTAGCTGATGCACCTTCAATCCTATCGGGGTGTAGTGAGCTTACCTCGATGCCCAAATGAGTTGCCTCCTTCACCTAGTTGATGCACCTTCGATCCTACCGGGGTGTAGTAAGCTTACCTTGATGCCCGAATGAGTTGCCTCCTTCCTCAAGCACGCCAATAGCTCCACAATTTGTGATGCAAGCTCAAGCATCCTCAAGCCTCCACCTCCAAGCTCCATCCTCCATAGCCACCTGCAAGATAAGAGAAGAGAAGAGAAGAAGAAGAGAAGAAGAAGAGAGGAGAAAATGGAGATCTTCACCTCCAAGATCCCTCACCCTCACATACACACTCCCTCACACTTCCTCTCTCAAGCACATACAGGTAAGTAAAGAGAAGAGAGGAAGAGAGTAATATGAGTCTACTTGTAGCACACACCAAAGAATGAGCTCTTCACTCACTTTTTAACTTTATATACAAAACCCTAAATCCCTTTTGGGTGGTCATCCTCTTATCCCCTTTTTTACATGGCCGGCGCCCTCTTTCCCATTGTCCTTCTATCTTCCTAGCTTCCTTTCTACCACCCATCTACCTTTACAATTTGTATAGGAGGGAGCCTGACACTCCTTTACAAAAAATTTTAGGGATGTCTTGCATTTAAGAATGCACTTCTGCCTTTGACTTAGCTTTTGAGGCCTCCTATCTTCCTAGCTTCCTTTCTACCACCCATCTACCTTTACAATTTGCATAAGATGGATCTTGGCACTCTTTTACAAAAAGTTATAGGGGTGCCTTGCATTTAAGAATGTGCTTCTGCCTTTGACTTAGCTTTTGAGGCCGCCCTTGCACTTTCGGTTATTTCCCTTCTTGCTTCTTCCATTGTGTTCGATTTCCTTCTGGACCATCTCTTTTAGTCCCAACTTGTACTCTTCCACTTTTTCTGCTTTCTTCTTGTGCTAAGGTTAACACTGGCATAGAACTATGCTAGCCCCTCAACTAATATGTCAATGTACACATGAAATTACCTTATCCAATTTGGAGGTTGTAGGATGGGTACATTCTTTAGGCACTCCCTCTAGGTGTTGAAAGCTTCTTCACAATTTGATGTCCAAATAAACTCTACATCCATCCTGATGAGGAGCTTGTAGCCCCTCAATTGTTTAAGATTGGTTGGTGCAATTAGGGCTACAATCTTTTTAATATTTGCTGGGTTGATTGCTATCCCTTGTGCGTGGAGACTATGTGGCCCAATAAAACTCCTAAAGAAACTCAAAAAAATGCATTTTTTAGGATTGAGCAAGATTCCATACTCCTTGCATTGATCAAAGCATTATTGCAAGTGTCCCCAATACTTGCAAAGAAGACTAAAGACACAAAAGTCATCTAGATATACCTCAATAAAATCATGTAGGTAGTTTTATAAAGTGGCCATCATCACTCATTGTAAAGTCATTGGGTTGTTGCAAAGCCCAAAGAACATTACTTTGTATTCATAGATTCCTCATTCGATGCTAAAGATCATCTTAGATTGATCTGCTTCTACAATCTACACCTAATTGTATCCCCTAAATCCATCCAATAAAGAATAGAGCTCACTTCCTACAATTATATTCAATGGGTTGATCTATGAACCAGATAGACATATAACCTTTCTTGGTCTTGAAGTTCAACTTTTCAAAGTCCATACATATGTAAAACTTCCCATTCTTCTTAGGTACAACCATGATAGGTAAAACCCGTTCACTGTTGGCCAATGGATAGATAAACTCAACTTCCAAGAGTTTAACAACTCTATTTTGACCAAGGCAAAAGAACTAGACTCATGTGTCTTTCGCATTGCTACATTGGCTTGGCATCAAGCTTTAGATCAATGTGGTGCCAAAATAGAGTGGAATTAATTGCTTTCAAATTGTTATAAACTAAGCAAACACATCCAAGTTCTCTTTCAATAGGTCAAAGAGGACCAATAACTCCTCGTCCACAAGAAGACTACTATCCACTTAGAAATGAAATTCCATTCCATCTACATCAATAAAAGTTAACTACTTTCCACCTTCTACATCTCTTAAGAATGTGTCCCACATAGCTTTTGGGTATAAATTTAACTCCTTTAAGGGAGTAGCTTCCTCTTCTGATACTCCGCTAAAACTAGCTTCTTCCTTTGATTGTAACTCTTATAATACATTTGGATGCTAAAATGGTATAAGGGTTATTTTTTATTTTATTTCAAGGATAATTACTTCTTGACTTGAAAATTTATCTTCTAAGGATGCATGTAGGAATGTTACATGACAAGGACCATCTGGTGAAGGAAATCTTTATTTGCTTGATCCATTTTTCATCGTCTTTTGTATATGATAAGATTCATTACTCAGTCCAAAGGGTACCATCATCATTCCATCCCATAGCATGGGATCTTCATCATTTGAGGTCTCTATGGTTCCATCATCATTTTTATTCTCTTCTAATTGGATAGATTCTTCCACTTAACTTTCATAATCTTGCCCTTCACTTTCATCATCTTTCTCTTTGGACATGAATCTTCTTTTAAAGGGTCTTTGTAAGAGAGAAATAGGCTCTCTATTTCTAACTTTTCTTCCATTAGCAGCTTGAGAGTGACCATGTAATAGGGAAAACAATACATCCATGCTTCTATCTCAATGTCAAAATTGATTTCAAATGTTACTTGCTATGTAAGAAGCTGGGAAGAATAAGGATTTAGTATGTAAATAGTATTGATGCCATGTCACACTGACATTGGTATAAAAGGAGGGAACATGTAATTTTTCTTATCTTTTGACACATTAATACATTACTTTCCTTCTCTTCACCTTGCTCTCAACTTCCATGCATTTCTTCTCTTTCATGTCTTTCTCTCACCTATTCTAGTCTTTCTCTCTCCTCATCACTCTCTTTCTCTCTCTTATGTACTACTTCTCTCTTCTACATTCTTCTCTCTCCAATTCACTTCTTTACAAGTGGTATCAAAGCATTGGTCTTTGATCCATTTTTCCTTCTATTTCAGTCCAATTTTTCACCATAAAAACCAATTTCAGACAAGTACTATAGATACTTGACATAGACAGTGACTAACAAAGGTTTGCAAGTCATCTACAGTTAGTAGGAGACTATATCTAGAGATCTTCAAGGGGAGATATGGCGGTGGAAGGCTAAATTAGCAAGTCATCACCAAATTTCTACGCAATCTGGAGGTAACTAAGTCAAATGGGAGTTAATGGGGCTTAGTTTGGAATTAAATTGTGGTTACTTTTCAAGAGAGGCTTCTCTTTTCTCTTTCTTCAAGCTTTGGTCAAGCTTACATGGAGTTTCCAGCCAAGATCTCTCCCTATCACACAAATCTAAGCTTACAAACTTCATCCAAGCTAAGAATCAATTGCTTTAGCTCTCAAGCCTCAAGTCAACAACCATTGTGAAGGATCAATGATGCCCAAATAGGTCAAAATAGCCCCAAAAATTGCAGTTCAATTTTTTGGTTGCACTAGGCTTAATCTCTCTCCTTCCTGATTGATTACATCAAATCTTGGCTACTCCAATCTTCAGCAAGTGGAAACCTTCAGTAAACATTAAGACAATACTCCACTCTTCATCCTGAAGCCTTCTTATAACCTTAACTGTGCATTCCATGGCAGCCATGAAAGCTTCATCTCAAGCTTCAATTTCTCTTCAATTCCTTGAATATTCTTCATCATTCCAACCCATGGGATCATTTCAGTAAGGATTCTTGAAGAAATTGTAAGGATGAGCATGAATGGTCAAAGATTGAAGCTTAAGAGCTTCCATGGAGCCAAATTTTGGGATAAACGGGTTTAATGCTTTGATCTTAAGCAAGCATATGAAGCTTCAAGGTTACTCCCAAGCATTAAATACACAAGCCTTGAAGGTTATTTTAGCAACATTGGACCATCGAAGGCTTCATCAAGCATTTGGGGATTAATCAAGTCATCATCAACCATGTCAAAGGTACTCTTCTTCAGTTCTTAATCTCTCTCATTAATCCACTTTGCCGATCTTAATCTACTTGATTGAGAGATTAAAGAATTGAATATTTTCCATCAAATCTCAATCAACCATTGCTTGAATCAATCCATCTATATAATGCAATGCTTGCTTGATGCATATTGATTCTAATCAGTGAGTTAGAGGCTTCAAACTAAAATTTCCAACATTACATTTACTTTGATTGATTAAGCCTATTGATTGATAAGTTTACTCAATCTAATCCATTGATTAGCTTATTTCTTTTACCCAAGCTTGAAATATTGTAAAAGGGTAAGTACTAGCAATTAGTGAGTCACTGAATTGCATTGGTAAGACCCTCTTTCTATCCAATTTTTCAAAAATTCTACCCTATTTCATTTCATGAAAAGGGGTCGAATGAATATTTTTGAAATGTATTTCATGCTGATTGATTAGAGCAACATGCTATTGCCATGTTGATATACCCACCAAGGAAAAATGTGGATGTTGAGGGAGACAGCGGAACAAAAGAGAGGTGACTCTCTCTCATTATCGAAGATCCCGAAAGGGTGCAACCAACTGATCGGAGGGGAACTTTGCCCACCTCCAAGTGATTCTAAGCCTGTATAGGGAGCCTGTCATGCCATTTTATCCCTCAAACACATACAATGAGTGGAGAATTGAATATTGAAGTTCCTTCAAAGACTCAAGTACCTTAAATAGGGTAAAAATGGGACTTTACAAGACACTACAGGGTATTTACGAGTCCTTACAAGTACCAACTTCATTATTGAAGTATAGGTCCAGATACTACAGGGTGTCCACATGTCCTAATCAGTCTTCCACCACTACAAGATATAGGCCTTATACCGACGTTAAAAGCGACGAAAAATGTAAATAAAGAAATTTGCCCCTGTCGTTGCAAAAAGCATCGTTATTAGCTATGCCATAGAATAGTCAGTATTAGTGTCATTATCAATGTCGCTATTTGCATCGATATCAGCATCACAAATGTGATGTTGATACGAATGCAAATAGCGACGCTAATAACGATGCTTTGCGACACTAATAACGACGCCAATAACGATGCATGCAGGTAAATTTGTGATGCTAACAGCGACGGTAACAGGGGAAAAGAATTTGTGGTAGGGTAGCTTGTGCTATATTTAGGCCATACAAAATAGTTTCTACATTGTGTACAATGCTCGTGTAAATAAAGACAAAGTGTACTTAAATTATAACACTGATACATGAAATAAATACATGATCGCATAATGAAAGCGACTGGTATAATCATGGCAAGATATCACTACTACATAGAAAATGTCTACACATATCATGTGACCAAAAAAGAAGGGTGTGTGAGCTCCAGGGATCCAACGGCGAGCTATAGATCCTCGCCATCTGAAATCTCGTCCCGCCGCAAAGGAGCATCGAACAGACTCTGCAAAAAAAGAAACAACTACAGATCAGTCCACCATACAATAATGCATTCTAATTAAACATGGTAACTATGGACAAGAAATATGAGTGACTTAGAGGGCCGCCGCGCCCATACAATTGGTCAATCAATGCAGTGAGATCGTGCCTCTCTGCATATCGAGTCTCAAGGCTAGTTGGATCATGATTTGTAATGGAGTGCTGCAAAGGAAACAAAATACTAACTGTTAGAAACAAGATTGTCAGTACAAAGGATATTGCAAAAAAATAAGCAAGCAAAACAATAGAAAAACTTACAAAGTCCTCCAGATATGTCCTTTGGCCACCACTCCCAAGATGATGAACCACTTCAGCCTCTAGTCGTGCCCTCCTCGCCTCACGCTACTGTCTCTAATGTCCTGGAGAATCTGTAGCCTCCTCCCTCAGTCAGCACCAATCGTCCTCGTCTAGCCACTCGGGCTTTGCAGCCCCACTCTTGAGTGCCTTGCGTGCATCCGATCCTCTGTGTGACATATATCCACGCTTGCACTCCATCATCCAACCCGTAGAAAACCTTTCTGTTGCGGCTGGTACCGGAAACTCCTCATGCAAAGATGCTACTATGTAGTCCTTACTTCCCTCTGGTATGTTTTTCCAATGATTCAAGATGTTGTGCCAAAAAACTTGTTTGCACAACTCTCTCATGCAAACCATCACCCTCCTCCCCTCATCATTCATGATGATGGCTCCTGACCTATCATCTACAAGGTAGGCATATCCAGGAGACCATACTCCTGGGCATATCCAGGAGACCCCTTGTACATCTGATGTACCGACCGGGGTAGTATCTATCGAAGTAGCACCCATAGGGATGCCATTTATTGTGGACGGTTGAGCAAAAGCCGAAGTGACTAGAGTAGACATCCCCATAGGTGTGACAAATCGTGGAGGTGACGCAACTCCAGTAGAATGACAGGACAGAGACACTATATCCGTGCCTCCACAGCAACCACCTGAGCCACGCTCTCTAGAACCGCCACAAGAGCAAGGAGTAGCACCTGTATCCCGAGCCGACTGCGGGCTCACTGCATCCGAATCTCTGCAGTACCCCCATGACCCTGAAGCACTCCCTCCGTCTGACCCAAGTTTGGAGTGTGGACCTCGTCTGCTCGAAATTGAAGCATTTGATCGTGTCAAAGTAGATCTAATAGAGCGGCCCGACAATGTCCGAGACAACTCCTGGTCCACCATGTCTCTGAATCTCGCCATCTGATCTAGAGACATGTGTGTGAAGATATCCTACAACTCCTCATCGCTCATCCCTTGACTCATCTTAATGATCTAAGTATTTACAAAGGTCACCTGCACAGAAAAAAAATGATGTTAGCATAATCAATTTAAATCATACAAATCATGGTAATATAAATATTTAAAAAATGATATTATTTAAAATACATATCTTATATGCCCTTATAAGCGATTAGTCAACAAATTGAGTAAGTGGATGCTCCAAGTATAAAGCATCCTATGGTCCCATGTCAATCTCCTGACACAACTCGGCATAAATTGGAAGGTCGATAGACATGTCACCACAAAAGGATGAGTCCACCTCGTTCTCAAAGAATTCTTGGACTCTTGTATTTCCATCATTGTTACCCGATGCTGGCTTCTCTACATGCTCCAAGCTTTTGGTGGCCTCAACCCCTTGCAATATCGACCCCTCTATTTGCATATTGTCCTCATCTACACTTGGAACATCGCTTTGATCATATATTCTTGCACTTCGAGGAGCTGAAGGTATAACATACCACCATCGAGGTTATCGGGGATTTGGATAGAAGATTACATGTTCACAAACACGTATAAGAGAGATTTAACTATTGTGACATATACCATGTCATAATACAATTAACAAACAAATAAGTTCATGCACCTATTCACAATAGGCCGGCAACACAAAGGTGTCACGTAAATCTATCCATTGTTTTTCGGAATCTATTTCGAGAAATCCAGATAGACCTCGTCGAACTATTACTCTAGCTCCTTCAAGTACCAGTTTGATGAATAGTATCATGGAGAAGCTATGGCAATCCACCGTAACAATACTTTGCAAGTTTCCAAAATACTCCATCTCATCTATAACCATATTTGGATCCGTTGCTCGTCGTTGGCTCTCTTGCTCGAACCTTGCCATGATACCATAGTCTGTTGTGGAGCGCATTTTGTCAATACACTCCACGCGAAAATGCCGTCCGTGCAACCACGATGCACTATATATTTTGTACTGTACATTGAAACACTCAATTAGTTGTCGCATATAAAATATAGATACGACAAACCCTAAACACATCATTACCTTTGGACTACATCCCCTCGAGAATTTCCACTTCTCGGTTGAGACCTCCGCCCCTTTGCGAGACGTTGCAGTCAAAGCTCCATGCAACCATCGCGTTGACATAAATCGCGGCATCTCCTCCATGCCCTCGGGATATCGAATCAATCCGATAGCGCGTACTATGTGGAAATTTAGATCGTGCTTCCTCTCGATCTTGCCTAGCTTGCTGGTACCTAGCCACATCTCCATAGAGGCATGGTGCAACATACAAAAGCGATTCACTTTCTCCTCCATTGCAGCATCCATTCTTTTTTCTACCCCATTTCCAACCACCGCATCTCCGGTCAGTCTATCATCGTCCTTCAACAACCATAGCATACTGTTGTCTGGATCCACCGTTGGTAGCCATTGTGAAATATGCACTAGCATCTCAGACACCAACCAACCTTCAGCCATGCTACCTTCTGGCCGAGCTCGTTGTTCCACAAAGCCTTCTAGGGTTTTCATGAAGCACTCTAAGAAGAACATCCATCACGTATGGACAGGTCCAACAATCTCCATTTCATCTACAAGATGCACAAGAAGGTGGATTTGTATCGTGAGCATGATGGTAGGCAGGTATTTCTCAAAGAGACAGACTGACTCCACTGCTTCCCGCCTCGCAGATTCAATAGAGGACATCTTAATCTCCTTCTGTGAGATCTATTGCACTAAAGTTGACAACCTATAAATGGCCCCGCGTATTTCTGAAGTAAGGCGTCCTGCGATCGCGATCGATAGTATAAACTGCCACAAATGAGAAAGCATTATGAGCAATGACTACACTCTAAATAGCAAAATGCGCAGGCCACTTACAATCCATTTGTAGTACAAACCTGACATATCTTATGCCAATCATGGGATTTTAGCCCTGATAATTGGTCGTCTTTAGAAAACGTAGACCTGAGAGAATGCATCATACCCGTCAGAGTGCGAATAGACTTGACTATTTGCTTCACAATGCGCTCTTCTTTAGTGGACAAAACCCAAGGAGCACGAGGTAGCTACACGCGACCATCAGCACTCGACTGCGGCCAAAGCGCCTCCATCTTGCCTACCTCGTTCAAATCCATTCGTGCCCCTATAGTGTCTCTCTTTCCTGTGATGTGGTCCCATAGCAAGCTACCCATGTTCTTGAAAATATGCATGGGATCCAACAAGTGGTTGATCTATAAGTGGGTCCAATATGGCAACTCATAGAAAACTAAGAACCGTCGCATTCCATTTGGATGTGACTCCACATGGACCATTTTCAGCTCGTACCAACTTTGGGCATTCATATGTGTTGGAGGTCGTCCAAGAAAACCTTCCCTGAGTTCATGACCCTCTGGCAAGAAAGCGGCGTGTCCTTGACATACCATCTTCTTCATGGTTCGTGACCTTTGGGAGACTAATTGTGGCCCGCACAATGGAAACGCATGATAACCTGAGGTAACCAGACCTGTCCCAACACCTCTATCCAGTGAATACAAACTTGAACGAGCTATGATAGATATTACCAACGAGAATGGAAGCCTATTTACTTGAGCACTCTCCGAATCCCGGAAAGTCATGCATGGTCCACATGAGAATGGCTCGAATATTGGCGGACCATCGACCATCGCGCTTGCTCATATCTTGCACGGTAACCCCCTCCTCCTACAAAATCTTAAGCTCGTCGACTAGTGGACGAAGATATATGTCCATATTTTTTACTTTGTAGCGGCGCGGGATGAGTAAGCTAAGGATGAGATGTCCTTTCTTTTTTTCTTTCTTAAATTGTTTGAGAAGGGATTTCTTCTCTTATAACTCAGCAAAAATTAACGTATGTAAAGTCTCCACCCACCCACCCCACAAATTAATGTATGTTGAAGTATTTCCCGTCTCGTGGTGTTGCACCGGACCTCACTGGACCTCGCCACCACTCTCTCTTTGTTTTTTATCCATTCATTATCTCCTCTTCTTCCATCTCTCTCTCTTTTTCTCTTTCTTTATTATGTTGTATGTTTATTCCCTCTCTCTCGTTCATTCTTCCTTTTTCTCGTCCTCCCCCTCTCTCATTTTCTTTAACAAAACATATATCTCTCTACTACTACTACAACAACAACAAATAAGAAAAGAAAAAAAAAACTACTATTACTACCACTACTACAACAACAATAACAAATAAGAAAACTAGACAACAATAAATAAGAAAACAAAAAAAACTATTACTACTACTACAACAATAACAACAAAAAACAAGAAAACCACTACTACTACTATAACCACAACTACGATTACGACCACGACCATCACCACGACTACGACTATAACTACCACCACCACCACCACCACTACCACTATAATAAACAAGAAAAGAAGAAAACACTACTACTACTACCACTACTATGACAACAACACCAAATAAGAAAACTAGACAACAATAAACAAGAAAAAAAAAACTATTACTACTACTACAACAACAACAACAACAACAACAAATAAGAAAACCACTACTACTACAACCACGACTACGATGACTACGACTACAACCATGACTACAACTACGACCATGACTACGACCACGATCACGACCATGACTATATCTACGACCACGACTACGACTACGGCTACCACTACGACTAGGACTACTACTACCACTACCACTATCACTACCACTATAATAAACAAGAAAAGAAGAAAAAAACTACTACAAAAAAAAAAAAACAAGAAAACTAAACAACAATAAACAAGAAAAGAAAAAAAAAACTACTACTACTACAAACAAGAAAACAACAACCTCTCCCTCCCTCTCTCATTTCCTCTCCCTCCCTCACCCTCTCCCTCTCTTTTTCTCTTTCCCTATTATGTTTGATGTTTTTTCTCTCTTCCTCTCCCTCTCTCTTTCCCTATTATCTTTAATGTTTCCCTCTCTTTCCTCTCCCTCCCTCTCCCTC
The DNA here is from genome assembly GCF_053477565.2 of Lygodium microphyllum. Classification (NCBI taxonomy): domain Eukaryota; kingdom Viridiplantae; phylum Streptophyta; class Polypodiopsida; order Schizaeales; family Lygodiaceae; genus Lygodium; species Lygodium microphyllum. Next base: position 110,861,030 of record NC_141146.1, read on the forward strand.
TCTCATTTCCTCTCCATTCCTCACCCTCTCCCTCTCTTTCTCTTTTTCCCTATTATGTTTAATGTTTTTTCTCTTATCTCCTCTCCCTCTCTCATTTCCTCTCCCTCCCTCTCCCTCTCTTTCTCTCTTTCCCTATTATGTTTAATGTTTCCCTCTCTTCCTCTTCCTCTTGTTTCCTCTCCCTCTCTCAATACACATGAATTTTAACAAAAACAAGTAAAAGAGAAAGAGAAAACACAAAAACAAAGCAATAAGGAACAATGCACTCACTGTAAAAGCTCGAAGAAGGGTTTAGCGGCTCCTCTTCGCCCTCCGAACACTTCCTCCTCTTCTTCGCGAATAATGGCGGCGGCGGTGAGAAGCTTTCATTCTCCCTCTTTATCTCTTTCTCTCCCTCTCCCTCTCAAATGCAAGATGTTCACTCTCCCTTTCGCTCTCTCTTTCATGTATGTGCGCAAAATAACGCGCTCAGGTTTTGGCCCGCGTTTTTTTCGTCTAAGTACCGTTGCTATTTGCATTGCTATTAATAGTGACGCCGCTATTTTGCATCGCAAAGCGCCATCGCTATACCTCCATATCCTTGTAGTGTACATGGTTTGGTATCCATTTGGAACCATCATTTTACCTTACAGGTGGAAACATGGCATTTACAAGTCGAAACAAGGTGCAGACCTAAACAGTTCAAACTCAAATATTGAATTACATAATTTTTTGTCCTAAACCTATTATGACATAATATAGTTTATCTTAAAGAATGCATTGTAGGCTTCAATTTGAATTAAAAAGTTTGAAAATCAGAGCTTCCTAGCTCAAGTTATAGCCAATTTTTTGACAAGGGATACTGCAGGACTACACTATTATGGCAAGGCATAAAGACAAAAATAAGGCCCAAGATGAGTATGCTCAATAAATTAGAGATTCTATGCTGAATAATTACCCTAAGAGAGCCCTGAAGATCCTTAAGTATGTGGATAAATCAATGCACTTAACAATACCATGTGTGAACATAAAAATAAGCATGCCCAACATCATATGAAGCTATTATCAAGAGTGGAGGAGATAGTCTTGTCTACTAGTCAAACGAAGTCTTCCATTGACAAGTTAGTAGAATCTAATGATCAAATAATGGCTCAATTCTCCCAATGGATGCAAATACAAATGGGATCCAAAGAAGCAAAGGAGAAAGCTTATTCAAACATTGAACCCTTTTAGTCCCACTTCAGCCACCTAACCAAAATGGTCAAGGTCATGGAATCATTGGACAAAGGGGTATCCCAAATAGCCAATATGAAGTAGGTGAGACTTCACAAAGACATGATGACTATTTGGGCAGTTTGAGTTGTGCCAACTCCCAAGCTTTTGGGCTGAATACTCAACTTCCTAGAGGTCCCCTACCAACAGGAAGGTTTCATATTGGTTCTCAGCCACCTATTAGGAAAGTTCCATCTCATTTTGGGGGCTCAATGCCTAATATCATGACGAGTCTATTTTGGGACAATAACCCTTCCATGAAAGAGAGCTAAAAGATAATATCATCTTGGCCAAGCTCAATGGTCAATCATCTTCACCATCTGATATAGAGGAATGGATTTCCAAATTGAAATCTTACTTTGATATGTTCCCTAGAACTAATGATATGAAGATTCATTTTGCTTCTTTGCATTTGGAGGGATTTGCACATACTTAGTGGATGTATATTAAAAAGGAAAACATACTTATAGAGAATTGGGAAGATTTCAAGACACTTGTGGCTAAGGTCTTTGTCTCTCCTCTTGAGAAAGAGAAATTGGCATGGAGATAGTATGGTTTAGAGCAAAGAGGCCTAAGTGTAAGGGAGTATACCAACCAATTCCTCAATCTTACCATGTATGTAGAAAGCATCAGTGATGTAGCTAAACTCCACAAGTATATGTATGGTTTAGAGCCATCCTTTATCGGATGATGTCATGACACAAAACCTTACCACTCTTTTCAAAGCTATTGAGATTGCGGGGTGCTATGGAAGGAAATATAGAAGAGATTCTTCATTTCAACCTAGTTATGGACAACCAATGACTATTTTCAAAGAAGGACAAATTGGCAATGTTTATGGCAGCAATCATGCACCAAGTGGGGGCTTAAGAGAACCAACTTATCCATCATTCAATGATTCAAGACCTCAAAGCAATTTCAGGACATCAAATAGTCCTAGAGTTGATTTCAAACAAGGAGACAACAAGCCTAAATATATTTCAACCAATATAAATCCCAAGTCTATTCCTATGGACCTCTACAAAGAAAGAAAGAAAAAAGGCTTATGTTAATGTGGGGAAAATTATACACCTAACCATGCCACAAAGTGTGTATACAAAGATGCAAAATCCAAGGTTCATAGTATATTAGTCTTTGAGGATTTTGAAGATGATATTAATGAGGCTAATGTAATTGTACCTAATGCTAAAAATGATGATCTTGAGGAAGAAGTTGGGCAAGAGTACTTTTATGATCTAGCCGACTCTTTTCCTTTTGATCCAAGTGGGAGTGTTCCTTTTGACCCAAATGGGACTTATGATAGAGTCATTTGCTGCCACTAGTTGTTCCATTTTCATGGATGCTTGAACAGGTTCTAAGAGCCCTAATATACTCCATATGAAGGGTAAAATTCATGGGAAGGCTATGTTCGTTTTGATAGATAGTGGCAATACACACAGTTTTGCAAATAAGTCCATTATGGACAAGTTGAATTGTCTTCCCACTGACTTATAGCAGCCCATAAGAGTTCAAGTGGCCAATGGTGAAGAAGAAATTAGCACACAAATATGCCCACATGTTTCTTTACAAGTAGTTGAAAATTTTGAAGCAAAAGTAAACCTAATTACCTTGAAAATGGGGCCATAGATATTGTACTCGATTGTGATTGGTTGATGACATTAGGTAAAATCACAATGGATTTCTCATAGCTATATATGGAGTTGATCTTTGATGGACATCTCATCCGTTTACAAGGAATTTCTAGTAGATCATATTTTTAGCTTATCACCATTCAACAACTCAAAAAAGGAGTACAAGAGGTGGTCATAGATATTTGTTTTATACTTGAATAAAGAGATTGAAGATCAATCCATAAATTCAACAAGTCACCTAGCCTTGAAAGTTATTGAGGAGTATGTACAGGGCCTTATTTGAGGTGCCTACTTCATTGCCTCCCAAGAGAGTAATAGATTACCCCATTGGTTTGGAGCCCAACTCAAAGACAATCAATAAGCCACCCTACTGATTGTCCAAGTGTGAGCAGGAAGAAGTAGCAAAGATTTCAGGGAGCTTCTTGAGATGGGATTCATTGAACCTGGTTCTTCACCCTATGCATCTCTGGTCCTATTAGTCAAAAAGAAAGATGGATCTTTTAGTATGTGTATTGACTACAAGGATCTTAACAAGATCACAGTGAAGAACAGGTATCCAATACCCAAGATTGATGATTTTCTTGATGAGCTAAAGGGGGACTAAATTCTTTATGAAGATTGACTTGATATCACAGTAGCATCAGATCTGCATGTGAGAGGGTGATGATATCAAGATTGCCTTTAGGACTGATCGAGGGCTCTATCATTTCCTAGTGATGCCATTTGAGCTTACAAATGCTCCAGCTACCTTCCAGAGTCTAATGAACAAGATTTTATAGCCTTTCCTCTTTCAATTTGTCTTGGTCTTCTTTGATGACATTCTGATTTATAATAAGACTCTTCAGGACCATCTATCACACATGAGGAAGGTTTTTGATGTATTGAGACATCACAGACTCTTTGCTAAGGAGAAGAAATGCTCTTTCATGTAGATTAAAGTGGAATACTTGGGACATATTGTCAATGAAAAAGGGATACAAGCTGACCCCAAAAAGATGTAGTGTATTAAAGATTGGCCAACACCTACTACCACTACTTCACTTAGAGGATTTCTTGGTCTATCTTTATTCGATCATTGATTCATCAAGCATTATGTGACTATCGTAGCTCCTTTGATTGACAAGTGGAAGAAGGAAGCTTTATTTTGGGATGATGTTACAGATAGTAGCTTCAACCAGTTAAAGGAACTCCTTACTTCTGCTCCTATCCTAGTATGCCCAAATTTTTAGAAGGAGTTTACCATACAGTGTGATGCCAGTGGCCGAGGCATTGGGGCTATTTTGTTATAGGAGCATGGAGTGATTGCCTTTGAAAGCCATAAGCTTACATATAAGAAAATGGCTATGGATGTTATGACCAAGAGATGTTGACTATCTTACATGCAATAAAGAAATGTCACCATTATTTGTATGATAACCGCTTCAGAGTTCAAAGTGATCATAGGGTCCTTAAGTATTTCCTCACTCAATCCAATCTGACTCCTAAGCAGTGTAGGTGGGTAGTTACTTTACAAAAGTATAATTTTGGCATCACTCATATGAGGGGCAAAGACAATGTAGTGGCTGATTCACTTTCTTATATGTGGGCTTGCAAAGTTTCAACAATGACTAAGCTACATAGTGATTGGATTGAAGAACTACAGAAAGCTTATCTTTTAGATGAAGAGCTCAGCCATATTTTTTAGAAATTACAACAATGTCTTATAGAAGATAACTCGCATTATCAGCTTCAAAATGGCCTCATCTGGTTAAATGGCAAGATTGTCATTTCCTCTACTTCTTCTTTTACACGAAAAATTATGGAGGAGTTGTATTCTTTTCCTTTAGCTAGACACCTTAGAGTTTTCAAAACCTATGATAGGATTAGCAAAAGCTTCTATTGGAAAGGGCTATGAAAATATGTCAAAGACTTCCTCATGAAGTGTATGCCTTGTTAGCAGAATAAGGACAACACCCATAAGCCAAGTGGTTTGTTGCAGCCATTACCCATTCCTACAAGCAAATGGGTGCGCATTACCATGGACTTCATTACTAGCTTGCCTACTACCAAAAAGGGATAGAATAGTATATGTGTGGTAGTGGATAGACTCACCAAGGTAGCCCATTTCATTCCAATCGAGACCCAGTTTACTACTTCTCAAGTGACCAATCAGTTCATGGAGCAAATTTTTAGACTACATGGATTACTGTAGGTGATTGTTCATGACAGAGATTCAAAGTTCATGAGTAACTTTTGGCAGGCAAGGCATTATTTACATCCATGGGTACTAATTTGGCTCCTTCTATGGCATATCATCCCCGCAGACTATGGACAGACAGAAAGGGTAAATAAGTGGTTGGAGACTTATCTTTAGCATTTCTATTATAATGTCCAAAATTTATAGGATTATTAGTTACACTTGGCTGAGTTTTACTACAATAACTCCACTCATGCTAGCATTGGAATTTCACCCTTTGAGGCTATGTATAGCTATAAGGTGCCCTTACCCACAGTCATCTTTAATAAAAGAATTAGTCCTCATGGGAAAGAAGAATTGGAAAGAATGCAGACACTTCTTCAGTAGTGCAAGATGAATCTTAGAAAAGGTCAAGACCAAATGAAGATGTATGTAGATGAGAAGAGGCAACCTTTAGAGTTCCAAGAAGGAGAATTGGTTTTGTTGAAGGAGCCCAAGTCTTGGTACTCTACTTTGAAAGATGGATCTAGTAACAAGCTTGCTCACAGATTTTATGGCCCCTACCAGATCCTGAAGCGCATTGGAAATTTATCATATAGATTGGAGCTACCCTATTCTACTAAGATTCATAATGCATTTCATGTTAGTCAACTCAAGCTTTTCTATGGCGAGCTTGTTGATACAGTTGATGAGCTGCCACCTATTGATGAAGAAGGTCTTATTCAATACATCCCTGAGAATGTCATAGGTCAACATGAGAAGAAGTTTTGATCTCATTCCGTCATTGAATATTTGATCAAATGGAGAGATTTAACACTTGAGGAAGCTTCTTGAGGCCTGATTCCATATTAGATGAGTTTCCTTTTCTAAGGGACACATTGGTGGGGCTGAAGCATTACTGACTATAGAGCCAATTATGGTGCAAACAAGGACCTAACAGTAGACTATTTTAGAACAGTTTTTATTTTGCCTAATTTTTTGAATTATGCCATCTACATAGGGTCAAAGTACTCTTCAAGAGCTATGTTTTGACATGTGGCACACCTCATTTGGACACTTCTACTAGAAGTTACGGCAGATTTGGTTCAATAGGGTCTGTTTATACAACAAGCTGTCTACTTCATTTTGAGCTCATCAGTTGAAGACTTTAAGGCTCCAAGTACCTTTCAAGTATTCTTGATCAAGTATATATAGCTAAGGCCTACTCTCATTCTTCCATTTCAGTCCATATATCTTTCATCTCTTATTCATTTTTCCATTTGTAAAGCTAAAAACAAAGTAGTACGTTATTCTATCCATCCTTTTCTAGTCTTTGTAAGTTTGTTTTCTAGGGAAAAAACCTTTGGGATGGGATGGATTATAAGAAGCTAGGAAGAATAAGGATTTAGTGTGTAAATAGTATTGATGCCATATCACACTGGCATTAGTATAAAAGGAGGGGACATGTAATTTTTCTTATCTTTTGACACATTAGTACATTATTGTCCTTCTCCTCTTCACCTTGCTCTTAGCTTCAATGGCTTCCTTCTCTTTTTTATCTTTCTCTTACCTATTCTAGTCTTTCTCTCTCCCTATCAATCTCTTTCTCTCTCTTCTGCACTTCTCCTTATGTCTCTTCTACAGTCTTCTCTCTCCTCTTTCTCTCTCTCTAGTTCACTTCTTGACATTCTAGCTTAGATAAGAGGTATTCACCCATTGCTAGCAGCTTTGCTTCCTTTAGGAGTTGGCTATATAGTGCCTCTATTTAATTTGAAAATATTGGTTTTATGGCTTCTTCTTTAGTTGAAGGTAAGAGTCCGAGGAAATCTCTAAGAAGTGGATACATGCAGACGGTACAACTTTAGTACTACTTTGTTTAGTTCTCTACCTACAGTTAAGGTTCCCTTGAACTAGTCAGTCCTTGCCCTGGCTTCAAAAAACCATGGTCTTCCCAACAGTGGGTGGGTAAGAGGTCCCATAAGAATTAGGCTTAGCCACCAAATAAGTCAATTGATAATCTCTTCCATGTAAGATAGTCTTGACATAAGGGAAAATGTCTAGAGATTTTATTTTACTCTCATCTGCTAGCCAAATAAGCTACTGAGCTCGTTGTGTATCCTAAAGTCCCAAGTCCTTTATCGTCACATGTGTCATAATATTCACGAAATAATCTCTATCTATTAGTGTATCTGCAACAGTGCAACATCCTTCAATCCATATAGCAATTTTTAGAGTGCCAAGATCCAGGAAGGCATTAGCCATATCCACCTCTTTCACAAGCTCTAGAGCTTTATTACCTTTTGATGTAGATGTTGGATTGGCAATCCTTAGCCCACGTCTTCTAGCTAGAATACTTTTGAATCTTTTGGAGTCGATGGGGGATAACACCAACAATTGATGGGATGTTGGATTTGGTTGGAATCTATCAAGGTCCTTAATTAGATCATACTTTTTTACTAGGTCCACTAGTTTTTCTAATTAGCTTGGAAATGGGGCATTTTGATTTTGATTTTTTCTTCAAGAATGGGTTGTATAGCCGCTTCACGCAAGGTTGGAGGCATCTCCACCTCTTCTATCTCCTTGACTTCTATGACTACTTCTTGCACTATCTCTAGGGTGGTTCTCTATTGCAATAGAGTGCTCTATACTATACTATTCTACATTGTATTGTTCTTTGGACCTATTGCTAATTTGAATTCCACAGACATTGGAATTATTTTCTTTTTGAAATTATTTAATCTTTCTTCTTGGCATGCATAATCAAAGCTATTTCCAACTCCACCAAATTGGATGTTAACTCCTAAACCTTAGGCAAGCTATCAGAGTGCTTGCATTCACAAGACCTGCACTAGGACAATCTTTCAAAGTGTGGCCTTCACCTTTACATCTACCACATACTAGTTTATATCCCTAAGGTTAGGATAATTTGAAAAAATGCAACCTTTCTATCCACATTGGTAACATTCCACTTTTGATATTTGGTCGATTGGCAACCTCTGTAGCTTTTAGAAGTTCCAAAATTAAATCCAAATTCTCTAGGCTTTGGCATGATACCCTCAATTGTCATCTTTGACTCCAAGAGATTGAATCTTGTTTTCTCTTCGTTCTTTCTCCATTCATGTAGAGCAAATATCCTCTTTATGGTTTTTCATTAGATTGTAGGAATAGAAGGCTTTAGGATTGTTGATTTTTGGGTATATCTAGTGGATAAATGTCTTGCTTGATGGCACTTCCCACACCATGTGTTTGATTGGTTTTTGGCTACATTCAATGGGGTAAATGTCCTACTTGATGGCACTTCTTACACCACGTGTTTGATCTAATGACATCTCTTTCTACTCCTAAAGTATTTGTAGATACTAGCATTATTTACCTACAATGTGTGTAATTCTTTTGTTATTACATCCATAAGCTTCTTCTTGATATTGGCAACTGACTTTGATAAGTAATCCTTCAAGCTTTCTCCCTCAGATAAACTTGTAGTGGGAGTTTGATGTATCTCTGTGATCACTGCATACACTAGCTAGATTGATGTAGAAGGAGCTTTGCTTTGATATGATTCAAAGCTCATGGTTGGATTGTCTATTTGTGCCGATTCCAATCGACCAAATTCCACTATTATTATTGCTAAATCATCTTATGACACTACTACTATGGTTGTGCCATCATCAGAGCCAACATGTGTGGCCATTGTTGGATTAGAGCACCATATTGGGGCGTTGTAGACACCTGTGGATAGGGGTAGGTTACAGTCCTAAGGACTAGGTTAGGCTAGTAGATTGCTCTTGGAAGAGAGAGGTAAGTCTCCTCTTCCTTGATTTATGGCCAATCTTGCAATGCAACTAGCAATGAGACCAATAAATAGCATACAAGTCCAAGTACCAAGTACTATCGAAGAACCAAAAGTAGCTAATAATCAGATGCATCACGAACCAAGGGGTAACCAAGTACATAAGCTAACTATGTATAAGATATTTCCGAGCAATAGAGAGATCTACCATATTGCAATCAACTCAACTCATGAATAATGAAGCTTAGTATATAACAAAGATTGCCATCCAAGCAATTAGAGTGAATGTCTCTTTATAGTCTATGCCATATGTTTGTGCATAGCTTTTCATAACCAACCTAGCATTATACCTCCTAATAGAACCATATGCATTATACTTTATTTTATATACCCACTTCAAACCAATAGCTTTCTTGCCCTTGGGCAATGGTACTATATTCCAAGTGTTGTTGGCCTCTAATGTAGCCATATGTAGCCATCTCCTTATCCATTATTATATCCCAATGAGAATAGCCAATAGCATCCTCAAAATAAGTGAGCTCAATATTCTCAACCACCTTCACCATATAAGCATAATGGTGAGCTGCCTAAACCTCAAAACCAAATCTTATTATAAGGTATCTCACCCTATTGGGCATGCATACCATTGGATTACTCGATGGAGCTTTATATTACCATGTGCATACTATACACATTGTGTCCCAACTACTAAAGGAATACCAAGTGCATCATCTAAACTCTCTAATCCGCTAGAGTCTCCATCAAGAATGATGAATGATAGATACACCGTTATGACACCTCCTTCTTCCCCTTGTCATTACTTGCAATTCTACTATATGTACTTAAAGATGGGGGACTACTCCTTAATCTCTGAAAATAAGGTCTGACTACAAACCTACTACTAGAGATGTCTTTAGTTACACAGAATAGTATGCCACTCCACCTTCACCATTGTAGCAACATGGGAGACAGTGACTTTGCAAGGGGTCTTCTATGGGGCTTTCCGTGGGCCTGTACACATTGACTCCTCGATTAGTAACATATTCTTCTTTTTGGATGTTACTATAGATAATATTTTTGATACATGTTTGTTTATCTGTGTGCGTGGTTGGCATATCTTACACCATTGTAGCTTCGTGGGAGACAATGTCTTGCAAGGGGTCTTTCACATGACTTTCACTATGGCCCTCTACATGATGAATTCACAATTAGCAACATATTCTTCCTTCAAAATGTTATTGTAGATAGTATACTTGAGGCACATTAGCTCACCAATGTTTGTGGTTGGCACATCCTCTAGCATTATAGATTAATGATCAAAAATTGTATCCCCCTTTGCAAAAATTTAGACCATTCTTATTGACATTGTATTGTAGGAAAAAAAATACACAAATAATGCTTGTTTACCAATAGTTGCCACTCCCTTGCACGGCTAGTCCATGTTCTTGCATTCTTTTCTTCCCTACACAAGGACACACATCACTATTAATATCGTATAATGATAGAATGTTTTAAAGCTATGATGTCATCCAATCACGGCATATGTGAAATTTACGAGCATCATTTTTTTACCTCTCTATGCATGAGCTACATCCGCTATTACCTTAAATTCAAGACCTTCAGTTCTTCCTACCTCTGCATAGTAAAAAATATTCTTGTTGTTACTTTGGTGATGAATAAGAATTGTGTGTCTTCACATCATAAATTTTGTGCAAAAGCAAGCTTACCATCTCAATGCTCTGTAATATGTGTGTCAATTTGATGTGATGACATGTCCTCAGTTATTGTCTCATTACTTTTCGTCATTGTCATGCATCTCTCTATAGCATGTGTAAGGTAACCCCATCCACCATAAGATCTAGAAGAACTTGCTATATCCTTCTATCCATGCCAACATAGGCCTCCTCGATGGTGCCTTCCATTGACATCTACTCTTAGTGATATCAATCAAGGGGTCTACATGGTTTGGTCGTTACAATTCATATTCAATGAAATATTTTCACTATAGGGACACAAGAGATGTCTTGGCTATAACACTTCAAAATATCAAACCTTTTGGGTGTGAAGAAACCAAATTAATTAGTGATGAGGGCCAATCTTCGCTTGGCCTCTCTTCAACAATATTAGATATACATTTGCTCTTCGGTTTTCTTTTTTTGGCAATCGCACTACTAGTATCAGTTTCCTGTGAACCCATCTTAGTCTCTTTATTAGGAGACAACAAAGTGCAATATACTCCTAAGAATGTAGCTCATTTTACTTATCATGCCTCTGGATCCTTGTATCTCTTGTGTTTGTTTTTTCCTTGAGTATTTTTTATATAAACCCTTCTCATTGGAGGGGTATTCACCTTCTAGATAGTTAAGGAAAATAGGGCATCTGTGATATATGTCCTCATCTCACTCTTGCTTTATTTGGTAATCCTCTTACATGCACTGATCATCTTGCACATTTGCCCAGTCCTCGCATTCTTTTGGCAAATTTTGTATAGCCCCCCTCTCCATCTGCCTGTACATGAACCTGACTTGCAAAGTCACCATTACATTTTTGGAATGGATTGGCAAGATAGCACCACAAACATGCTATTAAAGAAGGATATTGCAAACTACCTATACAAAAGCCTCCATGCAGTCAAATTCATTGACTTCTATGACTCTATATCTTCATCTAGCTTGAAATCATGAAAGAAGATGAGAAACATTTGCTCTCTATGTTTTCTCCTTATCTCCTGTGTGTATTGAAAGAAGAAATCGTGTTCCACTCAAATGTTATAGTAGTTGTCCCTACTCAAAAGTAATCTCTTTCTGCCATCTTGCAACATGCCCCAGAAGGACTCTTGTCTTATTCAACTTCGAAACGGTGCATTTCCATCTACTTGAATCAAAGTTATGTCATTTAATACTAATTTGTCGAATTCACAATGCACATAATTTAGACAAACAAAAATAACCTACATTCAAGCATGCCCATCAATGTTCAAATTTTCCTATCGGAACTCTCCATGGCCTTCAATACTATAGTACAAGCTTTTCATTAACACTATAATACACCTCTCACCCCACTTAGTTTTAAAGTCAAAGTTAGAGAGATGTGTCCATTTTTGTTTGATTGGTTGCACCACCATATCATATTCGTCCTAACTTGGTAATTAAGGACAACATCATTGCATTGGGAAAAAATGCATCAAGAAAAACATTGTTAAGTTAGCTTGAAGGTCTGCCTACCTTCCACACAACATGGGCAAGTGCAATCAATGGTGCCTTGTACCATGCAGGAATGGACGTCGACTTTCTGTGCACTTGCACTCATGCCTTTGCCTCATCACTTAGCTTGTCAAAAATAGTTGTATGGTCAACCTACCCTAGCATCCTTGCTTTGCAAACAAGGTCTGGATACGAGGTACGAACAACCCCCTTTTATGCCAACCTATATACATTCTATATTAGATTCTCATGCATATTTCATCATCCACGTGACCTTTAGCGCAAAAAAGTAATCCAAGCATATGAGAATATAGTCCATTGCATGCCTATTTGTGTGAGATATAGCTAACAAAATCTCCCCCTCTACCACACTCGTCACTTTTACAATGCGACAATCAATGTGTACATGTTGCCTCGCATTATATCTAGAAAGACTGTTGCAAATAATCAATTATGTTAATGATGACATAAGCAATAAACACGTTGCAAAATGTTAAGGTCCTACAGTTTAGGGTCACTCACATGTGTGTATCTCATTCATCCATGTTGTGAGCTCATGGTCACCATCCCAAATATAAAATATGCAATTGACAAAAAGGCCCAATTGGTGTTGTTGATTTCTACCTCAAAGTCCTCATGCTTCTTTAGACAATGGGGGTCCCACTCATTTCTAATCATATCATCAACCTCGTATTAGTGCCTAGAAGTCTCTAATGATACTATGAATATATACATACATGTTGCTTAAAAAGATATCTGAGAGTTCCTTGTACCTCGATGTGACTTGTCTAATTGTAGGCATGGAAACCAAATGACATAATGGGATGGGTGGCAAAAAATGGGGTGGATGTCCACATCTGAATGATATGATGAATTCATTAATGTCCACGTCAATATAAAGAAATAAAAACCATATTCTAAATCATGCTACCATCTCTTACAAGCACTCACCACCATCAACATTTCCAACTGGTCTTCTAGCATACTTGCATAATACGTTTATCGCAAGTGACTATGAGAGCAGTCCCTTTCCTCATCAGTATCACTCTCTGATACTACGAGCTTTCTCTTGTCCTTCCTCATCTACATCATCGAAGTGTGCCCACCTTCTCTTGATGTCACTCCTTTCCCACATACAATTGCAATGACTGCTTGTAGCAGCTCAATGGAAGTCAATGATCATGTTTGTGTTCCTCTCCCCCCTCACTCTCGGAGGGCAACTTTCCCATTGTGATTGCATGTTGCTAGTGACAATAGCCTGTCCTACTACAGGTCGTGGAGGCAAGTGAGAGTCCTCGGGAGACTCGTCTAGTAATTGCTCTCTTTTCTGTAAACAATGATCTAAAATACAATAAGAGGGGGAGATAGAGCGGCCGTAACAAAAATCAAGAGAGGGTCTACTTACTATCTTTTCCATTTGCCCTTGCACAATTGTGTTTTCCTCAACATCTATCTCAATACTGCCTTTGCCACGGGCCTTCGCACCTCTCTAATGCATGAGTTGACAAGAACTCCCACTCCTCTAGGAACAAGCTCAGCGAGGGAAACATTTGTTGGATTAAACCTTTTGCAATCCTTTCATCGCCCTCAAAAAGGGTGACATGATCTTGTCTTTCGAAATCCGATCTAGCCATGATAGAGGGGCTTAGGGTTACTTCTTGTAGATATATTACTTCATTGATTCCATGCCATCAAATACCAATTGAGAGAGAGAGGAGAGAGAGAGAGAGAACCATCCCGAGGGTAGGGGACAAAAAATGTGAAATTGAATTGCAAGGGGAGGGGAGTCCTTTTAAAGACAAAGAAGAGAGAGCGAGGGAAGGAGAGAGAGATAGAGAGAGAGAGAGAGAGAGCCACATATCGAGAGTCGTGGGAACGGTTCACAATGTGAAAAGGGGGGATGGGTCCTTTTATAGGGCGAAGGAGAGAGAAAATGGGGGGAGAGAGAGAAAGAGTGATGAGAGAGAGGAGGGGAAGAGAAAGAGCATACCATATGTGTAATTTTTTCTCGCCAGAAAGGGGTTGCTGACAATCCCTTATCAAACAAAAAATTTTCCAATGACCTATTCTTGCTAGCAAGAGTACATTTTCACCCAACTAGATTTGTGGATTCTTTTTCGCCCAGTAAGGGGCTGCCGGTGACTCCTTCTCAGCAAAAAAACAAACCACAATTTTGAGAATAGATAGCATAGGGAGAAGAGAGATCGATAGAGTGTGGGTTTTTTTTTCCCAAGAAGGGGCTGTCGACATCCCCTTCTCATAGGAAAAAAAAAACCAGGTCTGAGAATAGAGAGCATGAGAGGGAAAGAGAGAGTAATAGAGTGATAAGAGAGGGGATGAAAGAGAGAGAGAGAGAGCATGCAATATTTTTCATTCAAGGAGTGTCAGCGATGCCTTCTTAGCGAGAAAAAATAGTACATATTGCATTCTCTCTCTCTCTCTCTCTCTCTCTCTCTCTCTCTCTCTCTCTCTCTCTCTCTCTCTCTCTCTCTCTCTCTCTCTCTCTCTCTCTCTCTCTCTCTCTCTCTCTCTCATCACTCTGTTACTTTGTCTTCCCCCTATGCATTATTGGAACCCATAGGTTTTTTTCTGCCAAGAAGGGGTCACCAAGAGACCCTTCTTAAGCGAAAAAAAACCCATACTTTGTTGTGCTCTCTTCTCCCCATGCTGTCTATTCTCAGAACTATGGTTTGTTTTTTCACTGAGAAGGGGTCATCGGCAACCCCAACTGGACGAAAAAAAACCCACAAATCCAGTTGGTCGAAAATTTGCTCTTGCCAGGAATGGATCACTGGAAAAAATATTTCGTTTGAAAAGGGGCTATCGATAACCTCTTTTTGGCAAGAAAAAATTACACATATCACATGCTCTCTCTCTTCTCCCCTCTCTCTCTCTCTCTCATCGCTCTTTCTCTCCCTCCCCCACCATTTTCTTAATTAATTAACTAATAATTACTTAATTAACTTTATAAGAGAGAGAGAGAGCTAGTTTTTTAAAATAAAATAATAAAGTAATTAAATAATTAGCTATTTAAATAGATATTATTTATTAAATGAATTTTAATTAGTAGTTATTAGTTATTAGTTATTAGTTATTAGTTGCTAATTGTTAGTTACTAGTTATATTTTAATTATTAGTTACTAATTATCAATTATTGATTTTAATTATGAACTAATGATTAATTATTAACTACTAATTTTAAACTAAATACTAGTCAATATTAACTATATTTAAGTAACTCTGAACTAATAAATTAATTACTAATTACTAATTATTTTTAAACTGATTATGAACTATTTTTAATTAATTATTGACAAAATTATAACTAACTATTAATTTATTAATTAAATCAAATTAACTAGCTAATTAAATTTTCTCAACTCACAAAAATATTAATTATTAACAAACTTAACTATCTAATTAAATTAATTAACTAATAAAAAGGGGACGATGTGCCAACGCCCCTTACGAGCCTCTCTCTCTCTCTCCTCGCTTCGCCCATGCTCATGCCACCAACCATATGTACCGCTCTGCTCCTCTACACACACACACACACACTCACTCACTCACTCACTCACTCACTCACACATAATATGTTGCTTTTTTAATTAACTAGATAATAAAATTAATTAATAACTTCTTTAAATTAATTAGTTAATTAAAACTAATTAATGACTTCTAAAAATTAATTAATTAACATATAATTAAGTAATTGAATAGTTAGTTTACTAAATAATTAATCACTAATTAATGAAATAATCAATAAAAATAAACTAATAAAATTATTTATCATTTAATTAGCTAAATTTAGTAGCTAAATAGTTAAATGACTAATTACTGAAAATTAATAATTAATTACTAACTAACTAGTTAAATAACTATTAATCAAATTAATTAACTAAAATTTATTTGTTAGTTAATTAGTTAAAATTAGTAACTAATAACTAATAATCAATAATTATTTACTTGAAATTAATAACAAATAGATAAAATTAATAGCTACTTATTTTTTAATTAGTAATAATTTACTTAAATTAAAATAAATTGAAATAAGTATTAACAACCAATAAATATCTTTAATTCAAATAATAATTAATAAATTTAATTCATGTACATATTTCATTGAATTATTATTAAATAATTTTATCACATAGATATTTAGTAATTAGTACTATAAATTAATCAATTTATTAATATTAATTTATTAAGTAAAGTAATTATTATTATTATTTATTTATATAAAAATTAATGAACACATGCATAAATTGATTAATATTTACTTAGATGGTGTCAATTAGTTTATTGATTAGCTAATTAGTGTATCGATCAAATTATATAAATAAGTTTTTTAAGTAATATGTAAATTGATATTAGTTAGCTTATTCATTAGTTCATGCATATCAACTAGTTTATTAATTAATTAATTATTATATTGATCAATTAGTACGAACCATTGGTATATTAATATTAATTAACTTGTTTATAATTAATTTATATATTTGTATTAATAATTTCATATAAATCAATGAGTTAGTATGATAATATTAATTAATCAGTCAATATGATAGTACATTAATATGTAAGTTGTATGGGATTATTTTTGAAGGGGATGAAAAGAGAGTGCAAGTGCATGTGGATTAGGATCATTATGCCTGTAAAGAAAGGGGTCGCACGCCTGCATCTATGTTAGTTATTTGGGTTTAGGGTCCAGGGTATGCGAGAGAGAGTGCGTGTGGGCTAGGATGGTTGAAGAGAGAGTGTGTATTTGGACTGGGATCATTCTGTCACCAAAGAAGGGGTCGTTGGCACCTCCATATTTGGTGTAGAAGTATGACACATCTCTCTCTCTCTCTCTCTCTCTCTCTCTCTCTCTCTCTCTCTCTCTCTCTCTCTCTCTCTCTCTCTCTCTCTCTCTCTCTCTCTCTCTCTCTCTCTCTCTCTCTCATATGCATTTAATGCCCTTCTATCTCAAAGTGGTTATATAAGGCCACACATTCCCTATGACACAATGCCTCCCCCTCCCTCAAGTCGTGGAATATTTTCTTAATCTCGCAGGTACGTACACCTGTGTGTGTGTGTGTGTGTGTGTGTGTGTGTGTGTGTCCTCCCCTCCCCTCTCCCACTCTATATATCACCCCCCTCTCTCTTCCTAGTCCCCCTCTTGCTACCTTTCACTTCCCCCCTTCTCTCTCCATCTCTCTCTCACTCTCCCTCGCACCCACATCCACTCACACACACACCATCTCTTTATCTCCCTCTTTTGCTCTCTCCCTCCCACACAAACCCGTATATCCTCTCTCTCTCTCTCTCTCTCTCTCTCTCTCTCTCTCTCTCTCTCTCTCTCTCTCTCTCTCTCTCTCTCTCTCTCTCTCTCTCTCTCTCTCTCTCTCTCTCTCTCTCTCTCTCTCTCTCTCTCTCTCATATATGACAATGACATACACCCCCCACTAAGTCTTTCAATGATACTCGTATATTTGACATGTGTATTTGTACATGTGAAGATAGCTTTGGAAATGGATCCACCATCAAGTGCTACACCAAACACCGAGGTCCACATATATGTATCCTCCCTCTCTGTTGCCAAACCTATTATGCACTATACAAATAGTCGGTTCCTGATGTTGAAGAAGGAAGACATTTGCAATGGCAATGGCTACCATGTTCTTATTATCACCCATGCAAATGGCCTAATACAAAGCATGTCGATTTATTGCAACAATGACCATGAGGCTAGCCAAGTATATGTTCTCAATACATTGGTCTTGCAAGACTATCTTGTTAAACAAGGAAATGGGCCTACATTGCAGCCTTCCCCCACCGTAGACCTCACCCAGAGCCCTTGCAGCATTGAGAAAACAATAATCACGGTGGAAGCCTCACCACCCCCCAGACATTGTGAAAAACAAAACCATCCCTATCACGCTTGATGTGGAAGAGGAGGGGATGTGATAATCCTCTTATGTTGTAACTATGGTGAGGTACATTATGTCTTCGAGGGCCTGATACCGAGTGTTACGTCATTTACTTCAAAATACGAGCAGAGAGTGGAAGAGATCCCATTTTATGTATGATGGCAATGTGGCATACGAGCTTCCACCAGTAGCAGAGAATATGCATCTAATGGAGGGTATGGAGCAAAAGTATGATGGCCATTGCTGGACAAAGCATGCATCAACATTAATGGCATTCCATGGTACTGTTTGCCAAAGCAAATGTGTCAAAGAACTGGAGCATCCTAATAGAAATTGTGATGGCAGATCGATTTCTAGCTGCCCAAACAAGGTGGCATGGACATGTACAAGATTCTTCATTCGCTCTGCTATCATTAAAATGATTCCGGAGTCACATGACATGGTTCTAGTACCCTATTGTAAGTAAATCGTACTAATCAAGTCCCGATACAATCCATGCAGGTAAACTCAATACCAACATACCGGCCATCAGAATGTACATTGATGGTCTTGACAGCCTTGGATACTTCTATTGTAAGAACCCCCCCATCCCCAAGTGCGAGTGTGTAGTGTATTATGTGATATCAGTGAGCCCAATGTCAAGGCTGTTCATCCATCAAGGCACACATAACCATGAGGTGTAAAGAGGCACGTGTAGAGCTAATGTTAAAGAGGCGCGAAAGACCATAGAGGAAATGGTAAGAGACTTTAGTGCAGCTAGACCTCAACATCTGCAAATAATTGTGGCTAGAAGGCTAGTAACGAGTGCCTTGGTTTGTGAGCAAGGTGTCCCCATGTCTAACACAGAACTCTCGACGATGCTCGAGGAACTTCAACCACTCATTCAGAGGAACAAGTAACATATTATTCCATTCACAACACATCCCAAAATATCATAAAAAAGCCATGCATATGAAGATCAATATTATGTGCATGTAGGTTCAAGCACATGGTTCATGCAGTATGTGTTGAGAGTGAATGAAATATCCTAATATTCACTCACGTGGTCAAGATAACCACCCTATGCTTAGTATTGGCCTTGGATGCATAGATGGATCTAGACTTGTATCAAATGGATGGGAAACCGACTTTCCTTCATGGAGAATTGTATGAGGACATTTATATGCAACAGCCTAAGGACTTTGAGGAAAAGGGTAGGGAACACCTAGTGTGAAAGTTGAGGAAGAGTCTTTATGGACTTAAGTAGGTGCCTAGGAATGGTGTCATAAGTTTGATACCTTTATGCATTCATAGGGTTATTTCTCGTAGCGATATGGATTGGTGTTTACACAAAGCAAGGCCATGATTGTATCCATATCATTTTGGTGCTATATATTGATGACGTCTAATTGCTATGAGTACTCATGATGAGCTAGATGCCTTGTAGACCCAACTCAAGAAGAGCTTTGAGATGAAGGACATGGGTTATGCCTCTCATATACTCCATATATGTATTATACACAATCGCTCTAAGGAACTCTTCTACTTCTCACTGAAGAAGTACATTCATATAAGTCCTTGAGTGGTTCTATATGTAGGGTGATAAGCCTATTGGTTGCCCATTACTTTCTCATGTGAATGTTAGTTAGGAAAATTGTCCCTAATCAAATGATAAGCAGACCAAGATGGCCAAGATTCTGCATACTATGGGTGGCTTGATGTATGCCATGATAGCCACTAGACCTGGCATAGCATTTGTAGTAGTGGGATTTGTGGTTTGTTATATGGCGACACCTAGTAGTAGGTGACATTGGGATGCCATGAAGGCTATCATGAGATACCTTAAGGGCACTACAAATAGTACATTTGTTATGGTGGCCAAGATACTAGAGTCATGAGCTACATGCAAATAGTAAAAAGACCACCTCTGGCTAGATATTCACTTTTACTGGAGGTGTTATTTCTTGGATATCTAAAGTACAGAAATGCATGGCCTTATCTAAGGCTGAGTATATTATGGCCATTGAGGCTTGCAAAGAGACTCTATGTGTAAGGTGCCTACCCATCGGCTATCTAGGCACGCATTTAGCAGTCTATCGAGAAACGAATCTAAGCGTCGTTGCCCGGCACTCCCATAGAATATTCCGGGTTTTGTTGCCTAGGGTTTCTTGAATCCGCCTCGCAACGAAATGTTTACGGCCGAACCCACTAGGATCGACCTAAAATTTGGGCTCTAGTGGCCAAGGTCTCCTAACAGCATTCCGATGTCGAATCTTGGACATCCTACTTTACGCAAAGATATCCAAGCCAAAGCAGACTCATGCGACAATTGGTTCAAAGAGAATGGGAAATGAGAGGGATGCACTACTCAACTTCTCTGCCTGTAGGGCATAGCCCCATTCCGGTCCCCTAAAAAGGCATGAATCAGGGTTCTAATCTAACAATTCCTAAGGGTCATCAGACGTTGGTAAAACCTTGTGAGAAGCCTCCCAGTTCTCTGGGACCACCTTGCCGTAGGATAAACCCATCAACTGTCCACTCGCTTCCCTTAATAGCTTTAGTTTTCTAATTAGGTCCTACCACATTTATGTGTGACACTTAAAATCAGCTTCATTAATTAAGCCTTTAAGGAAACAAGGTTCGTTCGCATAACTTATAGCACAGACACGAAAACAGAGCAAGCAATATATTGACAAACAAGTTCAAACAAATTCCTTGAATTATATTCACGTTAATCTTTGTCTCCTGCCCATACATTAGAAATTATGTATCGCTTCAAGTTAATCTTTGTCTCCCGCCTATAGAGGAGAATTTACGTATCGCTTCTGTCCAACAGAAGTATCCCTTCTGTCCTACAGAAGTAACTAGTCCAAATCACATGGCACCACAAATTCAATCCTTTATCTAGAATAGAATCTCCCAATATGCCCAGACGTTGGGGGCCACGGAGGTCTTCAACTCCATTCTAGACCTAGCAAGGGGTGTCCAAAGCTCCAACTGACCCGCAAGCTGTCTAAGAGCGAAACATCATTCATGTGGTTGGCCTTTTCACCACTCGACCTTCGGCCCATGAATTGAGCAGTGCCCTCTTTGGGTTAATCCACGGTGGGATCATGGAGGTGATCCACTCATGCAAAATATCCTTCCTTAATTAAAGCCTTTAAGAATCAAGCATAAACAAGCCATTCATCCCTAATATCATTTTCTAGGAAAACATTTCTTTATCCACATGGCAACTTGTCATCACAAACCCTTGCCATGCTTTTAGTATAAATCACAAGCAATTGGAATAATCATCCAAGCAACAACTAACAACCAGTTGAATGTAAAAGCATTTAGGATGTTGTTTGATCAACCAACAAAAAAAACCAATTGTATTCTTGCCAAACAATGTAAGAGTAGTCGCGATAACATTTCCATCGCATATCTACTCTCCCCCTTGGGATCAACGAGCGATTCTATATAAAATTTACTTAGCACTTGTATGCACAATTTTTAATGTCATGATTATGCCATTCATAACCCTTGACCAATTCTTCCTTGTAATTGTTCTATCAACGAATAAGCCACATGCAACTAGGTGCAATTAAATTTCCTTGATATATGCAATTCGCAAGCTCCATCTTACAAATATGTGAGATGAAATGATCTATACTCATGCATCATAGTATGGGGCCTAACATATCTCATAAGGGAATCAAAATAAGCATCTATCAATTTGGAAATACATTATTTACGACCGATACCGCAATTGGATTGACGGTGATGCCTTCGTCTGAAGCTTCATTGTTGGTTATGGGATTCCCATCCGTACGTGACATTCTTCGCTTGGAGGCCATCATCCGCAAGTAGACTCAAGAGATTAAGAAGGCACAATAGATTCAAGATGGGAGAGTGCAAGAGAAGATGGCTGAGTCAAGGATCCAAATAGAGGGAATTGAGCTAACTCTCTTCCTTACAACCTCTCGGGGTCTCCCTCTCTCTCTCTCTCTCTCTCTCTCTCTCTCTCTCTCTCTCTCTCTCTCTCTCTCTCTCTCTCTCTCTCTCTCTCTCTCTCTCTCTCTCTCTCTCTCTCTCTCTCTCTCGGAGGGATATCCTTCTCTCTACCTCTCTCTTGCAGCCTCTTGGGGTCTCCTTATGCTTTCTTGTGCCTCCATGTGCCTCATATTTATAGTGAATTAGAGAAGAGGGCTTGTGGCTAAGAAGTAGAGCTCCTTGTGGAGGGGGATCTTGGAAAGATTAGTGATCTGATGCTCACATCATAAATCTGATGGTTCCATTGGCTCCGAAAGGGGGGTAAAACTCTAAGACACTTGATTAAAAAGCTCTTAGTTCACTCCTTCTTCTTTTCTCTGTTCAAAGTGTTGTCTACTGCCTATAGACTGCGATCGCGACGCACGTGATTTCGCCAGTCACTTTTTTTTATTTTTCTTTTTATAAAATCTCCAAAACTAACTCAAATATCACTTGTCTTTTCTTTTAAATGACATCTAGTTCTAGAAATCTCCATATCTTTTTTTTTGGATAATATATAAAATATACTAGTTTTGCCCAAAATCCAATATTTTTGGACCATCTAAACTATGCACATTAATACTAGTGATTAATATAGCTTGTAAGTCTCGTTCACGTTGTAACTTACATGAAGGGTGGCTACAGTCCTTGTCAATCCAAGAAAAATATCAGATTTACGACTCTCGACTTTTCTAAATAAAATATTTTAAATTAAATAAAAACTATTAGTTATTAATATTAGTTAGTTTTTACCTTAGTTATCTTTAGTTAGTAATCTTACTATTTTATTATTTGACTAACTAACTTTCAAACTAACCAACTAACTTTTATTGTGTGAAAATATTACACTTTGGTTGGCCTATTTGGTGACACCAATTATTATGACTCCTACATTGTGTTTAGACTCTATGAGTGCCATTCAGTTGGATCTTTCATGTGAAGACTAAGCACATTGAGGTCCTTATCACTTCATCGGAGAGGTGGTGAGGACAAGTAGATTGAGCTTGCCAAGATCTCGATTGATGAGAATCCTATAGATCTAATCAATAAAAGTCTCCTAGTTGAACATTATGTCTTTCTTATAGGAAGATGATGGGCATAGGATGAGATGAGATCTATTTCTCATCGTATTGTACTTATATATATGCATTGTACTTTGTCACCTTTTTTTTGTTTTCTCCATGCTCATGCACATTTGTCTTTAAGTGGGAGGTTGTTAGGGGTCAAAGACCACCTATATTTACTTGTACTAATTGCATGCACACTATAGGTGGCAACTACCCATTCATATCACTTTATTCTTTATTATTTACATGATAGTATAATAAGGGAAGACATGTTACACATTGTGTGACTGTTAGAGTTCTCATGTATGGTCTTACTCTCTCTTGCTTGAACCTCCATATATCTTGCTTCTTTGGTATAGGCTGAAATCCCTACGGTCAGTTAATGGGGGTGAGTATGTCTCTAAAGCCTTTGAGCAGTTTTGCAATGAAAGGGGCATTAAGCATCAGTTGATTGCCCCGTACACCCCACCCCAGAATGGTATGGCTGAGCGCATGAACAGGACAATACGGAAAAGGGTCTGTAATATTCTTAGCCAAGCATGCTTATCACAGCAATTTTGGACTGAGGTAGTGACTATTTCCGTACACTTAATCTATCGATCTCCTTGTAATTCTATTAACTTTCAGGTTGCAAAGAGGTGTGGTTTGGAAAACCTCCATCGTATGATTATTTGCATGTCTTTGGTTGTGAGGCTTTCTGCCATGTACCCAAGGACAAGCGTACAAAGCTAGATCTTAAGTCCGTGAAATGGGATTTTATTGGTTATGGGAATGCAAGTGAGATGGGACATCGCTTATGGGATCCACATGCTCAAAAAATCATTTGCAACTATGATGTAGTTTTCCATGAGGAAAAGATGCAAAAGAAGCATGAGCGGATAGTCAAGATACTTAGGGTTAACTTTCATGTGAAGCTCCTGCTCCCATAGTACAACCAACTAGACAACCTATAGTAGAAGTTGATGCTCCAGTAGCCCATGACCATGATATTAGACAAAATGTGCACGCTTCTTGGCCTGCCTTGAGACACTATGCTAGAGCCAAACATCCTCCTAGGCGGTTTGAGCCTTTTGTTGATTATGTGATGGCAACAGATACATGTGAGCCTCTTACTTATGATGAGGCCGTGGTGATATCACTCTTGCGAGAGAGCCATATAGTCAAAGTTTGACTCTTTATAGAAAAATTATACATGGGAGTTGGTTCCTTTGCTTGGTGGAAAGCGTGCATTGCTACATGCAAGTGGGTATACAAGTTGAAAAGCACCCCTGCCTATAAGGCTAGATTGGTTGCTAAGGGTTTTAAACAGGAGTATGGTGTTGACTTTGAGGAAGTATTTTCTCATGTAATCAAGATGACTACCCTACATTAGTTGGTCGATTGGATTTGGACCCTTACATGGGGACTTGCATGAGGAGATTTATATGCAGTATCCTAAGGGCTTTGAGGAAAAAGGCAAGGAACACCAAGTGTGCTGATTCAGAAAGAGCCTTTATGGCCTTAAGTAGGCACCTAGGGAATGGTACCACAAGTTTGATGCTTTTATGCATTCATAGGGCTATACACATAGTGATATGGATTTGTGTTTATACATGAAGACGACTTGTGATGGCAACCTTTTGATTTTGGCACTCTATGTGGATGACATGTTGATTGCTGGGAGAGCTCCTAATGAGCTGGATGCTCTAAAAAGTCAGTTCAAGAAGAGATTTGAGATGAAAGACATGAGACATGCCTCACATATTCTTGGGATGCGCATTATGTGTGACTGCTCTCAGGGGCTTCTTTACTTGTCACAAAAGGAGTATATCCAGAAGGTCCTTGAGCGATTTCATATGGAGGATGTTAAGCCTATTAGCTATCCTTTGCCTTCTCATGTGAAGGTGAGCAAAAGGTTGAGATGGCCAAGATCCCTTATGCATCTGCTATGGGTAGTTTGATGTATGCCATGATAGCCACTCGACTTGACATAGCTTTTGGAGTAGGAGTTGTGGCACGCTATATAGCTACACCTAGCAGATAACATTGGGATGCTGTCAAGGGTATCATGAGGTACATGAAGGGCATAACAGATCTATACATATGTTATGGTGGCTAGGATATAGGACTCATGGGGTACACCGACTTTGATTATGCAGGACTTGCAGACATTAGAAAATCCACATTTGCTTATGTGTTTACCTTTGATAGGGGTGTTGTTTCTTGGATGTCCAGGGTGTAGACATGCACGACACTCTCTACTACTATAAAGGCTGAGTATGTTGTAGCCATTGAGGCTTGCAATGAGGCTCTTTGATTAGGCCGTCTAGTGGGCAGACCTTGGTATGACTGACCCGGTTCCTACATTGCATTCAGATTCTATGAGTGCTATCCAATTAGCCAAGAATTTGGTCTTCCATGTGAATATGAAGCACATTGAGGTGCAGTACCACTTTATCATAGAGGTTGTTGAGGACAAGTCTGTTGACCTTGTCAAAATCTCAACTGGCCAAAATCCTGTAGATCTGCTTACAAAAAGTCTCTCATCAGAGCATTTTGCCTTCCTTATGAAGTTGATGGGCGTTGGATGAGATGACCTCTATCCCTCATCCTATTGTACTCTATGTACACATTGTAATTTGTCACTCTTTTTTTCTTATTCCCTCTTCACTTGAGACACATTTGCCTTTAAGTGGGAAGTTGTTGGGGGTAAAGGCTCATGCCTAGTTGTCTGTGTATTATTACACTGATAGTACTTGCATCTGTACACTATAGGTGACAAGTGCCCAGCATTGTCACTTCATTCTTTATTCTTTCAATGATATTTGAATAAAGGGAAGGCTTGTCACACATATTGTGACAGTTGGAGTTCCCACATCTCAAGTCTCTTTCTCGTGCTCTCTTGCTCTCTCGCTCCATCCACCATAGCTCACACCTCTCTTGCTTCCACTTGCTTGTGCTTCCACTTGCTCGTGCTTTCACTTGCTCATGCTTCCACTTGGGTTTCTCCCTTCACCATGGTTGCTCATTTCAAATTACTTCTACATCAATCGATGCCAAAACTACTTTCCTCCAAGGTCACTTAGATGATAAATTATATATGTCCCAACCACCTAATTTTGTGGATTCAAAATTTCCTGCCCATGTTTGTCTTCTATATTAAGATCTATATGGCTTGAAACATGCACCAAAGCGATGGTGCGCTCGCATTCATGCTCACTTAGTACACCATGGCTTTAGAAGGTTGAATATAGATCATAACACCTATGTTCTCATTCAAGGAAACACAATCATTATCCTAGGTCTCTACATCAATGACATTCATATACTACTGTATTTGCATTGAAATCGAACAATCACCCACATCCATCAAAATGCATCACCATACCTATATCACGACTATTCTCTCCCACTATTCCATGCAAAATTGTAATCTCATGGTCACTCCTCTTTTTCAAAATTTCCAGCTCAATCCATCTTCATCTCATTTTCTCTCCAATAAGCAAACCCGCGAAATGGAAGCTATTCCCTGTATAGAAACACTTGGATATCCCAGGTATTTGATTACTTGCACCCATCTAGACTTGTCTTATGCAGGACACATTCTTTCCAAGGCTATGCATCAACCCACATACGAGCATTGGAAGCAGCTGAAAAGAGTTTTGAGATACCTTGAGGCCACATCTCGTGTGGGGATATATTTTTCTAAAGACAACAATGAATTTCTTTTAAAGGCCTATTCAAATGCAAATTGGGATGGAGACCTTGCCACCCTAAGATCTCTCACAAGTTTCATTGTTACTCTAGTAGATGGCCCTATCTCTTAGAACACCAAGTAACAACACTTAGTAGCACTCTCAATTATGGAAGCTGAATATATGGCATGCAGCATGGTAGCCCAAGAAGTTATCTACATTAAGAGAATCTTGGAGGATATCAATTTTGGATACCACCCTCAGCAAATCCCCATCTTCATCAATAATAAAGCATATATCTCTATGGTTCAAGGCTCCAAATTAGATCCTAAACTCTGCCATATTGATATGAGATATTATTTTGTAAGAGAGTTAGTAGAGATTTCTCACATTACCCTTGATTATGTACCCTCATGTGACAACAATACTGTTGATTTCCTCACCAAATCAGTTCCACACTTAAAGCACAAAATTGGAATGCAAATCCTTTGCATGCTCGCGGGGGGGGGGGGGGGGGGCATGATATCATAGATGGATATAGATCATGATCTTCAGTAGTACTCTCTTTTTTTCAGTTGTATCTAGTTATATTTAGTCAAATTTCTATGGAATCCTTTTGAGGGTCTAGATAAGATAAGGATATATAAACATGTGGATAAAAGGATCCCATATCTATCCTCATTGTAAATATCCTCACCTATCTCATTTAATATATGGTGTATATATACAACTACTAGCAATGAAATCAATAACTATAATTGTGGGTGCGACAAATATAACCATAGATGAAAATACAATGTGTACGACCCAACTCTTACAAAATAATACATCCATGATAATCCGATGTGCATGAAGTACAATAAATAGTGTAAGATTCCAAAAACAATACACTAAAATGCTTCAAAAATAATAATCCACAATAAAATAAATCCAGCAATTGCACTTTGATTGTCTTTGACCTTCTTTGACTTTAGTCTTTACAAAATATTGTTAACATTTTGGAGACGTGGATGTTGTGACTCCTTGTTGTATTGGCGATTCTCATTCTACAAGAACTCCTCACTTTCTTACAAGTGGCTCCAAGAGGTGCTATGGAGACGTGGATGTTATGATTCCCATGGTCTCTAGGTACTCATCTCTCTTATCAAGATGTTGAGGAGGGTGGCTCTAGTGGATGCTATAGTGATATGCTATGATCCCTTTCTAATGGTTGAGTAGACCTCAGTCTCACTGCCCTCATTGACCACGCCTATGGTCATTGCCTCCTCTATGATACATGGATTTGCTTAGTTATCTGTAGGTGCCACTCCTACATATACACATGACATATATTAGGTTCTCTTGGATATGCTAGGCAGTGTACTCCTAGGTGGAAGAGGACCCATGCTAGAGTTTGCCCACCACACTATGCTTACTTGGTGTTGGGGGTAAAGAAGCCTCCGCCTAGCCGCCCGTGTATTACTACACTGACAGTGCCCGCCACTGCACACTGCAGGTGGTGCGGGCGCCCATCACAGTCACTTATTCTTTATTCTTTTAGTGACAGCTTGAATAAAGGAAGGCCCGGTCACACATTGTGGTTGTTGGAGTTCCCATTTCTTGTCTCTCTCCTTCTTGCTCTTGCTCTCCTGCCATAGCTCTCGCATGCAAGCTTCGATCCTTCTCACCTTTCAACTGGTATCAAAGCTCAGCTTCCTAACTCTTGAGCTTGGCTCGTGGCACTCTCAGCTTCCCATTGACTCCCTACTGGCATTGGGTCTCCATCCTAGCAACCATAGCCGACTCCCTTGACCTCCGGTCACTCCCCGGCTTCTCAAGCTTCTTCCCAACATTGTTGGGCACCCTCAGGGCATTGTATCAGAGGTATTGAAGCTTCTTTTTCATTCTTTACTGTTGGTTATAGGTTAGGCAGGGAAGGGCAGCCATATCCAAGACCCATTGAAGCTTGAAGGTGCCATATCTTGGCTTGAGCCTTCTATGGCCTCTATGCCCTTGCTCTAGGGCTTGAGTGGCAACCCTTGTGGCCCCCCATTCAGCCCCTTCATCACCACGTTGAGCAGTTGGTGCTGCAACAAAATTTGTGATGTTTGAGCATGGTTTTCCACAAGTCTATTAAGCAGCTCCTCCATTCAATCATGGCTATGCTCAGCTTCCTCATCATTGTGACACACTTGGCAATGACAAATGCAATGTATTGATGCTTATACTTGGCTTTGGGCCTTGATCTTGAGCCCCTATTAGCTCTATATACAGCAGCAGGTCTATTACAGATCTATTATAGTCATTTCTTCATCACTTGGAGCTCCTATTTTCATACATTGATGCCCGTATGCCAAATGCTTGGTGGTTGTAATGCTATTGATTTGCCATCACTTTGATGATCATTTGGGCTTGCAAATACATAGTTTTGGACTGTAGTTGTATGCTGTAATACAGTGGGCTGATGCTACATTACATGCTTTGGGTTATTCCTATTGCTTCCAGCCTTACGTCTTGGGTTATCCAATGAGATATTGATGCTTTGGGATATGACTTCGAGCTTGTCTTTGGTTCCGAATACTTTTTTTTGTAAAGCTTGAGCTTATTCCATCCAGCACTCATTGACTTTGGTTTATGCTTGACATCGGTATACGCTTTGACAGTTGATGCTCTCTAGCCGATGTGCTCATTGGGTACTATTGATGTATTGTCTTAGTCTTCTATCATTGGCACTTTGACTTGGCTTGGTTGAGCTTTTGAGCTCATACATACAGCTTTTGTGCCAGTGGGAGCATCTTTCGATGCTTGATAGACATAGAGCAGGCGGATCTTATGTTATTTGAGCTTTTGAGACTATTTGGGATTTCTTACCCTTTGGGATGATGCATGGTTCATATGTCTCGGTTCCTTCCGATGCTTATGAGCTGACTCTTTGACTTGGGTCCCTTGCCTTGTGAGCTGACACCTACTTGTGTCAAGTCTGGGTAGTGGTAGGCACGATGTGCTTCATTGATTGGGGGTTGTGCCTACTCACTGGCAGATATTTCATGACTATTTGGGTGTTGGATTCATGCTTATCGACTATCATATGCCTATGTTATGCCGGCATGATGCTGGTTATGGTCTTGGTAGTATATGATTGACTTGGGATCCGCTTTTGGCACAGTTAGCTCTCATTTACTGAAATCTATCATTTATTATAGCAAGCTGAAATCTGCAGATTTTGAGCACTTCTCTGAGGGTAATGCTCACTATTTGATGTTGTCTTGGTCATATTTGGTGGACAGGTGCTTCTCTTAGTAAAATCCACTCTTTCAGTCAGTTTTAGTAGTGGTTTTAGTGCATTTTTGCTAATTACAGCAACCAGCAATTTTGTCTTTTTGCATTGATTTGGGATATTATGGTTGGTCATCTGAAAGACACAGCTCTCTTTAACATTGCCAAGTTGGATTGTACCAACTATGGGTATTGGAAGTCCCAAATATGGCAGGTTTTGGTGCAGAAGTTGCATATTAAACCCTTGCATTTCAAAGGTGTCAAACCTGAGGATATGGATGATGATGTTTGGATGAAAGTTGTTGAGCTATGCAAGTCTATCATTATTTTGTCACTCTCAAAAGAGGTCCATCATAATGTTGTTGAAGATGAGAATTAGAGTGCATGGGATTTATGGGAGAAGATTCAGGAGCTTTATGCGCAGTAGAGTTGTGTGTCACAGATGTATTGGCTGAAGCAGTTAATGGACCTTCGCATGAAGGAGGGAACCTCCCTTTCATCTCATTTTAGCCAGTTTCATGCTATCATGAAGAGTTTGTTGTCACTGGGTATTGAGTTCAAAGACAACTTGCACCCGTTGTTTCTGCTTGGCACCTTGCCTGAATCATGGGATGTCTTCCGTACTGCCATATGCATGAACAAGCTTGATGGGCTGAAAATCAAAGATGTTGAGAGCGCTTTATTGACTGAGGAAATAAACAAGAGAAACAATGATGCTTCCCGCTCTTCACATGCATTGACTGTTAGAGGTGGCAGACATGGCAGGCATGATAATGATCATAAGGGCAGGGACTCTCAAAAATCCAGGTCCAAGTCACGTGGTCGCAGTAAGTCTCGTGGATAGAAGTCTAATCTTACTTGTCATTATTGTGGAAAGTAGGACATATTAGGCCGCAGTGCCATAAAATGCGCGATGATAAGCGCAAGGAAAAGGGAAAAGAAAAAGTGCAGGAAAAGTCTTCTGAGCGCAGTATTGCACCTGCAAAGTCCAGTGTGAAGATAGAAGAGATTAACGTCATGCAGGCCACTAATTCAAATGATGATTACATAATTGCAACTTCTTCATGCGATGCCTTGCAGACTTTTGAGATACATTCTATGTATGTGCAGTGCTAGCTCTTGGATTTGGGTGCATCCTTTCATGTGACACCCTGTCGAGATTGGTTTCATACCTATCGTACCATGTCTAGTTCTATGCATCTTGGTGATGACAAGTCTCTTGACATCGTGGGCATTGGAGATGTTCGGCTGTGCAGTTTCCTTCTAGCGGTTCTTTTGTTTTGTATGATGTGTGCCATGTACCTGTGTTGACTCATAGCCTTATGTTAGCTGGACAGCTTGATGATGCAGGGTATTTTGTGTCTTTTGGAGACTCTGCATGGAAGATTACTCGTGTGGCAGGCTTGTACTTGCAAGAGGTACCAAGTCTAGCAGTCTCTATCCCTTACTTGTATCAGGAGCTACATTGGATCATGTTTTGTCTGTGGGTTATATTCCCCATATATCCCTTTGGCATGCTCGTTTGGGGTATATGTCTCTTAAAGGAATGAAAATGCTCTGTACTTTGCAGTATCTTTCGCCTTTTGACTCTTTGCATTTTGATTCTTGTGATTATTGTTTGTATGGCAAGCATACTAGAAATATGCATAAAAAGTCTAGTAAGAAGTGCATGGGTGAGCCCTTGGCTCTTGTGCAATCAGATGTATCTGGGCCCATGCCTTGTTAGTCACTTGGTGGGGCAAAGTACTGAAAGGGATGCAGGAGACGCGGGAGAGAAGAGCACACACAATGTAGGTGTTGTCAACAATGTTATGACAACCTTATTGCACTTTCATATATATATATATATATGAATAAAGAATATGGGCGGTCACTATACATGGGCATGCCCAAGGGCCTTTTACCCCAACAATCTCCCACTAAAAGGCCAATGGGCCAGGGAGTGAAGAAACAAAACAAAAGAAAAGAGACAGAGTGAGGAATCATGAGATCATGCCCAATGCCCAATCGAAAAGCGCGCTGTGCAATAAGTGGCGGGAACCTCCTCACAAGAAGAGTCAAGCATCCCTGAGTCCATGACATCCAGGAGATAAGCGATCCCACAGCTCTAGACAATAGAGCAATCCATGACTACTTCCCATGAAGCAAGCAACACAACTCATAAGTGCACGACTGTAAAGCATGAGAGTGGCAGATAGCATCAGCGCAATGCATAAAAGATAGCGGAGAGCATACAGACTCTCCCAAGTCAATCATTGAAAGAGGGACACAAGTCAAACGAGGTTTCAAGATAGTATGCGGCCTTAGCAAAGCGGAAGACTGACATACGGCTGTAGAATCAACCATAAAGCGCACTGAACATGCATTAAGAGGCTTGAGAGGTGTCTACGTCTCATAAAAGACAACATGACGGCTGTGTAGAACCTGCTGGGCATCTAAATCCCAAAACCTGTAAGCTGTAAAGTCACAATGTCCATAACCAAGGAGTATGCATATGCGTGACATAGGCTCATGTGGCATATTGACAAATGCCTAGTAGCCAAACATCCTCAAGTGATCATAGGAGGGTCTCATGGCACTCCATGCTTCATGCAGAGTAATAACATCCAAAGAGAAACACGACATCCCATTAACCAAGTAGACTGCCATCATAAGGGCCTCATTCCAAAATCCATAAGACAACCTAGTTGTGGTAAGCATAGAAGCAACCTTTGCCTATAAAGTCAGGCACATGCCATGAGCAATCCCATAATATTGTGGGCATAAGAAATCAATGCCATATTGCTGACAAGAGATCCGTAAGCTGGGAGAGATAGCATGACCCTCATAACCCATTTGCAAGCATCTAGGCCTGCTCTACCAGCAGAATCCATAAACTTGTCAAGCATAGTAACAACATCCTCAATTCCTACCAAAGGGTAAGCCCAAACACGATGGATAGCATGATCCATGAAGGTCACAAAATACGACGCTCCACCAAGTGATTGGGAAGGCATAGGTCCATATGCTGCAACATGGACTAGATCTAGAGGAGCATGCCTTACACGATCGCCATAAGCCAAAGAGGCTCTGCACAGACCATGAGTACAATGAGGGCAAGTAGCATGGGGAAGAGCAAGCAATAAGCCCATATCACATAAAGCATCCATCTCAAAGTGTCATACATGGCCTAGGTGACAATGCCATAACAATGCATGTGGTATATGCGTAACTGCAACCATAGAATCTCCCACATGAGAGACATACACTACATAATCACTACCATATCTAGCACCTCTGGCCAATACCAAGCAACCGCGACGGATTTTCCATGACGTATCCCCAAGAGAGACATAATATATTGCACCATGCAACTGACTGACAGATATCAGGCTCTTACTGAGCGTAGGTATATGCAAGACATCACAGAGCGTAAGAGAAGACCCATTTGGCAAAGCCAAGTGTATATCCCCTATACCAATAACATGACAATCCTGCTCAAGGCCTAAAGAAATACATCTATCAACCTCCCTATAAGAAGAGAACCAAGCTCTATGCGGAGTAACATGACAAGATGCCATACTGTCTAAAAGTCAATCAAAGGTATAGGCAATATCACTGAGCAAGTAATCTGCAGGGTAACACGATGCCAAGAGTCTAGGCTCAGCTGCATCATCATGGGTAACTACATGCACCATATCACTATCAAGAGTGGTCTCACCTACTGTATCACTGACTCTACTCTCATGTCTAGTGCGACACAATCTTTTCTGCTCTCTAATCCACTTGAAGCATTTACGCTTCAGGGCTGTCCAATACATCTAAGGAGCTCAAAGAATCAGGGAAACTCTCATCAGAGAGAATAGGCTCATCAAGAGGACTGTCTGCATGACTAGAAGAGTTGGAAGTTGTCATAGCATACTGCAAAGGGGACTCGTCCAAACCAGAAGGGGAGAACATAAAGGCATCAACCACAGATGCAAAAGCTCCCACACGAACAAGCCTAGCAAACAAAAGCATGACATATCCAACCACTATAGATTGCAGCCATAAAAGCATAAGCATACCTCGAAGCCATAAATGCATAAGCATCCCCGAAACATAGGAGTATACATAACTTTGCAGTGTCTCATACCATGTACTGACATACATGTCCAGCCAAGAACGGCAGGTGGCAAATAAACGTACAAGAATCAAGCTCCAATAAAAGCCCAAATATCTATGTAAAAGCATCCAGGTAAGAGGCTCTGTAAAATACATAGCAGCAGACCATGTGCATACAGGAGTGGCCATAAAGATCAACTTCTCCCTGACATACACGGGCAATAGCAGCCCAAATAGCATAGATGCCATACAATAGAGAAGCATGACGGCCATAACTGTAAATCCCAAGCACTATCCAAGTCCACTGATCAGTAAGTATCCCACATATCAAATGCAAACGAGCAATCACAGCTCAATAGGCAACTGCCAAAACAAGGGATCAGTTCACTACTCAATACCTGTAAGTGCATCCAAGTAATAGCCAAGATCCATAATCAGAGCATCAAATCCCATATAGCATCCAAGGTCGTAATAGAAAAATCCAAGTCAATGTCCAACTGCTCAAGGGAATACTCAAATGAATGTTGAGACGAGCTAAAACAACTGCCGTCCAGAGCCAAAGTATAAAGCATTTACCAAGGCATCATAACCCGTACTGGGTAGCCTAGGCATAAACCATGTCATAGATAAAATGCCACCTGCAAAGAAGTGAAAGTCAAATCCAAATCGAGCTCTAATCTCAGCTTAAGAGCATTCCGAAGCATAAAAAATACATGTGGCATAGTCCAAATACATCATGACATCATATCAAGTAGTTGGGAGCACCCCATGACCAATAGGCATAACCCAACTATAACATAAATAGCTTCAACCCTGAAGTTTCCAGCAACATATAACCTCTGTAAACTCAGCGAATCAGTGCTCAATCCAAGCTCAAATCCATAGGCAAACCATAGGCATACATTCCTGTATGTATAGGCACCAATCGAGCATAATCGGGCAGCAAATGCCAAGACCTGTAAGTATAAAATTGAAGTAACAGGTGGCTGCCCTGTTTTGGATAGATCTGGGACTATTCAAAATAGTCAATGGCTGAGCTAAATCAGCTCTAAATGCATCTCACATAAGAGGCATAACATCCACAAGTGATCCAGTATCAATCGACATCAGTAAAAGCATCACATAAGTCATAGACATAAGCCATAGGCATACAAATACAAGCTATCTTAGACCTGAAATCTATTGCAAAATATTCTATCATTAGAATTTGGCAAATTTGATATCACTATCGTGTCCAGAGCGTGCCAAAATCCCAACTTAGACTCTTACCTTGCCTGAATCGGGTTCCGAATGCCGAGATATGACAAAAAGAGTGATTTTTGAGTCATTTTTGCAAACAAGCGCAAATAAAACGTGAGCATATTGTTATACTTGAGGGGCCAAATCAGGGTGGGTAGGGGATAAGCAAGAGCCCAATGAAGGCCTACAATAGACCTACACAAGCCTAGGACAAGTCCAAGCAAGAGGTGAAGAGAACAAGCTTCAATGATGGAAGCTATGGTGGTTGCCTCTTCATGAAATCCTATTGTTCATATCAAAGAATGGCTAAGAACTGAGTGAGAAGCAAGCTCTCATACCTCGTGTAGATGTCGAGGAAGGCCAGGAAGCGCTCGCGAAGGACCTGCTCTGATACCAGTTGAAAGGGATGTAGGAGACGCAGGAGAGAAGAGCAAACACAATGTAGGTGTTGTCAACAATGTTATGACAACCTTATTGCACTTTCATATATATATGAATAAAGAATATGGGCGATCACTGTACATGGACAGGTCCAAGGACCTTTTACTCCAACAAGTACTTTGTTACTTTCATAGATGATTACTCACGTAAGGTTTGGGCTTATCCCATAAAGAGAAAATCCGATGTCTTAGACACATTTCAGCGTTGGCTTGCATTGGCAGAGAACTAGTCTGGGAAAAGGCTCAAATGCCTAAGGTCAGATAATGGGGGTGAGTATGTATCACATGCTTTTGAGTAGTTTTGTGATGAGCAGGTATTAAGCGTCAGTTGACCGCCCCTTACACCCCACCCTAGAATGGTATGACTGAGCGCATGAATAAGACCATTTAGGAAAGGGTTCATAGCATGCTTAGCCAGGCTAGCTTACCATAGCACTTTTGGACTGAGACAATTACTACTGCAATGCATCTCATTAACAGGTCGCCTAATAGTGGTATTAACTTTCAGGTTGCAGAGAAGGTATGGGCAGGCAAGCCTCCCTCTTATGATCATTTGCGTGTCTTTGGATGTGAGGCATTTTGCCATATACCCAAGGACAAATGCAATAAGCTGGATCCTAAAAGTGTCAAATGCATTTTCATTAGCTATGGAGATGGTGGAGAGATGGGTTATCATTTATGGGATCCATAGGTGCGAAAAGTGATACGCAGCCATGATGTCATCTTTCATGAGGACAAAATTCATATGCAGACTGAGAAAGTGGTTGAGGTATAAAGAGTTATCTTTCAAGAGGAGCCACCTGCTCCCATTCAGCCCCCACTCCACGGCCAACTAGATAGCGTGCAGCATCACCTAATGCTCATGGCCCAGATGCTAGATAGGATGTCGGTCAGGCAGCAGAACCTGGATTGAGGTGTTCTACTAGAGATAGACGACCTCCTAACCGTTTTGCGCCCTTTGTGGATTATTGATGCCAGGAGGCATATTTCACAGTGGATTCCGTGAGGTTTTACGGTGGATTCCGTAAACTTTGTTGATCGAGGCTCATACACAAAGTGGATTCTTTGTGCGAGAAGTTGATGGGGACGCCTATTCTTTTCGGGCATTTCATTAATTTAGTGTGTACATGGGTGATTCCATAGCGGGTGATTTCGCAAAATACATATTAAATTAATAAATATTTATGAGTTTAGAGTGCACATTCATGATAAATTAAGGTTAGGATTGATTTCTAACCAGTTGACTTATTTATGTAGCTGAAGATTGTTAAGTATTCACTTTTGTCGATTTAATTGTATTATCTTACTAACGATTGTGAATGCTTCAGTTTTGATGTGTAGAGATAGCAGTCGGAGGATAGTATGTATTCAAGTTATCACTTATATTTTGATGGGCGCTGTCGAAGGGTTTCGAAAGCAAAGTTGCAACCACAGAGGACTTTGAATAATTTCAGGATAGAAGACCAATCAAGTGAATAAGCAAAAGAATATTTTTAACAATCAAGCCCCAGCAACACTTAGTTTTAGTGTCATGCCTGATATGACTGCAATTGCCTCCTGTAATGTTGATCAGTTGGAAAAATACAACTCTTAGAAATCACTTGCCCTGTGGCAGTGTGGCAATGAAGAGCGGTATAAGAAATGTGATCCCGATTTCACAGATTGTTTAAGGGATACCCAATGTTGTGTGTATGGTTCAGTCCTCAGAATAGAAGGGTGAAATCATGCAAATCCAAGTATTTATCCAGCTCATCTTGTGAGATAATTGACAGCTACAATTGAGGCTCCTGTAACAGAAACACCAAGAAACAAGCCCGTTTTGTACCTATGATGGATGTCATGAATATGATAGAACCTCCAATATTGCTCTGTTATCAACTGTACAGGCTATAAAAGCTGCGGTTGAGAAGCTGTACATGGATGAATACAGGAACTGGACACATAGCTGAGAAGCTCCTAGTTCACTCAAGAAGCCATGGCAATAACATCACAGGAATGCAGCAAATTCTTTCTTGATGCAGAAAGATTTTTAGTCATCTTTTGCCGGTCCAGTTATGAGCTTCGAATCAAAGCAAATTTGCAGTTTTAACAACCTGATACGATATTTGGATTGTATGACATTGATCTTTTTGTTGTTATATGAACAGGCTGCTTGGTGCAGGGATGCTTCTTGACATCAATTTTAGTACTGGGTCTGAAATTTTACATCAAGGAAGATTCTTGAAGGGGAAAGCCAGTAACAAAAAGGGAAATGTTGCTGTAATTGAATAATTGTTTCTCCATCTATGTACTGATATTTAGTCACATATACGACATCCTTACACCTTCCATATCCCCAGAAGCAGGAAGTATCTCTGTGCATCAATAAATTTACATGACCTTTCATCAAGACATCTTGCTTCATAGGGAAACTATTTCTCTTTGTATTCTGCACGTTGAAAAACACTAGAGCGGCCACTCCAGAAGTACCTATAATGCCGATGGCGTGCAATCCCCTATTTTCTTTACTTCAAACAATCCAGCACCTGTTCCAAAATCAGACTCTTGCAACTCCTCAGGGTGATTGACAATGATAACTCCACAAGTTTTCGCAATTCTGTTATTGCCAACTTTCGTATTCTTCGATTTGCTCTTATATTATTTTTACTTAAGTGGTGTCAGTCAAGGTTGCTGATTCCTTTCTCAGTTATGACCAAGTCTGGTTTTAAACAAGTGATCTGTGTACAGAGATTCAATTTATATCCTTGCTTTCTGTGATGAAGAAAAAAACTCGTCCCTTGACAATCTTCTTCTTCTTCCTCCTATTGGGATCGATAGGAGCCATCTTTTTTGAAGTTTGCCTCTCCTGGAACACCTCCATCCGCCGATTTCGTCACTTCAAGGATTCGTAATTCTCCTTTAGGATGGGATAAATCAATCTTATGTTTTTGCAGTCGAGATGGCCGCTGCTTCACCTCATCAAAATCATCCCTATTTGTTACCTCATGATCACTGAGCTGTGACAAGTGGACAAGACCCTGCTTTAAGAAGCCATCCAATTGGACAAAGATGCCAAATGGCCGCATAGATTGGACTTTAGCGCGATGAACAGAGTATAGCTCTGGTAGTTCTGCATCAGCATTCCGAGGTGTCTCTCGGAACCTTTTAGGTCCATCATGTATGTCCTTTTCCACCTCCTTCGAAGTTGCAGAGCCCCCTTTGATTGGCGAAAAAAAATCTTCCTTTCTCTTCCGTAGAGCTCCCTGTTTGGCGAAAAATCTCCCCCTTTTTCTTCCGTCCTAAACTCCCCTTCGAAGTTGCAGAGATCCTCTGATTCGCAAGCTTTTTCTTTCCCCCCAAAAAGCCCCATTTGAAAATAGCCATCCATGGCTTTATTTTTTTCTTTCCCCAAACATTCAATCCTTCCACAATAGGCCCTAGAAAAGCGGCCTCTAGAAAAGCATGCAAGCCTTCATCTTGATGCTCTAACCCACATCACAAATCTAAGCCAAGACTGCTTTACCTTAGAACCTCGAGTACTTTGGTGCAAACAATTTTGTCGCCATCCAATGCGATTTTCTTCAATGAACTTGAGTACTTGGAGAGTATAAGACAATAAAACTTCGAATTATCCATCACTTTTCTCCACCTCTTTTGATTGCTTCAGCATCCAAGACTTCTCCTATTTCTAAGGTTCCATTGGCACCAGAAGCCTTAACCCCTTGACAAACATGACAGCTTCCACAGTTAGACCTTCCACTTACATATGTTCCAAATAGTTCAGCACTTGTCTACGAAGCCCACATTCTACATATCCTGAAATAAGTGTAGCCCATGAGACTACATTTCGAGTTACCAATCTATCAAAAACTCCATGTTCTTCTACAAGCATGTCACATTTAGCGTACATGTCAACCAGAGCATTACGGATAAGTTCCTCTAGCAAAACCCCTCTTCACTATATTACCCACGCAGAATAAAAATGCAAATATAACGACTAAGTATGTATAAAGTATCAAATCCCACACACACAAATTTTGGGTGGATTTCACACCTCGGATGCGCAGCAATACGACAGCGCATACCTTAGGCATGGCGCCTATATTTTGTCACGGCTATTTATTAAGGCGTTGGATATTTATTTATTATTTTGTATGCGCATGGGCGCACGATTATGATATTTGTATTTGGACATTGTATTGGGTATGCCTGACTCTTTGGGCACCCACCCATTAGCTTTATTTCTATTTTGTGCTAAAGCAAACTCAAAAGCCAAAAGCGTGCTATTTTGTAATTTGGGCTATTATTTGAGCTTGAAGATGATTAATACATAAAATACATGCTTTGTGGAGTGCTCACACAAGGCATGGGGGGAGATTGCACCCAATTGGTCTCTTGTTCATGTCGTGCATGCTTTCTACCTTGAGTTTTGTGCAAAAAGTAGAGTTCTTTTGTTCTTGGGGACCTTCCGGCACGCGAGCATACAGCATTCGATCTGTGCACCAGTGGTATCAGAGCGAAGCTGAGATCGAGAGCTTCCAATCGCTACCCATATTGTGCGAAGGCGGAGCTCCTGGAACGATCGAGCTCTACAATCAGTTTCATCGCGAACTGTCAATACGGGTGGATTCCTGGCGGTCAAGAACCTCTGTCTACAGCCTCTGATCACGAAGAACCGGCCTGGGGAAGCAGAGGACCACGTTAATATCTCTTCTATCAAGTCATTTTTCTCAGACACAACAGATAAGATTCATCTCCTTCATAAAGCTTAAAAGCTTAAAAACTAAGCTTTTTAAAGGCTTAGTATTATAAATTTCAAAATTGGCGGCATCAGGATCTTCACGCCGTGATTTTCGGCGCTGAAACCCCCCCCCCCTAAAATTCGACGTGGCACTGAGATTAAGCTCCAAGCTTAATCAACTAAGTCTCAAATCACAAGAATCTCCAAAGTTTGTCAAGTACTTTAAGTTCTGTAACTATGCAAGTTCTGCAAGTCAGCAGAGGTCAAAACTGACTTATGCTAAAAACTCCCATAAGGACTGTTCCTGCACAGAAGCACTGAATTGCAAAGTTGTTCCCTGGAAGACTCTATTCGCATATGCAGACTTGTTGAACCAGTTTCAGCACACGCAGAAGGTCATACACAGATTTTACGAAGACTTTAAATCTCGCAACCGCAAAAGTCGAAAATCATGAAAGCCAAATAAAAGTCTATAAGCCTTATACACCCGACTTTGAGCTACGCTCATCCCGCTGATTGGATTTTGAGAGTGTGAGGTCTTTTGAATTTTTACAGGATGACGGAAAAAAATATGGATAATTTAATGGCTGAAGGCGATCTTCCTGAACCTACGATGGAATAAAAATTGGATTTAAATATGATGCAGTTGGATGAAGAACGAAGAGCCCGGCAAGCCTTGCAAGTTCAATTGGCCAATTTACAACGATATACTATTGACAAAGATGAACCACAACCCGAAGATCTTATCTGACAAACCATCAATGCGACTCTCGAAGCTCAATCCATCCGCAAAGAAACAAAGATAAGTAAAAGAAATTTCAAATTCCATACTTTCAATGGAACTCGAGATGGAAAGACTGTTCTTGCATTCATCAGTCAGTTTGATGATTACTTTCATGAAGAGACATACGCTGAAAAAGATAAAATTAAATGTGTCACTAATTATTTAGTGGATCGAGCATCTTTTTGGTGGACCGTGGTTCGTAAGAGCATAGATTGTCCCACTACCTAGGAGAGTTTCAAAAAGAAGTTTATGCATAATTTCGTTCCTCCACAATTCCATGAAAAGGCCATAAAGCAATGGGACCTTCTTCAGCAAAGAGATCGTGAGCCTATTTCCCAGTGCACCGAATGCTTTTGGAATGCCTTACTCCAACTACGCATGCTTGAAGACGTACCTGAAGCGACTCACAAGCGCAAGTTTATGTCTGGATTACTTGGGCATTACTACGCTGAAGTCAATATGTTCAAGCCTACAACTCTTGAAGATGTAATTTCTTTAGCTCATGACACTGAAGACAAGCTTCATGGAAGAGACAAGCGTCCACAACAATTTCAAGCAAATGGTAACTATGGTTCAAAGTAATTCAATTCAAATTTTAGAAGATTCAATCAAAGTCGATTTCCTTCATCATCTTTCCGTAAGTTTTGGACAAAACCACCTCCTTTGCCATCAAATACCAATCAAAACCCTAAGCCATCTTCACAGCCAAATCCTAATATTCCTAGACTTCCTGCCATTGCAAACAATGTATCTAAAGCCAAACCTATAGTGTGTTACAAATGCCATCAACCTGGACATCTAGCAGCCAATTGCCAATCGAAGAAGCCACCTGTTCATATCAACTATCTTGGAGCAATGGAAGATGAAGAACATGAGGAAATGCCTGACTTTATGGAAGATGAGGACGACATTACTACTCCTTCGGATACTTTACCAGGTATGCCAACTCCACATTCTTTGTTGACAATGAAATATTTAGTACATGGAAAAGAAAAGATTATTTTTCATGATGATGGTAGTACACATGATTTTATTTCTGCAAAGTTAGTGAAAGAATTGAAATTACAAATTGTTCCTACGCATTATCGCATTAAAGCAACATTCTTAGGCACAAGGTATAATGGAACACAAGAGGTGCATGATTTAGAAATTCAAATTGGTGAATACATTGAAAGAAGGAATTTTCTAGTTGTACTATTACAGTCCAGTGATATTATCATAGGTATACCTTGGCGTCATCAGCATAATCCTGACATATATTATTCCATGCATTCAATTAAAATTCATTTTCAAGAAAAACACATTACATTGTATGGTATGCACGCATCTAATAATTTTCCATTGCTTACTCATACTCAAGCTAAATGTGCATTACGCAAAAGTAGTAAATCTTATCTAATTTGGGTGAATGAACTTCAAGCTAAAGAAAAACATATGCATCCTAGGCATAAAGAATTCCTTGCACAATTTAAAGATTGTTTTACTGAAGATTTACCACCTGGACTACCTCCTTCACGTCCTGAAGATCACAAAATAGATTTAATTCTTGGTACACAACCACCCTGTAAAGCACCATATAGGCATAACCAGATTGAATAGAAAGAAATTCAAAATCAAGTTGAGGAATTATTAAACAGAGGATTAATTAGACCTAGTAGTTCTCCATTTGGCGCACCTGTTTTGTTGGTAAAGAAGAAGAAGAATACTTATCGCATGTGCATTGATTATCGTGCCCTAAATAAGATTACTGTAAAGAATAGATATCCAATTCCTAAGGTAGACGATCTTATGGATAAAATACAAGGTTCTGCTATATTTAGTAAAATAGATCTTAAATCTGGTTATCATCAAGTGAGATTAGATAAATTTGATATATTTAAAACTGCATTTAGAACACAATTTGGTCATTATGAATTTCTAGTGATACCTTTTGGATTGACTAATGCACCTGCTACATTTAGTAGAATGATGAATCGCATAATTTTGAAATATCAGCATTGTGTTATATTATTCTTTGATGATATCTTGGTATTCAGTAAAAATAAAAAAGAACATTATGAACATCTGTCTTTGGTTTTCAAGTTGTTGAAAGATAATCAATTGTATGCTAATTCGGAAAAGAGTGAGTTCTTTCAAGCAAAAATTGAATATTTAGGTCATATTGTGTCATCAGAAGGTATTAAGGTTGACCCTAAGAAGATAGAAGCAATATTGAACTGGCCTATATCCAAAAATGTGCATAAATTATGTTCTTTTCCAGGTCTTGCTAGTTTTTACCGGAAGTTTGTGCGAAATTTTTCATTACTTGCTTTGCCTTTGACTAAACTTTTAAAGAAAGGTATTGTTTATCATTGGTCTGATAATCAACAGATGCTAGCAGATCTGGAATAGGAGCTATACTTATGCAAGATAATCATCCCATAGCCTATTCTAGTTATAAATTGAAACCATCCGAACTTAAATATTCCACATATGATAAAGAATTGTTAGCTGTTGTACAAGCTTTAAGACAATGGAAACATTACTTAATGGGTTTTGAGTTTATGATTAAGACTGACCAACAAAGTATTAGACATCTCCTTAATCAACCCCAAATATCTGACCGACATATCAAATGGGCAGCTTTTATTTAGAGTTTTCATCCCCTTATTCAATATCAACCAGGTAAAGAAAATGTAGTAGTAGCCGATGCTTTAAGTAGAAAACCAACTATTCATAATATTTCTGCCATATCATTTGATTCTTTAACTCCTATGAAAGATACTTATCATCAGGACATTACTTTTCATGCTGATTGAAATAAATTAGTTGGAAATAACTGGATTCCTATTGATTCACTATCTTATAATGATGGATTCATGTTTTATGAAAAGAGATTATGTGTTACAGTTCCATTTAGATCTTTTGTTTTGAATAAAATTCATTGTCCTCCATATCAAGGTCATAGAGGTAT
Organism: Lygodium microphyllum; assembly: GCF_053477565.2. Classification (NCBI taxonomy): domain Eukaryota; kingdom Viridiplantae; phylum Streptophyta; class Polypodiopsida; order Schizaeales; family Lygodiaceae; genus Lygodium; species Lygodium microphyllum. The sequence goes on from NC_141146.1 coordinate 110,905,180, forward strand.
TATATCTACTTTACGTACATTGACTGAAGATTTTTATTGGCCACATATGGACACTGATGTATCTAACTTTGTTTCTGAATGTTTGGTTTGTCAAAGAGTTAAGAGACATCATGGTAAACAGTATGGTTTACTAATGCCTTTATCTATTCCATCAAGACCATGGGAACATATTTCTATGGACTTTATTACTGGTTTACCTAATACTAAAGCTAACCATGATATGATTTGGACTATTGTAGACAGGTTTAATAAACAAGCATATTTCATTCCATGCAAGAAAACTTTAACAGCATCTCAGGCAACACAATTGTTTTTGAAAATTGTTTTCACTAATCATGGATTACCAAAAGTTATTATTTCTGACCGTGATTCTAGATTTTGTAATAGCTTTTGGATTACTTTGTTTGCTAACCTAGGAACAAAGATTGATTTTTCATCTGCATTTCATCATGAAACTAATGGTCAAACAGAAGCCACTAACAGTACTATTTTAGATCTTTTATGTGCTTACACTATTTCTAAACCACAGACATGGGATACACATTTACATTTACTGCAGTTTGCATATAACAATACACCACACATAGCCACAAAGAAAGCACCGTTTGAAGTGATTTATGGTTATAGATTGTCTACACCTCTTGCATCTTTATCAAATAGAATTCAGAGTGCTAATGATATTGCTAACATGCACGCTACTATTTTTTATGAGGTTAAAGACATGATTGCCAAAGCCCAGCAATCATATACAAAACAAGCCAATAAGAAAAGACAGGCCATGAATTTCAAAGTTGATGACTATGTTTGGTTAATAATAGAAAAACATAGATTACAAAGTGTAGATAAACACCCAGTTGTGAAATTAGCACCTAGATTCTATGGACCATTCAAGATCATTCATAAAATCAATGATAATGTATTTAAGTTAGAATTACCACCACATTGGAAAATTCACAACACCTTTCACATTAGTTTATTACGACCCTTTAGAGGCCAATTACCTGTACATCCTATTTATGAAAACCCACCTTTGTTAGATGAAGAGACTGAAATCCTTGAGCCTGAAGCTATCATAGATACTGACTTTATGACCACTAGAACTGGCCGTAGATATTCTAGATATTTGGTCAAGTTTAAAAACCATCCTGTTGAAGAGGCCCAATGAATGCACGCTAGAGACTTAAATGATTTCCCCACTCTGTTAGCTCCACATTGAGCTAATAGCAATTGAGGACAATTGCTATCCCACCCCGGGGGTATTATGTCAGGAGGCATATTTCACGGTGGATTTCGTGCCACGGTGGATTCCGTGAGGTTTTACGGTGGATTCCGTAAACTTTGTTGACCGGGGCTCATACACAAAGTGGATTCTTTGTGCGAGAAGTTGATGGGGACACCTATCCTTTTCGGGCGTTTCATTAATTCAATGTGTACATGGGTGATTCCATAGCGGGTGATTCCGCAAAATACATATTAAATTAATAAACGTTTATGAGTTTAGAGTGCGCACTCGTGATAAATTAAGGTTAAGATTGATTTTTAACCAGTTGATTTATTTATGTAGCTGAAGGCTGCTAGGTATTCACTTTTGTTGGTTTAATTGTATTATCTTACTAACGATTGTGAATGCTTCAATTGATGTGTAGAGATAGCAGTAGTGGCGGAGAAAAGCATTGGATATTTATTAAGGCGTTGGATATTTAATTGTATTATCTTACTAACGATTGTGAATGCTTCAATTGATGTGTAGAGATAGCCACTGCTTACAATTGATGTGCCTATTTATTAAGGCGTTGGATATTTATTTATTATTTTGTATGCGCATGGGCACACGATTATGATATTTGTATTTGGACATTGTATTGGGTGTGCCTGACTCTTTGGGCGCTCGCCCATTAGCTTTATTTCTATTTTGTGCTAAAGCAAACTCAAAAGCCAAAAGCGTGCTATTTTATAATTTGGGCTATTATTTGAGCTTGAAGATGATTAATACATAAAATACATGCTTTGTGGAGTGCTCACACAAGGCATGGGGAGAGATTGCACCCAATTGGTCTCTTGTTTATGTCGTGCATGCTTTCTACCTTGAGTTTTGTGCAAAAAGTAGAGTTCTTTTGTTCTTGGGGACCTTCCGGCGCTCACTACGCGAGCATACAACATCCGATCTGTGCACCAATTATGTATTGGTTACAAATGCAAGAGAGCTTCTCACTTATGATGAGACTATGCGCCGAGGTGATTGTCACTCTTGGGCGAGGGCTATGCAGTCTGAGCTTGACTCATTACATAAGAATCAGACTTGGGATTTAGTTTCCTTGCCTCAAGGTAAGAAGGCTTTGCCATGAAAGTGGGTATACAAGCTGAAAAGTACCCCTGGATACCCCAAGCTGGCATACAAGGCTCAACTGGTTGCTAAGGGTTTTAAGCAGGAGCATGGTGTTGACTTTAATGAAGTCTTTTCTCCTATGGTCAAGATGACTACCCTACGCTTAGTCTTGGCCTTGGTTGCACAACTTGACCTAGACTTGTACCAGATGGATGTCAAGACGGCTTTTCGACATAGGGACTTGCATGATGAGATTTACATGGAGCACCCTAAGGGCTTTGCAGACCCTGGCAGGGAACACCTAGTGTGCAAGCTAAAGAAGAGTCTATATGGCTTAAAGTGGGCACCTAGGGAATGGTACCATAAGTTTGATGCATTCATGCAGTCACAGGGCTACAGTCGCAGTGCTATGAATCTGTGCTTGTACACGAAGAAAGCACGTGACGGTTCTTTACTAATTTTGGTACTCTATGTGGATGACATGCTTTTAGCAGGGATAGCTCATGAGGAGCTCGATGCTCTTAAGGCTTAGCTCAAGGAGAGCTTTGAGATGAAAGATCTGGGACATGCCTCTCATATACTTGGTATGCACATCACGCACGATAGATCTCAGGGACTCCTCTATCTATCACAGAGGGAGTACGTACATAAAGTCCTTGAGCACTTCCGCATGCAGGATGTTAAGCCTATTGGCTGTCCATTACCTTCTCATGTGAAGGTTTCATAGGTTGATTGTCCATAGACAGATGAGCAGAGGGCCGAGATGGCTAAGATTCCCTATGTATCAGCCGTGGGCGGTCTTATGTATGACAGATAGCCACCCATTTAGATATAGCTTTTGCAGTTGGGGTTGTGGCATGTTACATGGCTACACCTGGCAAGAAACATTGGGATGCCGTGAAGGGTATCATGAGGTACCTGAAGGGCACAACAGATATGTGTCTTTGTTATGGCAGCCAGGATATAGGAGTCATGGGGTACACTGACTCTGATTATGCAGGACATGCAAATAGTAGGAAGTCCACTTCTGGCTATGTGTTTACCTATGCTGAAGGGGCTATCTCTTGGATGTCCAGGGCACAGAAGTGTATGGTCCTTTCTACTACAAAAGCCGAGTATATTGCAGCCATAAAGGCTTGCAAAGAGGCTATTTGGTTAGGTCGTTTGATTGCAGACCTTGGTATGACATATGCTATGCCTACACTGCATTCGGATTCTATGACTGCCATTTAGTTGGCCAAGAATCCAGTCTTCCATGTGAAGACGAAACATATTGAGGTGAGGTATCACTTCATTTGCAAGGTCATTGAGGACAGGTCTATTGACCTTGTCAAGATTCCGATTGAGCAGAATCCTGCAGACTTGCTCACGAAGAGCCTCACTACTGAGCGCTTTGCCTTCCTCAGGAGATTGATGGGCATTGGATGAGATGACGTCTTTTCCCTCATCCTATTATACATGTGTACATGATGTACTGTCTTTTCTATTTCTCTCTCTCACTGGGGCAGATTCGCCTTTAAGTGGGAGGACCATAAAATCAAGACAAATTCTACTAGTAGTCATGATGTAAAGGCTTGGTCACAATACTCCACAAAATGGTGATCAGTCTTTTGTAGATGATGGCTAGACTATTCCACTACAAACCATTTGTGACTAGGAGTGATGAATGATGAGATAGAAGGGTAAAGTCTCCATGGAAGCTTGAAAAAGAAGTTGGAGAGAAGAAGATTGTTTTAAAAGTAGTAGTGACTAAAGCTTTTGCCACAAGTTTAGCAAACCTCCTTTTGTCAAAATGATTGCTAAGATTGACTCAAAATGAGTGACATGCTACTAAATTTGTCGTCCCTCTACCCTTGAATTATGCTATGATGAAAATGAAAAATAGTCTCTTACATCCATTTATACCTAGGCTAGTGTAGCACCAAGTATTTATGAAATATTACTCAAAAAAACATGTCCAAATGCACTTCATGACATATAGCGTTTGATCTTGTGTGATGAGGCTTGATCCACACGTATGGAGTGTTATGACTAGTCATGTGGCATGATGCGTACTTGATTCTCTACCTATTATTTGATCAATACTGCCACTCCTCACAATCCTCACCATGTGATACCCTAATGTTTCATGCCATGACATCGAATTAATACTAACATGATGTCTAATTAATACTACCATGATGTCTTGTATAGAGAAATCGTTAGTTTTTGCAAAGGTAAACATCTATGGTAGAGAGAGAGAGAGAGAGAGAGAGAGAGAGAGAGAGAGAGAGAGAGAGAGAGAGAGAGAGAGAGAGAGAGAGCTTCACATATGTGATAATAAATCATTTATTTCTTTGGAAGAGAACGATCATCCATATCATGTTATGCATGTGTGCAAGTGTGTTCGAGTGCATTATCTTTGAGCCATGATACTCAATTTGGTGGTGCATGTTTATGCCAATCATAAGAAGTTTTAGTCACTTATTGTGGAATTCTAGAGTAAAGGGGCAAGTTGCAATATAATTAACTAGTTGTAGCTCATTCTCAACACACCCACCCTTCCACCTACCCCCCAAAAAAAGCATTTGTTTATAGTTAGCAAGGCAAATTGTCTCCCCATTGAAAATGGCATGTAAAAAAATTGACCATGTAATTGTCCATCCATATTGCCTTATACCAACTCACCCTCATCCATTGGTATGCAATGATTGGGTTGAAATATTTTATCATTGGGTCTACTAGCACACTATACATGTACCATTATTGGGGGCCATTCTCCATTTTAGCTCCTTCACCCTATCTTATTCCCAAAAGTAGCACCAAAATGACAAGTGCTTGCAAGGGGTCCGAGCCTTTTTTGGGGGGCATTACAATACATACACGAGGGCAGTTCTGTTGCAAGTAGCTCATGATGCTGAGGAAGTTTGAGAAATTGGGGAAATTAATGCTCTTAAAAAGTATTGTGCACTGATGAGAGTACTTGGGGCACAGTGCACCCAAGTGTAGTGTAATCCCACCTTTAAACTTTGAAATTTACCTTTAAAAATAAACTTTGAAGGTGAGAAAACCTATAAATCTTGGAAGATTATAGTGAAATTTTCCTTCAATATCTTTGGAAAAATATTTATTTCGAGCACTATTTGGGCATTGGAGTTTCACGGGAGACTTCAATTCTTTGCACGAGAACACACGCTTAGTTGCAGGGAAGCCAGGCATAAAAGACCAATTGGGGGGAAGCCAAAATTGGCGTTGGGCTCGGGACTCCGGAGAGAATTAAGCGCGGGATATTCAATCGCATCATCAAAAACAGCGACAGAGTTATTCAGCATGTGTCTTGTTTTCTCTCTCCTGTGAAAAACCTGCAGGCTGCACGGTATACGGTACACAATTTATAACAGTTGTGTGGATCCAGTCATAAAACGCAGAGAGAGAACGTAGAAGGGGTTTGTCGAAACAGCCCCAAATTCTAACTAACCGCACCTACCCTTCCCTTTTCTCGGAAGCAGGAGGCCGGTATACACACCCACACACACACACACACACACACAAACAAAAAGCACAGAGGCGCCAAAAAAACCTCTTACAACTCGAACTCCTATTGTGCCGATTCAGCCTTCTAAGGCCGATCCGGCATACCCAGTGGACTCTTTTCGGTATTCTGCTTCATGTAGGCAGACTCATCTCCTTCCTGCAAGCGCTTGGACGGAGAAGAAGAAGAATAAGACTGCAGCTGCAAACATCCCCCCTTTTTTTTGCGATCGATCGCAATCAGGGAGTAGCAGCATGTCTGAAGCTCTTGTTAATGGCCTAGCGGGAGCTGGAGGTGGCATTATTGCTCAGCTTTTGACTTACCCCCTCCAGGCAGTAAGTCACTTGGACTGGCTTTTAGTCTCCGATCAGGATTTTGCAAGGGAAAAAAAAAGTCTTTCGGATCTCAAGCATAGAGGGAAGCTCCCTTCCTAACGTTCAGTACAATAAAGTGTGCTTTTTCTTTTTTTTTTTGTCTCAAGCATAGGAGGAAGTTCCCTTCCTATTGTTCGGAACAATCATTTTGTTACTTCTCTAGAGTATGCATTTTTATAATCAATGGCTGTTGATTATATCATGCTTTATGATGCTGTTGATTATCGTACTGCATGATGCTGTGGTTATTTGTAAACCAATTCATTTAACCTGAACAGTATCAAAGGATGCATGACAACAAGATTCAAAGGAGAAATGCACCCTTTTTTTATTGTTCAACAATTACATCAATAATGTAAAAAATGATGACCGCAAACTGTCCTAATCCTTATTGTCATAGGTTAACACTCGACAGCAGACTGAAAGAAAGGACAAAAGCACAAGTGCAGCAGCCATAGATGATGGAAGTTCGCTCAAAGAAAAGCCGCTTAGTACATTTCAAGAGCTGTACAAGGTGAGTTTTTGTTTGTTGATTCGATCAATGCATGCTCATGCATGCTAATATTAGGTATTTGGGTAAATGTTTCTGCTACAGGTGGTTGCTGAAGAAGGTTGGGAAGGGCTTTTCAGGGGCTTAACACCATCTTTGGTGGGGACAGCTGCATCACAGGTGTTGTAGTGTGGTTCATTTTAACTTCTTTGTTATGTTCTCTCACTCTTTTCACAGATGCTTGTTCTTTGTTCCCGGGGGGCCTTATTGTGTCTAGAGTTAGCTGTGCAATTTGATTTGCCAAGCCGAGGATAGTGAGTGACTAGACGGTCTAACTGCCTTAATCAAGCATTTATTCATTGATTGCTTGCTTCAATATTATTTTTAGGGGGTTTATTACTATTTCTATCAATTATTCAAGGATGAAGCTGAAGCAATTGCAAAAAGAAGAAAGAAGGCCGGCACTAGTGATGGAACAGTTGGAATATTTTCCTCATTGATTGTTGCTGCGCTTGCAGGGTTGGTCAATATGTTCTCATTCTCGTATTTCTTGATTTTATGTTGGATTTAGATGGTGGTATTCAAGGATTTTCTATGCTGTGTGCAAAAATTTGCAGGTGTATTAATGTATTGTTGACAAACCCCATATGGGTGGTGGTTACACGCATGCAGGTACAGTTAGTGATCTTTTTTAATTTAAATGTTTGCAAATTTGGTGGTGTTGCTTAATTGTGTTTTAGAGAGAGAGAGAGAGAGAGAGAGAGAGAGAGAGAGAGAGAGGTTCATGTTTTTGCCTTTATATATATTTTTTGGTTGTCTCACTAGACTCACTCACAAGCACAAAGGAAATTGCCTAAACCCAAAGCTGAATTTGAGGAGGCAATTGGCAGTGTAGTTATAATACCATCTCAGCCTTCAATATCAAGCATTACTTGTGCAAATCGACCTTATGGCACTTGTGCAGCTGTAAGTACCATCTTTTAAGTTTTTAAGCTTCCTTGTTGTGTAAGCTATTTAGACCAAGTTAACTTTTGTATGTATTTGCTAGAACATTGATTCAAATTGAATTTGTACTTCTAAATTGTGCTTGAAGGTGTCTCAAAAATATCTTGAAACATAACACTTTCCATACATATCAGAAAACATAGTTTGATATTGAAAGACACTAATAGTAAGGCTCAAACTTTTGTATCATATATCAAATTGGGAGGAGCTTGAGTTGTTAGAAAGAACTTCACTATTTGCTTAAGTTGGAGAGTTACCTTATGCACACGACAATGTGTTTGGATGAGTCTCACTTTGGAGATGACTCTTTACATTTGTTTTGGGTCTATAAAGAGGCTATGCATTTATCTAGGATGATCATAGTGCCAGATGGGTACTTAGACTATTAAGGTGGTTGTTAGTTGATTGAGAATAACCATTCTTGTGGGCAATGGATATGCATGGAGTTGATTGTTATAGTTGGATTGTGGTGTGAGGAAACAATAGGATTTGTAGTGAAGACAACAGTGTATGGCAAAGATAATAGTGAATAAATGTTGAAACATAGAGCATAAGTAAAATATTGATGAATAGGATACGATGATCTCACATTTGCGCATCTCTAGGATTAGGGTTGAGAAGAGCCAAGGAGGTAGTGATGTTGGAGCGGCTCAAGATGATTGCATTTGTTTGAGTCTCAGATGTAGAGATGGGTGGCATGCTTGTAGGAGGTGGAGAGAAGATGGCTACATTTCTTGAGTTGATGAAGGATGGCATTGCTATTATTAGGGTTTGTGAATTAACATCTAATCTATTTCATTTAATATCCTTAAGAGAACCTTATAAAACTATTAATGCAAAATTATAAAAAATAAATGGCTTATTTTTAACCATAGGACAAATGTGTGCCAATAATCCTCTATAAGTAGAAGTCTTGTGTTAGTGCATCCTCAGTCTCATTTTACACTAGCTAGTCTTTAGAGGTTTTTCTCATACTATTGTCCACATGCCTTTTGGAGGATCTCACTAGTTTATGGAGCCTTCATTGTGTGTTGATTTGTCATCTATAGCATCTTCTCACACATGTGACTTGATCTAGAGGCTTCATATTGGTCCATTCACCTTGTCTATAGGTAGCCTAGGTGTCCAAAAGCCATCTTCACTTAGGTGGCTTACTCTAGATTGTTTCAACATTAGCCACATTTGCTTTTATTATTTATATTGGTTGTCCATCAATTAGACATCGTTAGGGAGTTATTGCCTTCATCCTCCAACGCTTGTATTTGTTGATAGTAGGTTCATATGATTGTACATATCTTCATTTCTTAGCTTAGTAGGCCATCTTGCTAGTCATCTATTGTATGGAGCAATCATGGACTGTTGAACATCAATGTGCTTTTAGTTAGGCTTGTATTTTACTAATTGAAAGTTGGTTACACAGTTGGTATCTCATTTAGATATCATTGGATTATTGCTATGTTTTAGGATCTAGTTGGAGTATAACACATTTTGACATCTTTAAACATTTTTGCATTGATTCTCAAGGCCTCTTTATTATATCATCTTCATTTTCATTCATAGATTATTTTTAAATATTTTATAAATTGTATTCTTTTTATTGTGCACTTTACATTTTCTATATTTGTCATACCATCTCTTTATAGAAAAGTGGAGGGGATAAAATGTAGTCCTCTTGACAATAGAATATTAGTGGAGGCTTCAAGTTATAGAAAAAAAGTGTGGCCAATAGTGGGGGCAGCAAAACTTGACCAAGTGGTTGGAATGATGGCCTCGTAACTTTATGTGTGCAATGGTGAGGGAATGGAGTGTGATGCTATTTTTTCAACTAATAGACTAGGTAGATATCTTTTGATGGTTTTAAGCATGGAAGATTCTCAATGATTTGAAACTTGGAGTCTTCAATGGCGATTGGTTCAAATAAAAATGAGACATCAAATAGAGGCCATTAAGTTGTGCTTTGCCTTGGGCTATCACAAGATTAGAGTTGTTATCAATGGCTTTATTTGTTATTGATGTGAAGAGGATAGCCTTTCAATGGGAGAATATTGATGGATGAAAAGATGATGAGCTCTCATGAGTATTAAACTTGACTTTTTTGATGCTTTGGATCTTGGCCAAGTGTTTTCTTGACAAGCACTTTCTAATGATGATCCATGGAGGATAAAGACGTTCTCTAGTGGTGATATGTGAGGTGTGGCTTCACTTTTTAGGAGTCGCATGTATCTTGTTCAATCATCTCTTTCTAGTGAGTCTTAGTTTGAGTCAAATAAATACATTAAAAGCTTTTATGGTGTATTTGTTTAATTAATTAATTTATTCTATTAGCGGAAGTTTTTCCTTGTATTTATTACTTGATAGTTTGTTTTTCTCATGTTTAGGTATTTGTTGCCTTAGGCAAGGTGGACATAATGTTGGGCATAGGCAAAATTTAGTGCGTTGCATTTGGTGCTTAAGGAGGTGATCCAGTTGCACCTTCCAATACAACTACCTTGTTACGACCTCACTCTAATTGTTAGCCTTGCTCTCAGCATCCCCCTTCTTGCGGTTGAGGTAACGGCTTTGAGTATGTCTAGCTCCCATAGTGTGACGGGTTGTGTGTATAAGGCTCAGTAATGGATTCATCGTCGTATGGTTGATCGATGATTACTAGCGATTTCAGCTTCATGCATGCGAGTTGCAGCCTACAATTGAAACCAAGGTTGAGTTTTTAAGGTTAGCTTGCCCTCATGGGGTCGTGACCCTTTGTCCCATCCATTGTAGCATGTGTCACCCAAAGCGTGAGGTGCATGTTGACTCTTTGTCCCATCCATTGTAGCATGTGTCACCCAAAGCGTGAGGTGCATGTTGACTCTACATCATCCCCACCTTTTTCCAACTTATCACCAATAGTTTGTTTAGGGTTTCTATTTGAGTAATGGCAACTAAACATGAGGGTTGCGCTCATTGTGGGACTTAATTCAACACCTTATGGCACGAGTTGACAATAGCCATGTACCACCTGTATCCACCTTTCCAAAGGCACTCCTTTTTTTCAAAAGGATTTGTAGTATGTCAAGTCTTGGTAAGTTTCTTCGCGTTGCATTGGATTAAACAGCATTCTCCACGGCTTTTGCGAGCCCTTGTTAATTCCTTTGAGTTTCATTCTTGTGAATGTACTCTCCAGGTAGGATACTTAACGCATTGGCTACAACATTGCACGGGTCAACACATACAACGCCTCCACAAAAGGATGGTTGGTTTCACAATGTCCAATCTTGAAGACCACAGAATGAAAGTGTCAAGGCTCTTATATAAATGCATGTGTGAATACACAATGTAGATTAAGGGTTTACTCTTTAGCATCATACATAACTTGGCTTTGATATAGGTGCTATAGCAATAATATCCAAAGTACTCCTTGGATATACTGCAGTCAGCCAATATCCAATTCTCCATACCATTCTCGGGATCCTTGTTAGCAGAGTATTTGTTAGCTCACGTATAAGTTTGTGTATGCTAGATTGGTTGGGCAATTTAGTTTGTATTTTAGGCATTTTTTTGTGAGCATTTTTCATGTAGATTGGCATTTATTGTTGCAAGTTCAACATTAATGCTGGTCGACCAACATTTAGTTTCATATTATTGTCCCCTTTATTTAAGGGCTCCTTCTCATCTTGAGTCATCATTCTTTAGGTGGTCTTTCTATTGGAGAGAGGAGCTAATGCCTGTGCCCATGCAACCAATGAGTAACTCATTGTTGTACGTGCGATCCTCGTGTTTGGTATATGGATTTCATTTCTTGAGCACATCTTTGATTTCTCTTTTGCAGTGTTCTTTTGTTTTCTTTTTCTTTTGTCTTGTGTTCAACAATTTATTTTAGTACTTGTCTATACTTCCATTGCTGCACCACTTTTGACATGGTGTTAGATTGCATGATCTAGGTTTTTGCTGTGATTTTTTTGTTGATTTTAGGTATTTCTTTTCCCTATTGATTGGGCCTGTGTTTTCCAAACCAACCACTTGCGTTTTCAACCTGCTCTTGGATTTAGCTTGCAATCATTAGTTTGTTGTATTTAATACTCAACCAGCTTGCGTTTTTTATTTTCTACCCCTAACCAAGGGCGACTATTTATACAGGCCGTTTTTGCTGATTTTGGTAGTTTTTGACAGTTTTTTCGTCATTTTGCAGCAGTCGGCTTTCATTTTTGATCAAGTTTTTGGTTACATTGTATGTAAACTCTCATTTTGTGAAGTCTTTGTTGTTGGTTTTATTGTATTCTCTCTCTCTCTCTATACCTTCTATCCTCTATTTTCTCTTCTTCTCTTGGATGGCTCCTTCGTGCACTTCTACAGTTGATAAGTTACATGGACTTGACTATCTTACATGGAGTGTTGTGATGAAAGCTTGGTTTGTGCGAAAGCGGATTTGGTACATTGTATGTGGAGCTATTCCTCGGTCTCAATGTCCTTTTTTTCTTGAAGATTTTGATGAGGACAACCATGAGGAAGTTGTGCTTATATGGGATTCATATGATGCATGTGTGTATTTTGCATTGCTTTGATATACTTCTAGAGAAGTTCTAACAACGGTTACCTCTTATAGGACATCTCGAGAAACATGGTTGAGGCTTCAAATATTGTATGAGGTGTCTTTTTCCGTGCATGATGTGACCCTTTATGGGCAACTTCAGTAGATGAAGTTTGAGTTGGAAGACACCTTTCAATCCTTTTTGCTTCATGTTACACAGGTACATGATCAACTTCGCCACATGCAATTTGCTCTCCTAGAGACACATCTAGTGGGAATTGTACTCTACAAGATTCCCTCAGAGTTTGATGGAGTGGCTAATGCTTCACAGGCGCAAACATTCTCTACATCACGAGCTTTCCATATATGACCTCCATGTTGCTCGAGCATGAGGTATCTTTGCGTTTGTCGGGGAGGCTTTTGTCTCATTATGAAGGTTCCAATGAGGCCTTTACAACTTTCAAGAGGGGTGATAAGAAGAAGTTGAAGGCTCAATGTTATCATTTTTATAAGAAGGGACACTTGCAAAAGGATTGCAAGGAGTCAACAGTCTCATAGAAGAAGAAGAAAAAGAAGAAGAAGAAGCGGGATGTGGACTCCTTTCATGAGTCATCCTCTTTTGTAGACTTCGACTCCGATTTTTGGACCAAGGAGAAGTTCAAGGTGTGGAAGGGATTCACTTCATACCGAGGAAAGGGTTTGATTGACCCTTTGTTGCTTTCTAGTCCAGGTGATATGGTTCTCTCTCACGAATCTCCAATGCTAAAGAGCTAGTGTGAGAGAGTGGTGAGATGGGGTCAACAGGCCTTATCTATACAAGTATACCGGTGTACAGGTTCTAGAGAGGGATGTCCTTGATGCATTGACTGAAGTTTGTAAGGTTTAAACCTTGGAGTTGGGATTGATGTCTAGGTTCATGATGGGTCTCTATTTGGCAGAGAGTGGGATTGGCTCCTGGTTTGAGCTCTCACGAGGGGACACTTTGGCGGTCTCGGCCAAATGCAAGGAATCCATGGTTACATATGTTCAAAGGCATTTTTGACAGGATGGTCTTGTATGCTATTGCGAGACATAGTTGATGGATTCAGAGATCTATCATGACCTTCTCTATTTTCCAGAGTTGGTACGATCGACATTGACATCAGGTTTTCTCCAAGGCACCTTGGTGGTGGCTTGATTACCCACTACTTGGGTATCTGTAACCGGCCTGTTCACTGGAAAGGGCGGTAGTGTATAACCAAAATGCATAAATGCTTTCACCCAATTTAACAGTCGTCCACTTTACCTAAACTTAAAGACACAGAATCAAGAAGAAAAAAAACAGGAAGCTAAAATGCTCCTGTTGCCACACAGACACCCTGTTGGCCCTTAAGTTAGGTGCCCCTTGTGGTATTTTTTATATTTTTAAAAAGAGAAAGTACAATGGGCCGTCTTTCACCTATTCTGGGTGAAATTTGACAGCATAATAGTACAATTACTGACCCAAATCAAGTTGACCAGGAGGGGAAACTCTGCCCAAGTCTGAAACTTCTGGTTGGAGTGCAGATTTGACCATTTCAGTCTGCTGTAATTACTGGTTCAGACCTGTTCTGAGACTTGTTTTCAACTCATACTGTTCCCTGTACTGTTCAGCCCACTGTAATTATTGATTCAGACCTGTTCTGAAACTTGTTTTCAGCTCATATTGATCCCTGAACTGTTCTGCATCATTTGGGCCAAGTGCCCCTTGATTCTAACATCAATTGGGCTCTAAAATACCCTCTGAACAGTCCAAAATCTGTACTGATTTAGTGCAGATTTAGACACTTGCTTGGTGAGGTTACCACCCTCACCTGTCCTTGCTTGTGGGCAGCAAACAATTGCTCCTGTTCCTGGAGAAAAGAGGCTCTTGCCTCATGCAAAAACAGCATATTCCACACAGCTGTACCTGAATCAAAAGAAAGGCCCTTGATTCTACAGGATAATCATACTGTCAGGGAGAGAAAGAGGGAGTAGGAAGCAAGCTCAGCCCTCTGTGCATCATAGATAGGGTAGACCAGCTCTCAAGAGCTCTCCATCTGCAGCTATCCATCTCCCTTTCACAAAATGAGTCCCCCCATGCATTGAAACTCGTTTTTGTGTTGCCCTCTCTCGCTCTTTTGGGAATTTATGCCCAAATTGTGACACATGGCATACATTTAACAATTTTCCTGTTTAAACCTTTCGGTCTAAAATTCTCCATCCTCGGTTCAAAATTTGACCTCGGCATAGACTAGAGGATTAATCCTCGTACAAAAACGAAGATAATGACGCGAACAGATTCTGGGGTCCAAAAATAGTAACTCCCTAAATTTTAGGAGTTGCTTCCATTGCATCCCCCTAGTCTTTTGACCATCTTTGCAGACTATGGTTACATCCAAATTTGTAATGTAGCTCAATTGAAAGTGAATTTCCACTAATGACCCCACATGGACTAATCTCTTGTAGATTTGTCCATCTTCACTTTGAACTAGTCTCTTTCAGGCTAGTTTTTTTTTTTCAACTCTTTTGTCCATATACACTTTCACAAGTCTCTTCCAGGCTTGTAAATCTACAGTGCCATCAGTCTCTTCTAGACTTGTACTGGACCTTAACTGTCCAGTGTTGACTCACTGGACATTCTTGTCCGTTTCACATATCGGCCATGCAACTCAGGCATTTAGATTTCAAGAGGGATCCTTCCAAAAAGAAAAACCAAATAAAATATGTAATAAAGAAATCAACAAAAAGGTAATAGTTGTCACAGTCTTGTGATAGTATCCATGGTTCTACTTTGGTGGTTTTATGTTGTATGGACTGCGATGAGTAATTATCATTGTATCATTGTATCATTGTATTGTATCAGATCACCCATGATCTAAGAGAGGGTGTTAGTAGAGTGTTTGTTAGCTCATGTGTGAGTCTGTGCATGCTAGATGGATTGGGCATTTTAGTCTATATTTTAGGCATTTTTTGTGGGCATTTTCCATGCAAATTAGCATTTATTGCTGCCGGTCGGCTAATGTTGGTGGACTAGAATTTATCGATCCCATATTTTTGTCCTATTTATTCAAGGGTTCCCCCTCTTCTCGAGTCATCATCAATCTTTAGGTGGTCTTCTTGTTGGAGAGAGGAACCATTGACTCACTGTTGTATGCGTCATTCTCGCGTTTGGTACATGGATTCCATTTATTGAGCACATCTTTGAGCTCTCTTCTTTTGCAGTGTTCTTCTATTTTCTTTCTCTTTTGTCTTGTGTTCAGTAGTTTATTTCAGCACTTGTCTATGCTTCCATTGCTGCACCATTTCTGACAATCCTAACCTGATCCTCTAGGGTATTGTCGAAATCCATCCATATGCTGCAAGCAAGTATACAGACTATGCAAATACCATCAGATAAGTCACAAAGATGTGTCTAACGTATCAATCCGAGCATGGAAGCTCTAGTATTTGCTTGTTGATGCCACTTAGGGTTAAAATTTTCTTGTGGTTTTGAGGTCAGGGACTTAGAACAATAGATTTGTTTCTCTTAAGGGGGAGATCCATCAACTTCCTACTGTGCCCTTACTGCTACAACTATTACTTGACAGGCTTGTTCTTAAAGGAATCCATCACAAAAGAAAGGCTATTAATGGATCATGTTTCATATTGATGGATCGTGTCTCATTGATGCTTCATGTGCTGTGTGGTCAGAAAATATTTTGGGATTTGAAAGCTGGCTTCTACAAAAGTTTCCACTTTCTTGTCTTGATTTGCAGACTTGTTGTTTTATTTTCCTTTGTGTTTTTGTTCAGGTGCAAGATCTTTACACTGAAGCAGGTCTTTTGGGGTTTTGGAAAGGTGTCTTTCCGACCTTAATAATGGTGAGTTCTGTTGATCAAACTCGATAGTATCTGAAGGAAAAGGCACTTGCCTAACCTCATATAACTCGAAAGACATGGTCTGATTTCAGGTAAGTAACCCCTCGATACAGTTTATGCTATATGAGACTATGCTAAAGCAGTTGAGGTTGAAGCGTGCTACAAGAAAGCAAGGTTCAACAGATGCCAGTGCTTTGGAGGTATCTTTCTAGTTAGTATGGACAAGTGTGTACTATTACACGTCTTTAATCATGACTTGAGTGTGTTGTTTTGGTAAGTGCATCTTTTGTGATTGTGTTTGATGTTTGTTCAATTGGTAATCTCACATTGCCCTTGCTGTGCTTCTTCATCTTGTCATACACAATTATACTATTCCTTAGGTGTTGCAGGTGTTATCTCTAGTGACCAAGTGTATACATCATTTGAAAACCTACCCTCTTCCCCCCTATCCCCACTGAATTGGAGCGGCACAGGAATGTCGTGTGAACAAGGATGTGAAATATCAAAGGGTAGAAATTGTGCCGGTGGGCTTAAAAACTACACATGATGAGAAAAGAAATGTAGATGAGAGAGAACAAGGGTGTACAAAATGTGTAGGTTGGTACTTTTAAGGGACTAGTAAGAGCAATATATGCCATTTGACTATCGCATCAACACTTTGGAACTATAACATGGACTTGATCTGTCATTTTGCACTCCAGTTCCTGCGACTTTCTGTTGGATGTAGATTCATGCCATGTTGATTCTTGTTGTAGGCCTTGTAACGTTTTCTGAAATGGGAGGTATGATTTCAGAAACCCAGGTTTCATACAAGTTTTTAGAATTTTAGAAAAGGGTTTCATTCGACATGGAAAAAACTTCGATATGCATATAGAAAACAACTCATGTAATGTAGAAAACTCAGATTGATCATGATTCATAATTCTTTACAGTACAAGTCAAACATTGAACATAACCTCCACATTCACATACATCATTGTTCATTATTCATGACCAATATTAACTTTAAGTGTAGAATCAGCATAGATGGACAGCATCTCTCTCATATATATATATATATATATATTGATGCCAATTATTAATGATAATCCATGCTACCATCTAGCAATGTCAAACGAATCCATGATGAATGCTAATTACAAAAGTTCAAATACTTTTTTTTTGGGTATGTCTTTTTTGAAAGTTTAAACTAGGTGTTTCATATATTTAAGAACTGCCTAGTTGTAAAAAGAGTTCTAACCTTTTGAAATGGATTTCTTGGCATCTATGGCATGTCATAGACTAGAACTAGTAACTTAGCATCAGTAGTGACATGTTGAAGCAAAAATTTCAGAGTCTTGCTTCTTGGTGTTGTGTGAAACTGTACACTGCTAGTTTTGCAATTCAGAACAAGTTTGCTTGTAGGGTGTGTTCAATGACACTAATCTGTTTAATGGTACATACATACAGGAACTGATTTATGGTCAGAGAAATTGAATACTATTAATCATTGCATTTATGAATCAGGTATTTCTGCTGGGGGCGATTGCCAAGCTTGGAGCAACTATTGCAACCTATCCATTGCTAGTAGTGAAGGTGGCACACTGAATCTTGTGAACCCATGTGAAATGTTCCCCCTGTGGCAATTATTTTCAGAGGAAAGGAAAAATCTTTGTGAAATGAAATCTAAACATCTTAGCTCAAATATGTTCCCAAAAAATATTCAAGCTTTTTTTTCTGTTAAGAGTTCACTTTCTCTAGAGTTTATTTGAATCATCCCCAAATACTCTAGTTTCTTGTATTGTCCAGCTCAGAAACAGATGGATACGAACTGGATGTGTGCTTCATATCTTTTAAGGTCTTGTCCTTTCTGTTGTAGAGTCGATTTTTGTCTAGGGTTTAATGAATCATCCCTAGAAACTCTACTTTTTTGAAATATCCATGTCACAAACACAACACAGAGAATAAAATAGGTGTTTTTTTGCATAAACAGTATCCTGTTTTCTTTAATCTAGCAGTGTCTCTCTACTTGTCACCCATCAGAAATGTATCTATGACTTGGAATATTTGTAATATCTTATCAGTCAAGAAATTATTTACCATGGCAATCAAGTCCACAGTCAGAACAGGTAAATAAGTGAATTGATACACAAGTAGTGCATGAATGCAGCTTGGTTTCTGAAAATTGCGGCATTAAGGGAGTTGGTATAATTTATTGGATCCTTGTTCTGCCAAAAAGTGCAAAATAGAAATGTGTATTAGGGCACCTGTATTTATCCAGGCTTCTTTTCAGAATCAATCTCAAGGTTGACAATTTGGTTTGACCTTATTCAAACAATTGTATTCTATGTGACTTGACAGTCAAGACTTCAGGCGAAGCAGATTGACGGGGATAAATCACATCAATACTCTGGTAAAATTCCAGTCTTAATGCAAACCAGTGTTATCTTTAAATATGCAAGCCAATATATTCTCATGCAAGGTTTTTATAGGTTCTAGTTTTGGACACTTCCAGTGGTGTAGTTTTCATGAGCACAGGGAGTTTTTGGATCTTTCCCCACGACAGCTTCCCTAGCGTCTACCAAACTTCAACAAAAGAATTGGCTGGCCTAGCAAACTTAGTTCCTTCCTTGGACCCTACTTTATTTATTGAGTGATGCCTTAGTTCTGCTAGTGTTTTGGGTCTGAAATAAAACATCAATACACATCAAACAAAAAGTAGTATCTAGAATAGTTTTCATTTTCTCCATGGTTTACGGATCTCAACTGTAAGGAATGTGAAATCACTATCAATCTCATTGTTTCAGCTGGAATGAAGTAGATTATGCTGCGCAATTTTCAAGTTATTCATTCAGATCAGGACAAGTGCTTAACATCTGATATATTTTCTATGTCAATCTTATTTATGACAAGTTATGAACAATTTACAGGTACAATGGATGCTATATTGAAAGTCATCCGCTTTGAAGGTGTCTCTGGATTCTACAAAGGAATGGGTACAAAAATTCTGCAGAGTGTTTTTGCTGCAGCTGTTTTGTTTATGATCAAAGAAGAGCTGGTAAAGTCAGTCCGACTGTTGGTAGACAAGAATAAAGTGATTGTCAAAAGGTTACAGAATGCTCAAAAAGTACTTGTGGTTAAATAACCAGGGTGATGAAATGGAGGGATCCTTAATTCCCAATGTTGTAAATAATAGAGGACCTCTGAGTTGCCTCTTATTCTTTTGGCAAAGAAAGATACACCACTAGCATTTATAAAGATTCAGCATTCTTTGAAGTTACCTGTCTTGTCCATAATAATCCTCTGAAATTAGAGTTTTACTAGAAATTGTGGTTAACAGTGTGAGTGTTGTAATTCACATATAGTCAATGATTACAAGTAAGCAGGATGCTCAAAAAAATTTACTATCTTACTGCTTAAACTAGAGCTTATTGAAGTGCAAGACGTTAGTCACACAGAGATTATTAGAGTATTAGGTCTGCACAATGGTTATAACCTAGAGCTGGAATTTCTCAGGTATTAGGTGGGCATTCTGGTCATAACTTGGATGTCCATGATATGATTCTTCGAGTGCATATTCTTATTATTTGGCACTGTTCTGCCAACAACAGGTGAATTATCAAATAGGCAACATGCTCAATAGCCTATGCTATTTGAAGATATACTAGGTTTTGCACAGAGAAAACACAGAATATATGGACACGGTTGAAACACTGCATTAAACGCCAACCCTAAACACGAAATGCAAAACGGCATAATAGCATTGACAAGTATTGAGATGGTGTCCTCCAAGTGAATCATTTCTATTCCAAAGAGTGAAAGGTAATGACAGGACAATGTTTTTACTCATGTTGGCCTTTCGCTTAGGACAGTCAGGGTACATATGTATTATGTTACATTAGGTCATCTTGTTGGTACATTCCCTACTTTCCTTCTTCCTTAAGTCTTTGTCTGACTTGTATTTCTTGAACTGAGGCTTGTTGAGGTGTAAGCAAGCTTGGATGGTATATAGGTTGGGTTGAATACAGAAGCTTGGCTTTGAGGAGTAAATATTTCTAGCAAGTTGAAAGGAAATATGATGGATTTAAAAAGAAAAAGAAAAAGGAAGACTAGCTTAAAAGAAGTAGAAAAAGAGAACTTTTGGCTTACAAGAGTAGGCTTTGTAGCAAGGTAAGGAAAATAGGATAAATTTATGGATGGAGAATATGGGTATAGGAGCTGGTTTTGATCTTTGAGTAGGTGGATAAAGCAAGATATGGTAAAGGAATTTGCAAGGAGAAAGACAAGATGAAGGTTTACAATTACAACCCTCAATCTCTCCTCTCTCCTCTCTCCTCTATATCTTCTCACTCTCCTCCTATAGGAGTTGGTTTTGATCTTGGAGAAGGTGGATAAAGCAAGATATGGTAAAGGAATTTGCAAAGAGAAAGACAAAGTGAAGGTTTACAATCACAACCCTCAATCTCTCCTCTCTATATCTTTTCACTTTCTTCTCTTATGTTGCTCTCTATATCTCACTTTAGTTTTTATACTCTATTTCTATTGTACTCTCTCCCCACCTCATACTCTCACACTCTTTTACTCTCTTGCTCTATTTTTTTTCTTCTCTTACTACCTTGTCTATCCCTCCTCCCCTTCGTGTGTGTGTGTGTGTGTGGCAACAATGTTCTTAGATGGATGACATATAAGTATCTCTTTAAGCCTTGAAGGCTCGGCTTTCATAGCAATTGCTCTCATCTCATCTGTTAATGCTCTTTGAGTCTGTTGGGCTTTGTTCATCGATTGATCATAGCACTTTAGAAGAATTTGCATCGCTATCAAGCAAGGCACACAACATTTTATGCAGTGGATAACATCAAGGATTAAGATGATGGCGATGATGTCATGGAGATGATGATTGGGTCGAATCAGATGATGAGAAATATGTTTTTGCTAATGAGGATGATATCGATGAGGACTGTGTTGAATGAACAAAGGGAAGATATTTTGTTTCTAAAGTTTTATTAAATTATTTATGACTAAGGTTGTTACATCCTCTTCCCCTTGGACAAATCATGATGTCTTATTCTTGACAAAAACTAGGAATATTATTTATATATGGCTTCCTTGTCAATCCATGTGGCATCCTCTTTAGGATAGTCTTTCCACTAGGTGAGGTATTTCCTTAAAGTTTGAGTTCTAAGGATCTTCTCCTTTACATCAAGTATTCTCTCAAGTTATAGCTTAATGACTCCTTGGCTCTGCATTACAATCTATTGATAATCTCTTATTTGATTAATATTGTGTACATAAGTCTTTAGTAGATTGACATGGAAAACATTGTGGAGTTTTAAGTGCTTGGGAAGTTGCAACTTCTATACATTGGTCCTTAGGCTCGTGAGGGTCTTGTAAGGTCCACAATATCTTGGGCTTAGTTTCTTAGATTCACCCAATGGTAGAGTGAGCTCTTCTTTGGATAGACACAGAGAAAGACACCATATCTTCTTTTTTGAAGATCTATTCTTGTCTTCCAAGATTAGTGTAGCCTTTTTGATGATCCTTGATAGCATGGATATCCTATCTTATAGCCTTAACTTGCTTACACATCGCCTTTAGCATCTTCTTGGAGGCTTTTACCATTAGTGTTGGATTAGAGAAGTTGAGCACAGTGAGATAGTCTTGTCCATACAAGGCGTGAAATGGAGTTATCTTAATGGTTTGGTGGTAAGAGATATTGTAAGCAAATTCCACTAAGGATAGGTATTGCAATGGTATGCCCTTGGGATGTCCTCTGTGTCCTAATTGATTCACTTTGTTTGGCCATTAGTTTGTGCATGATATGCTGCACTAAAGCCTAGTTGCATACCAATAGCTTCAAATAAGCTTTTCCAAAATTGAGAAGTAAAGAGGGAATCTTGATGTTGATGATTCTTTTTGGCAACCCATGAAGTCTAAAGATTTTCTCGACAAACAATCTTGCGATGTTTGAAGCCTTGTAGTTTATCTTGAATGGAATAAAAGCAACCTTTGTTAACTTGTCCACAATCAACATGATAGAGTTATATCCTCCTTGGATCAAAGGTAAACCTACCAGGAAATCCATGCTAATGAATATCCACTTCATCTGAGGAATATCAAGAGGTTGAAGTTGGCATGGCATTTTAACATGGTCTACTTTTACTCTTTGTAGTTTCGGCGTTTAGTTATATACTTAAGTACATCACCTTTGAACTTCTACTAGTTAGTAGCGATAACTCTTCCTAATTTTGTAGAGTGTCTTTGCATAGCCAAGATGTCCTAAAAATGGAGAATCATATGCTCCCTAGAGTATCTAAGTTTTTAAGCTCATAGCTAGAAGGAATGCATAATCTTTTCTTGAAGTACAAAAGCTCTTCCTCGATAGATAAATCTTGGTATACTTGAGGTTTGATTTAGGAACTTGATCTTTTAGTTGCAATTTCTTCCTTAACTATTGATACTTAGGTTCTTTATAGCTTCTTTTTTGCCATTTGGATGATGGGATTACTCAGCATTGACATTATAGCAACTAGTGATTTTGCCCTTGAGGGCTCTTCTACAATGAGAATATTAAGGAATGCCTTGTGGCTTAAAGAATTCACAACTATATTCTCCTTGGTTGGCATGCATTTAAATTTGAAGTCATACTCTTGTAGGACTTCAATCCACCTTTGTTGTCTCACGTTTAGGTCCAGATGTGAGTAAAGATTCATTGAGACTTTTGTGATTTGTTACCAAGGCAAATTTCTTACCAAGCAGATAATGTCTCCACAACTTAAAGAGTGTGGATTAGAGCTAACAACTCTAAGTCGCAACTAGCATAGTTTCCTTTATGACTGTTTAGATCCCTTGAGGAATAAGCAATTGGGTGTCTCTCTTGCATACACACACTACCTAATGCATGAGAGCTTGCATCTATCACAAACTCAAATGCACCTCAAATGCTTGATTTAGGTTTGGAAGCTTCAAAATGGGAGGAGTCACTTGACCAACTAGTTTGCTTGGTTGGAGTACATACTATGTAGGTTTACTTCTTTAGCAAGTCTATAAGAGATGCAGTGATCAAGGCATAGTCCTTGATAAAAACTTAGTACTATTCGGTCAAACCTAAGAAGCTGCACACTTCTTTGATTGATGTTGGGGGTGGTCATTCTTATATATCCTTAACTTTGGTAGGATCTACAACACATCCTTCTTCTGGCACTTTTAACCCAAGGATTTCAATCTGCCTTTTGAAGAACACACTTTTTCTTCTCAGTATAAAGCTTGTGCACCCTCATTATTTCAAGAACAATGTAGAGTTCTGGCTCATATTTTCCATGTTTCTTTGAATAGGCCAAAATATTGTCAAAGAAGACAAGAATGAAATCATCAAGATAAGGCTAGAAGATGTCTTGCATTAATTTGTTGAAGGTTATAAGAGCATTGCTTAGTCCGTAAGACATAACTATGAACTCATAGTGGCCACACCTAGTTTTGGGAATGTCCTCTTCTTTTATACTTATTTGATAGCACTCGAGATCTTTGAAAATATATTTGCTCCTTGAAGTCGATCAAGTAACCCGCCAATCTTAGGGATTGGATACTTGTTCTTAATTGTGACTTGATTTAGCCTGCAGTATAGTCAATGCAAAGATGAAGAGTTTCGTCTTTCTTTTATTGAAATAGAATTGGAGATCATCATGGCATTGAATTGTTGGGTCAATCTAGTAGTTGCTTGAGTTTTTCTTTCAACTTGATAGCTTTGAGGATAGAAATTCGATATTGCATTTTTGCAACTGGAGCAATTATGGAAACTAACTTAATTTCATGGTCAACTTCCCTTGGATGTGGAAGTTTGGTTAGTTATTCTGAAAAAGTTTATGTATACTCCTTTATCCACAAGGTTTCTAATTCATTATCCTCACTAATTTTATTGAGTTTGAGTAAGTACATAGGTAATTCCTTTCTTAGCCTTTACACTATTCTTGAAGCTTTAGCCAATAGGATTTTTGGCTTTCTAGCTTTGCCTTGGATTATTACTTGATTAGCCAGTCCATTCTTAGCAAGCATTCATAAGCACCCAAGCCCATGACATGAAACCTTATGCTGGTGGGCTCATTGCCTAGATCAAGCTCTACATTTCTAGTTTACTGTGAAGATACAACTTCCTTTTCATTTGCTAACTCCACCAAGAGTTTATATGTTGGTGCAATCTCTATGCCTAATTTTTGTGTAAATTTTGGAGAAATAAAGGAATGAGTATGTCTGTAGTTTGTCAACATTTGGAAGGGTTTACCTTTATGGTTTGGGTTGGTGTTTGGATCACTAAGAATTGATGGTTTGGTCCCTTCTTAGTAAGAGTGACATGAATCATCCCTCTTTCCATCTCTCCTTCCATTGAGGGCACTTCTTCTTTCTCTCTTATGATAGTTATTGTAGTAGCTCTTCCTCTTTTTCTTGTCTATCTATTTTTGCCAATGAATGAGCACGTCTGTAATTTGTCAACATTTGGAAGGGTCTACCTTGATGGTTTGGGTTGGTGTTTGGATCACTGAGAATTGATGGTTTGATCCCTTCTTATTAAGAGTGACACAAATAATCCTTCTTTCCATATTGACTTTCATTGAGGGCTCTTCTCTCATATGATAGTTACTGTAGCAGCTCTTCCTCTTCCTCTTGCCTCCCTATTTTAGCCATGAAATTGTCCTTGTTGAGGTGGTTGGTTTAGTATGGGACACTGTCTTTTATAGTGGCCCAATTTATTGGAATGGAAACACTTTTAATTACCTTTGTTTTGATTTATTTGAATGAAGGTGCCAGTTGTATTAACATTGGCCTTCTTCCTTGCATAAAATTGCTATCATCATTGTGCTCTCTTAATAAAGATGTGAGGTCCTTTATTGGTGGGCAATCATAGACCCCAATATCTTACGTTCCTTGATTGTGCTTGGAGACTAAGTGGTTTAGCTCTTATCAAGGCATTTTGAAGATCTGTGGGGTGTATGGCTTCTAATTAAGTGTTCAAGGGAGGATTTAGATCTTGATAAAACTTGGCTACTTGTTGGGTGATATTCTTTTGAAGAGTTACAAATCGGGAGTAATATGCTTCCAGGCTCAACCTTATGAGTTTCCATGCTGCAACAATCTCAAGACTCCATTGTCTTTATACCACTTTTTCCACTAGTAGAGCTTTTAGCTCGGCTAGCATGGCCTAGTTAGGTGTGCTTATTCGTGCAGCTCGAAAATAATCTTCCATAGATCCAATCCACACTTCAACTTCATGTCCTTATCCTTCCCATTAAATTAGGGAGGTTTTATTTTCTTGAGAAGGGATTTCTTCTCTTATAGTTTGATAGGATCATTGATAGTTCGAATGTCCTGATTGACAATGTGCAAGAACTAGTTTAATACGCATGTATAAAGCTTACTCACGTGTTTAAGATTTTCTATAAGGATATGGAGCCCCAAGAGAAACACCAGGAAAACAAAGAAACTACTGCAAGAAAATCTATATTGTCACACTAATAAGTATGTTCTTCATACTTTAGTCAACCACGATAAGAAAAAGAATACCAAGAACAACCAATCTTCACTCATCATCATACAGTGAATCTCCCATGAATTTGTCATAACAAATCTTCAACATATTCTTCATAGAAGCCATCAAAGAACCAAAAGAGTACAAATAAATGCTTAACTATGAAAGGAAATCATCATATAGTATTCATATATCATCATCTTCATAGTCTTCATGGTATTTCTCTTAATCTCTCTCATGTCGATACAATGTTTCTTCATAGAAATTGACACTCTCTCATACACCATCTCTCTCATAGATGTTCTCTCTCAATAGAACATGAGAATAATAAAGAATTACACTTGATTATCCTCTCTTGATTGTGGATATCCCTCCCAAGAGATATGCCTGATATGAGGAGGTACCAAAGCTGCTACAGTGTTCCTTGAGAGCTCATCAATGTCATTGTCACTTTAGTCTTTAGTTCAAGTCTTCAATATCTATTTCTTCCACTTTTTCAAGCTAATAAAAGCTTCTATTCTTCTCTTTCCAAGATTAGAAAACATCCCCAAGCTAAACATCCATCAAACAGAAGACTTATAGAAGCATACATAAGGCAACAAAAGGCTTACAGAAGCTCAACAATACACTATAGAAGGCCTATAGAAGGCATAAAAACCATATCACTTAAAGAAAAACCAACTTAACCCATCAAAGACCATCCAACACACACTCTCTCAATCTTTTCTCAACCATTCATTCACAATTGTAACCTCTCAAATGGAAAGAAGACAGATCAAAATAGACCTATTAGAATCAAACAAATACACAATAGAACCAATCATCACATTATAACTCAACTAAAAACCATCACAATATTCTCAAACCTACAAAATCCATTCCAACACACTTGAAAATACTTTCAAACCATCCAAAAACCAATCAATCAACCATAATATCAGACAAGAATTACCCAAAATTGAACAAAAAATAACTAAAAATACAATCATTTCTACTCTCAATATATCCCTACACTTAATTAGGGAGCGTCCTCCATGACCTTGGAAAAAGAGAATAAAAGCTCCAAAATAATCATCTTCAATCATTAACTCTAGCTCGAATAAATCTACGATCCCCATCAATTGGGCATATTGATGCATAGGCTTTATTCGAACAAAGGCTTCAAATACCTTCAATTGGACATATTGATTATTCGAACAAATAATCTCGAATAAAGCCTATGCATGTATGCCAATTATAAAGCAAAATAAATAGCCAATCTAACTAAAGGATTAGTAGATTGATGATTTATTTGGGAAAATTGCAAATAACTATGATAATCTTGTATAGAAATCTTCCATATCCCTTGAATGACAAGCCAATTGATATGAGGAAACATCAACTAATTAGTCTGACTCCATCCTCTACGTCTAGATATATGCAAATCAAAACCTAAGTGGCTACTAACCAATTGAGGTGGATCAAGAATGAAAGATGTAGAAGAAGGGAGGAGGAGGTGAAAAAACATGATCTACAATAAACAAGCGATGAGTAAAAACAAGGATTTGGGGATTTGATTGAGGTTGAAAAAGAAAAGGAGGGATAATATGGGGAGTCCATTGAAGTATGGAAAAATAATAATAAAATCTATGGGCCATCTATTGATAATAAATGAGTGAAGGTAATGATGGACCTAAAATAGATCAATGTAAGCTTCAAAGAAGGATGTGTCAAAAGGAGATTGTGTAGAGATATGGGCTAAAAGATCCTCCCTTAGTTGGTTACCATTCTATAAATGTGCATAGGCTTTTAATTGTCAAAGATTCAAGGCAACATAATCTATCATTGGATGCTAACAGGGCACTTAGACACTTTGGATGAATAATCTTGGAAAGTCTCATCTATACTTATCTCCAGACATTGAACATATATCCCACATACCAATACAAATCCTCATCCTCCAGAATCACAAGATCACTTTGAATATACATGTAAGCCATTAGCATGGTGTCAGGTATGACAAAGGCTTCAAATACCATCCTAACTACTTTCACAAGGAGATTAGAGGACCAAGTACCACTCCAACCATCCTCAGGAGGACACAAATCCATGGTGGACAACTTCATATAAAAGGCCAGCTTTTATTGTGATACCGTACATATATAAGGAGTGATTAGATAGAATATATTCCACAAATTGCTCAAACCAGGTCCACAAAAGTTCCATTCTAGGTTGTAGCTTCTCCACCTTAGCTTGAAATAGTGGACATAGTATCGCACTATGTTGGAGAGCAACCAAGTCCATTTCTGACAAAGAAGGCACTAGGGGCACATTGAGACCTGGTGGAACAGAGTGTAACTGAGCCAATTGTTCTTTCAACTCCTTGATCAGAGTATTTTGACTATCAATTGTGGAGTTTGCTAATTGTAACTCTACTGCATGTGCAACAATTAAGGCTTGGAACTCCTAATTTTCATTAGTAAGACAATCTATTTCCTCAGTAGTAACAGTAGCTACTTCAGTTTTTGCTTTCGTTAATTGGGCTTGCAAGGAGAATAGCTCCACTCTCTCTAGGCTTCTAACAATTTAGTTTTCTCCTCCATTTGTTTGAATAGATTAGATAGGGTTTCTTTGGTAAAGGCAAGCTTTGTGGTGGCCTTGCATAACTCCTCCTTGGACTATTGTATCCCCTCATGAAAAGAAAATATAATCGATGAATACAAGTAGTAACTGAAATTTCTATGGAGCTTTGAATATCCTTACACAAGAAAGAAATGACATCTCTTGTTACCAAGCAGTGCAAAGAAGGAACTGATATTTCTATATTACCATCTCTGTGTGCCCTAAACAAATTGTAGATGTAAGGCATGCATGAAGAGCACTTCCTAATGTAGTAGGGATTGACACTTGAACTAAAACAGCTTCAACCACTACTTTCTTTGGATGACTAGAGGAGGAGAAGATTGGATTGGGTTCACGATCTTATGAAGGAGGAGGAGGATCCATTGGAAGGGTTTTAGAAGATGGTGGAATTTCCTTGGCAGGGTTAGAGTATGTTAGAAAAGCATACAAATATGACCCATATGTGACAATGGTTACACTACCCCTAGTGACCTTGATAGAATGTTGATCCATATTTGTACAAAGATACGGACTAGGAGACTGTGTCACCCACACTCCCACATAGTGCGTTCATTGAATTAGTGATCAATGAGAAGTGAGGAGCTTTAATTTTAATTTTCAATGGATTTTACAAAGTTTATTGTTAATGGGTGTAATTTTTATAGGTGATAAACCTTAGAAAAGAAAACAACGGCTCCTTAATTACCCATTACAACATTTATTAAATGATCGGTGCATCAAGCACAACCCATGATTGCGATCTCAACTTGTAGGGTCTCTAAATGTAAATTCATTCTTAAAAATTATTGTGTGTATAGTACTTTTTGGCCAGCACGTGCATGAGTGGCGGTTGGTTTCTTGTATTAGAAATTACGATGTGTGTGTTTGGCCCATGAAGCATGTGTAATGCAAATGACTATTTTATTTTATTTTATTTTAATGGTGTGTTGGACATGTATGTACATGAAAAATATGATTAGTTGGATTTATTTTACGAGTTAAATATACTTTATCGTGTACAAAAAAAAGAAAAATTGAATGCGTACACTAAAATCAATGGCCACGTCCATGAAAGAAACCAAAATGCAATCCAGCCACCCAGTTTGAAAGTTGACAGTATGAGGGTAGAGACAAAGCATGCTATGTATTTTTGTCTAATTTAATTTTATTATTGTTTAATTTTTAAGAAATTTGTGTAATTTTTATTTTGTAAGGTTTAAAATTATAAATGGAAAATTTAGAGATTTTATTAGTTTTTTTTCATATTTTTGGGTCATTTTTGATTATTTTTTGAATTTTAATGAAAATTTTAAGTGTTTAGTGGGATTTTCTAAAATTTTTATTTTTTTCATTTTCAAATAATAATTTTTATCCAATTTTTATGGTTATATTTTCATTTTTTCACTATTTTAAAGTAATTTTTTAATTTTATTTGATTTTTACTTTTTATTCTAAATTTGTTGTGAATTATTTATTAATTTTTATTTAAAGGTTTTCAACAATTTTAAATTGGTGGGAAGACAGGTACCATGGCTTGCCATGCTGTGCATGTTCATCTGCAATGAGCCGTGTGGTACACGGGACCAAACCCCACGCAGATCCTTGCGTGTGATCACGGACTTACAAAAACCAAAGTGGAAGCTGATGCATAAATAACAATTGAAAAGATGGCGCTATGGGGGGAAGAGATTGTGGTGGTGGTGTCATTGTCGACATGAATGTATGGGTGTTTGTGGGTTTCAGTGGCGTATGTGGAGGTGGGGATGTGGGCTAGAGAAGGAAAATCGGGGGGTAGGGGGGAATTTGGTGGGGAGTAGTGGGAATGCGGTTTATGGGGGGGGCAAGAACGAGGGGGGGGGGGGGGGGGGGAACATTGGTGGCGGGGTGGTCTATACAGGGGCATAGGCGGTGGGGTCTTGGCAAAAATCAGTGGGGCACGGGCAGCGGGGTCATAGCGACGACCAAGGCTGTGGGTGTGGTGGCACAATAGGTGGCCGATAGAGCACCAGAGCTGGGATGGCTTGGCGCAGGGAGCACCGATAGTGAGCCATCATAGGGAGGAGGAGTGAGTGAGAGAGAGGATGAGTAAGAGGAGGGGGAAGAAGCGGGAGGAGGAGGAAGAGAAGAGGGAGGGAAGAAGAAGAAGGAGGAAAGTGCAGAAGAAGAAGGAGAAAGAGAAGAAGAAGATGGAGGAAGGGAGGGCGAGAGAGAAGAAGAAGAAAAAGAAGAAGAAAGAAGGAGCGAAGGAGGAAAGAACCATTGGGGGAGGGGGGGTTTTCTCTTTTACCCTCCTTTTTTTCCTTCCTTTTTGGTAGTGTTTTTGTTTGGTTTTTATTTTTCTTGTAAATAATGAACTATGGTGGCACCCGGTCCCATGCACGAGCGTGGGGTGGGGTAAAAAAAATTTGAACTGCCAAGATTAGAAGAGAGTGGGTAGAGCATGGGCGAGGGCCAGATGTGACATGTCAGACTAGTTGGCGCACGTCATGAGATAAAAAGCAAGAGTTCACATGGCACACGAGAACGTCGACAAATGTAAAAACACGAAAAAATAATTGGGGATCAACCGGGTGTTGGATGAAGAATAAAAAAAAAGAAAAAATAGGCAGGATAACTACGAGAAACATGAAGGACAACTCAACAATGCTTCTAGTGGCAAAAAGAAGCGTTCACATGGAAAAATGTTGAAAAATGTATATGAAAACTAATAACAGAAAATCCATTTGCCGAAACAAAAGGCAATAAGAAGGAAAAATGTCTAGTAGGAGATGACAGATAGGGCTATTGTAGAATACAACACTCAGCTTATTAGCCACTAATGTTAGAATGATAGAGCAGTCTCTCAACCCATAGCTCATGTCACTCAGAGAGGGATAAAGGGAACCTATATCTCACATTCGATTTAGAAATTAACAAGAGAGATGGCTTATAGGAAGTATGCCAATGTGCACAATTGATGGTGTATTAGTGAGTCCCACCCCATTTGGCATAGGTACAAGAAGAAAGGCCAGAGAGCCTTATAGTGCAGTAGTGCACAGAACAAAGTGACGTATTCTGATGTGGTAACAGAGGCCGATCCACAGTATGTACATAGGAAAATGTGAACATACAATATCCCTAGTGTCAGAATGTCCCTCAAACTTCATCACTCAATTGATTGAAAAGAAGATTGCTCACGCTCAGCCCCTTTGTCTCACACTCTATTGGTAGATATAAGAGGGCAACCTATTTCCATACACTCATTGATGTAATCCTATTTGCCACTTGTGCAAAGGTTTGTATGCCTTGTATGTAGTTGATGGTGTAATCATGCATTTTTCCATGTGTCGGTATATAGTGCGAGAAGGAAGGCCAGTGAGTCCGTGCATGCAATGCTCCACTCACACATATTACCTCTTATTTGAATTAAAGGGTAGAGATTGGTCACTTACTCCACCCTCTGTCTCATGCTTTGTTGATAG
Organism: Lygodium microphyllum; assembly: GCF_053477565.2. Lineage (NCBI taxonomy): Eukaryota > Viridiplantae > Streptophyta > Polypodiopsida > Schizaeales > Lygodiaceae > Lygodium > Lygodium microphyllum. The sequence goes on from NC_141146.1 coordinate 110,936,808, forward strand.
ATACAGAGGGCAACCTATACTCACATCCCCATTTGATTAGGATGAATGCATGCATGACTTACCAAGGGGTTGTCCATGAAGATGAGCTTTGTCTTGTTGATGATGCTAAATAGTGTTGATGGAGAGGCATTCCTAGGGAGGTAGCCAATATATCATGAACTTGGTTTAAATGTAGGCACTTTTATTTTTTGGAGGAGTCAGACACTTTGCAAAGTGATAGAACACAGTGCATAAAGGGAGGCAACTTCGGAATATTGCACCTTGGAGAGTTCGACCAATGAATTATGTTAACCCCAAGACGAGATGGCGAAAAATGCGAAAAATGAAGGAAAAAGCAAAAAAAGCGTGGAAGAAGAGCAAAGACACGCAGGCGACCTCTAAAGGCTAAGCCGAGACCAAAGGCGCGATTTTAAATGAAAGGCGCCTCAAAAAACTTGGAAAACTCTTGTAAAAGAGCGCCAGGCTCCCTCTTGTACCAATTGTAAAATATTAGATGGGCATAGGCTAGAGGCATAAGGATAAAAGAGGGACATGGAAAAAGGACCTTGCCACAATGACCGGTCATGTAAAAAAGGGGATGGGAGCCCATGGGATTTTAGGGTTTGTATATAAAGTTCAAAAAGTGAATGGAAACTCATTCTTTGGGTGTGTGGCAAAATGAGTCTTCATCTTCTTCTCTTCTTCTCTCCTTCTTGCTTGTGTGTGCTCTTGAGAGAGGGAGTGTGAGAGTGAGGGAGTGAGTGTGTGGGAGTGAGGGATCAAGAGGGTGAAGCTCTTCACCATCTCCTCTTCTCTTCTTCTCTTCTTTTCTCTTCTCTTCTCTTGTGCACATAGCTATGGAGGATGGAGCTTGGAGATGGAGGAGGATTGAGGATGCTTGAGCTAGCATCGAGAATCGTGGAGCTACCAAGGTGTGCAAGAGGAGGCTACTCGCATTGGCATCAATGTAAGCTCACTACACTCGTAGGATCGATGACACGTCGGCTAGGTGAGAGATAGCCATTAGAGCTCGTTTGAAATGCTTGAAACAATAAGCGGTCAGTGGGTCTTGGCGGTTGAGCGAAAGCTCCCACATTTTGGTTCCATTGCCGGGACCAATGGATTCAAGCTTGAGCAGTTGCACGCCTCATATCGAGCATCGAAGTAGGGGATTCATCCTCGAAACGGAGCTTGAGATAGGTAGGAAGTTTGGGTGCTTTTGATCTTCAAAACAAGTAAGTATTTTGGGATATTTTGGTTGTTTGATGATTGGAAAGCGTAGAGAATCTATTTCAGCTTTTTGCCTTTGATATTTTTTGCATCTAGCGTAGGCTAGAATTAGGAAATTGAACCGGAGAAGGGTAGGGTTTACTGTTTCAAAACAGGGCAAAAATTGTACAAAATGGGTAAAATGCTCGCTAGTGATGCCTAAGATCGGCAAGTGAGTGATTGGGGGCCTCAACGCCACACTTGGGAAGGGGTATAAGAGCCAGGAGGCCAAGGGAAAGCTCATTTGTGCCATTTCAGTGAGAGAGAGAGAAAGAGAGAGAGATAGAGAGCTCCAGCCTATATCGATTCGATCGCATCACCGACGCACTTACATCTACTCCCCTAGATAGGATCTGGAAGTGCATGGCCATGGTGCTGGCCTACATCTGGTAAATCGATCAAAATCGTGTTCGTGCGGGTTACGCGTGCCGCATTCGGCCCGTCCGAGTGGCCTTTCTTGGGCCGAGTCCCAGAATCGGCTCTCGGCCCTGGCCCTTGGCCATCCGAATCCAAACCGTCCGAGTGAACCCATTCGGCCCGTCTGAGTCAAATTTTTTTGCCACATGGCACATTCGACCTCGACCCATCCGAATGACCCGTCCGAGCCTCAAATTCGGCCCTCGGCCACTTTCCACATTCGGTCCTCGGCCCAAGTGCCATTTGGCCCGTCTGAGTCATCTTGTCTGAATTCCCCATTCGACCGTCCGAATCAAAACCGTACAAGTCTAACCCTGAAATTCGGCCCTCTGCACTGTGCCTCGGCCCGTCCGAGTGACCTACTCGGACCCTGCAATTCGGACCAGTTGGTCCGAGTGTAACTTTTTAGCAAAATTTTCAGAAATTTGACCTGACCCGGTAAATATGCAGCATCGCAAATTGTTGAAACCCTTCGAGCGCTCAGAACTTGATTCTGGCATGCGTAATAGGAGAAATTGTAATGCGCAGCCGCTTGGCAGCTAGAAGTGGGCAGTTGCGAGACCCAAGGTCTTAGACGCGAACCACTGAGCTGTAAAACTTGATTGACCGAAAACGAACAAGGCGACATACGAGAAAACCCTAAAACCTTGACAAAACGGCTAGAAAATGGATCTACAAGCCTATCAAGCCCGAAACAAGTGAGAGTGTGTAAGACGCTGAGGAATTGCTTGCTGCACTCACATTGAATTTTCACACTTGAAGTACACTTAAGAAAGCTGAAAGCCTGATTGAGCACAAGTGCACAAGGAACGACACACACACTGAGTAATCGCAAATTGAAGTTTGTATTCAATAACCAAAGGAACTCACTTAAATAAACCACTCAAGGAACCCACCAATAGTAGAGGACCCAAGACATAGACAAACCATCAAAGTGTAGATTAGGACCAAGCAAGGGGTGCCAACGACGTGGATTTAACAAGTCTACTGAACCTGATCGACAGCTTAGTGGAGCAAGACAACTCAACAATGGCAGAGGAAATTTCAGACCGCGGGTCTAATGAGGAACTCGATTTGAACGTCTTCCCAAATGCTATTCAGCAGTTGGTGAGCAGTTACGATACGTAGGCCTGGTACGAGCACCGCGGCAGGATAGCAGACGCAATCACCACAGATCTAGAAGACGAGAGAAGGCTAGCCCGCAGAGCATTGCAAAGCATAGCCGAGTACAATAGGGAGCAGCATGCTAGGAGCCAAAGGCAAAGCATAGAGCTGCATGAGGTGCAGCGAGTGCTGAACTTAGCTGGCCGAAACTGAACGAACCATGAGAGAGCACTAGAGGGAGACTTGATGTTGAGCGAGCTTCTCATGAAGCGGCTGCTCGATAATACAGCAGCAAAGCAGAGTGCCACCCCACTAGCAACGTCGCTGCTCGTAGGACTAGGGGTGAACCAAGGCTCAATGAGCCAGTCCAAAATACTAATCATTGCCAAGAAACTCGGCAAGTACTAACCCCATGACGACCCATATAGCTTTGTTGAGCAGTTTGAGCAAGTCTGCAAAGCCAACGGCCTCAACGACCTAACTCAACGCTCGCAAGCATTCGAGCTTTGCCTAGGTGGCAAGGGTAGGACGTGGTACATGAGCCTAGATGCTGTAGAGCGAGCCAACTTCAATGACCTTAAGCATCTCTTCGTCAAGAGATTCGCCGAGCCCGGATACTTCGATAACCTACTAGTACACTTGATGAACATCAAGCAGAAAGAGAAGGAGGACATCCGTGATTACGTGACCCATGTGAGGAGTCTCTTCAAGAGAATCCCTCTAGGTGAGCGACCGACTGAAAGAGCAGTTTCAATTGTATTCATCAGCAGAATTCGAGACGAGGAGTTGTATAAGGCTTTGGCAGGCAATTCAAGCTTGTAGCGAGACGCGGTAGCTAGAGTGTTTGAGAAAGCCATCAGAGTTGATGATCAGTTGAAAGAGCGGAGCTCCAGGAGCTCGAATCTAGAGGAGACCAACTCGCGAAGCTCAGAGAGAACATCAGCCTCTAGTGAGCAATCAATCCCATTATCCCAAGATAAGGGGAAGGCCACCGAGACAGACCAAGGCTTGGATGATGTCAAGATGGAGTTAGCCAAGTTGCAAGACATGTTGAGACGACCAACACGCCCGCACGTCCAATGCGTGTACTGTGGCGGAAACCACTTATCAGCCGAGTGTCAAGACCCTAGGTCAAGTCCTTGTGCTAACTGTGGTAGGTTTGGCCATGACGTCGCGCAATGCAGATTACCAAGAAGACTTCTATACTCGCAACCCTATGGCCAGCCTTACCTAGCGAATAGGCCGCAGCCATTCTTCGGAAGGGGGGCCCCTTTGGCTCTTCCCACGCTTAACGATATGAAACCAGCCATCCCTAGAATGGACATAAACCCTACATGCGTTCCTAGACCGCCTGGTCCTTACGTGACCCATCCACCGAGCGACGCTCCAGTCCACTACGTGGAGGAGCTGAATGAGGAAGAGACCTACATATACCCTTACGTCTCGCACGACGACAAGGGAAACGCGGTCCTCATGGATTATCGACCCGTGTCGGTGATGGCGTTAGGAAGGGGACGAGGTAGGGGCCTAGGAGGGCAGACGCATGATCCAGTCACCTGTTGGACTTGTGGTCACCCCGGTCATGTCTCATCACACTGCCCTGAAAGAGAGCAGCAAAACAGAGACAAGGCTGACCAAAGGTACGCAGAGTGCAGAATCACCCATCTTTTCGTAGATTGCCCAAAGCAAAAGCCATCCTCTAGCTCAACCAACGTACCATTTGTCCCATTGGGACTGTTTGGTGTCGAAAACCTCGATGGGGAGGCCACACCTATCCCATTGCGGGTCATGACCTGAGCCCAAACGAAGCATGCTGGCATCTCTCTGCCAGGACCTAGCAATCTTGACGCAACCACGATAAGGAAGAAAAGCCACAGGCAGAAAAAGAAGAGATCGGAAGCTAAAGTCGCACTAAAAACCGAGAGTGCTACGACTTTGCTTGCTGGAAAGAAGGTTTTAGACGCAGAGGCAAAGACTTCAGCCCCTAAGACGACCGAAAAGGGAAGTGCTAAGGTAGGAGAATACTCACATCCAAAGTGACAGTTAGAGGCCATAGAAAAGGTGAAGGAATGGGTGAAGGAGGCTCAAGAGCATCTCAAAGACGCTGAGCCCATCATAGAGGACGAGATCGATGATCTCGCCAGCGTAAGCATGCTAATATCACCGCCTCAACCTAAGTTGGCAGAAGCAACCACGCGACAAGCAGTGCTGCTAAGACCAAGCCTTGACGCGACATAGCCGCAGATCAGTAGCGGCCATTGGCCCGGACAATCTAGGTTAGGGGAAGGACGAGTATCCAACAATCTCCTGACCACGCTAGTGATACACCTGTAACACTTAGCCTGAGAGATCTACTTAGGTAGCATCCTACCCTATGGCAAGATCTTAAGCTCTGGGTCGAAGGGTCACGAGAGCAGGTCACGGCAGACCCCCAAGACCATGATGCAGAAACACAAATACTGAGTTTGACTCTGTACTTTGTGCCTAAATCCTTGCGCATCAATGCCTTTTGGGAAGGTTTCGAGATGCAAGTAGTCTTACCGGTCCTAGCCCTAGGCAACACAACAAGAAAGGGAATTGTAGACACGGGAGCTGGGGTTAGTGTGCTTAGCCATGCAGTGCTTCAGACTTGGGGAAACCCGCCTATCGAAACTGCTAGATTTAATGTCACGTTAGCAAACGGTATGAGAGTGAAGCCGTTCGGGGTACTTAAGAATTGACTAGTGAAGGTCGCAGGTGTCCAGTTCTCTGTTGACTTTATAGTCATGAAGGGAGTGGACTACGATATCTTATTAGGCTGACCCTGGATGCGCAACGCTAGAGTCATCGAAGATTGGGGTAACGGCTTGATCTTCCTTGGCAATAGAGCGGATGCCATAAGGATAGAGATGGACACTTGGAAGACCTCACCAGTCAACCTAGACACCATCTCTGCTATGCTCAAGGGTAACACTCAGGTCAAGAAGTCTTATGGGCCCTTGACCAAGTATATCCCATGCCCAGAGGATGAGCAGGATTGGATGTACATTCTCGCTACAATCGATCTGCCATTCTCAGATCATGAGGCGTATGAGCAAGCGATCAAAACGATCGGCAAGTCTAACGAAGCACTCTCTATACTAGTCTGCATGATGGCAGGAAGCCTTTGTGGAAGGCCTAAGCCTGTCGCCTTCCAAGTACCATCCAACAAAAAGGAACTCCAGGGGCTACCGGAATACCTAACGGACAAGCTAGCTAGCAATCCAGCTGCAAACTTCAAACCAATCCAGGATCTCTTAGAGGAATCCAAGTGGCAATGGACCAAGGTGCACGGTTTAAACCTCATGTATAACTAGGCCCTAGTTCCTGACCAACAACACGAGACATACCAAACCCTAGGAGACGACGAGCAGTTGGATGATAAAGATTCTGGTGACGAATACGAAGATTGCCAATCCTTCAGTGATGAGAGTGAGGGTGAAGTAGATACCGTAGAATACGACAGTGAAAGACAAGAAATTGAGTAGATACAAGTAGACTCCAAGCCGTAGAAAAGGCAGACCTTTAGGGTAGAGCGAGGAGTCATGCGCATGGAATGTGATCGCACTTGGTTGGAACACGTAGGAGCCATAGACCTTAAGCAAGCAGGCCTAGCCCAGCCAGGAACAACATCAGCACTTAGGACTGAATCACCATCTGAACTGCGGCCACCAGGGGAGACTACCTCTTCTAGCGAATACGGAGGGTTTGACTTTGAATCAGAAGTTAGTTCGGACAGTGATCCAGAGATCCCTAGGCCACCCACTACTAGACGTACCAAGGGGGACCTACCCATCCACCTGAGGCACAGACGGTTAAGGCAGGAAAAGGCAAAGCAACCCAGGGATACGCGAACAGAAGAACAACAAAAACCGCAGGATCTCCCTAAACGCTTCACGAAATTTAAAAAAGGGGATAGGGTAGTAGTTTTGTTAGGTGCCAAATGTCAAGGGTAGACAAGCGAACCAATCGAGGGACTAACCAAAGTCAAGGAGGTAGACTTAGCCCAGGAAGGGAAAACACCCCGACCAGTATTCAATACCGATGACTTGACTGATGAAGAAGAAATGAGTCTTGTTGCTCTCTTGCGAGAGTATACGGATGTGTTTGCCTGGTCCTTAGAGGAACTTAAGGGGGTAGATCCGAGTGTCGTGACTCACAACATACCCATGATGCCAGATGCAACACCGGTCAAGCAACGACCGTACCCTTTGAATCCAAAACATGCTCATGCTGTCAAAGAGGAAATTGACAAGCTGATGAGAGCTGGATTCATTTACGAAATTGAGCACACAGACTGGATATCACCCATAGTAATTGTGATGAAGAAGAATGGAAAAATCCGAGTGTGCGTCAATTATAAGAAGGTGAATGCTGCTACGAAGAGGGACAACTATCCATTGCCGTACACCGAGCACATGCTTAAGAGGGCAGTAGGCAAGGAAGCCTATAGTTTTCTGGACGGCTTCTCAAGGTACAACCAGGTGCAAGTGCATCTTGCTGACAGGCACAAGACTGCCTTTGCCACTGAGTGGGGCGTTTTTGCATACATAGTCATGCCCTTCGGGTTGACCAATGCCCCTGCCACTTTCCAACGTCTCATGTGCACCATCTTTAAGGACATGCTTCGCAAGGAGTTAGAAGTCTTTGTCGACGACCTTTGTGTCCATTCGACTTGGATCAAACACTTGGACAAACTCCGTGCAGTCTTTGAGCGGTGTCGCTTATATCGTCTCTCGTTAAACCCCTTAAAGTGCCAGTTTTGGGTAAAGCACGAATGCATTTTAGGACACGTGGTGTCGAAGAATGGCATTGCCACTGACTTCTCGAAGGTCAGGGTTATTGTTGACCTTCCACCCCTAATTAATTACAAGGGAGTTCAATGCTTCTTAGGCCATACAGGGTACTATCGACGGTTTGTACTGAACTATGCGCTGATCGCTAGACCATTGTACAAGCTGTGATTGTCTTTGAGTGGACCATTTTACAAGCTGTTGATTGTCTTCGACTGGACCGAGGCATGCCAATGAGCGTACGAAGAATTGAAAAAGGTTCTAACAATAGCACCAATTCTAGGAGCCCCAGATTGGACCATTACCTTCCACTTGCACATCAATGCTTCTAAGTTTGCTGTGGGGGCAGTGTTGTGCCAACCTGGTGAGCAGAACTTAGATTATCCAGTGAGCTTTGCTAGCAGACAACTCACTGAGGCGGAAATGAACTACTCGACAACAGAAAGAGAGGGATTAGCCATGGTGTTTACTGTGAAGAAATTCTGGCATTATCTATTGGCCACACCCTTCATCTTTTTCGTGGACCATCAAGCCCTGCTCTATTTAGTAAACAAATCTTGTGCTACAGGACGCATAGCTCGATGGCTCCTTCTGCTTCTAGAGTTCGATTTCTCCATGGTAGTACGAAAGGGAAAACAACATTACATGGCTGATCACATGTCACGCATCCCCAAGGGAGAAGTTGTTGGACAAGGCATCGTTGATGAGTTACCCGATGCCCATCTATTCCACCTGTCCAGCGAGAGAGATTTATTTAAGGCTGATCTAATGCCATATTGGGCGGACGACATAGTCCAAGTGCTTGAGCATGGACTACCTGAGCGACCAATAGAAAAAGCCCGACTTAGGCGCTTGATTATGAAGATCCAGCCCTATCAGCTGATTGCAGGCCAACTCTATAGGATGGGCAAGATGGATTGCTGCGTAGATGCGTGTGTGAGCATGAGATGCATGATGTGCTCTAAGAGGCGCACAGCAGCATTGCGGGAGGACACTTTAGCGGAGACACGACATCACAGAAGGTGCTGCAATCTCAACTATGGTGGCCCACGTTTTTCCGAGATGCCACGCGATTTGCCAAGCATTGTGACGAGTGCCAACAGAAAAAAGTCTCGATTCACAAGGATCAAATGGAGTTGACCCCAATTGTTACTCGACAACCCTTCGAAAAATGGGAAATCGACTTCATAGGACCCGTCAGTCCTGTGGCGTAGTACTCACAAGACAAGTACATAATTGTCGCCACGGATTACCTCACAAAATGGGCAGAAGCAAGAGCCAAATGTAAAAACGATGCTAGGACGACTACCAAGTTCTTATGGGAGCAAGTGATCTAGCGATTCGGCTGCCCCATCGAATTGGTTAGTGACCAAGGCACGCACTTTATCAACGAAGTGATAGCGCATCTCCTGTCCACCTTTCTCATTATCCATCCTAAATCATCGCCATACTACCCTCAGGCAAACGATCAGGCAGAATCCACTAATAAGATTTTCGTCAATGTCCTGACCAAAGTAGTCTCAGCCTCATGCATCGACTGGGACAACAAGCTGATGGCAGCTTTGTGGGCCTATCGCACAACTTATAAAATGGCTGTCAGCCAAACCCCCTTTAGGCTTTGACCTATGGAACTGAGGCAATTCTACCATTAGAAATCTTCATTCCTAGCTTGAGAATAGCACTTCAAAAATGATGGGAAGGGAAGGAGACATGGATGCAATGCCTAGTCGAGCTTGAACACCTATCAGAGACTCGTCTTCTAGCCACCCATGCGCTTATCTGTGAGAAAGCCCGACGCAAGAGTTGGTTTGAAAAGCATGTCAAGCAGTGCGAGTTCGAATAGGATGACTTAGTGCTCCTTTACTCAGTTAAGGGGCATAAGCAAAAAATGAAATTCAGAGGTCTTGGACCCTTCAAGGTTCGTGCGATCAGCCGCACAGGCAATGTCGAACTCGAAACCTTAGATGGTGAGGGAATAAGCTTCTTCAATGGCAGTAATGTCAATAAGTACTACCCTCCCACCCATCCTTTGCACGAGCCCCTGATGTTAGAACCGCCTGTCAAAGTACGAGTGGCCACAATCATGGAGATTGATGATGAGGATGAGGAAGCCGTAGAGCCCGCATACCTCCATATAACGGTTACTGCAAAACAAACCTGCGCTTTCAACGCTTTGATCGATGAGGGAGCAGACTTCAATGTCCTAACTCATGATCATTGGACCAAACTTGGCAGACCACCACTTCAGCCCACGAATGCTAAATTAAGCCCATATGGGACCCACCCCTATGCACTCCTCGGCAAGTGCAAAGTAGCCGTTTCTATTGAGTCTAAGACTGTCACAATGATTTTTTATGTGTTGCCAAATGCAAAAGCCGCAGGCACGGAGTTGCTGCTAGGGCACACTTTTAAAAAGCAGACTCACTGCAATATTGATTATGAGTCGCAGCGCATCCACCTCGCAATAGGCAACGTTCGCATTGTCACAGCTTTCAGCAAGGGCTGTGCGACTTCATCACCGTCTGCAAAGTCACCGATAGAATTCTCCATGACCAAATCTACGGAGGGGGGTAGTGCGTGGCCGCCACCTCCCAGCATTTAGGAATCACAGCCCACAGTAGCAAAACATCAGGCTCAACAGCCTAGATTTCAATGGAAGCCCAAACAGCCGCAACCGTCGCCTAGGAGTCGACACTCCTATCCTCGTAGGACCAAAAACTCTAGCCCTAGGAGGCCAAGATGTAGTCACAGAAAGCGCCGCATGATCAAGCAACAATGGGTCCCTAAAGCCCTCTTACATGCGTAAGGCTACTACGAGGGAAATACCTGACTATGGATCCCTAAGGTCCACATGGCCAAAGGCACCATTTATACACCGCCCTCAAGCTTGATCAAACGGCACCCCATAAACCCTCAAAACCACAAGCCACAGTTCTCTCTTGAACCACAACCATCCGCCTCATCCACGCCTAGGCCCAAGAGAGTCCCACAAGCCTATCGGCCCGAACCGCAGGCTGCGTCACAAGAGTCACCACTCGCTGAAGTCAATTTGCCTCCCCAACTCCAACCTGGATGTAGCAGCCCGTCTGTCGTGGTTGCTCCTAATCCACTTAACATCCAAGCGGACAAACCACAAACTCCCAAACTCCCCCCCCCCCCCCCCCCCCCCCAACTGCCCATCTTCATTGTGAAAAGCTCTTGTTCTGTCAAACCTCGACCACCTATCAGCCTTACGCCCTCCTATGAACAAAAATCCTTTCTAGCGTTAGCCGCTGACCTCGCTGAGGACACCAGGGATGACGTGGTGGATTGTATTAAATGACTAGATAACACTTTTGTGTCACTCACGCTAAGCTACGACCGCTTGGACTTAGGTCTATTAGAAGAACCCTTTGCAAAAGAAGTACAAAATATACCTTGCTCTTGGGAAACCTTTGAATTCGCATTCGCAAAAGCTTCTCGCTCCGCTGCTGAATTGATTAACAACGAAATATCCAAGGAGCAAGCCATCAAACAATGCCTTATCACGTCATACGATCCACGAACCACTTCTGCTATCACTGACCAAGAAATCATGGAGTTATCACACCTCGCTGATACTGGATCACCTTTGTTAAGGCAGTGGTACGCTCTTGGGTTGCAATGGGAAGTTGAAGGATGTCACATAATGACTAACACTGAGCAACGCCGCGCCATCAAAAGAGCGGAGTATGATCCCACTTACATCGCGCCCACCTCGTATAGAGTGTTAACCACTCTTTGGGGCCGACCCATGGAAGAACACCTCAAAGGACACCCCTACCTTGATCGCTTGTTGACCGAGGAAGAGCTACACATTGCTAGTCGTGTCGACTCTGGTGACTTCCTCACAGATGTTCTCACATACATCACACACGTGGGAATTTGACCCTTTGATTTGGACCACGTAGCTCAATTGGAATACAATCCAAATTTCTATACTTGGCTCCTTCACAAGTAACTCCTACCCCAACATGCCGAAAGCCCTCGACCTTTTGATCCTCAATCCTAGGAAGGATGCTTCTCAAGATGGAAGGGGAGGGGGTAAGGTGGTAAGGTGAAATGAATTAGATGAGAAATGAATCAAAGGGGATAAATCAAAGTAAAATCAGTGAAAATCATAAACATGTATTATGAAAAACGGATGGGGTAAGAAAATGGGCATGAAAACTTTGAAGTAAAGGGCAACAAGCCCAAGTCTAAAAAGGAAGATCTACATGGCTTCTTAATGAATTCATTCAAAAAATCATAGAGTTTTTCTTTTCCAGCAATTAGCGAATTAATATGTGGAAAGTACTAATGAAAGTTACGTTTATGGAAGGAGCATAAAATGCCGCAGCAAGACCGCACCCATCGACTCCCATTCACAGATGAGGAAAGGGAGTAATACCGCATCCATCTAGAGAACTGTGCCTTCAGCCAGCTCAAATTTCAAACCATCCACAACATAGAAGTTGTGGTGGCCAAGGAGGAAGCAGCCAGGAGGGTGGTTGAACAATGCAACCTCACGAGGTATCTTGAAAAGTTCTTGCAGGAGCCGGACCACCTGAAGTGCGTGGAGTTCCTTAGAACGTACAACCCAAATCAAGAATGTGGTACTGTGATGGTGGGCAGAGGAGAAGATGCAAAGCAGGTACAGGTCCGCTTAGATCCAGCCTTGGTGGAGAAGGCTTTGGGTTTGATACCAAAGACGGAGAGGAAACAAAAAAGGGATGTTTATGCCATGCTTAAAATGAAGAAGGAAGATGTGCTCACAAATGACGGCATAAGCATCCAAGATATACCTGATGCAGAAGCCAGGATACACAAATGACGGCATAAGCATCCAAGATATACCTGATGCAGAAGCCAGGATACAAGCCAAGCTGATACATGTGCTCTTCTCCAGCTAGCACTACAATTCATTGATGCATCGAATTAGCGTACCTATGCTGGAGAATGTAGCAGCCCATACCCTAGACGAAGTAGATTGGAATGGGTACGTGCGAAAAACGATCGATCAGGCAGCCAAAGCAGTGGCCCTAGGAAGTGTACCAGCAGGAGGAGAATCTCCAGCCTCTAAAGTTACAGAAAGAAAGAAAGCCTCCTCCAAAGCCTCCTTCATCGGGTATGGAGGTGCCTTGACTTCATTTAGGAGGCAGTGAAGGAAGCACAGGATGCAGAAGAAGGAGAAGGAGAAACGCCAGAAAGGTCGCCTCCTCACCAGGACAAGGATAGGTCCACCGATAGAACTGAGACAGAAGAAGAAGGGGAGGGACGGACAAGCAAAAAGACAACCAAGAAACCCAAGAAGAAGACAACGCAGAGAAAGAAGAAGGATGGCAAAGGCAGAAAGAAGGAGAGAGAAGACTTGGAAAGGGCAAAGAAAGAGTCCCTAAAAGAGGCCAAGGAGAGAGAGAGGATGAAGAGACAGGAGGAGGAGAAGGAAAAAGAAGAATTACAGAAAGCAAAGAAGGCATCAAAACAAGAAGCAGAGGAGAAGAAAAGAAAGGAAAAAGAAGAAAAAGGGAAAAAGAAGGAAGAGCAGAGAAAAGTGGAGGAGGAAAGGAGAAGAAAGGCGGATGAGGAAGAGGAAGAGCGACGAAGGAAGGAGGAAGAGGACATGGCGGAAGCCACACGCCGGTCCATCGAGCAACAAAGCCGAGCACATGAATTGGGGAACCTGAGCCCGTATAGAGAAGAAGGGCCAGGGTCTAGCACACAGGTGCCAGAGTTTGTGCCACCTCTAGTCCCTGAGGGCAAGGGCAAGGCCCCAATTCATCCAATTCTTACCCTCCTGGTGCCTTCCACTAAACCCACCACCATCACCCCTAGCATCTCGACCAGTGCCGACGTGTCAAACTTCATGGCGTGGATGCAATACTTCATCCAAAGAGATGGGCCAGGGAGGACAGAGCACATAAACCACGGCCACAGGACAAAAGAGGCCAGCTACTGATGCAAAATCTAGGCAAGAGCCTAAAAGGTAGAAGGTAGAAGCCTCAACCTCACCCATCCACACAACGATGACGCCATCGGCTAACTACGATGAGTACATTGTCGAGCTGCTCTCCCAATTGGAGAAAGCTAGGGAGGAACACAAGATAGCTATGGTTGAGTTGGCAGCCGAGAAGGAATTAGTGGCCGCCTTCCAGCTGGATAAAACGAGGATGATAGCCATGCAGCAAAGGGAGATCGCGGATCTCAAACAAGAAATGAAGGCTAAGGATGATAGGGAGGAGCACTGGAGACATCTGCTTGAAAACGAGACACATGAGCTAGTGAAAATGCAAAGAGAGCACAAGCTCCTGATAGTGCAATACCAGGAGCTCGCTACGAAATCTTCTCAAGTTGATGCGCTTGTGGCTAAGCTGAATGCCAAGGACGAGGAGAGAAAACAGGGCATAAAGGAGCAACAAGAGGAGATCGAGTGCCTGACACATAAACTAAACTCTGAAAAAGAAGAGCAAGAGAGGCTGGAGTTGGAAGACCACGAGCAGAAACTCATGATACTAACCCTAAAGCAAGGAGAGAGCTTGGAAGAAATGAACAAAATAGGAGAGGAGTGGGCTGTGCACAATGAAAAGAGGGTGAAGATACTGGCATGGCGCCTTGCTCTGGTACAGAAGGAGAAAATCATTGCAGAGAGCAAGGCAGAAGCTGCCCAAGTGGCCTTCGGCACTCAACAGAAGGCCTTCCTTGACACCATCTTGGACACCACCCACTCAACGCAAGGAGAGTCATTGGAGGTGACGCAAAGAAAGCTCAGCATAGCACGTAGAGCCTTACACGCTGGATTGTAGATGCCACCCCTACCTGCGGAGGTTAGGCTGAGCTTGGACGAGCAATGAAAATACCTATTGCTAGCCGTCCTAACCCCCCAAGAAATCGACGCCCTCCGATTCAAAGAAGAAGTACCACAGGGAGAACGGCAGGGGGAGGAAGTAGAAATTGAAATCGACATGAACCGATTCAGGGAGGATGTAGTCCCACAACCCCCCTTGATGCAGTCTCAAGAGCCACCACAAGAGGACCCATTTGCAGAAAGAAAAGCCGCATCTAGGGAAAGATGTAGAAAGCTAGTAGAGGAAGCCAAGAAACAACTGAGAGCCAAACCAGCCGTGCTGCCATCTGCACCCCTCCCACCGTGCCCTGATGATCTCCCTGTGGGATTCCATGCAGAACTGGTGCTGTGGGAGATACAAGAACAAGGAAAGGATCCATTCACCTTTAGTTTCCTCCTACCCAACAGTCTGCGGAGGGTCTTGCCGCTCAAGGTGATGGATAAGGTGATCGCAGTCGGTGGCCGGTTGGGCACAGAAGTGGCTGATTACTGGCAGAACAAAGTTTTTGAAGTCCCACACACGGTATATGGCTACAAAAGCCAACCCCTGTGGAGGAGGTGTGATTGGACATTAGTATGCTCGCTTGGATGGCATTTTGTAACACCTTGCCATTCGAGCAGAACAACCCTACCTACATGGCATACCCTCGAAGGTTAGGGGTGGATTTTGATGCCACCCTCCACGGGCGGTATGACTTCCCTATTATTTATAACTCTAATGTAGTATCCTTCGAGCATGCCCTTCTCTTTACCGTAGAAAGCCTAGATGATTCTATGACACGCTTTCTTGCGGATTTCTCCTCATGCCCTGACCCCGCCTTTGTAACAACATATAATTATCTTAGGTTACTTAAGGTACTCCTTAAGCAGGACCTGACTCCATAAGAGTGCGGCCTATCTCCCCTCTTCTTTGACCCTAACGCGATTGACAGCTGCGCCATGGCTCGTCTTATGATGAGGGCTAGTCTCCTTCCCTATTTTTTGCCTAGCCCTCCTAGAAGATATGAATGACAACCAATTCACTAGGTGCAATCACCCTTTCCTCTCCACCACTTCTCTTCATGTCCACATGAATATGAAAGATTACATGCAAAGTCGCCAGTTTTTGAGCAAATCCATCCGACCCCCTGCCCCCCCTCATTTAGATGAAGACAATCAGGCCTGGCTGTCATTCCACAATTGTAAAAAAAAATAGAAAAAAAAAGAGAAGAAGAATAACATGAAAGGAAAGGCACACAAGCACGTACTGGCAGAAGCACTTAAACACCACACAGAGCACTATCACTGCACCTAGGAGTTCTCAAGTTAGGCGTGCCCGGTGGCTTTGGTTGGCCGGCTCCGCTCCTAACCCCCTAGCCCTTTTTGCTTCCCCACTTCACGCTTAGGGCACATCAAGGGCAGGACATACCTAGGGAGCTAACACTCGCCTATGGTTAGACATGTTGCCCTAAGCCACTTGCACCACACCTCCCTTGACACAAACGGGGTCCTCAAGTATGGGACATCACCCAGGCTTTCCTGCGGTTAGACCCACCTCCCCATTCCACTAGCACAAGCACACTGCACTAACACAATAAGGTAGACACTCCCCTTAGGGAGGGCACCGCAGCTTCTCCTTTCAAGCATTACGCAAGCGGCAAACCACCAACTTTGGAGGCCCCCGTCAACCACTCGCTATCCATCTGGCTTCCCTGACCAACATCAGTTTCCACACGCACCTGAATCTACCCGTGGCCGTTCTCTTTACACCATCCTTGCCCAAGTGCCTACCACCCTACAACAACACAGAAGTGCCATGGGACTGACACCCGTCTCGGAGGGGGGTAATGTTAACCCCAAGACGAGATGGCGGAAAATGATAGAAAATGAAGGAAAAAGTGAAAAAAGTGTGGAAGAAGAGCAAAGACACGCATGCGACCTCTAAAGGCTAAGCCGAGAACAAAGGCACGATTTTAAATGAAAGGGGTCTCAAAAAACTTGAAAAACTCTTGTAAAAGAGCGCAGGCTCCCTCCTGTGCCAATTGTAAAATATTAGATGGGTATAGGCTAGAGGGATAAGGATAAAAGAGGGAAATGGAAAAAGGACCTTGCCCCAATGGCCGGTCATGTAAAAAAGGGGATGGGTGCCCATGGGATTTTAGGGTTTATATATAAAGTTCAAAAAGTGAATGGAAACTCATTCTTTGGGTGTGTGGCAAAAGGAGTCTTCATCTTCTTCTCTTCTCTCCTTCTTGCTTGTGTGTGCTCTTGAGAGAGGGAGTGTGAGAGTGTGAGGGAGTGAGTGTGTGGGAGTGAGGGATCAAGAGGGTGAAGCTCTTTACCATCTTCTCTTCTCTTCTTCTCTTCTTTTCTCTTCTCTTCTCTTGTGCGCACGGCTATGGAGGATGGAGCTTGGAGATGGAGGAGGATTGAGGATGCTTGAGCTAGCATCGAGAATCGTGGAGCTACCAAGGTGTGCAAGAGAGGAGGCTACTCGCATTGGCATCAATGTAAGCTCACTACACTCATAGGATCGACGACGCGTCGGCTAGGTGAGAGATAGCCATTAGAGCTCGTTTGAAATGCTTGAAGCAATAAGCGGTCCGTGGGTCTTGGCGGTTGAGCGAAAGCTCCCACAAATTAGCTGATTTATACTACGATGTATTACCACCTTTTCCATAGCCAACTTTCCATCCAAGGGTATTTGCCACATTTTCTTGGAGTGAGTCCTCTTATGACAAGTAATTTTTTCCTTTTCTCCTATAATAGATTTTTTAATTATTTCTTTTTCTCCATATTTTCAAGGGTATTTTCACATTTTCTCAAAGAGTAGGTCGGTATAGCAGGGATCGAAGTTCTTTTCTTCCATAAGCTATATATATATATATATATACACTCTTTTTTAATAATAAGAACCCTAATGTTCAAAAACAACCTTGCCACATTTGTTGGAAAGAAAACAAAACACGACAGGAGCTAGAAGAGAGGGTATAGAAGAAATCATTCACTTCATCAACAAGATCCACATGATGATGACTATCACAAGTAGCATGAGAAGCATTAAGATGTGATGCCATAGGAGCGATTTGATCCCCAAGGAGGAAAATACTTCTTTAGGTGATAGCCATTGATTAGGAAGGGATTATCAGAGGCATCCACGGCTTAGATGTGAACAGAGCCATTATGGTTGACTGCAAGTACCTTGTAAGGGCCCATCCAACACTATTGAAACTTTCCACAAAACTTGCCAAAGCATGAATCATAGACAAGGATGAGATCTGTTCTTTGAATTCTTTTTGTTTAATAAAGCTATCGTGAAAGACTTTGCGTCAGGCGTGTGTGGCTTTTATGCATTGTAAGGCCATCCTATGAGTATTGTCCATACATTCTAAGTGAAGAGATGACATTGTAGGGACTCGACATCTTCTAATCATTTTGTGATAGCCACTCTCAAAGAGGGAAATTCGAGCTCAATAAGAAAGATGGCTTCTATACCATAGACCAACTAGAAAGATGTGTGGCCTGTTGTAGGCTTATGAGAATTTTTGTATGCCCAAAGGGCTTTTGTAAGTTGATAATCCTAATCATAGCGATGTGTGACAATCATCCTTGTGAGGATCAAATAAAGGATACGATTAGTGACTTCGACTTGGCCATTGGCTCTGGGGTGATAGGGTGTAGACTTGCGATGGTGGATCTTGTAGATCCCTCTTAGCTCTTCCACGATCTTATTCAAGAAGTGAGTGCCACAATCACTAACTAGCTCCAAGGGACTACCAAACCATGTGATTATGTTCTCATATAAAATCATAGCCATGTTTTTTCCATCATCTCGTTTAAGAGCTTTGGCTTTACATCACTTCGTCACATAATTAGTACATACCAGAATGTATTTGTTTTGCTTCCTTTTGGTTGGAGGGTCAAATGGCCCACGAAGTCAATCCCCCATTTCTCAAATGGATTTAAGGGAAGGATTGGCTATAGTAACATTGCATTGGTTTTTGTAGTCTTTCACATTCATCGACATGCATCAAACTGCTTACAGTAATCATAGGTATCTTTGTGAAGGGTTGGCCACCAATGTCCTACAAGTAGAGCTTACTTGGCCATAGCTTCTCTTGCAAACTATCCACCACATTGCTTATCTCTTGCAACAAATCTTTGCAACACTTCATCTTTGCCTTTCTTGTACAAAGAATTGCCTAGTAGTGTGCAAGGGGTTGATTCCAATAGGAGCTTCTTCTTTTCTTGATTGGAGATACTAGGAGGATATTGTTATATAGCTAGAAAGTTGGCAATGTTTGCATTCCATGAGGTTATAGTCTCCACTAGAAACATAGCTACATTAAGAAGGTATGGATCATTTGGCTCCCCTTCTTCACTTTGAGGGATTCATGATAGATGATTAGCTAGGATATGGGAACAAGTAGGTTTAGTGACCACTTTAAAATCAAACTCCTGAAACAAAAGGATCCATCTCATCATTTTGCCTTTGATATCTACCTTATTCATTAGGAAGGATAAAGCTTCATGATCCACATAAAACTTGAAATGTGTTGGCAGAAGGTAATGTTAAAACTTCTCCAAGGTGAACACCATTGCAAGGCGCTCTAACTTAGTCACTATATAGTTCCTATCTGTATCAGTGACCTTACAACTTACATAGTAGATTGGTTGATCTAGCTTCGAGGAGTCTTTCTGACAAAGAACTACGTCTAGCTCTTCAATTGATGCATTAGTGTGCATATGGAATTCCTTCGTCCAATTAAGAGGTTGTAGGATAGGTTCTCTAATTAGGCACTACTTCAAGGTATTAAAGGCTTCATCATAGTCATCTATCCAAATGAGCTCTGCATCTTTCCTAGAGCTTGTGTAGGGGAGCAACCTTTGTTGCAAAATGTGCTATGAATCTCATGTATTAGCCCATATGGCCAAGAAATCCTCTCAATATTTGAGATTAGTTGGTTGCAATCTTCTCAATCTTGGTAGGGTCTGTTGCTATTCCTTGTGTAGAGACAATGTGGCCCAATAGAACACCTGATGAGACTTTAAAGATGCACTTGTTAGGGTTGAGGGAGATTCCATACTCTTGACATCGATCAAAGCATTGCTCTAGGTGTCTCCAATGCATGTAGAGCGGATTAAAGACATAGAAATCATCTAGATATACCTCAATGAAATCATGTATGTGATTTTAGAATGTGACCATCATAACTTGCTAAAAGATAGCAAGGGTATTACAAAGCACAAATGGCATCACCCTGTAAGCATATGTTCCTTATTTTGTGGTGAGGGTTATTTTGGACCGGTCTTCTTTGCAATTTGTGCCTAATTGTATCCAATAAGACTATCCAATAGGGATTAGAGTTCATGACTTGCCACTATGTCTAATAATTGATTGGTAAAGAGAACATGAAAATGATCTTTCTTTGTTTTGAAATTTAACTTTTGAAAATCCACACAGATCTGTAACTTTCCATTCTTCTTAGGTATAACCATGATGGGCGAAACCCATTTGTTGCTGATCACAAGGTAGATAAATTCAGATTCTAGGAGCTTCAATAACTCTATCTTGACTAAGGCAAAATAGTTGGGATTCATGCTCCTTTGACATTGCTGTATTGGCTTAGTATTCAGCTCTAGGTCGATGTGATGTTGAGATATAGTGGGATCAATCTTCTTTATGTCTTTGTAAGACCAAGCAAAAACATCCAAATTCTCCTACAACTCCTCTTCTAGAAGGATACTACCCATTTTGAGATGCCATTCTGTGCCATTTGCAACAATAAAAGTCATTTCTTTTCACCTTCCACTTCTTGGTACAAATCTGATTTCTTCAAGGGAGTGGTGTCCTCATCTGATGCTCCACTAGAACCAATTGGAGACTCATCCTGCTCTTTGGGATGTCAAAATGATACTAAGGTTGATTTGGATTTTGTTTGAGAGTTAATTAGTTCTTGACTAAAGAACTCATCTTCTTAGGATGCATCCAGGAATGTCACATAACAGGGATCATCTAAGTTCTGTTGGGACTGCAGGATTGATGCTTGTTGGCAGGGTGCATCATCATCATCCTTTCTTGAGAAGGGTAGATTAGGAGGACAAGAGCCATCGCTAAAGGAAATCTTATTTTTCTTAATCCACTTCTTATAAATATTTTGCATATGATGAGATTCATTTACCAGTTTGAAGGGTACTATAGTCATTCTATCCAAGAGCATGGGATCTTTAGCTTTTGTGGCCTCTAGGACTTCCTCCTCATTTGTATCCTGTTTTGGTTGGCTAGCTTCTTTCACGTTGCTTTCATAATATGTATCTTCACTTTCATCATCATCCTCTTCAGACTCTATCTCTACATCTATAAGGGGTCTGTTAGTAAGAGGAGAATAGGTTCTTTGCTTTATCTTCTATTTCTCTCTCTAGATCTGTTATGGCCATGTAACGGAGGGAAGTGCATCCATGTCTCTATCTCACTATTCGAGGTAATTTCACAAATCATTCCTAGTTCCAATAGGAGGTATTCACCCATCAACAATGACTTTGCATCTTTTAGGATATGGCTTTTAGTACCCACTGTTAGGGACTGTGCTTTTGGCTTCTTCAAGAAAATTTGTTTGACAACGTCTTCATCAATTGATGTTCCATCCTTCTCTTCATTGGGAGAGCTAGAGGAGACTTCTATGGAGGTGGATCCATGGCCTTTCTACAAACCATAGAGCTTCAATACAACTTTTTTAGGTCCTTGTCTAGGATAGGGTTCCTTTGAACCAATCCGTCCTTGTTTGTGCTTCAAACAACCATGGACTTCCAAGTAACATAGGATAAGATGTTCCATAAGTGTTGGGCTTTACCACCAAGTATGTCATCTAGTAATCTCTTCTTGCAACTATGGTCTTTATGTAAGGAAGGATGCCAGAAGGCTTGATTCTACTTTGATAAGCCAGTTTGAGGAGCCACTGTGAGTAGGCTGCATGCCTAGATGTTTCATCTTCACATCCGTCATGATGTTCATGGAGGAGCCTCCATCTATCAATGCACTTGCAATGAAGCATTCTTCTATCCAAAGGCTAGTCTCTAGAGTGCTAGGATCTAGGAAAGTGTTCGTCATGTCTACTTCTTTCACAGGATTTGGGACCTTATTGGTTTTTGATGTAGATTCTTGATTGGTAAGCCTCAAGCCTCATCTTTGTGTGAGAATGCTTTTGAATCTCTTTCTACAATTGGGAGACAATATCTAGAATGCCAAATTAGGGTCGAGAGTATCTAAATCCTTTACCAAAGCACATTCTATTATGGTATCGAGGGGCTTCTCCAATTGGTTAGGGAATGGGTCGATATCCACTTTCATTTTCACTCTTTCTTCAAGCAAGGGATGCATAATCACTTTTATGGTATCGAGGGGCTTCTCCAACCAGTTAGGGAATGGGGCAATATCCAATTTCATTTTTACTCTTTCTTCAAGTAAGTGATGCATCACCACTTTGTTTATTATTGGAGGTATATCCAAATCTTCTGTCTGCTTGACCTCTGGTTCTGTGTCTCCTGGAAAGTCTCTATAACCTTCTGTGGCATTGGATTGTTTTGTACTATACTATCCTATTCCATGCTACTCTGTGGCTCTATTGGGAGCTTGAAATTGATAGATTTTGTAGATGATGCAACATTCTCTTTTAGATGTTGGTTCTCTTTTCT
Source organism: Lygodium microphyllum (assembly GCF_053477565.2). Classification (NCBI taxonomy): domain Eukaryota; kingdom Viridiplantae; phylum Streptophyta; class Polypodiopsida; order Schizaeales; family Lygodiaceae; genus Lygodium; species Lygodium microphyllum. The sequence continues at coordinate 110,958,900 of NC_141146.1, forward strand.
TGGAACATGAAACTACAACTACCTCAAATTCTGCTAGATCGGAGGTAGGCTTCTTATTCTTCTGTTGGTTTTTTGTGGTATTAGCCCTAATAGGGGATGGAATGGGATGGTATTTAGCAGTGTGGCCTTCTCCTTTGCATTGGCTACAGAGATGCTTGTAATCCATGGATCTTCTAGGGTCTAGCAATTTAGGGAAATGTAACCCTTCTCTCCATATTTGTAGCATTCTAGTTCTGATCTCTGTTCACAACTAGATTGTTTGTCTTTTGTAACTTTGGGCAGGGAACCTTCTTGGACCAAAACTAGGACCAAACTCTTTATGCTTTGTGTCAATATCTTGGGTTGTCATCTTGGATTCTAGCAGGTTAAACCTTGCTTTCTCATCTTTCTTCCTTCTTTCATGCATCTTCTACAGAGAGTAGATATCCATTGTGTGGTTATTTCTTAGGCAATAAGAATACAAGGATCTAAGGATAGTTAGTTTTCAAGTACATTCAATGGCTAAATGTCTCACTTGATGGTAATTTTTACACTAGGTATTCAATTGTATCACATCTCTTCTTGCTCCTATAATGTTGGATATGTTAGCAGTATTCATTTTCAATGTCTGCAGCTGCTTTGTGATCACATCCATAAACTCTTTCTTGATGCTTGTAATTGAGTTAAACAAGTAGTCCTTCAAAATTTCTCTTGCTGGAGTACTCATAGTAGGATTTTGGGGAGTCTCTGTAATCATTGCATAAACTGGTTGGGTTGATGCAGAGGGTCCTTTGTTCTAATTCTGATTTAGAGCTCTTGCTGGGACTATTGGTTGCTAGTTCTAGTTGGTAGGGTTCCACTTCTATTGTTGAGTTGCCATTGGGAGAACTATTTGAGGATAATGATGTTGTGGTTGAATCATCATTGGAGGTACCATTTGCGGCCCCACTATGGATTCGGTACATTATACTGTGACACTATTTGCATTTGACGGTAGGGGTAGAGAATAGTCCCTAGGACTGCATTCGGTGGGTATATCATTCCTGAAGTTGGAGGAGGTAGGAATCCTCTTCTTGAGGTGATAGAAAACCTTGCTTAAACTTCATCATATAATATTGCACCTTCCACTATAGCTTCTAGGTTGACTGGTCTTCTCAGCTCCACAAACTTACAAACTTCTGGTTGTAGGCCTTTAAGACAAATTCCCTTCTAGATGTCCTCATCCAAGTTATGGTTGGTCCATCTCTTTAGTATGGATTCCATTCTAAAGACATATGCTTCCACCTGTTATCTAGAGGATTAACTTAAGTTCTAAGTTTATGAACTCCTCTTGTATCCGCTCTTCAAAAGCTTTGTGCCTAAATTTGGTGAAAAAGGCCATCTTTAGGTCGTCCCATGTACCAAAAGTTCATATTTCTTGTCTCTCATATCATTGAAATACTATGCCTTTGAAAGTGGTGGGGAATATAACCAACCAATGCTTTGGGTTTCTCGGTATTGTTGGATATACACGCTACTATAAATTCAGCTACATGAAGATCACGGTCTTCATTGTATTCTCCCTTAAACATTGGCAATGCGACTACATTCACAAGCTTATCATCAACATTTCTAGGACGATCTGGCTTGGAAGGGGACCTTGATTCACCATTGGTACTTCTATAAAGAGTTCAACAAGGGCATTGAAGGAGGGTTTTGTTGCTATCTTATTCTTGTCTTTGATTTTTATATTCTCTCTTCTCATGTACTTCTAGATTCATTCTAGTGCTTGCCTCTTGATTGTGCTATTCATCAAGGAGTTGGATCTACCTAGCTTGTCTGTAGTCAACACAGGGGAATCAGAGGGGCTTTAGTCTCTCGAGGACTCTCTTTCCAATATTTATTCTACTTCTTTCTTTTTAACATCTCTGAAATATGATTTCATGCCACTATAGAGGGAAAGATATTTAGTTTTTAAGGTATCAAAATTCATTCTTTTGAGGATTGCCATAGTACCATTATCTTGATAGTATCAACTTTAGAGGGTTTCAATAAACAGTATATTAGAGAATTTGGGAATTTTCCAAGTTTCAATCTTCCACTTGATGATGTATGAAAATTCTTCAATTAAGGCCAAATGTTCCATTGGTACTCATTTTTTCTGTTTTGTTCTTTAGTTTTGTGGGAGATAACTGGCTATAGCAATACACTTTTCTATAGCTTTAGAAGACAGTGGGATCAATCTGTCACATAGAGCCTGCATCAAGATAATGACATGTTTTTGCCATTGAGAAATGTACTTCTTGTAGAAAGTTGCTTTAGCAATAAAGACCTCCAATTCTTCATACAGTAGTAGGAATTCTACAATCTTCCATTGCTTTTCTTCCTCTTCAATAGTGTCATTGCTTCTATTTTCAGCATGTGTTGGTGTTTATTCACAGTAGTATTCCTTGGCGTTGTGCACCAAAAACATGGAGCCCCAAGAGGAACACCAAGAAAATGGGGAAACTATTGCAATAAAATCTATCTTGTTACACCAACAACCATGTTCTTTATACTTTAGTCAACCACAAGAAGAAAAAAACACTAAGAACAACCAATCTTCACGCAACATCATATAGTGAATCTTCCATGGATTTATCATAACAAATCTTCAACATATTCTTCATAGAAACCATCAAAGAATCAAAAGAATACAAAGAAATTCTTAAATTTGAATGGAATTCATCACATAATATTCATATTTCATCATCTTCATAGTTTTCATAGTCTTTCTTTTAATCTCTCTCATGTAGATACAATGTTTCTTCATAGAAATTGAATCTCTCTCTCATAGATGTTCTCTCTCAATAGTATATGAGAATAATAAAGAATCACACTTGGTAATCCTCTCTTGACTGTGGATATCCCTCCCAAGAGATATGCATGATATGAGGAGGTACCAGAGCTGCTACAGTGTCCCTTGAGAGCTCATCAATGTCATTGTCACTTTTGTCTTTAGCTCAAGTCTTCAAAGCTACTTCTTCTACTTCTTTGAGATATTAAGAGTTTTCATTATTCTCTTTACAAGATTAGAAAAACATCCCCAAGATAAACATCCATTAAACAGAATTCTTATAGAAGTATACAAAAGGCATACAAAAGCTCAATTGTACACTATAGAAGGTTTATAGAAGGCACAAAAATCATATAGCTCAAACCAAAACAAACTCAACATATCAAGAACCATCCAACACAATCTCACTCATTTCTCAAACCATTCATTCACAATCATGACCTCTCAAACAGAAAGAAAAAATATCAAAACGAAAGCAAACATATACTTATCAGAATCAAATAGACACACAACAGAACCAATCAACACATCATAACTCAACTAAAAACCATCACAAATTTCTCAAACCTACTCAATCCATTCCAATACACTTCAAAAAACTTTCAAAACATCCAAAAACCAATCAATCAACCACAAAATCACCCAAAATGGAATAAAAAATATCTAGAAACACAATTATTTTAGCACTCAATAGCATAATAGTTTTTACACATGTTGAAGAGAGAAAAACATCTTTTATTCAAATAATTTATAATAGCTAGAGACATTATAAAATAATAGAGTTCTACTATAAAGATTTTAACCATGAAATTATGATACATCAATAGTGTGACAAAATGGAGGTTTGACAAAAACATCTAGGATTCTATATTTGGAAGGAACTTTCTTTACAATAGTTTTGGTAGTGAGAATGGTCTAGAATAGCAACTCTATTGATCGAAATCACTTTGGTTACTTTGTCATAAATGTAATGGTTTAGACGAACTTGCCATCTCCTATGAAAAGCATTAGATTCACCCTAGAAGAAGAATCATACAATTGATATAAGGTATGAACAAATTGATCCCTCCATCCAAAATCTAGGGAATGCATAGCTAATGTAGGCATAGCTTGGAGTACAAGGAAATGGTTCTAAGCTTTATCATTCTGGTACATTTAATCTATTAGACAATGTTCTTTCATGTAAATTAAGTACATATACGAATACAACAAAAAATCATTTTGAAAAATCAATATTATTTTGATTTTTTATCTTTATTTTAATTCTAATAACTATTCTAATCCATATTTGGATTTCATTCGAAGGCCAAAGGAAATCCACCAAGTCCGTTCTCAGAGCTAACATAGGGGTCTTTTGGGAGATCCACTTGAGCTTGTAGGGGGTAAGCTGGTCCTAGTACGTCCAAGGAATAATGACGAGAGTTCCCATGGCTCATTGTTGGAACCTCCTAGTATCCAACGAGTCCCTACAGAGAGACCTCTCATGTACAATGCCGGTTCTAACAATCCAAAGTGGTAAACCATCCCCCCTTGGTAAAGAGTTAGTGCAACTAACCTTGGGGGAGGTCTAGTGTACATATCCAATAAGTTAACCTCTTTTGGATATATTATCCCTTAGTATCTATCAAAAGTACAAATAATTCTTTTAATGCAACAATAATATGATGATATTATACTTGTGCCTTGGTACCATCTGAGCCCTGAGCTTGCACCTTGTTAAATAACTCTCTTAGTAAATTGGGATAATACTTTTTCTAATTCTTCCATGAAATATTTAGGCTAGCTTTCTTACAACAAATCCCTTAAACCAAGCATTTATCACTAGCAAATAAAATATCCAATTGGTTTAAGAATTTGTAAATAATGACTAGGTACCATCACAGGAGGGGTAATTCTTATTTGAATTTCCTCCTAAGCATCTATAACTTCTTGTTTTTCTACTTGAAATTTCATGTATCCACAAGGATCCTACAATGCCGAATTATTACAATCTAGATTATTGACCACATTTTATCTAAATTTTTATTGTTATTTCATTAAGATCACTTTGAAATACAAAGGAACAACTTGGACCTGGGTTTGCTTGACAAGGGTGTCGCTCTACACGCTACCTCTCATCTAGCTCCAACATTTCTCCATTTTGGGGGCAATCTTGTTCATACATTCCATGCTTTCCTTCATCATTTAATCTTTGTCCCCGACTTGTATTTCTCAAACCAAGGCTCAGAAAACTTGAAGGATATATAGCCTGGGCTAGATAGAGAAATGCACCTTTGAGGAGTAAATGTTTGTAGCAAGATGAAACAAAATATGATGGATTAAGAAAAAAGGAGGAGAAGCTTGAAAGAACTAGAAAAATTGGGTTGAGAAAGAACTTCTGACTTACAAGAGTAGACTTAATAGCAAGGCAAGAAAAACATGATGGATTTTGGGATGGAGATTAGGCTTAGTAGAAAGGCGAGGAGTGGAAAAATTAGGTTGAGAAGAGAGAACTATTAGCTTACAAGAGTAGGCTTAATAGCAATACAAGAGAATGGATTCGTGGATGGAGAGGATAGGTATATGAGTTGGGTTTGATCTTGGAGCAGGTGGATAGAGTGATATATGGTAAAGAAACTTGAGAGGAGGAAGACATAGTGAAGGTTCATGATCAGGATTCTCAATATCTCCTCTCTCTCGTCTCTACATCTTCTCACTCTCTTCTCCTATGTCTCTCTTTAGACCTTACTCCCTCTAGTTCTTATATTCTCTCTCTATGTCTCACACACTCTCTATTTTACTCTCTCCCTCTCTATTTCTTCCTTCCCCCCTCTCTCCCCCCCTATATTCCCCCCTTTGTCTATATTACTCTCTCCCTTTATCGATTTATTTTCTCTCACTATATCTCTTTATTTATCTCTTAATACCTTACTTCTCTCTCCCTCTATCTCTATCTTACCTCTCTCTCTCTCTCTCTCATTGTCTCCCTCCCTCCCTCCCTCCCTCCCTCCCTCCCTCCCTCCCTCCCTCCCTCTCTCTCTCTCTCTCTCTCTCTCTCTCTCTCTCTCTCTCTCTCTCTCTCTCTCTCTCTCTCTCTCTCTCTCTCTCTCTCTCTCTCTCTCTCTCTCTCTCTCTCAGAGTGTAGTATTCTTGAATGAATGATGTGCAAGTATCTATTTGAGTCTTGGAGGCTTAAATCTTTATAGGCTTCACCCTCACCTTGTCTCTCATCACTCTTACTTGAGTTGTATACACGGTTCATGTTGTTGTCATGGCTTTACAAGTCTATTGAAATTTATTCATCGATTGATTAGAGCATTTTAGAAGAATCCATATCACGACAATCAAGTAATGCATGAAGCATCTTATGTAATTGATAATGTCAAGGATTAAGACATGGTGATGAATTCATGGAGATGATGACTTGATTGGCATGAATGATGACAAGGAAGTCATTTGTGCTGATGAGGATGACATCTTTGATGACTGCACTGAAAGCTAATGGGGAAGATGGGGAGCTAAAGCGAGGATGGACAAACAAATGGAAGATATTGTGCTTTTAAATATTAATTGATATTTTTATGACTAAAGTTATTACATCCTCTCCCTCTTAGATGAATTGAGATATCTTCATCTTGAGAGAAATTAGGAATATTGTTGACATAGGGCTTCCTCATGAATCCATGTGGAATCCTCTTTAGGATAGTCTTTCCACTAGATGAGCTATTCCCTTAAAGTTTGACGTCTAAGAACATTCTCTTTTATATCAAGTATTCACACCTATAGCTCAAGGACTCCTTGGCTCGGCACTATAGTTTGCTGATCATCTCATACATGATTAGGATTGTGTACAAGTCTTTAGTAGACTAACATGGAAAACATTGTGGATTTTTAAGTACTCAAGAAGTTGCAACTTGTATGCATTGGTCCCTAGGTAGGATCTTGTAAGGTCCACAATATCTTAGGGTTAGTTTAAACTCACCCAATAATAGAAATCTCTCAGATAGACATGGAGAAACCCAATGTCTCCTTCTTTGAAGATCCATTCTTTTCTTTTGATATTAATGTAGGGATTTTGATGATCCTTGGCAATTTGGATATTCCACTAACGGTTGGTATTGTATCCATTACTTACGCTCTCTATAATAGTATGCCCTTAGGATATACTTTGTGACTTGATTAACTCACTCTATTTGGCCACTAGTTTGTAAATGACATGCCATACAAAAGCATAGTTGTGTGTCAATAGCTTCTGTCGAGACCTAAAACGGGCTTGACATTGGCCCTAAGGCTCTAGTTGAGCCTCTATGCTCCGCCAAAATCCCCCATGGCCTCGTAACTAGGAGCATCCAGAGGCTATACTCTAATCTAAACAAATTAGTGTTTATATGGTTCATAGTCCAAACTGATAACCTTCCCAAACTCCTCATAGGGAGTCCCCACACATATTGGTGTTGTACACCATGTAAAATGGACACAGGGAGCACCCCTCGGCTAATTGCCACAGCCCTACAAATGATGGTTCAATCGCAACAACAATGGCATCAAAGAGTTCCCCCAATGGCAACTCAACAACAACAGTGGAGCCCTACCAATTGGAACCAACAACTATTGGTCTCAACAATAGGAGCTCTGAATCAAAATCACAACAGAGGACTCTTTGGACCAACCTAACTATTCTATACAGTGATTATAGAGACTTTGCAAAACCCTACTACAAGTACTTCAAGAGGAGAAAATTTGAATGACTATTTTTCCAATTAGTTGGTGCAAGCATCAAGAAAGAGCTAATGGATGTGATTTACAGAACAGTTGTAGACACTGAAGGTAAATACCACCAACATATCCTGTCTTGTAGGAGTTGGAAGAGATGTGATGTGATCTAATACTCCATGGTGTAGAAAGTGCGTCACACAAGACATTTAGCCACTGAATGTGCCCGAAAACCAACTATTGACAAGCTTTGCTCCAATTAAAAAAACAGTTAAAAGATAACAAGTTCATCAATGGCAACATTCTTTTTTCCAATGCATTGATAAATCTGCGATAATACCCCATTGATGATAGAAAGTTATGTACCTCTTTTGGAGTGCGTGGCAGGCTCATAGCAACTGTAAACCACATGGCCTAGTAACAACCCATAGGACACCCCAAATATGTACTTTCATGGATGAAGAGCTATGTAGAATTGTTTATAATGCTCAAAACATTTCCTTAAAATGATCAACTATCTATCCCTTATGGTGGTTGCCTCCAGATTAGCCCCCGGATCATTGATGAAAACTTTTAACTCCTCTGGGGAGATATCTCCAAAAGTCATATCAATTATTCATTGCCAAGAACCAGGTGCATTGCATAACTCAAAGCCTATCACATGATACAAAAAGGTACCAAAGACATTGATAAATGTTGTTTTGAGCTTATCTTCCTCCACAATAGCCATTTAGTTGTATCCAGTAAAGCAATCCATAAATGAATAGATTTTCTTACCTGCTAATTGGTCTAAAACTTGATAAGTAAATGGTAATAGATAGTAATCCTTAACTGTTTACTTATTAAGCTCTCTTAAATCTACGTAAAGTTGAATTTGATTATTATTATTATTCTTGATAAGAATTGGTAAACACCGCTCTGTGTGTTGTACATCGAAAATATCAGGCCAGCTTTTTGTAGTTTTGTCAATCCTCAAATAGTCCGTCCCCTAGTTCAAAAGGCATACACCTTACTTTTTGTCGCATAGGGCAACTACCTTTCTTTAGGGAAATGATATGAACAACCAGGTTGGGATAAATACCTCTCAGCTAATAAAAACTCCAAGCAAAGATATTGCAAAAATGTTGAATCAAGGACACATACTCCTTCCTTTCTTCCAAATTGAGCATGGACCCTAATTTAATTTTCCGTGAATCATTCATTGTCCCAAGGTCTAACTTAATTACATTTGCGTCTCTTATTCTATCTTGAGCCTCTATCGATTCATTCAAAGTTATCTAATAGATATCCTCTGTAGTGGACCCCTTGTTTGATTCGTCACTTGATGATGTCTCACTAGCAGATGGATCATCTCTAACTCTGACGAAGATAAAGGCACTCTCTCACTTTAAGGAGATTCAGGATAGGCATCTACTATTGCACGTTTAGCACCTCTACCAAAGATCAATCAACCAACGGGTATATTAGCCTGGTAGTCCGCTTGTAAGATCCATGGCCTATCTAGTAATACTTGATAGCTAGGCCTCCCTGCAAACCTATAACCCTAAAGTCCAAAATGCATTCCACATTAGTGATAGTCACGTGGACTTTAGTGATGCAACCTTCAGGTTGTCTTAAATTGTCATCATCCATTTGGAGAATTGTGGAGGCATCTTTTTGGATTTCAAACCCTAGTCTCTCCATCAATTTCGAACCCATAATGTTGATAGAGGATCCCTATCTACAATAGAATGTTCCACTAATATTTCATCAACATATGCTGCTACCCGCACTATTCCCAAGGGCTCCATGATATACCCAATGCGAAGAATCTTCTTAAACTCTTTATGCACTCCGAGAGACAACTTGATCAACCATAGGAGATTTACATTTGACTTAACTTCACAAAGAGAACTTACTAAATCAAATTTTTGTTAATTAGCAATAGCTTTCTTCTCCCGCTTGACCATTCTCTCCTTTGGTCTTTAAACATGCTTTAGTGCCTCTTTCTTGGCTTTTTCCTTCTTTCTTGGAAATGCCTTATCCTTCTTGGGGTCAGCTTTACTATTAATAGCTTTTAGAGGTCTTCCTTTCATGTCAAAATTAAGGACTTGCGTCCCCTTATCATCTTGCTTAAGATTTCCCTCAATAGGTTTGACCTTGTCTTTATCACCCACAACATTGCAGTTTTAAGGAAAATCATGCGATTTTGGGGTTTTGTTGTATATATGCTATTCACATGGGATGAAATGTGGTATGCAACTAATTCTTAGTAAGTTTATTCAGTTTATATCAAAAAATTAGAAATTATTAGTATTTATCAATAAATAAATAGAGAAAAAAAAGGATTTTTTGTGCTTGAAAAATAGATAAAAAAGAATTTGTATTTGTGAACGTGTGATAAGGCTAAGGCATGACGCTTAGCCTCAGTTTGGCCTTATCTTCATGTTAAAGTGAGTATTATTGCTTTTTATGCAAAAAAATACATTAAAAATACTCTTTAAACCTATCATCGAATGCATAACCTTAGGCAGTATGGAGGGAAGAAGGGGAGTGTTAAGAGCTCATAATACACTAAATTCTAATTTTTCTCTTATGCATGGCATATAGGATACACGTGGTTTAAGAATTATGAAAGTCCAGTAGCACAAGTATGCTCAGTGCTGGCCCTAGGCAACACAACAATTACGTTTAGAGTAAAGGCATGAAAAGAAATGTTTTTACACCTTCACAATGCTCGTTGTTGATTGAATAAATTTGGTTGAGCACTGTAAATCATACAAAATTTCATTGCATGAAACACAGTGTATCATCTCGAATGCATGGCAAGTCTTCATAAACAATGATCTACATTGAGACGATGAGGTATCCTAAGCTATAGGGCTAGATATTCATTTCCTTTGGGGAGTGTGCAGTGAGGATTATCTCTTATCTCCTAGAAAAATTGATTAAAAGAGTGGTTTATATTTCATACGTTCTTTATGTGTTCAGGCGCATCTCTTGAGGCCAATCCTTGAGGTGTAGGAGAGTCATAGTGGGGCCGCGGCAATTAGCTAAGGGGTGCTCCCTGTGTCTGTTTTATGTGGTGTACAACACCAATATGTGTGGGAACTCCCTATGAGGATTTTGGAAAGAAGGGTTATCAGTTAGACTACAAACCATATAAACATTGATTTGGTTAGATTAGAGTATAGCCTCTGGATGCTCCTAGCTGCGAGGCCATGGGGAATTTTGGTGGATCATACAGGCTGCCACTGGTGGCCAGAGCCTTAGAGCCAGTGTCAGGTCTGTTTTAGGTCCTGAGAGGTGGTGCATTTTTCGAGAGTCGCTAATAAGTGTCGGTCTTTGAATCTTTTTTGATATGGACTAGTTTATTATTGTATGCCAAAAGGCAACAAAATAGATCCAAAAGATCATCAAGCCAAGCTTTAGAAGCAAGAAAGAGCTGAATGGGCTATATGGCAGGCCTAAATTATTAGGAGACATTCTCTGTAAAGGAGTAGTCCAATATCCCTAGAAGGGAGGGGTCTTAGTAACCCTAGTTTGACGCATAGTCCGTTAGGAGGTGGAAGTTGTAGTACTTCCCCTCTCCCAGTCAGTCAACCCACTTCGAGTGGAGTAGTGGTTCCCATAGTTCAGGAACCCTTAGTGAATCCGGTGGTCATGGCTCAATCCATTGCAATCCCACTAGGAACATTAGACTTGCCAGCCTTAAGATTATCTCTACCCATTTTTAATGGGTTAGTAGAGAAAGACCTCGAACTTCAGATTAATGAATTCCAAAAGTTAATGTTTAATTGTCGAATCTAAGATGAAGGACACTTGATGATGTTCCTTAATATGACTTTGAAAGGATTGTATCATAGCCTAGAGGCTGGAACCATAACTATGATTGATTTATTTTTTTGTGGGCTTTCGAAGAGAGTGTGCCCTTGAAAGAGGAGGTCAGTAAACTGGCTACCTGTTCTTAATATAACACATCAAGAACCTCATGAGAATGTTTGAGGCTATGCCAAGAAATTGAAGGAAGTATTTCGTAAGTTGCAAACCTATATTCCCATTCCATCTACTGCTCAACTACAATAATTTTTGCATGGGCTAGACTTCAATATTTAGGTGTAGTTGAGCAATGTTGCTCTTGTCGACATTGATATTGCTATTACACAAGCAGAGGAGGCAGAGTCATATTTACAAGTGTCTTATACCTCTAGGCAAACTGGAATCTGAGTCTAGGTGTCTGAAATACTTTGGCATTGAAAAATAGAGGTCAAGGGATGCCCATGAGTACTTCTAATGGGAGAGGAAGCATGATTCCGAATGTGCCCATGTTTCCAACTCCTCCCAAAAAGTGACAATGCCTATGGCTAGTCAGATGGCTCCACCAAATGTTGGAAGCCAAACAATAAATCCTAATGTTGTTCTAGGGAATTAGCAACAAATTCCCAATCAAGTGGTTAGGCCAATGGAACGATAGGTGTGATTGGAGGCTTGTTGACGCTTTCCAACACCCACTACTGATGATCCTTCCAACCTTGATTTACGTCCTTCACGCTCCAACATCAAAATCTCTCATCTCAGCCCACCCCCTTCTCTCATAGAATCAACCATGGAAACACATAACAAGAGGAGCGATGAGCGAGGAGAGAGAAAGACTAGAAATTGATCTTTTCATTTACTTAGCCGTTTTTTGATTTGATTGAAGTGATGGAAGGCGTCAAAATTCTTCATCTTGCTGCCCTCTTGCCTCCCCTTGATGCCAATAGTTGCAAGGATGCATTTTTCAATCAAGAAGGGGGCACAAAAAAAAACGGTACTTGCCCCCCCACGATTTAGTTTTGTTGAGCTTAAGCCTCTTTAATTAAGGCTTAAGCTTTAAACCTTAAAAAACTAGTTCAATTTTTGAGTTTTTACATTGCATGCAAGTGGTTTTTTTTGCTAAATGAAGGCCCAAATGAACTCCGATTCACAAATGGACTGGATAGGTCGCCACATAGCATCAAAATCTATCAACCTAACCTCTATCATGCATTTTTTGGCTCCAAAGATCACATAGTTGCTTTATAACATGAAATCTTGCGAGGATTAAATGGGGCATCAAATGGACTCCGATCGACAAATTGAGACTTGTGTTGTGTTCCAGGCATCGAATTCTATCTAGGAAAACTCAAGCTCATCGATTCACATCCATTTCATTTTCCATGAAAAATTGGTCCTTTACGCCTCTTGGCTTTAAAAATGGGCTCAAAAAATTCGCTCTCAAGTTCAAATAAGATGCTCCCGAATTGAGAAGTAAAGTTGGAATCTCGATCACTAAGAAATTTTTTTGGCAGTCATGAAGTCTAGAGATTTCCTTGACAAACAATCTTGTGATTTCTCAAGTCTTGTAGTTTTTCTTGATTGGAATAAGATGAGAAACCTTTGTTAGCATGTCCACAATCACCATGATAAAGTTATATCCTCCCTTGATATCCTCCTTGGATTGAAGGTAATCCTACCATAGAATCCATGCTAATGGATACACACTTTATTTGAGGAATATCAAGAGGTTAAGCTGGCCTAGCATTTTAACATGCTCTATTTTTATCCTTTGACATCTTAGTATGTTGTGACATACTTAAGTACATCACCTTTGACCTTTTTCCAATGATAAATCTTCCTAATTGCATTGGGTGTCTAAGTGTATCTAGGATGTCTTCATTGTTATGGGTTATATATGAGTTTGTGCATTCCTCTTCTTTGATTGGTTCCTCTATATAGTGGGTGGGAATATCACTTGGAGAATGAGTGATTTTCAAGGTTGGGGACCAAAGTATGAATGAGGGATTGATATGTGATCTTTGTGCTATTGGTTTTTGTTTTGTGAGATCAATCAAAGCTAATTGTGGAGGCCTAGGATAGTATTGCACAACAAATTTTCTGTCTCACTCTTTCTCATCATGATATGTGTCTTTGCATAGGAAAATTGTTTAGGATCTTGGGAGTAGGTTGCTTCATGTCTAGTTTGTCTGCAATTTTCACAAACTTGAGGAGGTATAGAACACTCAGATGGGAGGTACTCATCTTTACAGTGCATGTATTGAACATTTTGTTGATAATATGATCATGGTTGCTCTAAGACATCAGTGACTTTAGCCTAGTTCATTCTAGTCTTGCTTGAATGCTATTTGGTCTTGCAATATACTAAGCTTGGCACACCACTTCTGGATAATATAGCATCACTTTCAGACTTATTATTTTTGTGTCAATTTCTCTCTCTATGTAAGTCATCATATGCATGACCTTGTCCAAGATTGCATTCAAGTAGACATGTCAAGCATCGAATTACTAGCTATGGCTTCATAAATGTGCTCATCTCTAATTTCTTTCATAAATTCTTTTGAGATAGCCTTAGCATTTGAAATCTTTGGAAGATGTAATTGCTTATATGTGCTCCGTACCTTGGAGACATATTCTTATATACTCTCTTTGTCTTGTTGCTGCAAGTTTATGAGCTGTACAATGAGGTTATCCCCATCTCTTTCTTTTTGAACCGCATGATGGGTGGATAAGTTGTTGAGGTTAGAGAAGAATGATTTCTCATTAGCATCTAGCCCTATAAATCACATTCTGTCTTAATCACTCAAGCAAAGTTTGAAGGCTTGAGCCTTCTTATCAAACAATGGTGAGGCTATGTGCCTCATACACTTGCTTGAATTACTCTACAAAGCTATAGGGATTATCCTGTTGCACATATTGGATGCAAGACTTGCCCGTAGCAAACCAAAGCAGCTCTCCCTTACTCTTTTTTCTTATAAAAATTGAAAGAATGACTCATAAAACTCAAATAAGACTTAAAGAATAAAGTAAATTTGAGTGACATACTATTGGGTGCAATTTCCCCCTATACATAGAGTGGGCATCTCCTCTATGCCATATTTATAATATTAAAGTGAATCTTGCTTTGCCCAAAGATAGGCCCTTTACAATCACTCTTTTCGCACAAGAGTTTGAGTTAACTAGATTGATGGTTACAATCAATTGCACAACTCACAATTGGTGAGAACCATAAATATTTCTAAAATATATTCAATACATCTCCTAAAATCTAAAGTATCAATATATATTTACAAAGAGGATATACGCATGCCTTTGAATAAATGGTGGTGTGTTTATTTAAATAAATTAATGAAGAAGTCTTTGGAATACATTGTGCTTGCATGTATATCCAATTCATCTTGCTCTACACATTAGAGCTGTCAAAAATTCAAAAAATCATGTTAGAAAAATAATTAATTGAATAAATACAACTAGCTAAAATAAATCAACTAATCATTGGAATTCCATTAAATAATTAAATCACGTAGATGTTAATGAAAAAATTATATGATGCAGCAAACTGAACTAAGAAAGATATAGAGAGTACACAACAGATAAGAAGAGAATAAAAAAATTCTTTAGCTCCAAACAAGTGATACAAAGATGGCTCTGTCCACCCGTGCACTTCCATTGTGAAGCTTAGATGGCGATCTAGACAGAAGATAGGTGAAGAGGCTAAGGCTAGCTGGAACAACTTTGACATGGTGAAAGATAGATGATCGATGGCTATAAAGCGGTTTAGCTTTTATAGCTTGCGAAGGCAGTTAGGTCGGCCTGACCGACCTACCATATGGGCCTCCACTAGTCGACCAAGGAATATTCGAAGGATTATTTCCTTTACCATCTACAGTTGGTGCATCTTACCGCACAAGTCAGCATGTACCAACTCTAGAGGAGCCTATGCTCTATTCTTGCTTTTCTCTGGAAATGCATTTCTCTATTGCTTGCCCATCGTACAAGCTTCACATGGTTCCTTCAATTCAGTCTCATTGCAGGCAGGTAAGCAACCATACCTTGCTTGTGCATCTCCTTCAATATTGCAAATCTGATGTGTCCAAACCTTTCATGCCAAAGCTTACTTGTGCCCACTCTAGCAGTGGCTATAAGAGTACTTAGCTCATACACGTTGTTTCTTCTTTCTCCTTTGCTAATAATTTTGCCAGCATTGTCAAGAATTTCTGCACCTGTCTTCTTGAACCTCACTTCATGACCAAGATCAGTTATGGTAGCAACTGATAACAAAATTCTCCTAATTTTGGAAACATAAAATACATTTGAAAGCTTTTTGACTTCACCATTTGTAGCAACAAATGAAATAGTACCTGTGTCCATAGTAGGGCATTTTGCATCATTTCCAATTGTCAAATTGATGGATTCTTGTAGAGCATGCATAGAACTTTATAGATCTTTCTTGTTGGCCATGTGATGAAAGGCCCCACTATCCAACACCCATGAGTCAGTGGTAGATTCTTCTTGCACCGAGGAGCACACTTCCTCATTGGTCGCCATGAATAACTCCAATGTTGCTTGCTGTATTGGTTGTCTCTATCCCTTTACTTTTAAGGGTACCATTCTTTTCATATGCCTTCTTGCCACGACAGTATGCGATTGCATGTTCTTTCTTCTTGCAGTAGAAGCACTCTCCTTGAAACTTCTTCTTACCAACCTTGTTCTTTTTGTCGCCATCATTTTTGGTGGAGGAAGTAACTTTGCCTTTTTGCATTGGCAGAGAGTAGCATCTCCATTGTTGCTTCCTTCTCGGGCTTTCAGCCTCAACTCCTCCTCTAGAAATAATGCACAAAACTCCTCAAAACTCAAAGCTTGAGGTCTCACCTAAGTATCAAGGGCAGTTACTAGTCCATCAAACTTTTGTGGAAAAATCCAAAGACACCTCCGAGCTAGCTCCTTGCTAGTCTTTGGTATCCTAGCACCAGCCATTTGGTCAGATAGATTCTTAATCCAAGTGATGAATACTTCAACCGTCTCTCCTTCCGCAAACTTCTCATTTGCTGGTTGATTCTCCAAGTTTTGAATCCTTATTTGGTTTTGCGTTTCATACTGACTCCTCAGCACATTCCAAGCCTCTGATGCTTTGGTTGTATGTTGAATCAAAGTCAGAACATTATCATACTAGCTTGTAACTAAGGCACATAATGCATCTGCATTTCTTTGTTTCCAAGCTTGTAGAAGATTTGCATTCAGAGGAATCATCACACTAGAATTTGATGGGCCGGGGGGGTAGTTGTGGTTTTGCATTAGTCCCCAGCATAGTCTCCAAAAGCTCATAAGAATCAAGGATAGTTGTAATTTTAAGTGTAGTTTGTACCATCTAACTTGCCTTTGCTGAAGGTTGGTGGACAGATCCTCAGTGTTTGAATAGCTGGTACAGTAGCACCACCTCCTACACCACTTCCTGATGGGCCAGAACTGCTTTCGAAAGCCAACATAGTTTCTCTTTGCTGTTGAAACCTTTGCCTCTTGCACACTCTTCGATCCCTAGTTTCCCTTAGGCTTTGATACCGCGTAAAAATTACACAGCACAATGAATAGAATCTAAGAAAGAGATAGGGAGTACACAACAGATAAGAGAAGAATAAAAAAATTCTTTAGCTCCAAACAATTGATACATAGATGGCTCTGTCCACCCGTGTGCTTCCACTATGAATCTTAGATGGCGATCTAGATAGAAGATAGGTGAAGAGCTTAAGGCTAGTTGGAACAACTCTGATTGGGTAAAAGATAGATGATTGATGGTTGTGAAGGGGTTTAGTTTTAATAGCTTGCGAAGGTGGTTAGGTTGGCATGATGGACCTACCATATGAGCCTCCACTAGTCGGCCAGGGAATATTCTAAGGAATATTCTCTTTATCGATGGGCTGGCAACACTAGGGGGGCTAGTGCTGGGACCCGCTCGAGCCAGGGGCCACTTCCATGGTCCCCAGACCCCAAAATAGGGGCCCCTTTTAACTCCCTTACCTCGCAACTCGATGCAATGTGCCTCGAGTTGCTACCATCTTAACTACTCGGTCTAACCCAAAGATTAGAGCCACAACGATCACCTTTTTGCCATCTGGTCACATAGACCTCATTTGACATACAAGTCAAGCCTCAACCAATATCTAGGCTCACATATGGCTTCTCCTCATAATGGGGACCTTACAACTTTGAGCACCATGGATCATTGGTGGCACCTTATGAGGGTGGTGCATTGAGCATATCTAACAGTTAACACTTAAGATATGAATATTGTGGCATCACCCACGTAGTATGGCTTCACCCATGTTCACACCTGGAAAGGATAATCATCACCATCAAATTTTTGCCTAAGATGAAAAATAATTCACCCTTAAGAATGTGCCCTGCGTTTAATGGAGACCATTTAAGTCACTTATCCCATCAACATGCACACAAGGGAGAACCATTGAAGGTACTCATCCTCTCGTGTAGGTGCCACTTGGCAACATGTCCTTGGGTGGGATAACAATTGTCCTCAATTGCTATGGGCTAGATGTGGAGTCAATAAATGTGGAAAATTATGTAAAGCGCATGCAATCATCCATTCAGCTTCCTCAAGAGAATGGTTTTGAAATTTTACAAGATAACAAGGATACGTATTACCAGTGCGGGTGGTCATATAATCAATATCAATAATAGATTCAAGAATTAAAAGTTCACGTTCATCTTCAAGCAATGGTGGAGAATCATACACAGGATGGACATGTATTTGAACCTTTAAATGCACGGAGAAGACTAATATGAAAGATATGATGAATTTTTCAATTTGAAGGCAATTCTAATCTAAAAGCATTGGCATTGATACAATGAAGAATTTTGAATGGTCCATAAAATCTAGGTGTAAGTTTAATATTAGGATTCTTCTCAACACTATGCAATCTACATTTGCTAGTTTGCAACCAAACATAATCACCTTCTTTCTATCTTAATCATAAATTTTGAGCCCATTAAATAATGTTTCCATATCATAATGCATGTACTGCAACTAAAAGTTCCTTGTCATAGGTACTATACTTACGTTCAGAAGGTTTCAATTTATAATTAAAGTATGCAATGGGATGATAATCTTGAATCAATACAACATCAATGCTAGAACCATGTGTTAATAATAGGAAAGAATGGTCTATTGGAATTAGGGAGTTGTAAAATAGGTGCATGAGTGAATGCATGCTTTAATAAATCAAAAGCGTTGTTGGGTGTTGTCCCAATGAAATACAAGATCTTTCTTTAATAATATAACTAATGGCAAAGCAAGTAATGAAAAGTTTCTAACAAATTTAAAAATAGGCTAGTCCTAAAAATGAACTGATTGCATGCACATTTTTGGTGTAGGTCATGTATTAATAGCCTCAATTTTGTGTGGATCAACTTGTATTCCTTTAATGGATACAATATGACCTAAATATTAAATTTTTGTTTGAAAAAAGTACTCTTTTTTGGGTTAGCGAAAAGATGCTTTTGTTTTAGTAAACTAAAAACTAAAGATAAATGATGTTCATGTTTTCTTTTAGTTTTTGTAAATAGAAGGATATCATCAAAAAAATACAATAGCACAATGCTCAAAATTTGAAAATATTTGAATCATTATTCTATAAAAGTGGTAGGTGCATTAGTAAGATTGAAGGGCATTACTAAAAATTTGTAACGGCCAAATTGGGTCCTGAAGGCAGTTTTATAAATGTCAGGGATAGCCATGCATACTTGATGATATCTGAACTTAAGGTCAATCTTACTAAATACAGTAATACCTTTTGCAATTTGTCTAATAGACCATCCACACGAGGAATTGGATATCGGTTTTCAAGAATAATTTTATTTAGAGCTCTATAGTCTATGCACATATAATAGGTTTGATTATTTTTCTTTACTCAAAGAATGGGACCTCAAAAAGGTGAACCACTAGGTTAAATTAATTTTCTATTTAATAATTCTTCAACTTCTTTTTAGATATCTTTTTGTTCTACGTGATTATAGCGATAAGGACCTTTACAGGGAGGTCGACTACTAGATATAAGGTCAATTTGATGATCCTCGGGCCGTGATGAAGGAAATTGAAGAGGAAAATCAAAAGAAAACAATAAAAAAATTTATTAATAAAATTTTACTATCTTATGGTCAACTTAGAATTAGTAGCTTCGACTTCATTAAGTAACACTAGAAAAGCTTTAGATTATTTTCGAACAGCATGCTCCACCAGAGTATGACTAATTAATGGATATAACTGAGTGTCAGTTAGTCCTTCAAGAAAAAGAAGTTGACCTTCATGTTGAATATGCATTGAATGTGTTATATAATTAATATTAGGATCAAATTGATGCTGCCAAGACATACCTAAAATTACATTGGTAGATTGTAAGGGTGCTACTAGAAAATTTTGTTTTTATCTATAAGGTCCAATGTAAATGTCTAATCCATGTATCGCTTTAGTTCCGTTATATCATTGTCCTAAAAATGTAGCCTTAATTTTATAAGTAGAGGGAATAGTTTTAAGTTGAAATTTTTTGACTACCTTTTTTGAAACAAAGTCATGCGTACTTTCATCATCATGCAAACAAATCATTTCATTATTATAGATTTTACATTTTATTTTCAATAAAGCATGGATATAAATTTTACTAGTAGGTTCATTAATGTTGTTAGAGTTTTCTTCCATAAGCATAGCTTCATCAAAATCATGCATCGCTTCTTCAAGGTCTTTAGTTGCTTTGTCAGCTCCAAGATAATTTAAATGTGCATTGAACTTTTTCCAATCACAAGTGCTGCCCATAGAACAAATGACTCGCAATATGGCCAGGGCGATTATATTTATAACAAATTACATTATTGGAATTGGTATTTGAGACACTTGGACTAACATTTTCAGATTCAGATTACTTAGGTAGATTAGAAGGTAGATGAGAATTCTTGGGATTAGGCTGGCTTACATCATTATAAAAATTTCTCATCCAAGGTCGATGATTAGGACAATTCTTGCCAAATTGAAAGTTGAAAGCATGAAATTAATTAAAATGAGAAATGTTGTTACTCATATTATTTCTTGTGGAAGCTAAAAGTTATCGCTTTAGTTTGTTTCTTTTTGGTGTCATGTGGCAAAAATATAGCGTCATCCAATGTATTAGGTTTAAACACGTTGACTTTAGCTTTGAAAAATAGAAGAAGGCCAGACATACTTTCTTTTAAAATTCGATTCAACTATAGGCTCGACCATTTGAAGTTGTAGCAAAGTATTCTAGAATCTTTTGATGTATTGAGGAATGGTCTCTTGCTCTCATTGCATAAAGACATCCCATTTTTGTTGCACGCGAAGATTGAATTGAGCAAGAAGAAAATGAGTGGGAACCTTCTTACGGAATGCTTCCCACGTAAGAGGATGATCATTGCTCTTGCATATGACATCCCACCATAAAGAAGCATTGACAATAAAATAATTTGAAGCACATTTGATTTTATCATTTTTAGCATAACTTTCATTATCAAAAAATGAGTCAAATTGACTTAGCCAAGAGAGAACCCTATTAATACCATCATGAGTATTAAATTTAAAGGCACATTTTCTTATCTTCACCTTGTTGTGCGAGATTGGATTGTGCTTCGAGGGTGCATTGATGGGATGGACCACATCATTGTTGTCAGAGGAAATTTGAGAGGACAAATGCTTGAGAGATTGCAACTCTTGCTCCAATTGGACTTGATGTTGATACTCTTCTTCTATTTGCATGGCTAATAAATCCATGCGTTGCTCCATGATTGGTTTAGGAAGCGGCGATGTAGAATCAAAGTTTGCAGTATCGGATGGCTTGATGAAGATATTCGAATAATAAAGATGCCTTGGAGAGAGCCTTCACCCGTGGTAATAAAACTTTGCTGTGTAAGCATCAAAATAAAGAGCCACTTCTTAGCAAAATGATAAGATGGAATAGGTAAGAAATATTAGAATTTTTAATGGTAATTTGATACATTTCGGTAGCCCGAGAGTGATTGCACAGGAATCACCTCTTAGAAGTTGAAAATCGAATATTATTTGAGCTGATTTGGATAGTCTGAACGTGACTTGGAGTAAAGAGGTTAAAGTTGCTCAAGGAGAAAGGGAGTAATTAAGGCTTAAAGATTTAGTATAATTAAAACTTGACTTTTTAGGACCAAAACATGCTGTCGATTTGTAGGCGGTGGTAAAAAATGGCCCCTCCTCCACGAATTGATAATCAAGCTTTAATAAGCTTAAAGCTTAATTACAAAGCTTAATGAAGCTTGTTCAAACCTTCTTTTCATCACAGATTATCAAAAGAATGGCACCATGAGAGAGGGGGTTAAATTTTTCAATCTTGGTCTAAACTATAGAAATTCTGAGTGGAGAAAGAGGGGTGTGGGGTTTTGAAGCCTTGGGAATCCAGCCCTGCAATCTGTGTGAGCTGAGATGGACCATAGAGCTTGATTTCTCCACAGAGCTTGCCTTCACACAAGATGATAGATGATTGGAAGTCCCATATATAAGTTGAGCTTTGATACAAGTGTTGCAAAGATCAAATGCAACACTTCCGCATAGTGAACCAAAGAAGCTCTCCCTTACTCTCTTTTCCTATAAAAATTGAAAGCACGACTCATAAAACTCAAAATAGACATAAAGAATAAAGTAAATTTGAGCAATACACTATTGGGTACAATTTCTCTCCGTATATGGAGTGGGGATCTCCTCCATGTCATATTTATAATATTAAAATGAATCTTGCTTTGCCCAAAGATCAGCCCTTTATAATCACTCTTTTCACAAAAAGTTTGAGTTAACTGGATTGATGGTTACAATCAGTTGCACAACTCACAACTGTTGTTGAGATCCATATAGTATTTCTAAAATATCTTCAATATATCTCCTAGAATCTCAAATATCAATAAATATTTACAAAGAGGATGTACACATACCTTAGAATAAATGATGGTGGGTTTATTTAAAAAATTTAATGAAGAAGTCTTTGGAATAAATTGTGATTGCTATGTATATCCAATTCATCTTGCTCTACACATCAGAGCTATCAAAAAGTCAAAAATTATGTTAGAAAAATAATTAATTGAATAAATACAACTAGCCATAACAAATCAACTAATCATTGGAATTTCATTAAATAATCAAATCTCGTAGATGTAAGCACTTGAGATATGAATATTGTGGCATCAACCATGTATGGCTTTACATGCATGCACACTTGTAAGGTCTCATGCTTGGAAAGGATAAGTGTCCACCCAAGGTGAAAAATAATTCTCTCTTAGGAATGTGCCTCATGTTTTAATGGAGAACCATTTAGGGCACTCATCCCATCAACATGCATACTCAAGGGAGAACCATTCAAGGCACTCATCCCGTCGTGTAGATGCCACCTGGAAACATATCCCCTACTCTACACTTTTCTATATACTTAAAGACCAAGGGAATCTTCAATTGGTCCCTTGAACAAATTGGAAACATATCCCCTACTCTATACTTTTCTATATACTTAAAGACCAAGGGAATCTTCAAGGGAGAACCATTGAAGGCACTCATCCCCTCGTGTAGATGCCACCTGGAAACATATCCCCTACTCTATACTTTTCTATATACTTAAAGACCAAGGGAATCTTCAATTGGACCCTTGAACAAATTGTAACATCAAGTTCTATCAATAGAGAGCTGGCTACATACATTCAAATGTGGGGCATGTATGAATTATCTACTAGTCTTGACTGCATCGAGTCAGTGATTCAGTTTATAGAAGATCTTCCAACATTTACATTGTACTATCTCTCACTACATACTTTTGTTCTCATGCTGAGTGGTTATTGTCAAGTCCATTAGATTATTTAATGTGTCCTTGCTCTTTCTAGCCAAAGTGATGTATTGATCTTCCAATCCTATTGGTGATGCCACACTAACATACTTATTGGCAATAGTACAAAAGCTTTCTAGTAACACTTTCAACTCATTAGGTACGTTTTTTAGCAAAGTCTCCTTTTACATTTCTATGTATCTGAATGAAGCATCCATAATACATTCTTGGAGTGTGTTTCCAAGACTAATGGTCTATCATTTGTTTCTTTGAAGTTTTTGAGTTTGGAACTTAAGGCTTTGATGGCCTCAATCCTTTGCACATTGGATTCAAGGGTTTCTCTAGTTTTTCTACCTTAGTTGTAGGGCTTTTATTCAATTTCAATCAACAATATTAAAACCTATTCGTGCCTCGCTCTCAAACAAGCCTCTTTGCTTTTCCAAACAATGGGCTTAATGTGATCCACATTATTCACCTATGCATCTATGCTCAAGCAATCTTTTTTCTTTTCCAAATAATATGTGATTATTGAATCATCAAGCATATAATCCCAATTCACTTTTTAATTTATAGAAGACCATGATCACACACAAAAATGCTCTTTCCAATGTCACATGGCTTCTATGATGTATGCTATGATAGTAAGAGTTGATGTGGAACTCCTAATTGTAGTGTGCCTAAGGTGAAATTAAATGGTGATCCTATCCTATGTGGTTTATTTCCTAATCTTGATTGCTTAGCTGTTTGTTGAAACTCAGTGTTTGAGAAGCCTTTTACTTGTTCACACCCTTTCTTCCTTGTGGAATATGGGTTGGATCCTTACATGTGTCTAAAGGAATTGAACTTTGGTAGTAGGGGTTGGTGAATATCCCTACCATGTGGAATCATTAAGATGATGTGCTAGAATTCCTATCATAAATGCAAGTGATTGTTTCCTAGTAGTGATTGTGCACCTATTGCATGTCAGGTCTATGCCTAGTGTGTCTTGCGTGGTGGTTGGGTTGCATGCATGTTTAAGCTATTGGAATGTGCATTGAGAGTGTGTTTGATGCAAAGGATGTGTTGCAGCTTAGTGAGATGCCCTATGCGCTTACTAGGCGATGGGATCACATAGCTCTAGTGGTTTTGGGAATGTCCTAAGGAAAGGTGGGTGGCTCTAAGAGATGTCTTTTAGCAATGGTGCCTATGCGTGCAAGGGACAATTTTGTTTTGTCGATTGGGGCATGTAAGATGGTCATTGTAATTTCAAGCTCACCTTTGTTTCTTGATGTTTGTGGCCTTGCATTGTGAACTTTGAATTTACAACTAAGGTATCTATTCAAGTACTTAAGAACTAGGAGATACTCAAGGAGAAGAGTCCTTGCCCAATGCATTCTGTGGCCTAGTGACCAAGTCCAATTCTATTTATGGATATTCATGGAAAGCATTGATCCATGAGTGCAGTCAATTTGCAAATTGGAAGCAATATCGACAAAAAGAGTAGACTTAGGTACTTCATGGACCACTAGAGGTAAAGTCTTGGGTAATGTTTCAAGGTATAGTCATGGTGTAGCTTCCTTCACAACCCTATGAAATCTTGCAAGGTTAATGTTTCATTATTGAGTGTAATTGGGTCTTTTTATTAGCCAATTCTTTGCTTAGACTAAATGGGTCCTAAAAGAAGTGTTCATCCCCTTGCTAGGTACACTATGAAATTTTTTTAAGACTATGATGGGTCCTAAGGGAGGTGTTGATCCCACGGCTAGGTGCACTATATGCAATTTTTTTGAGACTATGACTTCCTTGGCCTTTTGCATAAGTGTTGTGTGTTGGATGCTTTAGATTCAAAGGATTTAAGATTTTTTTTAAAGGCTCAATTCACCATTGTCTTGCAATGGATGTGTGGCTATTGTCAATAGGGTTTTGGGTGATGCCTATGCAAGTCAGTGGTATTTGATTTCTAAGGGTGAGAATATAAGAACCCAACTTGTCTAGGTATGCTTGACCTTATCACTTCTCTCTATGAAATTGCATCTATTATGGTGGAGAGAGTGCACAGCTTGTGTGCCACATTTGGATCCTTGTTATCCTAACTTAGTCACTCCTCAATGAGATTCAATTTTCCCAAGGATGTGGTTGTCTGCAATGTCCTATGCATCTGCACTATACCTTACCTCATATGACTGTGTTTGTGGATCAGTACAAATGTGCCAAAGGGAGCACAATGCTTAGTGCAGTAATGCATGTCTAGTTAATTTGGAGGTCCTTGACCATGAGTAATTAGGGTTTCAACTCTTGGACGTCATTATAGCTCATGTCATCCTCACATAGTTGGAGAAGCCCAAGTTAGGGACACAGATTCATTTCAAGAATCAAATATAATGAGCTTAGAGTTGATGGATGATGGCATGGATTCTAATTTGGAGATTCCACATCCAACTTCATCCAAGAAATCTAGCATAAAATTGATGGCGATGACAACCACAAGAAGGAAACTTGAAAGATCTGAGACTCTCGTGATGACAACTAGAAGAAGTTAAAGGATCTGCTAGAGAGGTTCACTCAATTCAAGAAGGGGGCTTATATGGTTATTTTGATGGAAGGTAAATGAGAAGGAAAATCCAACAAACTAATCAAGGGATCTATGAAGGAGAAACCAAATCTTATCAGGGAAGGAGATTCTCCTAAACCCATGTATATTATTGATGACCTTTTAGAGGAGGACCAAAAGAAACTCATTAGCATCCTTAAGGAATTTTGATTTGTGTTTTAATGGAATTACATAGATCTTAAGGGTACCCAGCGAACCCCAGATACATGCATCTTGTATGAGAAGAGTTGGAAGTAAATTGATGGTGACAATCTAAAGTGATATAATTTCAATGTTTTTTTACATTCTCCCTAAGCAAAAAGTGAAAACAGATAAGAGGGGAGAGAGGTGAAGCACCAAGAGAGCACACAGAGACACACACAAACAATGGAGACATGAGAACATAGAGAAATAGGGCTAAAATATTCTTCTTCTTCATTCTTCTTCTTCGCACAAAAAGAACTAAGTCTACAACATGATAAAAGACAAATATGAAAGTACTACAACGTATGTATACGTGATCACTAAGTGTGAACCCGCTAAGGAAAGAAGAATTGGTAGAATGAATGCGCCATAACCAAGGATTGACTGCGTGGGTGTAGTCTTATTGTAAAATCACTAGCATATCCTCATGTTGGTCACCAAACATGCTAGTGAATAATATCATGCCACATCACCAAGTCGCATAGTGGATGCCAACTCATGTAGAGTTGGACATCTCAATACTCCCTCTCAAGCTCAACATGAGCTCATGAACTCCAAGCATAGTCATGAAGTGTTGAAGCTTCTCAGCTCCCAAGGACTTGGTGAAAATGTTAGCAGCTTCATTATCTATGCTAACATAAACCAAGTCAATATCACCTGCTAGGACCTAATCTCAAATGAAATGGTAATGGAACTCTATGGGGTAAAAGGCCCTTGGGCCTGCCCATATATAGTGACCGCCTATATTCTTCATTCATATATATGAGATAGTGCAATAAGGTTGTCATATCATTGTTGGACGGCACCTACATTGTGTGTGTTCTTCTCTCCCGCATCTTCCTCTTCTCCTTCTCCATTGCCATTGCATCCCCTTCAACTGGTATCAAAGCTTTGGATATCATAGCTTGATCGTGGAGCTTGGCCTAGTATTACTTCAGCCCGGATTGAAGACCTAGAGCTTGGAGCTTCAATGCCATCCATGGCTTCTTCCCCCCAAGGTAAGATTTCATCTCTCGCCTCTCCTCGGCCCTCATAGGCTCTTTGCAAGTGTTCGTTGGCTTCATTGGTCACCTTGTATGCCCGCACTTGTCCCCTTATCCTCAGCATAACCAACAGGCCCCACAGTAGGAGCTCACGTTTTTTGCGTCTGTTTCAAAATTTGGCTCAAAAATTCCATTTTTTCTCATATCTCGGGCATCTGGAACCCGATTTAGGCAAGGTAAGAGTCTAACTTGGGGTTTTGCCATACTCTGGACGCAATGTGATGCTAGATCTGCCAAATTCTGATCACAAAATTTTTTGTAACAGATTTGCAACAAGAAAATGCCATACTCTTAGCTTATGTGATGCTCCCAAGGCTTGGTATTTGATGTTCAGATGCTTTGGGGATGTTTGCCCAATTTTTTGAGATGCTTTGGGACTTGGTTTGAGCTTCCATAGCTCAATTTATGCAGGGATTTACTACTATAAATTATTTAGGCAGTAAGGTTTTATTAGGGACGGCTTATGCATAATGCTCTTTGTTGACATTTGGGTGTCCTATTGGATGTATTGATGCTTGGTCATCATGGTTTATGCTCGGATATGCTATTTGAGAGCTATTGAGCTTTGATTTGGATGCGGACACTTCGTTGTTGGTTGGGATTTATGCTACCTTGGTTGACATGTTATTTTACCTCTAATTTGGTTATGCCTATGTTCTACCAGTGCTCTTGACTACTCGGGATGATATGCTGATGTATTTGGATGATGCTACTGTGATGTTTATGCTCTCGGATGCTTCTTGAGAAAAGAGTAGAGCTCAATCATTAATTCACTGTCATTTTCTTTGTAGCTGGCATTTCACTTGACAAGGTTTATGCCCTGTGCTATCCATTATGGGACTTATGTCTGATGTGGATGCTTTTGGGTTCGGTTGCAGTACAGAAGATGTTTGGGCTTGAATCGACTTGCATTTGAGAATTTTGTGGAGCAGTTTGAATTTGGTTGGCTTATCACTTATGCAGCTTGGATGCTATTTGGCCCTTAATGCCCCGATTATGGATCTTGGATTTACTTGGATGTAGATACATGTTTGGAGCAGTGCTTGCTCCATTGTCTTAGCAGTTGGTTATTGAGATTTCATTACTCATTGATGCTTGGTTCTTTGCGGGTTACTCCTTGATCAATATACTTCTTAACATTGCTTGGGTTTAGCAGTTATGGCTTTGTTGCTTCTGTGTTGTCTAGCTTCTATGCTTGTTAGGTTGCTTTTGCCCATATGGGTCAGAGAGCAGTTGCTCTTGATGCTTACCCGACTATGCACTTTGTCTAATGTCATGTACTTTACACAGCCACTTATTTGGATGTTGTTGTACATATACTTGGGCTTCTCCTGGAGCTTGACCATTGCAAGATTTTATGCCACTTACCGGTCTTGCATTGACTTGGATGCTACTATGTGGTTTGATGTACTGTAGAGTCATTTTGGCAGGGCATTTGCAATGAACTCTCCAATGTGCTCTGATAGGTACATAGTAATCAAGAATCCCTCATCTGCTACGAATCACTCATATGCCAGGTCCATGATGCCAATCACCAAGTTCTTTGTAAAGAAATACTCTCTATACATATCAAAACGTGACAACTTGTGAACTTCAAAAGTGGCATGCAACATATAATATATGCCTAGCATATGACACATGACATAACTCACCCACTGACTCTACACCCAATGTATCCACTATTAGACTCGTGGTAAAGTCTATAAATATTAATCATGCAACCTTGTGACATGGTGCCCCATCCATGTTTAATTAGTACTCACCAACACTATGTGTAATGGGCCATCTTTCCTAATTAGGTGCCCAATTGTGGACTCAACCATGAAGGATGAGGTTGCTGACTCAACCATGAAGAATGGGGTTGAACCACCTATAACCGCGATCTAGCAACCACAACGTAAGTTAGCATATTATCCAAAAAAAATTGATAGTATCCCCCTTGCTTAGGTATTCTATTTCAAATCAAACAAGAGCAACCCACTAGCATGGGTTTGCAAACATGTATAACAAGTACAAGAACAAATCTAAAACAAACCATGCTATCATGGGTTGTAATAGCCACAAACCAATGATAGAAATATAGGTATACTTGAGTGAAAAACCAACAAAATACCCAGAGAGTAGTCTCTTAGCTGATAAATCTAGCTTAAACATCTTGTCTTGGTCTTCATCGGATGGCTTCACTATGTTCAAGAGATGCACATATGCCTACATGACAAATATGGAAATCCATAAAAGTAGAAAATGCAACCTTTGTTTTCATTAGATTGAAGCAAGTGCAACATTTAGACACATCAAATAATCTTACCTCTTAGGGAAGTTCAAGTAGTATAACTTGTCGTAGAAGTAATCTTCACCATGATTGGTTCATCCCATTGGATCCCATATAATACCTTGAAGCTATCTTCTCTAGTGGCATGATTGGCAATGGAGAGATACTTGTAGCCACGATCTTTCAACTGTTCTTCCTCAGCTCTTATGGCAATTTCAATATTTTTTTTGTGTTTCATGTTCTAGCAATACTTGGCCCTTGATTTTTATAGTTTCTTTGGAAATGAATGCATTAAAATCTTCTTGAATTCAGCTAGTACATGATTATGAAAACATAAACATGACAAAAATAATGAAGATATTGAAAACACTGAATTATAAAAAATTGGATACAGACTCATTTTACTTGGAGCATTTCTTCAAAAAAAGCTCATCTCTTCAAGGGGTACATGCAATATCTTGGTCACCAAATTTATCCCTTAGGAAATATTTCTCCATAAGTCATGGTTTGAGTCACATTGCCATCACTCCTTGATTGGCTGTAGGTGAAACCTATGCTTTAGCAAAGGCATTAGGTAAGATTCATCTATATTCATAGGGTTGCAAGTAGATTTCTAAGAGGTGAAAAGAAGGCCCTACCTACCTACTATTTGTGTTGTAAAGAAATTTGCATTAGATAGAGTTCTAGTAGTGGTAGAGGCATTATGTAGAGTCCTATATTCAATTTGTGTTGTCAAACATGGATGATATGAATACAGATCATGTAATTGAACAAGGGATTGAAGAAATATATCCATTATGTTTGAGATAAGAGGTCTATAAGTTGAGATATTGAGTGTAACCATGGAGTATTACATAATGAATGGGCAAAAGAGTAAGAGATACAAGGACATGACA
The DNA here is from genome assembly GCF_053477565.2 of Lygodium microphyllum. Classification (NCBI taxonomy): domain Eukaryota; kingdom Viridiplantae; phylum Streptophyta; class Polypodiopsida; order Schizaeales; family Lygodiaceae; genus Lygodium; species Lygodium microphyllum. Next base: position 110,989,014 of record NC_141146.1, read on the forward strand.
AACATTTTGATGTGCAAAGGAAATTGTAGCATGAAGAGCTCGGTGATGAGTTCTTATGTAGCAAGACATGGGTGGGCAAGAGCAACTGTAGCATGAAGAGCTCGGTGATGAGTTCTTATGTAGCAAGACATGGGTGTGCAAGAGTAACTGTAGCATGAAGACTTTGTGATGAGTGATTTTGTAGCAATACATGGGTATGAAAGGGAAATTGTAGTATGAAGAACTTTGGGATGAATACCTGTGTAGAGCAAGACATGGGTGATGCTTTATGAGAGTTTGAAGGCTTTGTCTCTTAGGAGACGAGTGTACCTAGTTATTATTAAAGACATGCATATATCTTCATAATAATTTTGTATTAATGTGAAAATTGATACTACAAGCTTTGGTTGGTCTCTCATGTGAAATCATGGAAACATTTATAGGAGAGGAGTGTGAAGTGATGATACAAGACTATGTGAAAATGATTAGATGGAAATTGCAATTTTGGAACCAAGATAGGTAGGTAAAGAGTGTGTGACCAAAGTAAAGACACTTGGTAGTGATGGTTGTATAACTAATATAGATAAGAACGCTCTACACACATCTAAGAGATGATTAGGAGACTATATTTTATGAAATACACCATGTACTTTATCCTTTATGCCAAACAAATCCTTTCTAGTCAATCTATTTTGGATGGCTAGTCACATGCAAGGTGTTACTTCAGCCCTACAAGATGATACTTTGGTCACACTATAAGAGAGCCTTTATTGCACATTGTCATGACACATGTTTACTTACTTTCATCAAGGACAAACATCCTACACAGTCTATAAGGGACCTTAGGATTGTGTCACACCATGCAATAGCTAGGTAAGTGGGGTGCAATTAACCCCACTCCCATGGGGTTAGACAAAAAGTGATTAGGGAGAGTGACAAACTCTAGAAAACCGAACGCAAAAGGGTCATTTTAAGATAATGCTAATAGCACTAGTGAATGAAAGCAAGAATTGGTTGCCAACATACTAGAAGGAAGCAATGAAAATTTTCCAACACAGATAATCTTCACAAATTGTCATTTATTACACTAATAGATGCAAACACTCCAATATATAGAACACCTCGCCGGATTGTATGAAAGCTTAGTTCTTCATTATCTTCCTCTTAACCCTAGTGTATCTACGACATAACTCTTAGTACCCATGTTCACATATACCGATTTGTACTTCACATTTTATAGTTGAAAATGAACAATCTTGATTACAATAAGGCGTGTTACACACTTCTCTAGAACATAGATTGCTCTTCAAAAGCCAAGCACTATGATCCTTTCAAACATATATGGACACTCTTTAAATTATTTGAAACACTTTTATTATACATTGGGAAATGTTTGGCTTGTTGACTACTTTTCACGGTTAAGTTTTTGACATTTCAATTATCCATACAAAAAACATAGATTTTATACAAATTTGAATTATCTAGTTAGCTTGCTCTCAATAATAAGAGCTAGGAAATTAGTTTTTTTCAAGCACCGCTTCTTATGCTTAGAGAATTTGAAAGATTCTTATGCTTAACTTTTTATTCCATTTGTTTTGCCAAATAAAAAGGTGAAACATTATGTATAAGGATGTAAGATTGAATGTGTATGATAGGAAACATTATAGCATATCAAACAAAAAGTTATTCACTTTTTGGTAAAACCAAAGCATGCGCCAAGTCACTTTCATCTCTGTTGACTTAAAAGGTATGTATAAAGAGGTATCTATCTTACTACTATATTATTTTGGTTTCAAAGGGCTTCTCTAGCCTACCCCCTTTTCCAAACCTCCCTTTTTCAATTAAAACCCCTTTCCTCCTCCTCTTCTCTCTCTCACACCTGTAATCTCTCCTTTTCTCTTCCCCCTCCCCTTTTTAATTAAAAGCTCATTCTCTCCCCCCTCCTTCTCTCTCTCATTGTAGGGCCTAGGCTTTCTCTCTCTCTTAACTCCCTTTTTTAAATTAAAACCCCTCCCCTCTCTCTCACTTATAATCTCTCTTTCTTTTCCCCATTCCCTTTTTAAATAAATTCATTCCCCCTTCCCTCCCTCTCTCTCATGTGTGGGACCTAGGTTCTCTCTCTCTTCATTAGATTAAAATTTTTAAATAAATATTTTAAAAATATTTTTTTATTTCAAAAATTTTCAGACAGTTTTTCACACACTTTGAGAGAGAGAGAGAGAAGAAGAAGAAGAAGAAGAAGAAGAAGAAGAAGAAGAAGAAGAAGAAAAGAAGAAGAAAGAAAAAGATGGAGAGAGAGAGGCAAAGAGGAAAGAGAATAGTCATTTTTAAATTAAACATTTTTCTTCCTCCCCTCCCCCTCTCTTTCTCTCATGTGTAGGGCCCAAGTTCTCTCTCTCTCTCTCTCTCTCTCTCTCTATTAGACTAAACTTTTTAATTTAAAATTTTATTTTAATTAAAAATTTTAAAAGATTTTTTTAAATTTAAAGTCTTTTGGACATAGTTTTTCACACACTTTGAGAAGAAGAAAAAGAAGGAGAATGATTTTAAAAAAAGAAGAAAAAGAAAGAGAAAAAGACAAAAATAGGGGCTGAAAGAGAAAAGAGAATAGTATTTTTTTAAATTAAACATTTTTTGATATAATTGTTGACTTAGAGAGAGATAGAGAGAGGAAATATATAAATTTAAAGAGATAAAAAATAGGGGGAGAGAGACTTAGAGAGAGATAGAGAGAGGAAATATATAAATTTAAAGAGATAAAAAATAGGGGGAGAGAAAGGGAAAGAGAGGAAAGATAAGAATAGAGAGAGAAGAAAAAATATATAGAGAGAAAAGAGATCGAGAGAAAAAAATTGAAAGAGAAAGAGAGAGAAAAAGAAAAATAAGGGGAGAGAGAGAGGGGGGAGGGAGGAAGATGGAACAGAGAGAAAGAGAATTATAGAGAGAGAAAATATAAAATTTAAGAGAGGGAGAGAGGGGGAAGAGAGGAGAGAGGGGGGAGAGAGACATAGAGAATAAAAGTGGAGAGAGAAGAAAAGAAGAAAGAGAAAAGAAGAAGAAGAGAGAGAAAAGATAAAATTTAAAAGAAAGAGAGAGAGAGAGAGAGAGAGAGAGAGAGAGAGAGAGAGAGAGAGAGAGAGAGAGAGAGAGAGAGAGAGAGAGAGAGAGAGAGAGAGAGAGAGAGAGAGAAGAAGAAGAAGAAGAAGAAGAAGAAGAAGAAGAAGAAGAAGAAGAAGAAGAAAGAGGAAAAGAGGAAAGTGAGATGGGGGGAAAAGAGGAAAGAGAACAACCTTTTTTAACTTAAATATTTTGAGAGAGAGAGAGAGAGAGAGGCAGAGAATAAAAAAATGAAAATTAGGAGAAAGGGGAGGAGAATAAAAGGGGGCGGAGAGAGAGAGAGAGAGAGGAAAAGAAGGAGAGCATATGAACATAAAGAGAGAGAATTATATGTAGGGAAAATATAAAATTTACATACTTTAAGAGAGACTAAGGGGGGAGAGAAAGTGAAAGAAGAAGAAAAGAGAGAGAGAGAGAGAGAGAGAGAGAGAGAGAGAGAGAGAGAGAGAGAGAGAGAGAGAGAGAGAGAGAGAGAGAGAGAGAGAGAGAGAGAGAGAGAGAAGAAAAGCAAGGAGAGAAAAAAGGAGAAAGAACCAGGAGAGGAGAAAAAATAAACTAAAATAGAAGGCTGAGAGAGAGAAAGAGGATGAAGAAAAAAATTAGAAACATAGAGGGAAAAGAGGAGAGAGAAAGATAAAAAATGGATTGCTTTACTTGCCGCTTTGAGGCAGCAAAGCTATCGCAAAGTGGTCTAGCACTCCATGCGCGCGAAGCACACGTAGAACGATAGTATCATATTATAAGAACGTCTAAAGTTCCATGCACAAATTCATACGTAAGGTCAATTTTGTGGCAACTAAAGATAGAAATTGCATGAGGAAACACCATGATAAAAAACGATAGATAATTTCTATAGTAAAGTTGCACTTGCTATTTTGTAACTTTTTACTGAGAATGAAAATGGAATATCTCACACTTAAGAACAATGACTCACACTTGTCATATCAATGTGATAAATTTGTGATCTCAATGTCCCACTCTAGGAAGATCAATTCATAAACTCTTGAGAGCAAGCTTCTAAAGATTGTGCCTACATTTAACAAATTGAATAATAATCACAATTTTTGCCCAATCAATAAACTTGGAAACATGCATCCATGCATTTGGTTTTCAATTACTTCCTACCATCTTTACTAGATCATAATGCATATATTGATGGGCTCAATGATCAAATATTTCCCATTCCAATACATTGGCATTTGTACATAACATTGCCTTCTTTGGGAAAATTTGGTCCTAGGAATCTTGGTATGTTCCATAATGATAGTATTCAACTATTTATTTTAGTTGCATCACTTATTAAACATCAAGCTTACGTGTTGTTTTTTTATTTTGCTACACCTATGAATGACATACTCCAAAGAAATACTTAATCTTGAATCATCCCTAGGTGGTGTGAGGAACTAGGAAAAGGCTGCTAAGACAACTCTATATCCAAACAATGATAAGGTAGGTTAGTGTAGAGCAAGGCCTTATGTAGACCAACAACTTGCAACAATGCAATCCCTTCTCCCACCTTCAACCTTGCATCGTTACAAGATCTATAGCCCAACTACGAGAGTTCTTATGTCCTCAACATACCAAAACTTCAAATCAATGAGTCAAATACTAGATAAACAACTCAATTTAAGAGAAAAAGTCTCACACCTTTTAGCTTAGTGCCCAAATCTAAGATGCCAAAGCAATACAGGGATTTCAATTATTGATATTTATGAAAAACCCTACAAACATGTACATGTTATGCATAGATATCCTTAATAGGTAGCAAAAGTTGAAAACCTTAGTACAAATGACATTTAGCATTACATGTGCATGGAATGGGAGTAAAAAAGTTTCCAAACAATGATTCCAATGACAAAGAACGTATATCTTCTATCTCCAATATCCTACAAAAGGAATTTGTTTGCAACATTTAAATCATGTTTCCAATCAATGATTCCAATTACAAATAGTGTATATCTTCTATCTACAATAGCTTGCAAAGGGAGTTTGTATGGAACATCTAAAACATGTAGACCTATGGTTTTGCTCATTTGAGGTGAAGTGTGTTATGTCACCAAAGAAGCTTGCAAATTGCAATCAGAATTCACTTTAGGTCCTTTAGGTTTGTTTCTACAACTCTTCCTAGCATCAAACAAATGATCATTGATCTAGAAGAGGATGCCCATTGTATAAAAAAGAAGTAGAAGATCTATTAACAAAGTTGACGCTATTGGTTAGTACAAATGTCTCTTATAGGTCTTGAAGTTTAAAGAACTCTTGTAAAATCCTTTTAGAGTATGCCTAATAATACCTCTATGGTAATGAAGGAAGTCTATTTATAAATGTCTTAAACATATGAATTCTCTACAATTGAGTTGTTTTTGATCTAACTTAGCTTTATCCACATAAACTCTAGAATGCGATGACCAAATCAACCCAAACTTGGATTAGCAAAAACAACATTGATAGAGAAGAACTTTGATTATAGACGTATACATAAATGGGCTACAATACCTCTTGAAGTCCATGGTAATAAGAATCAAACCATAAGATTTAACAAGCAATGTCATATGCAAATGTCATGCTCTTGCAATAGTAACAAACTCAAAGAAGATGACGTTTCAGATTCAAACCACTTCTAACAAGGGTTATGATTCCCAAAAAAGTGTACATGTATGTGTTTTAATACTTTCTTGTAGACTTGCTAGTCATAGTAGCTTAGAGTAGTAAGATCTCATGTACAATGGGGCTGATGGACTAATTCTTCAAAGCAATATGGGTGGTTGAAGTCATTTCAAGTTCAAATTGCTATAAATAAATACAATTGTATCCTATTGCTCTATTTTTTACCAATTTACCTTTGCAATTTTTATAGATTCGGTATTGAATCACTACATTCCTTTTGGAGATCTTTCCATGATTATTGGATTTTAACCACAAGTGGACAACCCTACTAGAGAGGGAAGTACAATGTCGATGCAAGTAATAATACAAATGTGAAAACAATCATCCAAGTACATGAGTATCATCTCATATTAAGCTTGGCATCTCAACATTGCCCCTTAATCTCAACTCCATGACCTATAATCATAGGATAAGCTTCAAAATCATCGAAGATTTTATACTCCTAGGGCCTTAGTAAAAATACATGCAATGTGTTACTCTATGCTTACATATGTGGATTAATGACACTTCTCAATATTGCCTCTCTAATGAAATGATGAAATGGTAATAAACCTCAATGTGTTTCATGTATGTAACATTGGGTTCCTTGCCAACTATATGTTGCTCATATTGTCACAATAAATGGTAACTCTCTTGTCTATCTCTATCCCCAAATCATCAAGTAGCTTTCATATGCAAGCTACCTCATATGTGAAGTGAAGGATTCAAGACAAAGCTTCCTCTATGCTTCAATGGAGATGTAGTAGGTTGAGAGAGTGGGTACAATGACGTACCTCTTTAGGTTTTTCAGATAAATATATGAGACATAGTACAATACACGTAAAGCGTATGTTTAGCTATGTAGGGTGCAAGCACGGTGGCCCTTTATTCCCAACAACCTCCCACATAAATGCAACATGCCTGAAGGTAGAAGAAAGAATCAACTAAGTCTAAATATGAAATTCTTGGGATACAGTGTCCACGATGTCCAATGTTTCCTTGGCTTTGCTAACTTCTACAGGATATTTGTCAAGGATCATTGACTTGGCCAATGAAGTTGACCATATATGCCACATCAAGTTGATACATAAAGGCATCTAGGTCCTCATTGGAAGATCCAAAGAACTTTGAAAAGGAGATAATAGGTAGGTGAGCCATTGGAATCAAAAGTGAGGGTGGAGTTGGGGGTATCGAGGGAACAACAACTAGGTTACAAGAGATGACTTATGAGGTTTAGTGGAGTAGTGGAGTAGTGGGAGCAATTAGGGGAAGAGAAAAGTTGCTACCAATTGGAGGAGTGGAATGCAAATGGTGGCTTTGGAATTATGAAGATTGTTGCACTCGAGACACATCCTTACTAAGGATTGAAGAAGCCTCAAGAGATGGTATCATGTGGCGCTTTCTAGATTTGGACCACCATGCTTGGCCTAGAGCCAAAATTTCATCGGATGAACCATGTAAATGTGTATGTCTTTAGCTTAGCACACATGGAGGAATGATGATCATGGTTGCCATGTGTAATCATGTCTGAGCACTATTGCCACAAAATGGAGTGTGGTCATACTAAAAGGAGTTAACACAAGTGGACATGCACATCCTACTCTACAGTTAGTGTATGGTGTACAAAGCTCACCATAGTCACAACAATGAAATTAAATACCAAATTGTACTCAATGGAACAAAAAATGTATATTGATATATGAAAAAAACAATACAACTATCTCAATAATATAGTATCAGGGAACAACTAGTGAGGGATCACATAACCCTCATGAACTCAAGACTATGAACTCAAGACAACCGATGAATATAGATCTTGTTAATACTTCTCGAAGAAGAACTTTTGTTGTAAAGTGCAATTATTATGCGGCTCAATGTAGCATCTTGGGCTTTCTCCTTAAATTTGCATTCTTGCTTGTACAAAGCAGCTTCCACTAAACAGAGCTTTCTATTTTGCAAATTTCTTAGTGTTGCAACCACTTATTCATATCCCTTGTTGGGTTTGCCCACACTTTTGAGTAGTATTGAAATTGCTTCATTATCTTCTATATCTTTTCCTATTGAAGATAACTGTACTTTCATGCAATTTTTTTAAATTAATGATGTCAAGGGATTCATATTGGTTTAGATCAAGCCTTAAAAATTCCATTAACATATTAATTTTAGATTTTTTTTGCTTGAGATTTGATTGTCTTACTTGCCTTGTTTCATGACTCCTTTGTGCTTTTCATTCTTGAAATGTGGTGTAAGGCATCATTAGATAGACCCAAGGTCTTTATTATTTTTCCTCTTCAAAGTTGGTTCACTATGATATTCACGATCTTTGAAAATCCTTCTAAGGACTTTCCTCATCAGATGATACATGGTTTTCATTTTCCAATTGTGAAAAACGTTGCCGTTGAATTTTTCCATTGCTTCGATTTTGGACATTTTGGGAATGGAGAGGTCTTACTAGTGAGTCACACGGTAGCGTCTAACTCTAGTTATAAAGGGTAGATAAGATCACAACCCAATTTTTGAGTAATGAAAATCCACATACAACTAACCCTTTAGGCCTTTGAACTCCCTTCTTCCTCTTTGACATGAACGTCTTCAAGATGAGCAAAAAGTAATGAATACAATGGAGAGCTATACCTTAATGAGTGATGACCTTCTTGTCTTCTCAATGAGCTTGGCACCTCCAACCTACAATATTCACTCCAAGGGCCTCTTGGACGGTAGTATCTCCAATTCTTGAGCTCTTGAGCTTTGAGTAGTAGCTATGGAAGCTACCACAACCTCACAACCTCTAGGAAAGAGACCCTGATACCATGTTAAGAACCATGGTAGAACACGAAGAAGTCAAGGGATTAAAGAAGGAAGAAGAATAACAAAAAATGAGTCCATACAGAAATGGAGAAGAACTTGATGATTCATGGTTGAGCATGTACATCTATTTATAGCCTTGTAGCTTGGAGACATACCTAACAATTTGCTTATGGGATTTAGTTACATGTGCCTCTAACATCTGCGCCTCTTGCACCATACATACATTTTGACATCTTATTGGGGAGAAAGCTCATATTTGGCCTTTTTTGCTACTCTATGGAACCTTTTCAGTGCCATTCTATCTGATCTCATAATGATAGCATGATCATTCTAAAACTCCTACATGAAACATGAAATGTTCACTAGTAGAGGATGCAGAAACACATTCTAAATGCAATATTTGCACAAAAGAAGGTATTTTGGAGGCTAGACCCTGCGACCTATAAGGAGGTAATTTGACATGTTAGAATGAATTTTCACAAGTTTTGTGCTCTCAATCAGTGAATTTAATGCATATGATAACTAAATAAGATATGAGAAATCCGTACATTAGGAGGACCAAAATTGTTGTATCCTTGATCTCCTTGTCCTTTCTATGGAGGAACATGGTGCCCTCTAAAGATATAGTAAAGTATTATTGATTGTCCTCAAGCCCTGTCCTCAAACCCAACATCAACCACTAGCTAATCTAAGATCTCATTAAATATTAATACTATCAATTACTTAGAAAAAAATATAGTTGTTTGAGTTAACATCATAATATATAAAGAATATGTTAACACTTACTACCTGGGAGAAAAAGATAGTATCATGAGTTAAATTTTGAGATTTGAGACAAACACTAGTAGAAATATGAAAATTATTGATGGATAATTGTTTTGGTCGGGATTTTATCGTTCTAAGGCCTCAAGTTGGAATGGTATTGTGTGCACCGTAGGATGTGGGTCAAAATACACCATAAGAAATGCCATAACTTTCACTAGAGAGCTTGGAATGGATTCATGTTTATACACAAAATGATCAAAATGGGCCTTTTGAGCTCATCTATAGCTTTATCATAATCAAAATCCTTACAAAAAAAATTTGCATTAAGGATTTTCATATTTTTAATAGTGTTTATGATCTCAAAATTTGGTTTATAATACTATATTTTTCTCCAAGTAGTAAGTGTCACCATATTCTTTATATATTGTGATGTTAGCTCAAACTACCATCATTCTCCAAGTAATTGATGTCACTAATATATAGAGAAAATAGAAGTTGATGTAAAAACCTCAAATAACCTTCGTATAGAGGACTATTGCATTGGATAAGAAACTCTCATTGTAGAGAAACTCCCAAGTGAGAAGATGTTTCTCTTCCTTTATAAAGCTAAATAAACTTATTGCTTTGACAATGCCAATGAAATATTTAATGTACCATGTGGTACATTGTATGTTAACTTGTCAAACACTTAGTAGGGATATGGGACAAATACTTTTGAACCTAATATCCAATTGTGAGAGGTTCCAGATATCACTTGTTAATATTAGTTATTAATTTGTTTAATGGAGGAGTTATGCTAGGAATTTGCATGTGCACTGTCTGTTTATCATGTTTACTACTTAAGATTTTTATATTTGTTCATATATAGCATTTACAAGTACCTCAGTTAAAGTGGAAAGTCTTTCAGCATGCTGAATCTAAAGAAAATGTGTTATTCTACACCTAAACCCTATGGCACACTAGGCCTCCTCGTATGCCATAGGATTTGGGTGTAAAAATGTCAAATTGCCTCCTAGCATGCCATAGGGTCTGGGCGTAAAATAACGCAACTAGGGGCAATCTAGCAATGTCAATTTTCCTCCTAGCATGCCATAGGGTCTAGGTTAGTTTTAAGACCATATTTTGATAATTTATCTTATTTATAAATGTTTATTCTCATATATATACAAATGCAAGTGCAATAGGAGAATAAGATAGCAAGCACACAACTTGGTTATATAGAGCCTTTATAAGTTCTAGAAATTGAAGAGAAGATAAGAGTTTATGTAGAAGCCTTGTAGGACCTTATCATAGAGGTCAATCATATTGGAAAAAGAATTGTTAATGAAGAGCAATCTCTAGCTAAGTTTTCATTTACATATGAATTTCCTTATTTAAATACAAATGGAGGTCCTAGAGGATAATAATATAGCAACAACACCATTTGGTCATTGTAGAACCTCTAGAAGATCCAAACATCAGAGAGGAGATAGGTTTTTAAGGAAATGGTGAAGTGAGTACAAGGTCTAAGACTTGCATACACTATATCCATCTTAGGAAAGATTCAACAACCAAGGGGGAATTATAAAGAGAAGGCTATAGAAGCTTCCTCAAGATAATAGAGCAACATTGGATTATTCATTCTATAAGGAGAAGGCTATAGAAGCTTCCTCAATATAATATAGTAGAGCAACATTGGATGGTTCATTCTATAAATTAAAGTGTTAGTTGTATAAAGTCTATTTTGGATTTGTGTGCTTCTTGGCTTTTGAGTCACTCACTCAAGCAGAGAGATATCACCTGGATAGGGCCACGAGAAGCTTCCATGCAACAAAGGCTCCTTGCAAGTGCTTCTTTGAACCTGTCTAGCACAAGATTAAACAAGAAACCATTAACTGCACCCGTACAAAACAGACAACTGGCCCTCTTAGCCTAAAGAAATAAAGCATTTCACTACAAACTAACTGGCCCTCTTGGCCTAAAATGGATAGTTCATTCTAATCCATGCAATATATGATCTCCTTGGTATATACAACACATCCTATCAAACTAATCAGGATAGCATAAAATAGGAGGACTAGCCTCATGCTACTCATGCGAGTCAGCTAAAAGCTTGATCTACTCTCTTTGTAGACTCACTAGCCCAAGCCTTTCTACTGATATCTTAGTAATAATGGCCATCTCTTCTTGGGTACTATGAGCTGAATGAATGACATCATTAGGTTGATATATCTCATCCCCTTGGTCGTCATTCAAACGGATCGCTTGTCCCAACTTTCCAGTAACTTCTCCTCCAGGGAGAATCATGGATTTATGATCATTCAACTCTTCTGTAGTTGGACCATTCCATATGTCAATGATACGATCCAAACTAAACAGAGCTTCAAGCCTAGACCCATCACATAAATGCATCTCAGGGCGGCAGTCCCTATTGTCAGATGTCGCATTATGGCCTTTAGTCGCATCCTCTTGGGAATCCATCAGAGCGTGTCCACATGCAACTCCTGGCCCTTCATCTGACACACCAACAATATTTTTAGGGGTTTTGGGCCTTCAAACCCATCTCATATTCCTTTTCATATTCTTGGACTGCCTCATCTACCCACATTGGTCCAATGGACTCACTGTGGATTTATCACCATTACCAATTACCAGATGGCCTCATAGCCTTATGGCTTCTATTTAGTACAGGTGGACCTTTGGCATGCCGCATCTTCTCTACACGAGATTTCTTTACTTGACTTTTTCCACTCTGCAACAACTGCTTAGCCATAGGAACCATGCTTTTACTAAAAGGAATAGCATCTACTCAAAATCATGATTCATCTATAAATTGAAAAGGTCTCTCAAGAGCCTTACTAGGAGCACAACTAGAACCACTCATAGAATGCTCATCTAAGCTTGTAGACCTAATGGTTCTATCAATTCCACCGTCACAACTACCTCTCATGGAAGTGTTGCAAGCCTTGATGGGACTTACTGGGCTTGGTAAATTTTCATCCCCAGGGGGTATATTATCCCTACTATTGCCATTTTCTGCTTGGAGATTTTGGCTACCAAGGTGCCTATCATAGGCTGCCTTGGTATCAACAAGTGAGTTGTCTCCTTGTAGAAATGGTTGGAAGCTAGGATGCACTTGTACTGAGCGAGGAAAACTCCAAAATTTTTCCCAACATCTCTGAATATGTCCCTCATAATCAATGGCATGCATCTTTGCTTCCTTTATTTATCAAAAAGCAACAAAACTTGATAGTAGGGTGCGTCGAGTTCCCCGAGTCCACAGTTGAAATCTTGGCCCCAAACGCCACACTTCGAACAGGGCAGCTATAGGCATCATTTTTGGCCAGGATCTCAGCAGTGGACTCCAGGGGACCCAATGCGCCCTACTGTCAAGTTTCGTTGCATAAAAATATATGGTAGTTAGAAATCTCACCTTCTCCAAATCATCTTGTATCTTCATTTCCTCGTGTGTCAGCAAGGCACCTCTTTGGGCAGAGGGATCTACAAACTCCTTGGTAGGAAGTTGGGGCCTTGGTTTGAATAGATCATGTTGTAGTGCTTCAAATTCGACATCTGATATAAGGTAATCATCTTCAACCGAGGTAATATGCTCATGTGCTACTATGATGGCACTCACTGTATCTAAGCTTGTGCCATCATATCTTCCAATCTCTACCATCGTCGGATACACATCCATGTAATCATAAACGATCAGGTCTTCCATCGAATCCCTTACTAGGATGGAAAAAAACTCTTCTTCCTTCATTTCCAAGTATTGTAGCACATCTGATAGAAGCAAGTATTGTACACCATTTACTTCAATGGGCATCAAGGAGGCAAGGTTGGGTTTGTCGTCTTGTGGTGGCTGATCTGAAGAAGATGGCACCATGAGAGTCAACCCTTGCTCTTCCACCACCCGATGTTCCTCTTCAAGATTTATGAGCTCTTCAATTAGTTCTTCTCCTGTGTATGTGATAGCAACAACATGTGGAGTTGTATCTTCATCACTCTCCTCCTCTAGGGGTATATCCAATGCAAGGAGGTAAATTGCCAATGCAGAATCACACTCCACGAGATCCAAAGATGCTGTGCCTGGTGCACTGGCCATGGGAACAATGCATATTTTGTGTGAAGGATCCACATGGGCCAGACACCTATTCACCACTTTTTGGTGATTCTTCCATGCCTGAAATACCATGAGCTGTTCCTGAGGCACTCAAGTCACGTTGGATCCCTCGATGAAGTATGTGCAAGTAGCAATGGTGCTTACAAAGTCTTCCAACAACTGAAGGGGGGGATCCAGCGATGAGAGCACACTTTCAAGGTTGAAGTTCTTAGAGAAAACCTAAAATATCTCATCAACCTGGCTGGCAAAGATAGTCTCGTGGATCCACTCATCAAAGTGTGCACAAGCATCCATCGCAGCAGGTAGGAGGGATGTGGTGGATATAAGAGATGAAGAGAGAAAGTGTGAAATGAAACAATGAAACAAGAACTAAACTAGTTTTACCTTAAAAACCTTAAGTTTTAAACCATTAAGGGATGCTCGCGTACGATATTTAGTTATGGCTTTACTTATGTCTTTGTAAAGTTTACATGCATATCTAAATGTGTTGATGTGAAAAGTGTATAACAAGTGTATGATTCTGCATAAATACCATAATTTTTAAATATTGCAAGTTTGCAAGCAACAATATTCTATTGGCCAAAAAAATCCAAAATTTTATAGGTGTTGGATATTACAACTTGTGGTGTTGGGATTTTTAGGGAGACTCTACAATTTCTAAATTATGTGGAGCCACACACTTTCCGTTGGTAATAGTATTCTCAGCTCGGCTTCGAATTTTCCTACCATCTAGTTTAAAATAGAAGCTAATAGGTAGATTATGCATTAACATTGTAATTTCCTGGTGCATTATACTCAAGGGCCAATCATTCTCCATTTGCAACACTTAGGGCTCGCGCCCCTCACAAATGACAGTAGCATCCACAACTGCACTTTCACACATGTCTTGGTCAAGGGACAACCATTTACCCTTGAGCATCCTCCATCTATGATACTTGAACACTAGGCATAAAGTCTGTCATGTGACAAAGTACCTGTAATTGAAAAGGAAAGTTAGCCAATCCATCCCAAAGTAAGATAATAGTCAACTAAGAGAGAAATTTTTAACCTGAAAGCCATGTCCCTTGTTGTGACTCGACACTCCACTGTGTTAGGATTGTGAGTCATTTTTTATGTCCAAGTTTTGCCTAGAATCCTTGCTATATAATCCTTCAACGCACTTTTTATGACGTACATGCTTTTGGTACATCTCAAACCCTTACATTCCTTGAACATGTATGCAAAAATTGCAATCGATATGAACCAACTTAGATGTACATTCTTGGAGTCGGTGCTTGGCTTCATAGAATTCAATATGTCTATTGAATTTTTGGTGCTACACATGTGCAAAATGTTGCTACTACACAATGGCCATTCTATGCTTTTGAGATTCGATATGTGCATAGACTCAAGGGTTCCATATTCTCAACCCTGCTTGGGCAACATGTACTTGGAGTCATAGAAAAAACAAGGTCCTCTGTGAGCTGCTTAGCTGTATGCCCCTCAAAGAGCAATCTACCAATTTCGAGGTGGTAATACTTAAAAGAACCTGTGAAACTCTCAACATTTTGCCATTTACAGCAATCTAAAGGGTATGCTTCTGTAAATGCGAGACAAGTTGTTACATAGATATCATGAAATTTCTCATTCTCAATGAGTTGCAAATACTTATTGCTTGCAATGTTTCGTTGAAAGGGCACAGTGGGTGCAATATGTATTTGTTTTTCATGAATACATATTGTACAAACGCCTATGTTGTTACAAGGTGAGAATCAACATTCCTTTGTCTCAGAGCTAAAATTTTATCCTTCCAGTGCTTTGATACATCTGCAATTGCAGATGCTTATACCCTGAAAGCTCCCTTCATACTTGGATGCATATGTACCCAAGACGAGCAATGATATGTATCAATGATCCAATTCCCTTCTTCATCTTTTTTGTTACGTACTTCTATCAAGAGAATGCTTGTTCTTCTCTCAGGTATTATAACCTATGCATTAGATGTAAAGAAGTATGTATTAACCCCTAAATAATAAGCATTTTAAGTCTGTCTAGTAATCACCAATATGCATACAAATCAACATGGCATTAAGAGATGTTTACACTTTTGTAAACATGCACAAACATCGATATCAAAATGCATGTGGATATGTACATAGACACAAAGTATAGATTCAATTTCAAGGCATCACTTTAATCATACCATTTACATGAAATATAATGAAAATAATAGCACAAGAATACTCAAAGAATTTTGCCAAAATAAATTTTACTATAATGAATAGGAGTCTGATTTGACTCAATACATTGTATGAAATGTGGGTATCATAGAGTAGTTGTTACAAGGATAGCAGCCACATGGCATGAAAATCTTAATAGGCACATTGGATTGACACTTGAGATATTCTAAGACTCAACACATTGTGTGTTATATGGATGATATGATACGAGAGTTTCATGGATCATTGCCAATTGGCATGGAGATCCGAATGGACATATATGACCAATAAAGTAGAGGATTTTTGAACCATCAACTTCTAGCAGATCCATATCATACAACACAAAGGAATCACTCACCACAACAAAATAGTCAATCGAGAATTATGTGCTTTACCTAAACCTTGTACAATACCTACATGTACAAAAAAATACCTGCATGAATCCCTTTTAACAAGCATGAATCTCTTTTAACAAAAAATATCTAGATAACTGCATGAGTAGTAGCAATACAAAACAAGGCCAATTTACCTATAAGCTGATCTGCTGAAGATAATATTGAATCGTTGCTAATCAAAACCCATTGCAAATGATGGGCATAAGAAAACATCAATCCCATCAAACATAAAATTCACGAATTGAATAAATAAATTTTGGCACCACAAAATATGGTAGATTTACCTATAAATTGAGCTACAAAATCTCTACTCTACCTTATGTTAAGTGCTACAACAACAATTGACCCTTAAGTTAGAACTAGCATCGAACCCTATTGTAAAGATAGTAGAAAAGGGATAATGTAGAGAGAAAGAAAGAGAGAGAGTGTGAGTACACGAGAGAGAGAAAGAAATGAGCACCTATCCAATCTTGCCCAAATTGATCTTTGCAAAAGACAATAGCAAGAGTTAGTATTTACATGAAGGAAAAAATAGTAGAAAAGAGGAAACACAGAGAGAGAAAGAGAGGGGGAGAGAGAGATGAGCACTTATGCAAACTCACCCCAAATTATCTCTGCAATAAAATAGCAACACGGGTTAGAACTAGCATTATGTTATATTGAAAAGATATTAGCAAAAAAAAAAAAACCAAACATAGAGAGATATTAACATCTTTGCCTCTTGCTCTAAATAAACTCTGCAAGAAAACAACAATTATAACCAACACCAAATTCTATTGAAAACACAACATAAAAGAGAAACAACACACAGAGAGAGGGGGAGAGAGAGAGAGAGAGAGAGAGAGAGAGAGAGAGAGAGAGAGAGAGAGAGAGAGAGAGAGAGAGAGAGAGAGAGAGAGAGAGAGAGAGAGAGAGAGAGAGAGAGAGAGAGAGAGAGAGAGAGAGAGAGAGAGATGAGCACTTCTGTCTCCTTCCCAAAACAACCTCTGCAATAAAACAAAAATAACTATAAAGTAACGACATCAAACCCTACTGAAAAAATAGCAAATAAGAGAAAATGCAAAGAGACATGGACACCTGTGTTTTGCCCGAAATCTAGAGCTGCATGGAGAAGAAAGTGCAGAGATAAGGAAAATGCTAAAAACCCTATTTACTCTTAGCAGGGAGCTTCAACGGAGACGAAAATTCATGAGTATAGAGAAGAGAGGGAAAGTGGTACGTTGCTCAACTTTTGGGTCAAACTGATTTCGTGAGGGAAAAGAACCAAAATTGAAATTTTTTCAAAAAAAGGGGGGAAATACAAGGTGAGAGAAACTCAAATTTTGTGTACTATTCATTCTCCCTTTTTTAAAATCCCCCACTACCCCTTTTTTTAAATATTTGGAGAGAGAAGATTCACCCTCCATGGATGTCAATATCTAGCCTTCCTATTGGACAATCCAAAAGGCCCACATCTTAAACTATATTATTTTTAAGGGCCCATTTGTGAGTTCATTTTTTTCCTAATGGCACTATACTTTGAACTCGACATAGAGATGTCATTTTGATTGTGATACCCTTCCTTTCCCCTTAGGTATGAATGGGTACTTGGTCATGAATTCGGCTAGATAGTGTTCTGATAGGCTACATATGAATAAATAAAGTGATGGTGATTTGGTCATATATTCAAGCCCATAATGTCCTAACATGTTAATTGTCTAGTATTGTTTGATAGAATGGGCATTTAGTCCATGTATCTAATGAAAAAATATACTCGCTCATGTGTACTTTTTTTCTAAATCTTGCAATATTCTTACTTTTTAAATTGAATGAGTAATGACTTGATGCAATTTATTTTACATTTCCAATTACTAAATGATATCATGCAATTGTATAATTAAATTAAAGAGTATATAGAACACCAATATAACTCAAGAGTGAAATCATACAATTGTGTTTTTTAATCAAGGATTATATGCAACTCTAAATTAACTTAAATTAATGTCATGCAATCATGATATATATATATATATATATATATATATATATATATATATATATATATATATATATATATACATATATAGCATAAGCAACACCTATTCCACTAAAGATTCATATCATGTAATTCTATTGTATTAATCACGAACGTGTGTGTGTGTGTGTGTGTGTGTGCGTGCGTGCGTGCGTGCGTGCGTGTGTGTGTGTGTGTGTGTGTTCGTGTTTTTTAACTCAATGTGGAAATTACTTAATGCAATATATGTTACATTTTTTGCATCTATTATATCATGTGATTGTGTATTTTCATTGAAAAATAAAACATTTTTTAAATACATGTGTATTTATTCATTGTGAATTGTGATTGTGAATTTTATCAAGTCTTTGCCACAAGTTTATATGCAAATTAGGTTTTGAAAATCATGTTTAAGCCTTTGTCACAACTCTATATTCATGTTATCTATTTTGGGATCCTAAGAAGAACTTGCATTTTTACTGCATGCTACTCAAAAATGCACCCAATATGATTGAAGATCTTAGGGAGCTAGCACTAGATTTTGCTTCAAAGGAAAAGTTAGCATTATGCAATTATGAGGTGGAGAGAGGAGATGGCATACTCAAAGCGGGCAAAGGACCTATCAAGCACAACCTCTCTTCCAAAGTGGCTAAAGACCACCAAAGGTGAAAGTCCCAACTCCGATCCCACAAGGCATCCAATTAATTAATCTGTCAAGGATCACAACTATTATGCACACATTATGGAATCATCAATGTGTGCCAACAATAGGCATTCCACTCAATGCCACCAAGGTTGGCAAGATCATATGCCAAGGTACCTTCAAAGAGTATGTTGAAGTTAAATAGACAGCATTTCTTATTTCCTTTCCACATTAAGATATAGTAGTGTCAAAATCTACAAAGGCTCTAATAGTGCTAAGTTGTAGCAATTCCAAGTGGAGCATGGAAAATAGAAGGTCAATGCATCAATTATTAATACATTTCCTTTACTTATGAGCCCCCGAGTTATAGTCTTTCCCCTCTTCAATTGCACTCCACTAAATGACATCCTCATGCAGAGCCCTTACTAGCAACATAAATACAAAAGAACAATTGAGTATCTATATAAGCCTCAATTCCATCTCAAACTTGACTTTAACATGGAGGCTAGTGTAGCCATGAGAGACAGGATCCTAGGCATCATCAATAACATGCTGAACATTGTTAGGTGCTTGCAGATGGGATGAAGACAGTGCATATTGTCGGTATCATCCATATAGACTTACATGCCAATAACATATTATAGACTTTAGCAAAGATGGTATCCATAGGGTGGGTATCATAGACTAGGCTCTAATGCTAATTCTAAGCATAGTAAGACCAGCTCTCAACTAGCAATGTGGGTTTCCTAATGAGGGTGTGCATGTTATAGATGAGCACCAACAAAAATCATAGTTGGAAAAGATAAGAAGACCATGGATTGCACCCAAGATCTATGACCCACATTACTAGTCTGCCTACAACAAGAAGTCTCGTGTGTACATAATCAACTAGCTAATTGTTTGCCTCATTGAGTTCTGGTGCTTAAGCCAATGCTACCTATGGTTGCATAGGGAGTTGACAAATGCACCAAACAAAGAGATTATGCACATGATAAAATGGAAGGTAAGGGGTCCAATGTTGATAGATTATAGGGCATCCTTTGCAACTCACCCTCTTTGAATAGCCTAGCCTACTCAATCTTGCTTTGTATTTTGTAAAATAATTTATCAATTTTTGGAGTCTCTATGACTCGAGAATCCATGGATACCTTGAACAAAGGTGTGAGTTTTTGTAAAACTCTATCCTCTATGAAATAAAATCTACTAAATAATCATATTTTGTAATTTGCATGTCTAAGAATTTATATCTCATTGCACTAACTTTCATTTGTTGTGTTAGCTTGCATGAATTTATATCTCATTATGTTAGCTTATCATTTATTGTTCTAACTTATCATTATGTTAACTTGCTCTCTATCTATCTTTATTTAAAGAATTGCAGTTCCTTGTGTGTAATTTGTTAAACTGTCGGAGTTTGTAGTTGTGTAACTTGCATCTCATTATGATAACTTATTTTCTCCATCACATTGTACTAACTTATCCCTCACCGCGTTGTGAATGCAGTTTCTCATAATTAGCATAGATATCTTACTGTCAGTCTATTAAAACATAATACAATACCTCTATCCATTAAGGACACAACATGGCTAAGAGCGAAGAACAATGATATGTGAGAAATGAGGTTAATGACAATGAAGAGCAAAGATTGATGAGAGGCAAGAAATGAGGATAAGGACAATGAAGAGAGAGCATACAATGAGCATGCTCAAAAGGCATACGAAGGCTTGAAGGATTTTCTAGTCACATTAGATGGAAGGGAGGCCCAATACATAGCCCAATGACTCTCACAATGAGCTAATCTAGCTCACATGCACTAGAGGGAGGTTAACAAGGTAATGACTACTGAAATGGTCAAGGCAGTGTGACAATGCTCAAAGGCAGAGATAAAAAAGAGCAATGGAAAGTGAGAAAATTCCTTCACAACAATATAAAAGAGAATGCTAGGTGTACAACTCTTGAGGTTTCGATCAACCTCTTCACAATGTCAACTCCCCCTTATACCTAGTGAAGATGCTATACATGCACTTCATAATGGGTCAACTGTGGAGTTCTCATCAAAGGAGACCCACCATTCCATTGAGGATATATGGGCACATAGCATGACAATCACAAGAGATGGTTTGTAGTTTGCACTAGAAGGTACAAGATTGTACTTATAGCAAGAGAAGAGGCCTTAAAGAATAAGTTGGCCCAAAGAGAAATGGAGTTTTAGCAAGTCTTATAGTCCCAAAAACTGCCACAAGTGCAAGCTCACACTGAGGAGCAGGTTGAGATACTCGCAAGGATGATTAAGTATGTGGAGCACCATAATGTGGATGAAGCTTCTTAGGGGGTATTACCATGAGATCACCTCATGAGCATCGTACTCATCCTTATGCCATCATGCAAAATGTAGATACCCCCATGGACAAGAGTAATATTTGTCTTGGCTACTTTAAGCCATTTGATAGGATAACATGCTCATACTTTTTCTCATGCAAGCATTATATGCACCCTCGTTGCCTAGTCTACCAATAATTCTCAACAATAATTATCCTACTTGCATCACCCTTTTTTCTGAAGCTTTATGTAAG
Organism: Lygodium microphyllum; assembly: GCF_053477565.2. Lineage (NCBI taxonomy): Eukaryota > Viridiplantae > Streptophyta > Polypodiopsida > Schizaeales > Lygodiaceae > Lygodium > Lygodium microphyllum. The sequence goes on from NC_141146.1 coordinate 111,010,236, forward strand.
ATCTTTAGAATGTCTTATATGCAACCCCACAAGGGAGATCAAGAGAGTACTCCTAGTGCTATCCACAACCCATTTCATTAAAACCTACATGTAATCTTGTTTATAGAAACATTGAATGATAACCATTAAATGAAAGTAATAGAACTTTGATTCTCTGTAAATTGGTGGCTTTCAAATTTTATCAACTATGAAAATAACAAACACTTCGTTCAGTATACAAGTTAAGTCTGACTTTGTAAACTTATTGATATAAAAAACATTAAATGTCCATGGTTCAATCATTTATAACATTTATAATTCATTACATCAAAGCCAAAGGAGAGGTGAAGCTTGAAAGCTAATCCATTGCTTCATCATGTTGTTCTAGCTCAATGAATGTTTATTGGGATCGAGTCATCCAACAAACAATACATTCTTTAATATTTGCATCCATTACCTCTAGATCCATTTGAATCTCAATGTCTATTGCAATGGTATGACTCTCAGTCTCAAAATGCTCAATCCCATCAAAGATTGATACCTTGATCTCAATGTCATCACATTTGTACATCCATAGGCACATACCCTCCTTATAGTTTCTACTCTCAAGAATCTATAATATCATGTCATTGCAATACATATATTCCAACTTCTCGACCATATCTACCAATAATCTATTTTGAGTAATGTTGTGCACATATTTATATATGCTCCAATTTCGCTCCAAACTGGAGGTTCTAGCACATTGTGCTAGTACACACATCTATGAGAGTTCTCAAATGTGGACAAGTATCACCTATATTCATGGCCCACCTCTTCCACACAAATTGCTCCTTGGCCATATTCTATACAAAGGGATTAGAAAATGAACCTCCTCTTGGTCAAAGTGTAGAGATTTTATTGACACATTCTCTATATGTTGCCTTGCATATAAAACATGTTGATCACAGTGTATAAGTCTGCAACTACGTCATTGTTGATCATGATGTAGAAGTCTACAACTACCTCATTGTTGCTGCATAAACTTAGACCCCAATACTTAGGATCTAACAAGTATATGACATTATGTAATGCTGCATAGATTGCAACCCACCTCCTTGAACATGTTTTAACAACACCTTTCTTTGAGATGCCTTAAATGGTTTCTATCAAGGCTTTGCAATGGAGACTTTAATCTCCTTAAGAAACTCTAAACTCAGCCCATCTAAGGTTGTTTGTAGCCAATATACATTTACCTATCTCTTTCAAGTACATCCTTGCCCCTAAAGTGTCTCTCTTTCATGTGATATGGTCCCACAACAAGCTACCAATATTCTTGAAAATGTGCATGGAATCCAAAAGATGTTTATTTGCATATGAGCCCAATATAGTAGCTCATAGAAAATGAATAACTATTGCATTGCATTTAGACCATGGACCATGTAGCACTCATACCAACCCATGTATTCATCCTTGGAGGAGGTTACCCAAGGAATCCTTCTCTTAGATCATGTCCCTATGGCAAGAATGTTCCATGTCCCTAATAAACTATCTTCTCCATCATCTGAGACCTTCAAGAGTCCAATTAGTTCACACAAGGGACATACATGATAGCCTAAAGCGACTAGCTTTGCAACAACTACTATATATAATCATTATGATTATAAAAGCACATATTAGAGAAAGCAATGACCTTGGAGAATCATTTACCTAAGCATCTCCTAAATACAAAAATTCATGCATGGTTCACATAAGAATGTCCATTATATTAGTGAACCACCTCCCATAATGTTTCCTCATGTCTTCCATTGTAATTCCCTCCCACAACATCTTAAGCTCATTAGCCAATGGATGGAGATAGACATCCATATTTTTGACCTTATAGTATCCAAGCACGAGTAAGCTAAGGATCAAGTATCCTTTCTTGGTAGAAATCCATGGTGGAATGTTGTAATTAACAAGGACTACTGGCTATACACTGTAAGAGGTCAAGTGCAATCTGAATGGATTCACACCATCCATAGCAAGACCAAACTAAAGATTCCTTACCTCTCTTGCAAAGTCCAAAAATGTTGAATCGATGTGATGCCATGCATGGAAGCCACCTAGTATATGCTAGATACCATCAATGGATCTATTTTCATGACATATTATCGATCCTACCATGCTTGATATCTAAAACATGTGATGGATACATGATGCGAGCGAAAAGTGTCTCAAAACCTTCCGAAGGACCATTTGAGCTTGTAGATCTTATTGATACCTTTATATACCACACTTTGGACATGTAGCTATGAACTGGTATTCTCATTGAAAGATCACACAATCATTGACATGCACATGTATGGTGTTATAATCCATGCCTAGTTTCTACAACACTTGCCTTGCATCATCATGAGACTTTGGCATCATATTTTCAAATGGCAATATGTGACACTTTAATATTCTAAAAATCCCATAAAACATCAAAAAATGTACTATACATTTTCACGCAGTAAAAAGATCAATGTATTATGCATCTAAATATCTGACTCACACTTACATTACTCTAGCTATATTCATGAGTGCAAAACATGTATTTAAGTGGGATACTTGGTACCCATCATGCAATAGTATGGAAACCTCTATTTTCAATGAGTTTGAGGACTTAACATGCATGGGTAGTAATGAATTGATCATTACTCCTATCTCAAGCTCCAATATTTGAGAATGATCCAGTTAGTCCCCATTTTTGTCTCCTATGGAGGACGCACCATAAGATCTACCTACTCAAGTGCTCCTTGCATAGTATACCCAACGAACTCTTCTTACTAGACACAAGAGATCTATTACTTGTGATGTACCATCATCACCCTATAAAGATTTGTAAAGTCAATAATTCACTTACAATTAGAGGTTGACTCTATGCCACAATTAGTGCACATCTCTACACACTTTACTCACTACTAACTTATATTTTAAGATAACTTGATTGATGATTATGGTTAGAACTCGCTATGACATTGCACATGGTCTATAGACAAACGATGTTTTTTGCTAATTTCCCACTTGCATTAAGTACAATGACATGGAACATGCTAAGTGAGATATGCCTCTCACTCCAATACCTCACTCATCATTGCTACTTATTTTTGCTACAATGTAAGTAATAGATCATCTATGACGTCATGTTACTCTCTCTCTCTCTCTCTCTCTCTCTCTCTCTCTCTCTCTCTCTCTCTCATTTTCTCTTTATCTTACTTTCAAGAAATCTTTCGATCACACATACACACACACATACACTCTGATGGGACCTAATATGGGCCGGCACTAGCTATGGCACTATAGCCAGACCTCATACACACAATAGACAATCCCACCACATGGCCTTAGGGGCCAAGAGCATCTAGGACTCACTCTACACTAAATGCTAATGTTTATTCTGTGTTTGTATTAGATCATAGTCCAACATTTACCTTCCCTTCTCCTCAGAGGGAGATCCCATAACATATAAGCATAATACCTTGTAGCACAAACATAGGGAAGCACCTCTCGGTTGACTGCCGTGGCTCCACTATAGATCTCCTACATCAAGGGGATTGGCCCCAAGATGCGATGCCTAACATATAGTACACATGATACAAGCTCCACTCTTTCATTTTGAATGTATTCCAGGAGATACCATGTGTCCTTACCAAAAAATTCCCAAAAACAATTGACTAGCCTACAGATTAGGTTGTCTCACACACTCAAGTGTAGGTCATCATAACGGAAAATAGGTGCTATGCATCTAGTTCTTCATATTCTGATACCATGGTTGATATGCGCACGCAAAAGTGGATGATCCTAATGTGCTCAAACATAATTTTCAATCATAAATGTGTCGTGCACAGCCACGCTTTCCAATGCTCATTTACTAACTCATTGTGGCAATGTAAGGATAGCATCGAGACAACGCTCATGCTACTATCCTCTCAATTAAAATACAACGAATTATCCTATATCATGCTATGCATCAGAAAAATCAGCAATAATCAACACCCAAATCGCATCATTCAAATACCCCAGCCCCTACTTTTAGGTATTGCTTCCATTGCATAGGTGTAGGGGTTCATTTTGTCATGTTTTGATGTATGAAAAGCGATAAATCACAAACTTTTATAAAGAGATAGAAAACATTGAGGCTAAACCTCATGCTTCGCCACTACCATACATTCACGAACACGCATTATATTTTTCCTTATTTTTATGAAGCGTATTTCTATTTTTTTCATATTTTTTCTTATTTTGTAGCATGTATTTGTTAATAATCATTATTATTTTCTAATTTTTCATACCAATCATTTTAAAATACTAAAATTCAACTTTATTTTCCATTCCCCCCCATAGAAACACATTTCCCCCACCCAAAACGACAAAACTATCATTTTACCCTTAAAAATTGCATTTTGGGTTTTGCGGGATTTAAATAGCGCATGTAAATCATTACCAAATCAGAAATTTCTATTAAACATCAATTAAAAGTGATGAAACTAGTCTTCAAACAAATTTTCATCGCATAAGAACATCATTTCCATCATAAAATATCAAAAAACCTTCATTTTCTTTATAAAAAATAAGTCATATCGTGTTTCTACAAAACCTGAGACTCATTGAATGACTATGTGACCAGTGGACGGAGCCTCCATTGCTCTCAATTCCATGTTGTACATCAATCTTCAGCATCTTCATTAATCTCCATCATCATTTTCTTCAATCTCATTCCTGATTCTTCCTTCAAGCTAGTGCACATGAACAACCCATAGAGGGGAGAGGGAGGGAGGAGAGAGAAAGACTAGTTTCTGATCTTTTTGCATAGTACATTAGTTCTTGATCAGATTCTAGCGATACGGAGCAAAGATCAAAGGCATCTCAGGCCCAAGAGGATTCCTCTCTGCTCTCCAGATCAGAAAACTATGAAAAATTGGAGATTTTGGAGGCGTTGAAAAACTGACGGCCCCCTCCTCATGTCATCTTATAATTTTGGGATTAATCTCTTTATTAAGAGCTTTAAGCTTTAAAACAAATATCTAGTTCATGTTTCTTGGTTTCATACTACTAGCAAGTGGCTTTTCTGATTTTGAGGGGCCAAATGAGCTTGGAATTGAGATCCGTCTAGACGGGCGGGTGACTTCATGACGTCAAAATTTACGAATCTGGGCCCTGTCCTGCTCTTCCCAACTTTTGGATCCAATAGCTGCTTTAGAGCGCCGAACCTTTGCATGGATTAAATGGGGGGTCAAACGACCTTCGATCAATGAACTGAGACTTGCATTGGATTCCTAGTGTTGAAATGCGCCTAGGAAATCTCCAGCTCGGCCATCCATCATTGTTGAATTTTCCATGAAAATTCACTCTTTGGCATCTCTTATGCACTTTTTTGCTCGAGAACCGGTCATGCTTTCAAGTTGGCTCCTAAAATGCGGCTCTAACGTGTTGAGAGGGCTAGACGGCGGTTGGAAATTCTAAGGCATTATTCTCCTCAACGGAGCAACCCACTACGCATTAGCGATAGTGGTTCTAATAACCTAAGTGTCATAAGAAGCCCTTTGAGTGCAAGAGGAAGTCTTAATACTTCCCTTCTTCCAGTTAATCAACCCACTTCAAGTGGGGGTGTAGTTTTACCTACACAAACTCCTATTATCAATCCAGTTGTAGCCATGGCACAACCCATCGCAATTCTAGCAGGGAGGCTAGATTTATCAGCATTAGGAGCACATTTTTCCATCTTCCATGAGTTAGCAGAAGAAGATGGGGAACTCCATATAAAGGAGTTTCAAACACTCATGTTCAACTATCTAATCCAAGACAGACACTTAATGATGTTCTTTCATTGGCGATCACGGGATAGGGCGACTCAGCCCGTCGCATCCCACAAACAAATCTGTACATGAACACAACTACAAAGAGCATCAAGCTGATACAAAAAATACTCAACAAAACCCATCATAGCTTGCACCCTACCTCTTGTCAAAACCAAGGCATGAAAACCACAAGGAGTAGACCGAGCATAATCTAACAAGAAGCCTAAAGCTAGTCACTAACCAACTGTTCCAATGCAACCAAGCTAAAAAGAACTATCAAAGAGGTCATCCTATGTGTTAGTTTGAACTACCTACCTAACTAAGGACAACTCAACCAGAAGCTCCTACTAGGCAAGGACTCCTATAGCCTGAGCAAGAAATATTATCTTTTAGCACATTTTTCCTGTTAGGCCGTTATTTTCCATACTCGGGCGTGTAAAAAGGAGGGAGCTGAGTGTAGTGACCCAAGGAGAACGGGGCATCAGACTCGGGTCATCATGTCTCGTACCCAAGAACCTACCAAGCCCTCACAAGGTGACACTTAATCCTTTTCTAACGCTCACTTTTATTTTCACTCCAACCTTTCTTATTTTCTTTGCTTTTCAGCTAGATGCTACCCCCAGGAAGACAAAGCATCGGCCCCGGGTCTTGTCTCGGCCTAGGAACCTACCAGGCCTTCGCAAGGCAATGAACAAGTGCTCAAGGATTTTTTGTTCTTTCCTTTTTTCTATTTTTATAGGGGTTAGAACCCCTTTTTACACACCTTTGTATATTCATATATTTTCTTTCAAATATTTAGGGTTTTTTCCTTTGTATAATCATTTTGTCTTGCAAGCTTTTCTAACTGCCTCACACTAACAGGAACTCCTAGATCAGCCGCCAAGCCTTTTAGAAGAACACGATCACTAGAACTTCCTTCCAAAATAGATCTTTCAGTGCCTGACAATGTCTGTACAGGAGGCAATGACTACTTAGACCTCCCTTAGACATATAGAACCTAAACCTGGGACTTCATGCCTTGATTTCCAGTCCCCCAACAAACAAAAAGAAAGCACCCTTACATACACATGTATCATTACTTAAGGGAAAAGACTCAGGAAGGGGGACGAAACCACTTGGAATGGCCACAAGAAGCTCCTCCATATAGCAAAGGCTCCCTCTAGTAACTTCGTCAACCTGTATGATGCAATCACTAAAACAACAAAAACCATTAGACATACCTGCACCAAATAGACATATGGCCCTCTTGGCCTAAAGAAATAGCACATTTTACTGTAAACTAACTGGCCCTCTTGGCCAATGAGATCAAACAAACCAGCTCATATAGATCCCTTCTTGGAAGAAGGTAGATATACGAAAATATGCTCCATCCCAAGGGAAAAATAGGGCTCTCAGACCTAAACTAAATGCATCAAGTTGTGACCCATCCCTCCTGCATATATAGCAAGAGGTGTATGCATAACATGTCGTCGGATCAACCTATGTGTCCAATATAATAGTGGTAGATTTGGGTCTCGGCCACTCTTCGCATGACCCATATCAACCATCACTTGCCATATAACGCCTAGTCTTATTAAATTCCCCACAACCAACCAAGTCCTGTCTCATTATCAATAGCAACATCCGAACTAGGACCACAATTGAAGAAGAGGTCCTCTTCATAAGCAAAATTTGCTAAAGAATCCAAAAACTGATTCCAAGAATGTGGAATCACTTGAAGAGAGATGCTCTCAAAGTCATCAAGTAGGGTCATAGCAGTTCGATGATACATGCAAAGAATGAGATTTCAGATTGTGTATGACTCATTTAGTTGATTTAAGATTAGCTAGGAATCCCCTTTTACTAACAACTGCCGAATACCAGCTTTCTTGGCAATATTCAGTCCCATCATCAAGGCTTTATACTCCACCATGTTGTTAGTGAATCCAGGCCCTGAGATAAACAGATAATTTCATTGTAACTCGACATCAGGGATATCAAATAACTACTCCAACACCCCCTTTTTTATTAGGGTCTCTAGATGCTCCATCAAATTATAATGTACATCCACAATGGGTTTACATAGCCGGCCATCAAGACCTCCCCTATTTGTAATTATGATAGTCAAAATTCAACATATTTAGAGGATGAACTGACGGCTCCATCCCACCTTCTTCATTAAACTCAACAGAATACTTGTCAAAATTTGTAAGTAGTGATGACAGAAAACTTTGATCTCCCACACAAAGGTATCGTCTTCTTGCTCAATCACTTTGTATCCTTTGCTCCACTAGATAAGCTTCCCCTGATGATATCTTTGCTCTAGATATGGGTGCTTCAAATAAGAGATTAACCACCCCATCAACCAATTTAAGCCCTCATGCAGGTCTCAAATTAGCCCCAGCATCATGGACTTGTAATGCATTTAGTGCATTAGCCTACTCAAAAATAATAAGGTTTAATATTATTAAGATTAACCTTATCTTTAAATTCTACTCCCTATAGATCAGCCAGTAAAGCTGTGAACTTATTTTTACCTATCCTAACTACCTTGTAAGGGCCATCCCATCTAGATTCCAGCTTCCCTAAAAATAGCTCCCTATAAGCATCATAATACAGAACTAACTGTCCTTTCTTAAAGGTATATTTCTTTACTTTTAAATCATGCAGTCTCTTCATCCAATATTTAGCTACTTCCTGGTGTAGCAAACTTTGCAATTTGAGTTCATCCAGGTGGGCTATAGTCATAAAAGCAAAAACTATCGGATGGTACCACTTTTCCTCTCAAATTTGGGCCAAACATTAGGTGATGCTATACATGGTTGCTGTTGAAAATTTATAAAATATTTTGCCCCTTTTAGGTGCTTTGGCAAGCTCCTACTTCACATCGTCAAAAGATACTTTGCAGTCATCACTCCATGTGAACTGATAGTTAAAGGACAATAGGTTCATCAGTGGCAACGTTCTTTTTGCCATGGCATTGATAAACCTCTGATAATACCTTACTGATGACAGAAAGGTATACACTTCCTTTGGAGTACATTGCAGACTCATGGCGACTATGACCTTGATATTTTCAGGGTCAATCGCGATCCCTACTGAACTAACCACATGGTCTAACAATAGCCCATAAGGCACCCCAAAGATGCACTTCCGAGGGTTAAGAGCTAAGCAAATTTGTCTGCAATGCTCAAAACACTTTCACAAAATAATCAACTGCCTTTCTCTTGTGGTGTGGCTCTCCCCAGGTCATCAATGAATACTTTCAACTCCTTTGGGGAGATGTCACCAAAGGTCTTGTCGGTTGTTCTTTGCCACCAACCAGGTGCATTACATAAACCAAATGCCATCACATGGTACGTAAAGGTACCAAAGACAATAATAAATGTCATTTTTAGCTTGTCTTGCTCAAAAATCACCATTTGGTTATACCCTGCAAAGCAATCCATAAACAAATATATTTCCCTACCCGCTAGTTGAATCTAAAATTTAGTCAATAAAGGGCATGGGTATTAGTCTTTAACAGTCTGCTTATTCAACTCTCTAAAGTCTACACAAAGCCACATTTGATTATTTTTCTTCTTCCTGATCACAACTAGTGAGCACCATTCAGTATGCTGAACAGGGAAGATCAAACCTACTTTTCACAACTTCTGTAGCTCCTCAAACAGCCCGTCCCTTAATTCAAAAGGTATACGCCTTACTTTCTGACTTACTTCCTTCCTTTAGAGGAATAGTATGCATAGCCAGGCTGGGAGAAATGCCTCTAAGTTCATCAAAGTAAAGATGTCGCGGAACTTTTGAATTAGGGACATAGTTCTCTCTTTCTTCCGAACTGAGCATGGAACCTAATTTGATTGGCCACGAATTGTTTGGCGTACCAAGGTCAACCTTAATTACGTACACATATCTTATTCAATCCTGAGGCTCTATCAGCTCATTCAATGTTATCTTATATGTGTCCTCTGTAGTGGACCCTTCTTTAGATCCATCACTCGATGACATCTCACTCTACCAGATGGACCATCTACTGTTTCTAGTTTAGTAGAGGATAAAGGAGCTCTCTCACTCTAAGGAGACTCAGGGTAAGCATCCACTATTACACGATTGGCACCTCTACCTAGAATCACTCGACTAGCAGGTATATTGACTTAACAGTCCGTTCGTAAAATTCATGGCCTGCCTAGAAAAACTTGATAGCTAGGACGTCCTGTAAACCTTATCACCCTAAAGTCCAGATAGCTTTCCATGCTTTGCAATAGTAACATGGACTTTAGTGATGCAACCTTCTAGTTTCCTTAGACTATCATTAGCCATCCTAAGAAGTGTGGAGCCCTCTTTTTGGATTTCTAGACCTAGCCTCTCCATCAAGTTTGAACTCATGATATTGACAGAGGATTCAGTGTGCACGATAGCATGGTCCACTAATATTCCATCCACGTATGTTGGAACCCTAAGACAATGCATTTTAGCATGATCAAACAAATATTCTCCTACTCGTGCTATGCCCAAAGGTTCCACAATATACCCAATATGCAGGATTTTCTTGAATTCCTTGCGTGCTCCTAGAGACAGTTTAATAAATTGCAAGAGATTCATGCTTGGTTTAACTTCGCAAAGAGAACTTGCTAAATCAAAGTCATGATAGTTTGCCAAAGTTCTCTTCTCTCGCCAAACTATTCTCTCCTTTGATCTTTGGATTGGCTTTGGTGCCTCTTTCTTAACTTTTTCCTTCTTTCTTGGCAATCCTTTATCCTTCTTGAGATCAACTTTACTATCAATAGGTCTTAGAGGTCCACCTTCCATATCAGGATTTATAACTTGCTTTCCCGTGGCATCTTGCTTAGGGCTTCCCTCGACAAGTTTTACAATTCCTTTGTCACCCTCTTTAGTCATTTGACCTCTTGTTATGGCTCGTAGGTTAGAAGTTTCAGCGTCATTGACACGTACGGCCTCAATAAGACTGACTCCACTGCCATGAGGCAACTTCTCTACAATAGCCTTTCCTCATTGCAATATTTGTCTTGGTCCATCATCTTGCTGGATATTATTCCCTTGTGCGCAATGATTAAATAGACCCGGTTGTTAACTTTCTTGTTGGAGGAAACTGATCTTACTCCAACAGGTAGCAGTTAAATGGCCAGGCTTTTCGCAAATATCGCATTTGATATTTCGGATAATTCTTAGGGAAATGTTGGCCACCACACCACTTACAACTGAATCTTGAGGGGGCACCCTCTTCAGGGCCCGACTCCCTATCAAATTCTTTTGCTTCTTATGGAAACTGACATCCCCAACTATTTGTCTATATTGTTGACTAATAATATCAGTGTAGTGCTTCATCATGTCCTTAACTTTGCCAAGGACATTAGAGGCACTCGAATCATAGCCGTGATTGTCTATCTATCATCCCATCAGCCTAACCACTTGATTAGGAATTGGCTACTGACCTACCAGGACAACATTCGGGTTTGTTGTTTGGCCTCCACCATTTAGTGGGCCCATCCGACTAGCCATAGGCATAGTCATGCTAGGAGGAGCTCGTAACATAGTTCCTAAGGACATGTTCCGCAAGGGGCATTATCACGGCCAAAGGCTGTGACTACTGTGATTCCTAATTGGAAGTAGTAACGGCTAGTTCAATGAGCTGGCTACTCTTAGTAGATTGCGATGTCAGGTCCTTAGGCAGATCGGAAGTGGGTGTGTCTTTTGTTGCCCTTTGAGCATTCACTTGTGCAGATCGATCTAGTCACATTATATTGCATAGGCATATCCTTGGGCCGAGAGCTACGAGTGGTTTCATGTCCCACATCTTGGATATTTGGAAGCTTAGATGGAGATAGAGATTGGGAAAGATGGTGTAGGAGACTTGGGACTAGTGGCTTTCTTGCCTGCTATCCTCTTAGGAAATCAAAGGCTCCTTAGGCACTAGTGGCTTTTTCTTAACCTCAACGATTACATCTAATATCTGCTTGTCAAGCACACCATGCTAAGGATCTACCCTTCGCATAGTCCCATTTGGTTTCTTAATTTTGATTATGAGGGACTCGGTCACTCCAATGTTTTTGACTCAAGACTTGGCTTTTTGTTTAGATTTCCTCCTGCGCTTCTTTGCTCTTGATATGGTCTAGCCTTCAGGTGATAGAGGAGGTTTAGCAGGGGGCTTTTGTATCCAAATCCATCGGTTACCTGCATAATACCCTTGAGCACGTAGCAACGCTTTGGATATGTAATATTTCTGCACAAAATATTAATGACCCTAGACCCCACACATCCTGCGCAAGAGCAAATTCAAGTGATCTCCCGCAACAAAAGACTTTAGGATAAGTGCTCCCTCCGCGTGCACTAACAAACTCCAGCCCGCGTCGTGTATAGGAAGCCGTAGCCAAAAAAAAATCGTAGCCCACGCGGGAACACCCCTTCATGGGACACAAAGATAATGAATTAAGTGCAAAATTTTTTATTAACCCCCTCCCCTTCAGTCGTTGCATGGTGGGGAGAGGGAGTATGAGTATGTGTGGAGTAGGAGAGCATGGGGAGGAGGGCATGCACCCTGCCACATGTGTGGCTACCCCCCCCACCTTCATGCCTATAAGAACATCCCCCTCCCAAGCTTGAGGAGAGAGGGAAGAGGAGGAGAGAGGATCATGCTGTGCTGCCCGTTGCTGCCGCCGCCACGCTGCCATCACGACGCCAGGACTACCATGCTACCAGTAGGCTACCGCCTCCACCTTCCGCATCATCATCAACATCATCATCAACATCGTCATCATCGTCTTCATCTCCCCCATCGTCATCTTCATCATCATCCCAATCACTCTCTCTCCACGTCATCTTTGTGACCAGAAGCTTGGAAGCTTCTATTAAAGCTTTCCTTAGCCCTAGTTCACCTAGTGTCTCGGGTTTTTAAACCGAGTTTACAAGGCCCGATTCCTACGAAGGGAAGTAAGTTCTGGGCAGTAGGGAGTTCGAAAATCGGATAAAGGGCAAGTATAGTTTGCTGAGTGAGATCTACGTCATCGATGTCTCCTAAGAAAAAGTTGAGAGGAGCACATGCGGGAGCTTCCAACCCGAGTACACAAGTGGACAACGCCTTGATTCTTAATGCCCAGGTTCCGATAATATTTCTGCATGAAAGGATGCATTAAACATGTCTTTAATTCTTGTAGGCAAGTTTGAATACATTGGAAAATTCATATACTCGCATCAAATTACCAAGTTAAGTTGCATGATGAGTACTTGCATGGTCAAGGGTAGTTGCATTCTTGAACACATATTGCATAAGTTAAAAGGTGGATTTGTCTAAAGGCATCCTTGTTGCCTCGCGAAAAGAACAGTGCATATAACACATAATGCACTTAGGTAATAATTTCCTAGTTGTGACTCGTGTATGAGATAATCTTAGATGCCCATTGAGTGATGTGCAAATAGTCGCAATGCATGGAAAGGAATTATGAACTTTGCAAATTGCATGTGAAGATGGTTACATTTTGGGTCGGGTTAAGTGCTAAAGGACGGATTAAATCAATAATGGACTCATGCCATTCGCTCATGCATGGAGTTCTTTTATCAAAGTTTGAAGGCATCTTCATTAAAAATATTATAGATTTGATTTCGTTGCATTAAACGTAGGGTTTATAAGAATAGTTCTGGACATAAATCAACATCACATAAGGCAAGGAAAAGAAAAGATCACTATAGATCCTATAGTTGCAAAAAGGTCTATGGTCTTGAATTTGCATATTCACATGGAATGATGCATTGCACCTATCTTGCAGTTATTTACATCTTTTAGGGAAAATATTTGCATCTTTAAAGGGAAGATCATCTTTACTCGTGGGTTGGTTAGATCAACTAAGTAATTCGCAAAAAATTGAATAGCTTACATGAGAATCATAAAGGTATGATTAGTTAGTATATGATGATCACCTCAATGTGCTAGGTAGGGTTAAGCTATGTTAAAATTCTACCTAGTATTGCACTTTGGTTGCCGATTTAATGCTTCCAATCTTAAGGGTCCTACCCATATTTACGAAATGTTAGGATTATTTAAACATCATGAAAGAACGATCTAGGGTTCTCACCCTAAGGGTCAGTTGACCAAATGCTAGATTTCCACAAGGGATCTAGGAACCCTAAGGCCAAAACGTTTATCAGCCTAGTAGGGTTAGGTTTTGGATTGGGTCAATAGGACTCCAAACCCTACATCTTGACCAAAGGTATTCTTGACCAAGGAATATTGTGTAATGAGAAAAATAATCCCACAAGTTAGGTGCTGACACCTATCTCGTGCAATAACTTGCAACGTCGCATGGTTTGTGTCTAAATCACAAAATAGTATTGCCACTCCTTAGAGCAAGGTTGGCGAGTTCTAAGTACAAGTCTAATTTTCTAGAGGATGAATAGTCATCCTGCTACATCACCCTTCCTTGGGGCTGATTTGCCAAGATAGGGTAATTATGAATTGCCTAGCAAGCAATTGACCAATCAAGTGAGGACAACGGGGTTGTCCAAGATTTATTGACCATAATATATGGAAACCTAAAGTAGTGACAATTTGGGTTAACAAAGTATAAACCCTAACCCAAGGAAAGAGGGTAAACAAGTAACTCAGCTTACGAAACCCTTAGGATCTTACCAAGTCGCGATTGATCTAGGATCAAATGCTGGAAGTATTCAAGAGAAGGAGTCACACCTTAGCAGTTGGCCGTACAAACGACCACTGGAATGCTCATGATTGTACACTTAGGAGCACTGTTTGTACTTCTTTGCTCAAGGAACTAATACTAGAAAAATAACTAATGCTTCAGGTTAAAATCTTGGAGAGGCAATACCAGCTACCGCCAATTGTCTGCCTAACTCTATCCAAGGGGGTTGTTAGCAGCACCGGGGACGTGGACCGAACCCGACATGAGAGGTCTCTCCCTGGGTGCTACTTGGAGCTCGAGGCCCATATACTACTCAATGGGCAGAACTTGGAATAGCAATCCTTGAGGATTGCTGGAATAGCCTTCGGGCAGGATTATATGATGTATTCCAAAGACTGTTAAATAAAGACCAAATGAACTTGCTTGACATTGTTTTTCTATGTCATTGCCTAAGTTACGTGAAGGAACCAGTGATTAATTGGTGAATTAAGGAAGCTGTTTTTGCTTGTCAAACTAAATGTGGTAGGTAATTAGATATGTAAAGCAACTGAGGAAAGTGCGGTGGATGTGACCTTGGGTCTGTCCTACGCAAGGGTGGTCCCGGTTGGCTGGGAACTTTTCTCAAGACAGCAAGGTAACAATGACCTCAAATCTAGAAAGCTAGAGACCCGATTTATATTGTTTTAGGGAAACAGAATGGGACTATGCCTTACGGGCAGAGAGGTCGAGCTTCGCATCCCTCTCGTTTCCCATTCTCCTTGAACCAAGCATAGTATAAATTTGCTTCGACCCTGACGTTTCTATGTAAAGTAGTTCATCTGGGGCTCGACACTAATTACCTCCCAATAATTTGACAATTAGGGAAACCCTGATTCAAGTCGGTCTGAAGTGGGAATAGCCGGAATGCTTCTGTTGAGTGTTGAAATGACTTGTTTTTTGGCTGATTTTTGTTGTTTTTGAGAGCTGAATGGTTGATTTTATGAGATGATTGATTGGTTTGGAAGTGGTTTGAGAGTATTTTGGATGATGTTGATTTTTTTTTGGAAGTTTATGATGTTTATCAGTGGTTCTGTGATGTTCTGATAGGTTCTGATTGGTTCTGTATACCTTCTGTATAGTTTTTGTTTTGTTCTGTTTTGTTCTGATTGTCTTCTGTAAGGAGGGATGGAGTATTGATTGATGAAGATTGAGATCTTGTGAAAGTTTATTGAATAGTTTTTGAGAGTTTGGAATGGTTTGAGTATGAGTTATGTGGTTTTGATGACCTTCTGTAACCTTCTGTAGGTCTTCTGTAGAGCTTCTGTCTCTGTTCTGTTCTGTTTTGTACTGTAGCTGTTCTAGTACTGTTCTGTAGACTGTTCTGTATGCTTCTGTATGTGTTCTGATGGATGAGAGTGTAGCTTGGGAAAGTTTTCTAGCCCTGGAAAGAGGTGAATACAAGTGCAAAAGAGCTGAAAGAAGAGGAAGAAGTAGTTGCTAAAGACTCAAGTGAAGACTGGAGTGAAGTGACAGTAGTGAGCTATGAAAGGACACTGTAGTGGCTCTGGTGACTCCTCATATCAGACATACCTCTTGGGAGGGGTATCCACGACCTAAGAAGGATTATTGAGAGTGATTTTGAGAGATTGTAGTGAGGAGATGATGTATTATTGATGGAGAGAGAGAGAGAGAGTCAGAGATAGTCAAATCTACTGAAACAGAGTGATTGTATATGAGAGATTGAGAGAGAAGACTATGAAGATATTAAAGATGAATACTATGTGATGTATTTCCATTCAAAGATGGTGTATTCCTTTGCTTTCTTTGTTCTATTGATGGATTTTGTGAACATATTGAAGAATATGGTTGATTCTATCAAATCCGTGGGAGATCTACATGATGCTGCATGAAGATTTGTTGTGCCTGGTGTTCTTTTCCTCATTGTGATCATATAAAACATAATAAACAAGCTTGTTGATGTTATAAGATAGATTTTGTTGCAAGAGAATTCCCTTTTCCTTGGTGTTCCTCTTGGGGCTCCATGTTTTTGGTGCGCAGCCGGGGAAACTTGCCATCAACAAGCACCAGAAGAGGCTGAAAATGAAGGAAATGACATTGCCAAGAAGAGAAGAATTCAATGGATGTTTGTAAAGTTCCTTCTTCCACTGAAGAGTTGGAATTTCTCATAATCAAAGCCACTTTCCACAAGAAATTCATCCCACAATGGTGGAAACACATCACCATCATGATGCATGCTCTATGTGGTGGACAGTTTCCTCTTCCTGTTGAAGCAGCAGAAACTTGCATCTTGGTGGCAAACTGTTTGGGAACAAACTGAAGAGCAGAAATAGAGAGAATGACCATCCATGGAAGATTTGGTATTCATTGAGAAGTTTCCAGACATCATCAAGTGGGAGATTGTGAAGAAGCTTCAGGAGTCTTGGTCTGTAGAGGTTCACAAGGATAAGAAGGAAAAGAGTTGGAATTTGTTCGTGGATGCTCAACATCAAGATACATGGGATGCTTGGTGCACTGATAACCTTCTGTTTGTTCAATTGGCAACCCATTGGAAGTTGGTAGACAGAGTGTTTTTCACAACATACACTGTTGAAACCATCAGAAGATGGCATTACTATGATGATGGCACCACCACAATGCTTAGACGTATGCATTTTGACACCTTCAGGACCGAATACCTTCCTCTGTGCAGTGGCATGAAAGCAGAATTCAGAGACGTTGAAAAGGAAGAAGTAGAAGAAATGTTGGCAAGAGAGTCCTCCAGAGACTGAAGCCTTCTGTTAACCCTCTGTGGAGCACTAACAACAGAGTTGAGCCAATCCCCTGATGAATGATGCAATAAAGAGGCAAGCGTTAGAACGAGTCCAGAGGTATGTGAGAAGAGAGAAAGCAAAAATCAGAGCCGAGAATGAGCTCACAGCAGAAGCCGCCTTTGACGCCCTTGTGGAACTCTTTACAGAAGTCCCAATGGCACATCAAGCCCTTCCTCCTCCTGTTGGAGGCCCACTTCCAAGCCAGATCCATCCTGGAAATATTGATGACAGGCTAGCAAATGTAGTTCCATTGCCAATTTTTAAGGGAGAGTACAATGAAGACCCCGATCTTCATGTAGCAGAGTTTATGGTAGCATGTGTGGCTAACAATGCCAGAACCCCTGAGAATTGGTTAGCAATATTCCCTGCCACTTTCAAGGGCGCGGCGTTTCAGTGGTATGAGAGACAAGCAGCACGAACTTTTGGCACATGGGACGACCTGAAGTTGGCCTTCCTCACTAAATTCAGGCGTGAAGGTTTTGAAGAGCGAATGCGAGAGGAATTTATGAACCTAAGTCAGTTCTCTGGAGAAAGAGTAGAAGCTTATGTCTCACGAATGGAATCCATCCTGAAGAGATGGACTAACCATAATCTAGATGATGGCATTCAGAAGGGGGTGTTTCTCAGAGGAATACAACCAGAAGTCTGTAAGTTTGTGGGGCTGCAAAGACCAGCCACACTGCAAGCTGCAACAGAAGGTGCAAGACTGTACAATGAAATGGAAGCTAGATTGGCGATGAATCCATGAAGAGGAGTTCTACCTCCTCTGATGCCAGGAATGATGTACCCACCAAATGCAGTCCCAGGGACTGTCCCCTACCCTTACCCACAGATGCCCTCAGTATCACAGTACAGTGCACCAAATCCATAGTGGCCACAATCAATGCCTCAAATGATGGTTCAACCACAACAACAATGGTCTCAACCAATTTCCCCAATGCCAAATCAGTAGCAATAGTGGAACCCTACTAACTGGAGCCAACAGCCAACAGTTCAAACAGGAGCTCTGAATCAGAATCAGAACAGAGATCCCTCTGCACCAGCCCAACTTGTTTATGCAGTGATTACAGAGACTCCTCAAAACCCTCCTGCCAGTGCCTCAGGAGGAGAAAGCTTGAAGGATTACTTATCCAAATCAGTTGCAAATATCAAAAAGGAGTTGATGGATGTGATTACAGAGCAGTTACAGACGCTGAAAGTGAATACTGCTAGCATATCCAACGTTGCAGGAGCAGGAAGAGATGTGATGCGGTCAAATACTTGGTGTGGTAAGTGTCATCAAGCAGGCCATTTAGCCACTGAATGCACACGAAAACCAACCATTCCTAGAGCCTTCTGTTCCTACTGTTTGCGGAAGAACCATACAGAGGACATTTGCTCTCTGAAAGAGATGCATGAAAGGAGAAGAAAGGAAGAAGATGCAAGATTCAACTTGCTGGAATCCAAAATGACAACACAGGATATTGGACCCAAGCCTAGAGAGTTTGGTCCTAATTTCGGTCCAAGAAGGTTTCCATCCCAAAGTTACAGAGGAAGACAGTTTGGCGGTGGTCAGAGATCAGAAGTGGAGTGTTACAGATGCGGCGAAAAGGGACAGATTTCACTAAATTGTCCAAATCCCAGAAGGTCAGTGGATTACAAGCCCTTATGCAGTCGATGCAAAGGAGAAGGCCACACTGCAAAAGGCCGTCCAAGCCTAGCCCCAGTGAAAAACAGTGCTACTGATAGTCCGGCCAAGGCCCAATAGCCTACCTCCAATTTAGTGGAATTGGAAGTTGTTGCCATCACACGTGCAAAGAAGAAGGAACCACCTATCTAGAAAGAAAATAATCCTCCTGCCAGAACAGTGAAGTTCAATCTTCCACCAGAAGAACAGAACAGAACAGAGCATGACAGTGCCTACAGAGCACTACGATGCCACATAGAGTTATAGAGATAGGACTAGAGGTCCAGGAGACAGAAGAGGCGGAAGTGCCACAAGGGGCAGAAGAAGTTCCCATGATTCCTCTGTTGGAAGAAAGAGGGAAAATGAAAATGGGTGTTGCCCCATTCCCTAACCGATTAGAGAAGCCAATGGATCCTATTAAGGAATACGATCTGGTCAGAGATCTAGATACCTTTAAACCAAACCTCACATTCCGACAATTATTGATGTTGTCTCCCAGTTGCCGAAAAAGGTTCAAAAGTATACTGACAAGAAGACGTGGCTTAAGGATTGCTCCCTCAACAGCAACAAAGTCCAACAAAGCTCCAGAGCTTGTAAAAGAAGTGGACGTGGCTAACGCCTTCCTAGATCCGGGTACCCCAGAGACTGGCATGTGGATAGAAGGCTTCTTTATTGCAAATGCACTGATTGATGGTGGTTCATCAGTGAACATTATGACGGATGTGACAATGAAGGATCTAGGCCTACAAGGTGTGCAACCCACCCAATGGCTCATCAGACTGGCGGATCAGAGCAGAATCAAGCCTTTGGGCATTCTCCCATATATGAAGACTACAGTGGCTGGAAAAGATTATTGGCTAACCTATTTCGTGGTGAAGCCAAAATCTTATGGTACATCCTACCCTCTGTTACTAGGTAGACCATGGCTTTTTGAAGCCAGAGCAAGGACGAATTGGTTCAAAGGAACCTTGACCTTGGGTAGAGGGCCCAATAAAGTGGTGCTGAAACTGTATGGTTCTCAAAAAGGATATGGATCCACCTCCTTGGAATTATCTTCTGACTCCCCTAATGAGGCTACAGATGGAACATCAGCAGACGAAGATGCTGTCAAGAAAATCCTTCCCAAGAAAACAATGGCACGTTCCTTAACAGTGGATACTGTAAGCCGACTTCCAAAAGATGCAAAGCCATTATCAATGGGTGAATACTTCCTGCCTGAACCAGGAACGATTTCCGAAATCACTTCTGACAGTGAGATAGAAGCATGGATGTACTGCTCTCCCTGTTACATGGCCATAGCAGAGCCAGAGACAGAGGCAGAAGAGGAAACAGAGAACCTGTTCTTCTCTTACAGAGCTCCTACAGAGACAAAGATAGAGACAGAAGCAGAGACAGAGACAGAGACAGAAGCAGAAGTAGAGACAGAAGAGGATGGATATGATATGGACGAAGAAGGTTATGAAAGTGAGCCAGAAGAATCTATCCCACCTGAAGAGAATACATTTGGAGAAGAAGTTCCAGAAGCATCAGAAGCAGACGAGCTCATGCTGTGGGACAGAATGGTGATGGTACCATTTGGTCTGGTAAATGGATCTTCTCATATGCAAAATCTTTATAAGACATGGGTTAAGAAGAACAAGCCGTCTTTCAGCAGTGGCTCTTGCCGTCCTCAATCACCTTTGCCAAGAAAGGATGATGATGATGCACCGTGCCAACAAGCACCAGTCTCACAATTCGAACAGGCATCAGAGGGTCTTTGTTATGTGAAGTTCTTGGATGTGTCATCAGAAGAGGAGTCTTCAAGCCAAGAGGTAATTAATCTTGAAACCAAACCCGAAACGGCTCTAATCCCATTTCAACATCTCAAGGAGCAACCTAAGTCTCCATCAAAAGAAGAATTTGGTTCTAGTGGGACATCAGAAGAGGATACCACTCCTTTGAAGGAGTCGGATCTGTACCCAGAAGCAGTCCGCGGGATCTTCATCCGTGAAGTAGAAGGTGAAAGGCAGTTAACCTTTGTGGATGCAGATGGCACTGAACGCCATTTGAAGGTGGGTAGCAGCCTCCCAAAAGAGGAGTTGTCAACCTTGTACAACTTGTTGAAAGAAAATTTGGACGTGTTTGCGTGGTCCTACAAAGACCTAAAGGGGATTGATCCCACAATATGTCAGCATCATATTGACTTGGAGCTTGATGCCAAGCCAGTACGGCAACGACAGAGGCGAATGAACCCAAATTATTCCACATTGGTGAAAGCAGAGCTGCTGAAGCTTCTGGAAGCCGAGTTCATTTATCCAGTGGCAAATAGTGAATGGGTTTTACCCATCGTGGTTGTACCCAAGAAGAATGGCAAGCTTCGTATATGTGTGGACTTCCGCAAGTTGAATTCTAAGACGAAGAAGGATCACTTTCCAATTCCTTTCACAGACCAATTGTTGGACACAGTGGCTGGACATGAGCTTTATTCCCTTCTGGATGGATTCAGTGGATACAACCAAGTGCAGATAGCAGAAGAAGACCAGTCCAAAACAACCTTCACCACAGAATGGGGGACCTACGCTTACCGAGTGATGCCGTTTGGACTCTGCAATGCCCCTGCTACTTTCCAGCGAGTCATGATGGCCGCATTCCAAAATCATCTGCACGACTTTATTGAGGTATATTTGGATGACTTCTGTGTCTATAGTTTGATCCGTGAACACTGGGGACATTTGGAACAATGCTTTGACCGATGCCGGGAGTATGGGATTTCCCTTAACCCCGAAAATGCATCTTTGGGGTCTCTTCTGGAGTTCTGTTGGGCCACATTGTCTCTACACAAGGGATATCAACAGACCCTGCAAAGATCGAAAAGATCGCAGCTTTGATAGCACCCACCAACCTCAAACAGTTGAGGGGATTCTTAGGCCATGTGGGTTACTATAGAAGGTTCATAGCTCATTTCGCAACAAAGGAAACCTCCTTGCACAAGCTTCTGAGGAAAGATGCAGAGTTTACTTGGACGGAAGAATGTGACAAAGCCTTCCACACTCTGAAGCAGTGTCTGATTGAGGCACCCATTCTTCAACCTCCTGATTGGACGAAAGAGTTTCATGTACACACTGATGCATCAATTGAAGGCTTAGGTGTTGTTCTTTGCCAAAAGGGCTCCTCAAAGTTGGATCAACCGATCTATTACGCAAGTCGAAAAATCACTGATAGGGAACGGAACTATATAGTGACAAAGCTTGAGTGCTTGGCAATGGTGTTTGCCCTAGAGAAGTTCCGCCACTACCTCCTGTCTACCCACTTTAAATTTTATGTGGATCATGAGGCCCTGTCCTTCCTGATGAACAAAGCAGATGTGAAAGGACGCATGATGAGATGGCTCCTTCTATTCCAGGAGTTCGACTTTGAGGTGATTACTAAGCCTGGTCGTTCCCATGTTCTGGCTGATCATTTGTCGTGAATCCCACAAATTACAGACGAGGAGCAGGATGATCCAGACCTCCCTGATGCTTCCCTATTCTTGGTAGAAACTGTAACTCCCTGGTATGCAGACATTGCCAATCTACTGGCAACCCAACAGTATCCTCCTAGCATTTCTAGTTGGGAAAGGAAGAAGCTTATGCTAGAATCAGCCCCCTACACCCTGTTAGGTGGTGCGCTGTATAAGAAAGGCAAAGATGAAGTGCTCCGAAGATGTGTTGCAGGAGATGAGATTGGGATTGTTCTGAAGGCTTGCCATGACGAGCCATGTGGAGGTCACTTTGCAAGAGAAGCTATAGCCAGGAAGGCTCTGCTAGCAGGTTACTGGTGGCCTACCATTCATAAGGATGCCTATGATTACTGTAAAAGATGTGATGCTTGTCAGAGAATGGGGAAACCTACCAAGACAAGTGCCATGCCACTGCAACCTATCCTTCCTTTGAAGCCTGTTGAGAAGTGGGGCATCGACTTCGTAGGTCCGATCGATCCTCCCACCAGAAGGAAACAGAACAGATACATCCTCGTATGTACGGATTATGTCACAAAGTGGTGTGAAGCTAAAGCCCTAAAGCGGGACGATGGTAACAGCATGGCCCTGTTCATGTACGAGAATATCATCACCCGTTTTGGCAGTCCCTTAGAGTTGATAAGTGACAGAGGCACTCATTTCCTTAACAAAGTCATGGAAGAGTTGATAGAGTTGTATAAGATCCGCCATCGCAAGTCCACTCCTTATTACCCCAGAGCCAACGGCCAAGTAGAAGTCACCAATCACATCCTCTGCTCGATTCTGACAAGAATAATTACCGCATATCGTCGTGATTGGGATGATCGACTTACAGAAGCCCTCTGGGCATATAGAACCTCCCATAAAGCAGCAACAGGACAGACACCCTTCCAGTTGGTATATGGTATAGAAGCTGTTTTCCCTGTTGAACTGGAATTACCCTCTTTGAGAGTGGCTATCAAAGAGCGTTTGGGGGATGATGATTCACTGCAATGCCGTCTCCTGCACTTGGAATGTTTGGACGAAATTCGTAGGATGGCTCTACAGTGCATGGAAGTCACGCAAGCTCAACGTAAGGCTTACCATGATAGCTTCATCAAGCACAAGGAGTTCAACGAAGGTGATTTGGTCCTAGCCTATGATTCACGATTTGGCAAGTTTCCTGGCAAGCTCCAACAGCGGTGGATGGGCCTCTATAAGGTACTTGACATCAACCCTAATGGCTCTGTCCAAGTGCAGACTGTTGATGCCTCTGATGATCCCTTCCTGGTTAATGGATATCACTTGAAGAAGTACTTCCCTCCTTGGGGATCTTGACAATTACGGTCACTTGATCCTTTCCCCCATTGGCGTGGCACTATCATTCTTATGATGCTACTTCTGATAGCCGTTCTTCAGTCACTCCTGATGAGATGGACGCAACCCTCTGTCCCCTCAACTCCACCTTCCAACCTTGATCTCTTATCCTCTATTTTCCACCAGCGACAGTGGCGAGGTTGGTTCTGATACATGGTCTTTCTACCATTCCCTTGTTTAATTCGAAGAAAAAAAAAAAATACATATCGGTCATGGGAGAAAAGGACTTAGGTCCCTGTCATGCCGACCTATTCTTCAAGAAAAGGTGGAAACATCCTCGGGAAAAGGGAGAAAAAAAACAAGATAAAAAAAACGAATCTGTTATGGGAGAAAAGGAAGCAATTCCCTATCATAGCAGGCCTCGTTCCAAGAAAAGGTGGCAAACACCCTTGGGCGAGAAGCTGGCTGTGGAAAAGGTGGCAACACCCAGCAGTCCAGAAAGTTGATTCATTAATTGATATTTCCAAGATCCAATTCTGAAGCTACCTCCCTTGGTACGTTGTGTCCTGTGTCTCTCTGCAGAGCGTCTAACTGTCCTCTAGCAGACGCCATGTCCTATCCAACACAATGTTCGATTTGATGGCTACCTCCCTGGGTACACCTCTTCAACAACTGATGACGCGATCTTCATCGACAAACAATCGAGTGACGTGAGCTTTCATCCTAACCGGATGGGGAAGTGAGTATGGTTTCCCTCTGTATCTATCAGAGAGTGAGACAGAGGGTGGAGCGAGTGACCAGTTTTTCCCTTCAAATCAAATGAGAGGTGAGTAGTGTGAATGAAGTGTTGCACGCACGGGATGGGCCTCTCAATGCACAAAGCACAATTTGTTTCTATGCACTGCACTATAAGGCTCCCTGGCCTTCCTTCTCGCACCGTATGCCGGCACAGGGCGGGATGCACAATTGCACCATCGAATGCGCACAAGGCATACAACCTTTGCACAAGTGACTGTGAGGATTACATCAATGGGTTTCAGGAAAGGGCTGCCCTCCTGTATCTATCAACAGAGCGTGAGACAGAGGGTGGGCTGAGTGTGACTAGAGTCTCTTCAATCAATTACCGAGAGGTGAGATTGAGGGACATTACGACACTTGGAGTCAGGTATGTTCCCGTTTCCCTATGCACCCACGGGATGGGTCTTTGCCGTCATCACAAGACACGTCACCCTGTTCTGTACACTGCACTGTAAGGCTCCCTTGCCTTCCTCCTTGCACTTATGCCAGACGGGTTCGACGCACTAATGCACCATCAACTGTGCACCCTGGCACACTCCTTCTGCACCATTCTCCTATTGATTTCTAAACCGGGTATGCGATATGGGTTTCAATCCTTATTCCTCGAGTGATATTAGTCATGGAGCGAGTGACAGTTCTTTCATTTCATTTGAGTCATTGTGAGTTGAGTGTCATATCCCTCATCATCGATAAATTTCCTGCGATTCCTTCAATCAGCTACCTCCCTAGAAAATGCTGCGTGGTCCCTGCCATGACGGATGTGTGCCAAGAAGATGCCTTGGTACCTCCAGCAACAGCCGACAACAATACATGAAATGTTATTGACAATCAACCTTGATTCTTGACAAAATGGGCCAAGTTTTTCTAACCCTACAACTTCTGTTTCTCTGTGACGTTCATGTTTTAAGTGTGGGGACGTTAGTGGATGGTCTGTGGCGTGGTCCTAGGTCCCTGTTGCTCGGTTAACCCTATCCGTTAAGGTCTTAAGTGTGGGGATGCGTTCTTGCGCGTCTACATTGCACACCTCTCTGCAAATTACTCAACCTGCTAATGCCTCTATGCCATGCCTTGCTGTTACCCTGATGGGGTCCCTTCCCACCTATTCGTTCATTTTTCACCCACCCTTGGGACTGTTCCCTTGCAGTTTTCCTTTATTCCTTGATTTTGAGGTCCTGCCATGTGAATGCATCCTACGTTCACCGACATCCAAATCTAACCTTATAGCCCTGTTCCTCCCTTTGAACTGACTATTTTTCCTTCTTACCTACCCTTGTTCTGGTGCATGGTTTTCGAGTTATTAATTTTTGAAGCATTTTACGTAAATTAGCTGGTTTTCCATATGAACACGCTTTTCTTGCTTCGGAACCGTGATCTGGCATGATAGCCCTGACAATCACTTTTCCCCTGATATTTTTCCTTTTAACTCCATGTCATTTCGATGCACGGTTTGTCCAATATTAATTTTCCGGTTTTTCGAGACTTTTTCGTGCGTCTTTTGACATTTTTCCATATGAATCTACCTCATTTGCATCGGAATTCCAGTTTGATTTGACAGCTGTGTCCCCTGTGCCTTCGCCTACCTTTTTCCTTTTTCCTCCACCCTCTTTCACCTTCTGGATTTATTATTATTAATTTTTAAATGAGTTTTCAATCGTATTTTTGGTGTCTTTTGCATGTGAACCCCTCCTACTTCCACCAGAACTGCGGTTAATGTGAAAACCCTGTGCCACTCCTTCGTGCGGAGATTTTTCCTTCTTATTGCATGTCATTCCGGCGAACGGTTCAGCCAATATTAATTTCCAATCCCATTTTCAGGTCTGTTTTTTGGGTTTTTTCCATGTGAACGTGTCTTATCTCAATCGGAACTATGTTTTGACGTGATAGGAGTGTCGGGCACGTCTTTCTACACATTTTTCCTTTTTCCTGTACCTCGTTCCGATGCACGGATCTTCCGATATTAATTTTTAATTGTGTTTTTTCATCCGTTTTTTGTGTTTTTTGCATGTGACCACCCTTTACCCCTCCCGGAACCTTCGTTGCATATTTTTCCTGTCTTCCCCCTGCCGTCCTGCCCACTTTTTGTTTTTACGCCATTTCGTTTTGACGTCCGGATTGGGAGTTATTAAATTTTCTTTATTTTTATGAGTTTTTACGCGCCCCGTCCCGCGCGTGAACACGCCCTTTTTCGATTTTACGCGTCTTAACGTGCCCCGGTCGCATCTGCGTGCCTCGTTCCCGTATCCGGGTGCCCTTTCACTCCCGTCACGGCAAATTTTTTTACCCTTGCGTTGCGCACGCGCGCGGGACGAGGGGGTACGCCTCCTTTGTGGGCATCCTGCCCACTAACCCTTAACCCATTCCCTTATGGGCACCTTCCCATGGGCCCTGCCCTTCCCTCTGCCCCCCTTCCCATGGGCCCCTGCCCATTTCCACCCCCATCCCCCTATGGGCACCCCCCATGGGCCCTGCCCTTTCCCACACCCTTCCCTATCCCCTTACCCTCCCCACCTTCTCTCTCCCCGACCCCTCCCCATCCCAACTGCTTCCCCTCCCTCTCTCCCTCTCCCGCTCCCTCTCCGTGCCCCCCCTCCCTACCTCCATCTCCATCTCCCTCCCTCCCTCCATCTCCTTCTCTCCCCTCCTCCTCTTCTGTTCCATCCTCCTCCCCGTCCTCCTTCTTCTCCCCTCCTCCTCTTCTCCTCCTTCTCTCCTCCTTCCTCCCCGCCATTCTCCCTCCCCTCTTTCTTCTCCCTTCTTCCTCTCCCGCCCTGCAGCTCCTCCCCTCTCCTTCCCCTCCTTCCTCTCCCTCTTCCCCTCGTCCTCCTGGACGCCGTCAGTGCAGCTCCTGCCTTCGCCCGGCCTCGTGCTCCAAGCCGCCCGCCTTCGCTGCCGTGTCGCAGCGACTCCTGACGCTGCCCTTGCTCCTCATGGACGTCGCAGTGCCGCCTCGCCGCCTCCTGGACGCCGTCAGCACAGCTCTTGCCTTCGCCCGGCCTCGTGCTCCCGCCCCGCCTGCCGCCATCCGTCCTGGGCCCCCTAGCCCCGCCATCGTGCTTCCTCCAACCTCTGCGTGCCAGTTGTCGCCGCCAACCATTCTCTGCCACGTACCCCCTCCCCCACCCCCCCACTAATCCCCCTTCCCACCCCCATTCAAACCCACCCGCCCACTAATCCCCCTTCCCACCCCCCAGCACACCCACTTACCCCACCCATACACGCCCCTATTCCTACCCCATAAGCACACCCATCTCCTCCCTAGCCCTTTTTTCCCCAAGAACACACACTCTTCTCTTCACCCCCACCTAAACCCCTATTCCCCCAGCTAACACACTTCAACACCCACCCCCCTACCCTCTGCAAGCCCCCCGTCCCATCACACATAAACCCACCTCCACCGTACCCCTTCCCAAACCCCTGTTCCCGCGCAGAAACCCCACCAGCCGAACCCACCGTCCTCCTTCCTAACACACTGTTCACCCACTGAACCGCAGAACCCCTTCCTCAGCCACTGTTCCCCCCACACACGCCGATAACCTTTTTCATCCTTCGACATGCGCACGGGTGTGTCTGCGCATGTGGGTGATTGTTCGTGATTGATCGTGCGTGGGTGCGGGACTTTGATCGTCGGTTGTTGACACGCAGCTGCCTCACAGCTTATTTTCCCTCATTTTTAATTCACAAACCCACAAACCCTTTTAAAATTCAAAACAAATAAACACAAAACAAAAACATTGAAAAATACAAAAAAATCATTAAAAAACACTTAAAATTCTGAAAAAAGTACAGAAAAATCTAGGAAACTTTCCTACTATTTCTGCAACCCATGGCCATATTTTTCTACACCTGTAAATTTCAGAAAAAATATTTCTGCCCATTTTAAAATTCCAAAATCTTTTAAAATACCCCACAACAATTTGAAAAAATTCATTAAAAATGCTTAAAAATTCCAAATTAATTTCTGAAAAATTCCTAAAACTTTCCTTAACATTTTTATTTATTTTTGGCATATTTTTTCTAAGCTGTCATAATATTTTATTTTCCACCTAAATTCCTTAAAAATACAAAATAATAATAATAATAACATTCTTTTTCATCCCACACACCAACTAAACATCTAGAAAAAACATCCAGATATTTTTGGATTGAGGAGAGCGCATTCTTTGCATTTCCATACACCCACTACTAGGTATTTTCCTTTTTATTTGTTATTTTTTCAGCTACCCAAAAACCCACGGTTGATATTTAAAAAAAAACAAAGAGAAAAAAAAAACGAAACAAACACCCAAATAATTAAAAAAAATGAAACCTAAACACCACCATGGCACGCGCATTCGCGCTCAACACACATTTTTTTTAAAAATTAAAATAAACCCACTGTTCACTTAGCACGCACTAAGTGCGCTAAAGAGGCACTTTAATATTTTTAATTAAAATGAACCAGCCGTCACAAGAGCACGCGCTGGCAAAAACGCGCTCCACATCACCTTAATTTGTAATCAATGAACTTGCATTTAGAGACCCAGTCTGGGTATCGAAGTCCGTGATTCGAATTAACGCACCGTTTTAACCTAATAATTGGTAATTTAAATTTTTAAGAAGGAATCGCCGTTTTCTTGCTAAGGTTTATCACTTAATAAAAATTCATCCATTTCTTAATAATTTATTAAAATGAACCCTTCATTAAATTAATTCCCCTTCACTGCACTTAATTCCCCTTTTTAACGAACCCGTTTCGTGGGATGGGTATGCGCAGACATTGGAGTTATTTCCATGGTTAAACACTGGTTTATCAACAATGTAGTCTTGATGTGTGTAGGTTGTGGTGATGTTTTGGTTTAGTGTCTTTGTTACGGTTAAGGGTACGGTGTGTAGTTTTTTCTTTTATTGCCTGATACGGGGTTTTGGGTGTTTGCATGATGCATAGCATGAAGCCTTCGGTCGCATATGTCTCGAGGTCATGTCGAATTTTTTCTAGGTTGTGGTTTGTTTGGGGATAGTTGGTCGAGTCACGTTTTATTGTTTTGGTTGTTCTCTTATCCTTGGTTTTTGTCTATTGCTTTGCAGGCATTCTCCTTGATTGTCTGTGTTTGTGGTGTGTGTGTAACCATCTGAATGGCGCCTTCTCATGCTCCTCCCCCTATCCAGTATGTCCCACTAGTTATTAGGGATTACTCTTCCCTACTTACTTTTGAGCCTCTCACGAAGGCGGGACTCGCTGCTTTTGTGGCTACCTCCTTTCCATTGCTTCCCGAGGATCCGTCGTTATGTGATGAGTTTTTGGCCTCCTACAGCAAGAAGACGGGACTAGTCCAGGGCATTTCTATGACTTTGACACCTCGAGGCCTAGGGAAGGCTCTGTCTCTTCCCTTCAAAGATGAACCTTTTGTTACCACTCGTCAGCTTTTCTCTAATGAAGAGATTCTGAAGCTGTTACAAAAACAGACAAGGGAAATGCTGGATGTTAAGAAGGTGATAAACTCTTCAGGAGTTTCCTTTTCCATGATCATTGATCCCATATGGAAGATGGTCTGTTAGTTTCTCCAGGACAGGTTTATGCCTGCCAAAACGCCATCCCAGTATTTGTCCAAAGAGCTTTTCATAGCTTCCAGGATGGTGTTGAAAGGAGTTGCTATTTATTGGAGCACTTACCTCCTCATTAAAATGGATCAACATTTCGTCAAAGTCACCAGGGGTAATGTTACCAATGTCACATATGGATCATACTTGTCTGCCTTCTTGACCTATTCAGGTTTACAGAAGAGTGTGCCTCCACCTCCTCCATCAGATCCAGTACCTCCTCCTCCACCTTCAGATGAGTCAGAACCCATTGATATAGAGGATGATGATTCTCCGCCTCCCCTGGTCATACAGCGCAAACGCTTGAAGCGGGTAGCG
Organism: Lygodium microphyllum; assembly: GCF_053477565.2. Taxonomy (NCBI): domain Eukaryota; kingdom Viridiplantae; phylum Streptophyta; class Polypodiopsida; order Schizaeales; family Lygodiaceae; genus Lygodium; species Lygodium microphyllum. The sequence goes on from NC_141146.1 coordinate 111,040,583, forward strand.
GATAAAGCTCCTTCAGTACTTCCTTCAGTGCCCATTCCCGCTACCTCTGGTAGTGATCTCCTTGGGTATCTCACTTGTAATAACCTATTCAGAGCACATCGCGAAGGATCATTGGACATACCAGTTCCCTCACTGAACAGTCTAGTCTCAGGAGATGCAATTCCTTTCCTGTGTAAAGATATTCAGAGTTCCATTGAATTGTCAGTGATAGCCTGTGTTCAACAGCTGTACGCTTCCTTTTATGAAGAGCTCATGCAGTCTAAGGACCAGTTGCATAAGGCAACATCCGAGTTAGCTTCTGCTAAGGATACCCTAGCAGATTTGTTTAAGCAGATGGAACAACAAACCCAACTGGTTGCCACCCAAAGAGATGAGATATCTTCTTTGAAGATCTAGTTACTAGAGGCTCAATCAGAGGTTACTAGCCTTTCAGAGGAGAAGGAGAGGATGTCCAGAGAAGCGTAGGAGTTCCAAACTCTCTTAGATGACAAACTTTCAGCCTTACAGACTGCTAATGACACAGTGGAATCCCAAGCCTCCCAAATCAAGCAGTTGCAAGATCAACTGGCAAAGTCACGGTCTGTTCCTCCAAGCCCTAATGTTCCCTTGATTCCTTCTCTCTCACAGCAGGACTTGGCTGCTCTTCAGAGACATGCTACCTTGTGTCCTCTATTCCAAGATAAAGTGGAAAGATTGCAGTCCAGAATGGATTTGATATGGTCTACATTCGAGCAGTTTCAGGAATATGTTCCACCAGACCATTCTTTCTTTGTCCACTACCAATTACAGAAGTTGGTTTTCTACATGAAGCTTTCCACGATGGATTTACCTCTTCTAGAGGATGGATGGAGTGGGGCTTGGTCTGCTGAGTTGTTGACAGAGGTGGTAAGGATGGTGTTTGAAGATTCTGTCACAACAGATACCATGTTGATGTCATACATGTATCTACGAGAAGACTTGTTAATTCCAGATGAGGTGGATATGGCTTGGTATGTGGGGGACGTGGTTCTACAAGCTGTTTTGTATGTCAACCATTTGGAGTTGCGCATAGCCGACATGTTCCAGGGTTACTCCTCCAAAGTGGCTGATTGTCATGATAATTCCTGGCATACCATGATTGATTCTGTGGTCCTGAATCAAAGACAAAACACAACCCCTACCTATGCCCAGAGTACTAATCAACTGAGGGTGGATCTCTTAGCTTATCTTTCCAAACATAATCCGTTTGATTCTACCTTCTTTGATGCCTATCGTAGAAGATCTCTCTTAGGACCTTCTATTCCTACCCTCCTATATTACCAACAAATGGCTCACCGATATGATATATATCTTTCCCTTTGTCAATCTAATTCCACAACTATTTTACCCCTTCTTTTCCAACCTTCCTCTTTCCCTCAAATTCCCATTTTTACATACTGTTCCTTTATTGAGGATAGAGTATTTTCCCTTTCTCCACCCTGTCCTTCTCCATCCATTCATGTACCTTTCACATTTCCTATTTATCAGTTAACACCCTTCCTTAGTGATTCCCTACCAATTTCTGCCACTCCTTCTTTAAACTTTTCTTCCTTTTATGATTTTGCCTATCCCTCACTTCATCCACTTTTCCTTATTCCACTTCCCTCACCTAACACTTCTATATCTCAACCACCTCAGTTGGTTAGTGACTATGACGGGTTTGATCATCAAATTTCCAGAAGAAGGGGATGGAGCTCGAATGATTCCCTTACAGGACCTTAGATCAATTGGCCAGTAATTCCAGGAGAATGGACAGCTGCCAGTCAAGCTTATCAGAACTATATTCATTTTTCTCAGCAGTATTCACAGTTTGCAGATCCTTCAGTGAGATTAACTGCTCACTTTGCTTGGTACCTGGCGTATATGCATAGGCACTCTCATAATGATTCCAAGCCTATTCCAAAGTTGTGCATGAATGTCAATGTGAGCATTGATTCCCAGCAGTTGGATATATTGTATTTTCATGCCCTTTGTTTGCCTAGCAAATACCTGGTCCTGTTGGAAAGGATGTGCTATCTTCAAAATTTTCAAAATCCTCCCAAAACATTTGTAGATGAATCCTTGTCTATGGATCGTTTCTGAAATCACCAATCTTTCAAGAGAGATCATCTTCATTGATACCTTTCCAATGTATGGTGGATGCTTTTTAATGAAAATCTCTCTTTTTGGAGGAGTCATTCAGATGGTTGTGTTGTGTGTAGTGTTTGTGTTGTGAGTTTATGTAAAAAGAACGTGGTGGTTTCCTATTGGATTGGATTTCGTGTGAGCTACATTTTGGAGAATTGTGGTGATGGGGTCGTGGTTGCAGAGTTGAAGCTGATGCTGATGAAGAAGAAGAAAACTCTTATATCCTTTACAAGTTTGTTGTGATTTTCTAGTTTGATAAGAAGTGTTAATGTATAAAGGGTTTTCCTTTCGTTGTATTTTTATATCAGATACAGGTGATAAGTTGGGATCATGGTTGGATGGATTGTTTTTGAAGACATATTGAAGATTAAAGTTGAGCTTTTACCTGAACTTGTATTCCCTTTTTCTTGGGTCGCGAGGACGCTTCCTTATTAAGTGTGGGGATATGTTGAGTGTTGAAATGACTTGTTTTTTGGCTGATTTTTGTTGTTTTTGAGAGCTAAATGGTTGATTTTATGAGATGATTGATTGGTTTGGAAGTGGTTTGAGAGTATTTTGGATGATATTGATTGTGTTTTGGAAGTTTATGATGTTTATCAGTGGTTCTGTGATGTTGTGATAGGTTCTGATTGGTTCTGTATACCTTCTGTATAGTTTCTGTTTTGTTCTGTTTTGTTCTGATTGTCTTCTGTAAGGAGGGATGGAGTATTGATTGATGAAGATTGAGATCTTGTGAAAGCTTATTGAATAGTTTTTGAGAGTTTGGAATGGTTTGAGTATGAGTTATGTGGTTTTGATGACCTTCTATAACCTTCTGTAGGTCTTCTGTAGAGCTTCTGTCTCTGTTCTGTTCTGTTTTGTACTGTAGCTCTTCTGGTACTGTTCTGTAGACTGTTCTATATGCTTCTGTATGTGTTCTGATGGATGAGAGTGTAGCTTAGGAAAGTTTTCTAGCCTTGGAAAGAGGTGAATACAAGTGCAAAAGAGCTGAAAGAAGAGGAAGAAGTAGCTGCTGAAGACTCAAGTGAAGACTGGAGTGAAGTGACAGTAGTGAGCTATGAAAGGACATTGTAGTGGCTCTGGTGACTCTTCATATCAAACACACCTCTTGGGAGGGGTATCCATGACCTAAGAAGGATTATTGAGAGTGATTTTGAGAGATTGTAGTGAGGAGATGATGTATTATTGATGGAGAGAGAGAGAGAGAGTCAGAGATAGTCAAATCTACTGAAACAGAGTGATTGTATATGAGAGATCAAACACAACTCTACATGTCAGCGGTCGAGCAGAACAAGTATGTGTACGAGGAAGTGACTCGAATAATACCTACCGATAGAATCAAGGTGTTGGGACGTTATGAGAAGAATGGGTATCAAAGGAAAGGATATCCCAAGCTTCCTATGACCTATAGATTCCTTAAAATCCATGACCCCACTCCATATTATTACTCAGTTCCCGTAGCCAAATGTAACACAATCTTATCCTCTCCAAACTGATATGCCAATCATCTTGTTCTACCTTCCCAAAAATAAATGTACTCGAAAGGGCTATGCCCACATGAATGAATAAGATTTTTATCACTGTCTGTCATGGCTGTAAGTGTTGGTAAAGGAGTTAAGTGATTAGGTCACTTGGCTAAAAGCTAAACTAGGCATATTAATGTAATGTGAGAGACATTTAGCAAGTTTTAACGTAGAGAATTCTTAATGCCCAGGTGCAACCTCAAGTGCAAATTCCTAGTCTGACCTCTGCACCAAGTACAGCCGTAATTCAGGAGAAGAAGTTTCTTCTCAAACAAATCAAGCCACCAAAATTTGATGGTGAGGGAAGGGCCGTCCAAACTAACGCCAAGGTCTGGATTGAATCCATGGAGGATTACTTCGAAGCAGCAAGAACTGCACCCGCTAACCAAGCGATGCTTGCCAAACTGAAGCTTATTGGCGAAGCAAGACTTTGGTGGAAGCAATGGTGCAGAGACCAAGGGATCTTGAAAGGGTTTGTTACTTGGGAGAAGCTTAAAAGAGCTGTGCAAGGGAGATATCTACCACCTACCTACCATACATAGAAGATGAATGAATTCTATGAATTAAAGCAGCTTGGACTATCCCTAGATGCATACTATTCAAAGTTATTATCTCTTTTAAAGTACGCGCCACTAATAGATATGACACAACAGGTGTCAAAGTTTTGTGCTGAATTAAACCCACCCATAAATACCTGCCTGGAATCAATGCGTCGAATAGACCTTCAAGATGCGCTCATTCGAGCTGCAGCGATAATACAAGAGGTGCAGTCCAAGCCAAGAAATAACAGGACTTGGTCTTACAAGGATCAGAATAAGGGAATGTATGGGACTCAGGCAAAGAGAGTGCATGGCCATAATCATGCACAAAGGAAGAAAGCCAGGGCCAACACTGTCAATAACTTCATTCCTACCCAAGGTAATGGCCGTAATCTCCATTGTTTTCATTGCAACGAGCCTGGTCACTTTAAAAGGTAGTGTCCCAAGCTTAGCAGAGGACAACGTCAAGGGCCATTCCAAGGAGCCACCCATGGACAAGGAGCCACCGTCATGGCTAGAGGGAGAACCTCCAGTGTGGCCAACAAGGAGCTGGGTAATGAAGAAGACCCATTCATGGAATCAGACATTGAGAGGGCAACCGTTCATGCTGCTCTTCACAAGAAAGGCCTGAATCGCCAATTCACGGTGATTAAAACTCCATCGGATTATCAAGGTAAAAGCTTCAAAACCTTGATTGATTGTGGCAGTACACATTCTTTCATTTCACCAGTCTATGCAAAAAGATTAGGAATAGCCACAATAGATGCACCTACCTTACTTGTGGAATTAGCAAATGGTCGTGAGGTCTCTTGTACCAGGCAAACTGCTAAGGTGAAATTCCTACTGGGTGGAAAGTCGACTTCGGTTAGATTCAGGGTAATGAACCTAGGTGTCCACGAGTGTTTGCTTGGTATGGATTGGCTAATACCCAATAATGCCCACATTCACTATGAAAAAGGCCAAGTCTCCTTCCGAAATTCTGAAGGGCAGCTCTAGTGGCTGCGCCTTGGACTTCTTGTGGCCATGCTTGCACTTTTGGGCCCTTACAGGTCTAATTTCCTTTTGGGCCATCTCCTATAGCTCCCGACCTACGCTTTTCCATGTTTTTCACTTTTTCTGCTTTTTCTTGTGCTGAGGTTAACATTACCCCCTCCTAGCCGAGTGCTAGTCCCATGACACTCATGGGTAGTAGTTGGAAAGTGGGGTGGGTGTAGCTAGATGGCCTTTTGAGTTTGTATACAAGCCCTTGTTGAGGATGGTGTTGGATGGATCTACCTCCCTTTGAAATTGAAGATGATGTTGGGGTAGGTCCCTCCCTAACGCTGAGAGTGGGTGGATTTGTCCTTTGAAATTGATGATAGTGTTGGACGGATCCTTCTTGGAGAATGGTAGATGGACAGATCGGTCCTTGAAATTGAATATGATCTTGGATGGACCTCTCCTCATGCCCTCCGAGATCCATACGACGTGATCTCAACCTACAAGACAAAGTTGTGTACTTCTTAAGGGATGTATCTACCTCTTCGTGTAGTGCACGGTGTAGGTGCTAGTGGAATTGGGAGTTTGGTTCAAGCCTGAGGTGTTGTCCCACACTTCAAGACCTAGTTTGTGCATCATTGTAGGTGCGGTGCATGGCTTAGGGAGACATGTTTGGAAGTCCTGCCCTTGAGGTGCCCTAAGGATGAAGAGGGGGATGGGGCTAGTTTAAAAATCCTAAGTATAGTGATTGTGGAACTCACATGATTTTAGGGACTTAGTCTTTTCTCTTTTTTTTTGATAGATAAGCACAATCACCATCATAGATACAGGGGTACTCTTAGGTTGTCCCTTGATCCTCTTCTATGACAATGCATTACAGGGTGGCCTAAGGGATTTGCAAAAAATGGCACAGTTTGGCATGTAGCTCCTGGGATTAGCTCTGATGTTTAGAGGTGTGGTTGACAAAAAGGGGTGTCCACACCTTGTAAATTTGATATCGTTCATGTCTTCAAGTACCTTCATAAAAGAAGAGGGTAACAAAAGGTAGCCCTCATTATTATTTGGGCCATGGCACAACTATCTATTCCTAGGTTGAGATAAAAAAAGAGTGGAGGGAGGTGGGCCTCCTTGACGGCTAGCTTTTGCTTTAGTAGAAACCTAATAAACCTAAGAAAATTACAAGTTGTGATGAAAACGGGGTCTAGATAGGATGAGAAATCCTCAAGGAAGCTCTTGATTGATGGACAGATGTCTCTTGCCTTGAATGCTAAGCACTCCTCGGGATTCTTTGCATTGTCATTGTAGATCTTGGGGAAAGTCATACCTATCATGCTCCTCCCTATTGTAATCCACTTTGTGCCTATGAGGGTAGGATCATTCCTTTCTTCAGAGAGTGTGTCACAAAATGCCATGTAATGTCTAGGAGCCTAACTCATTAGAAAATGATGCAAAATGTGCTTGCTCTTGGATCCATGTGCTAGCTACAATTGATTTTCCATTCTCGGATAATGAGGAGTATGAGCAAGCCACTAAGGTGCCCCCAGTACCAGCCTACATGATGGCAAGGAGCTTGCATAGACAACCCAACCCTGTCAAGGTATGAGTGGCCACTATCACAGAAATTGAAGATAAAGATAAGGAAGCCATAGCTCTGGCAACCTACCTGCTTGTGACTATCACTACCAATAAAACACATACATTTGATGCATTGATCAATATGGGTGCTAATTTTAATATCTTAACTCACAATCATTGGATTTAAATTGGCAACCACAGTTACAACTAACACCAAACTCAATCCGTATGGGGGCCAATCATACGCATTTCTCCGAAAGTGCAAGGCTATTATCTCTATCGAGCCTGAAAGCCTACCCATGATCTTTTATGTGTTGCCAAATACGAAGGATGCAGGTATGGAATCGTTGTTAGGACATACATTTAAGAAGAATGCATTGTGCAATGTTTATTACCAGTCACAATGCATTCACCTAACCATTGGCAACGTATGTATGGTCATAGTTTTCAATAAGGGTTGCATGACTCCATCAAAGTCCACCAAGCCACCAGTAGAGAAACCCACCATAAGGCCTAAGCAGAGGGGTCGTGACTTGTCATGACCCGCCAACCCTCAATGCCAACAAACCACAAAAACTAGAGCTAAGGCCCAAGAACCAAATCTCAAATGGATGCCTTAGCACAAAGGCCCACCTCCTAGAAGCAAGCACACACGGCCTCACAGTGCTAGAAACTCACACCCAAGAGCTAGGAGGTTGCAGAACAGGAGATACAAGTAAAGAAAAATGGTCAAGCCATGATGGGTTCCCAAAACCTTGTTGCAAGCATAGGGCTATTATGAGGGCAATGCTTGGATATGGGTGCCTAAAGCCAAAACTATCAATGGCACTACTCAAGTGCCACCCTCAAACTCATCCATGCAGGATCAAACAACTGTTAAGAAAGAAAGGCCCCAAGACACATCCATACCCAAGCTTGCAAATCCCAAAGCTACTAAACCTATAGAGACTAAGATCATTGAGCCGCTGGCACTATAGCAAGTCCATTGAATAAAAATTGCAGCCGACTCCCATTGACTCGACCACTCCCAAGGAGCCTAGTGACCCAGCTACTTCTCAAACTAAGCGTAGCACATCCTCTGAGCCACAAGCCCAACCCATGGTCCCTAAGGATGCAATACTCTTAAGGACCCACCTGAGGGTTAGTCACAAGAAGCTCCCTTGTCTAGCTCATCTTGACTCTACCCGCCAGCAGGTCTTGAGCCATCCTACAAACGATGATAAATCCTCACATTGGCTAAAGACATAGTTGAAAACAGAGGATATGATCTAGTCACCTACATCAAGTGCTTAGATGCCACTTTCACCCTACTTGCTAAAAGCTATGTGCACTTAGACCTAGGTCTACTTGATCCATTCTTAGTGCCGAATGTCTGCTCCATGCTATGCATGTAGGAGAAATACAAATTGGTGAAGGTGAAAAACCCCATGGTCATGGAGGAATTGATTGCCAATGTCGAGATATCTCAAGACCATGCCCTTAAACAACAGCTAATCACCTCCTATACCAAGAGTAGATTTACTTACATAAGACAAAAGTTGGAGAACTCCACAAGCTAGCCAATAATGAGTCATCCTTCTTACGCAAGTGGTATGCTCTTTGACTCTAGTGGGAACAAGGAGGTTGCCAATCATGACCAATGTTGAGCACCAATGTGCCATTAAGACCTCTGAGTATGATCCCACTTATGTAGATCCTACCTCTTTTAGGGTATTGGCCATCACTCACAATCGATCATTAGAAGATCATGTCATGCACCACGCTTACCTAGATCAAGTCCTTACTAAAGAAGAGCTACATGTTGCTAGCAAGATCGACTCTAGTGACTTCCTCACAAATGTTCTCACCCACATAACTCAAGTTGGCATCCATCCTTTCGACATGGACCACTATGCTAATATAGAATACAATCTGAACTTCTATGCTTGGCTCATGTAAAAGTAAAACACTGCAAGCACGGCTGAATGCCCTTGACCTCTCAAACCTTAATCCTAGGTTGGATTCTTCTCAATTCCAAGGGGAGGGGATAAGGTGAATCAAATATGTAAACATGTAAGGTGAATGGAACATGCAAGGAAAAAAGCCTCAATCAATGTCCAAAAGCAGAAAAGAGTGGATGAAAATCAACTCGTGATCGAGGAAAAAAGTCATAAATTTTTTGGAATGAATGGACTGCTTGAAGGAAAAATTTTCTTTTTGAACTTAAGAATTTTATTCTTTCCATAAAGCATAATCAATTCTTTCTTATCTTTGAGCAAGAAATTATCTTAAGGACACTATTGGTGAACTATGGTATCATGGTAGGAACTCAAAATGGCAGCATAGTAGGATCGGGCCCATCGACTCCCATTCATAGAAGAAGAAAGGGAAAAGTACCACATCTCCCTCGAGAACCACACCTACAACCAACTAAATCTCAAGACTATCTACAACATTGGAGAAGTCGTGGCCAAGGAGGAGGATGCCAAAGGAGTTGTGGAATAGTGCAACCTTGCTCAATATGTCAAGAAATCTAGGCACGAGACCAAACACACTAAGTGCGTAGAGTTCTTGAGAACCTACGATCCTGACAGAGAATGTGGTATTGTGAGAGTTGGAAGAGGAGAAGAAGTCAAGAAAGTACACATCTAGATTAGTAACGCCTTGGTGGAGAAGGCACTACGGCTGGAACCCAAGGTGGAAAGGAGACCGAAAAGGGATGTCTATGCCATGGTGAGCATAAAAAAGGACCACATTCTAACCAACGATGGCATCGACATCCAAGACATCCTAGATTCAGAAGTGAGGCTTTAGGAAAAATTCATCCACTCCCTATTCTCTAGCCAAAGGTATAATTCACTCACGCACAGAATTATTGTGCCCACGTTTAAGAGCCTAGTAGCATGTTCATTGGATGAGATTGATTGAAATGGGTATGTGAGAAAGATGATTGACCAATTAGCCAAGGCACTAGCCCTAGGGAGCAAACTAGCTGGTGAGGAATCCCTAGTGTCAAAGGTAGGAGATGAAAGGAAGAGACCATCATCAAAATCCACATTCATTGGATATGGTGGTGTGTTGAGAGTGCTCTTATACAAGAGGTAGTGAAAGAGGCACAGAATGAAGAAGAAGAAGAAGAAGGAGTCCATGAAATGCTAGGCAGGTCGCCTCCACACCATGAACGAGAGCGATCTAGTGAAAGGATATTAAGTGACAAAGAAGTGGAAAAGGAAAAACAATCTATCCATGGAATGGAAAAGGTAGCAAAGAAAAAGACTACACAGACGTAGCAAGAAGAAGAAAGTAGGAAAAAGGAGAAGGCAGACTTGTAAAAGGCTAAGAAAGAATCTAAGAAATTGAAGGAAGAAAGAAAAAAGAAGGAAAAGGAGGAATCAGAGAGGTTGAAAGAAGAATCAAAGAGAACTAAATAGGAGAGAAGGAGGAAGGCAGAGTTGAAAGAGAGGAAGAATTGAGAAGAAAAGAAGAAGAGGACATTGCACTAGCAACGCGCAAGTCAATAGAAGAGCATTGCAGACAGGATGAGTTGGGTGCCATGAGCCCACCATGAGATGAAGGCCCAAGCACAAGTGACTAAGTTCTAGAGATCATGCCACCTCTGATGAAAGAAGGCAAGGGCAAGGTCCTAATGGATCACATCCCTACTCTCCTAGTGCCCACCACCACCCCTACAGCCACAACCACCCAAGGCTCCATGCCTAAAATCGTTGCCAGCAACGTCTTGGCTTGGGTGCAATTCTTGGTGAATAAGGAAATGGCCCAAGGGGTAGGTGAAGGAACCCTTATGAGTGGAGCTAAAAGATTGGTTGTTGCAGATGTGGAGTCTAGAGGATAAGATCCCAAAAGGCCAAAAATAGAAGCATCTATGACCACAACCCCCACCGCACTGTCATTGTTTGTAAACTATGACAAATATGTGAAGGAGCTCTTGTCATAGTAGCTAGAAAGGGCCAAAGAAGAAAAGAAAGTCACCCTTGTAGAGCTGGAGCTAGAAGATAGCCAAGGAGCAGCCACACCGAAACAAGTAAAAAACACATATGCTAGAAGTATGGAATGAACAAGAATGGGTGGTAATAATGCTATCTCAAAGCATGGAAAAGGGCAAGGAGGAATTGGAAGAGAGAGAAAAATGGTGGGAAGAGCACAACTTTGAACATGTGTGAGGACTTGCTGAGTGCTTGGCCATAGCAAAATTAGCAGGTGCTAGCAAAGGCTAGAACCAAAGCAATAAAGGCAAGTTGAGAAGTGCAACAACAAGACTTCTTAAGCACAATGCTCCATGTAATGCAAGTGGACAACAAGGATTGTGTGGAGAGGATAAGAAGGAAGTTAGAGATGACCACTAGAGCCCTAAAGTACAGCCTATAAGAGCATGCTCTTCCAACCGGCATTGGCCTAACGAGAAGAGAACAATGCTAGTATTTGAGGAAAACTAGTCTCTCCACCTATGAGCTAAAGGAGCTAGGTTTTGAAGAACAAGAGCAGCCACATCCACCCCTAGCTCCGACCCCACAAGAGCAACCACCAAAGGAAGGGCCGGACTTCTAGCAGGACTTCTAGCAAGAGCTAGAAGAAGAGCAACATGCCCAAGAGCTTAGCTTCCAAATGTGCCTTAGGAAGATTGAGAAGGCCGTCAAGTACTCTAGTGCATCATTATAGCTAAGAGAAGAAGATATGAATTGGTGGAGCAAGCGCAACAGAGAGCTAGAGCGCAACCCCAACAATTTCTAAGAGAGCCCATGCCACAATGTGAGGATCGCTATCTCATCAACTAGCCCTAGGATCTAAGTATTTGGGAGCAAGGAGAAATCCAAACCTGGCCCTTTGAGCTATATAATGAGTGTTTGTGGATGTATGGTAGTGGCAAAGCATAAGGTTTAGCCTCAGTTTTTCCTATCTCTTTGTCAAACTCTGTGATTTACCGCTTTTCATATATCAAAACATGAAAAAATAATCCTTTACACCTATGCAACGAAAGCAACACCTAAGCGTAAGGGGTGGGATGTTTGAATGGTGAAATTTACATGCTGATTGTTGCTGATTTTTTGATGCATATCATGATATAGGGTTTGTTGTATTTTAATTAAGAGGATAGTAGCACGAGTGTGGTCTCGGTGCTATCCTTACATCGCCGCAACAAGTTAGTGAATGAACATTGGAAATCCTGGTTGTGCACAACACGTTTCTAATTGAAAATTATGTTTGAGCACTTTAGGATCATCCACTTTTGCATGTGCATGTCAACCATGGTATCATAATACAAAGGACTGGATGCATAGCACCTGTTTTCGATGACAATGACCCATGCTTGAGTGTGGAAAGGCAACCTAAACTGTAGTATAGACGTTCGTTTCTTGGGGGATTATTTGGTAAGGACACATGGTATCTCCTGGAATACGTTTAGAATGAAAGAGTGGAGTTTGTTCGTTTGTTCTATATGTTGAGCAGTGCATCAAGGGGCTAATCCCTGCAATGTAGGAGAGCTGCAGTGAGGTGGCGGGGATTCCACCGAGAGGTTGCCTCCCATGTATGTGATTATCGTGGCATTTATTGCCAATGTGTATGGGTTCTCCCCTTGTGGAGTTTATAGAAAGGGAAACATTGGACTACAAAACTATAAACGCATAGGTTAGGCTTTAGGATAGTCCGTCCTTTAGCAGCAGATAGACGCTCCTGGCCCGCAAGGTCGTGTTGGTGTGTTTTTCTGTTATGAGCATGAGGTCCGGATAGTGCTATAGCCAATGCCGACCCATTTGAGGTTCCTTCAGTGGTGCAATTGCCGGGAGATGCCAACAAGTGGTGGTTCTCAAATCTAGGGTTTTTAGGGACCAAAAAGTTGGTTTATGTCCTCTGGCAAGGACCGTCAAGCCAAAATTCAAAAAGCAGAACGTGTTGAGAGGCTAGACGGTGGTTGGAGATTGTAAGACGCTATTCTCCTCAAAGGAGCAGCCCGATATGCATAACAGGCAGTGGTCTTAGTAACCCAACTGCTGTACATAGTCCTTTAGGTGCAGGAGGAAGCGCAAGTTCTTTCTCTCTTCCACCAAGTCAACCCACTTCAAGTGGGGGTGTGATCCCATCAGTCCAAACTCCTATTGTCAATCCAATTGTCGTCATGGCACAATCCATTGCAATTCCTAAAGGGATGCCGGATTTGGCAGCTTTAGAAGTTCCTTTGCCCATTTTTAATGGGTTAGCCGAAGAAGATGCAAAGTTTCACATTTGTGAATTCCAAAGAATAATGTTTAATTACCGCATCCAAGATGAGGGACATCTTATGATGTTCTTTAACATGACGTTAAAAGGAAGGGCTGTAGTATGGTATCATAGCATAGAGACTGGAACCATAACTACAATCGACCAATTTTATGCAGCTTTTTGAGGAGAATATGCCCCTAAAAGAGGTGGCCAATACTGGTTGCGTGTTATGAGTGTAACACGCCAAGAACCCCATAAGAATGTGAAAGCTTATGCCAAGAAGCTTAAGGAAGTATTTCGTAAGTTAAAAACTTACATTCCTATTCCGCCAGCTGCCCAATTGCAATACTTCTTGCATGGATTGGATTTCAATATTCAGGTACAATTGAGCAGTGTGGCTTTGGCTGATATAGACACTGCCATCACGCGGGCAGAAGGAGTAGAGTCACGATTACAAATGGCCTACTCCTCTCAAATAAATCTTAATGCTGGTCTGGAGGCAATTTACCATTGATGAATGGAAGTCAAGGGATGCCTATGAATAACCCTAATGGGAGAGGAAGCATGGTTCAAAATGTACCTTTGCTGCCAGCTCCTCCCAGTGTGACTATGCCTATGGCTAGTCAGTTGGCTATGGTTCAAAATGTACCTTTGCTGCCAACTCCTCCCAGTGTGACTATGCCTATGGCTAGTCAGTTGGCTCCACCAAATGTTGGAGGCCAAGTTTCGAACCCTAATGTTGTTCCTGTGAGTCAACAACCAATGCCCAATCAAATTGTTAGGCCAATGGAACGATGGATAGACAATCAAGGCTATGAGTTGAGTGCCTCTAATGTCCTTGGCAAAGTTAAGGATATGATGAAGCACTACACAGACATGATTGCTGAACAATATTGACAAATAGTTGTTGACGTCAATTTCTTGAAGAAGCAGCAGAATCTGATAGGGAGTTGATGTCCCGAAGAGGGTGGTCCCTCAAGATTCAGCTGTAAGTGGTGTGGCGGACAACATTTCCCTAGAAACTGTCTAAATGTTAAATGTGATATTTGTGGGAAGTCGGGCCACTTAGCCGCTACCTGTTGGAGTAAGATTAGTTCCCTCCAACAAGGGAGTAAACAGCCAGGTCCAGTTAATCATAGAGTGCAAGGTAATAACCTCGAGCAAAATGATGGACCAAGACAAATACTGCAAAGGGGAAAGGCCACTATAGAGGAGTTGCCACAAGGCAATGGAGTCAGCCTTATCGAGGCTATACGTGTCAATGGCTCTAAAACCTCTAACCTACGAGCCGTGACAAGAGGCCAAAAGGCTAAAGAGGGTGATAAAGATAATGCAAAACCGGTCAAGGAAAACCCTAAGCAAGGGGATAAGGGGATGCAAGTCCTGAATCCTAGCGTGGAAGGTGGACCTCTAAGGCCTATTGACAGAAAATTCGATCCTAAGAAGGATGAGGAAGTGCCAAGAAAGAAGGCAATAGCTAAAAGAGAAGTACCAAAGCCGGTCCCAAGACCAAAAGAGAGAATGGTTTGGCGAGAAAAGAGAACTTTGGCTACCTATCATGATTTTGATTTAGCAAGTTCTCTTTGCGAAGTCAAACCAAATGTAAACCTCTTACAATTGATAAAATTATCTCCAGGAATATGCAAGGAATTTAAGAAGATCCTGCGTATTGGGTATATTGTAGAACCTTTGGGTATAGTACGAGTAGGGAAAGATTGGTTTGATCATGCTGAAAAGAACTGCCCTAGGGTTCCAGCATATGTGGATGGAATATTAGTGGAGCATGCTATCATGGACACTGGGTCCTCCATCAATATCATGAGTTCAAAGTTGATGGAGAGGTTGGGTCTAGGCATCCAAAAAGATGGCTCCACCCTTCTTAGAATGGCTGATGATAGTCTAAGGAAACCAGAAGGTTGCGTTACTAAAGTCCATGTTACAGTTGCAAGTGTAGAATGCTTCTTGGACTTTAGGGTGATAATATTTGCAGGACGTCCTAGCTATCGAGTCTTGCTAGGTAGGCCTTGGATCTTATGAACAGACTGTCAAGTCGATATACCCACCGGTCGAGTGGTTCTAGGTAGAGGTGAATCGAGTAATAGTCGATGCTTACCCTGAGTCTCCTCAGAGTGAAAGAGCTCCTTTATCCTCTACTGAATTAGAAACAGCAGACAATCCATCTGGTAGTGAGACATCATACATCGATGAATCTAAAGAGGAGTCCACTACAGAGGATATTTATCAGATAACTCTAAATGAGACGATAGAGACTCAAGATAGGATAAGAGATGCAGATGTGATTGAGTTGGTCCTTGGTTGGAGTTATGACGAGTTGAGAGGCATTCCTCCCAGCCTGGCTATTCATACTATTCCTGTAAAGGAAGGCAATCGTCTTGTGCGTTAGAAAGTAAGGCCTATGCCTTTTGAATTGAGGGATGGGCTGTTTGAGGAGTTACAAAAGTTACGAAAAGATGGTTTAATCTTCCCTGTCCAGCACACAAAATGGTGTTCACCAGTTGTCATCATCAGGAAGAAGAAAAACAACCAGATCCGACTATGTGTAGATTTTAGAGAGCTGAACAAGCAGACGGTTAAAGATTACTACCCGTTGCCATTTATTGACCAGATTTTGGATCAATTAGCGGGTAGGGAAATATATTCGTTTATGGATTGCTTTGTAGGATACAACCAGATGGCAATTGCAGAAGAGGATGAGATAATCCTAGACACCCATTGAATGTTGTCCAAAATAGTTGCAATGCATGGAAATGAATTTTATGAACTTGTAAATTGCATGCGATGATAGTTCATTTTGAGATGGGTTAAGTGCTAAAGGAAGGATTAATTTAATGTTGGACTCATGGTATTCGCTTATGCATGGAGTCCTTTACCAAAATTTGAACGCATCTTCATCAAAATTATTAAAGCCCTGATTTCGTTGCATCAACGTAGGTTTTTATACGAGTTAGCACTGATTTGTCAATCATCATTATAGGCAAGGAAAAGTAACGATCATTATAGATCTTATAGCTGCATAGAAGGAAAATTTCTATGGTTTTTGAATTTGCATAATTGCAGGGAATGTTATATCTTGCAATTATTTACATCTTTTACGGGAAGCATTTGCATCTCTAAGGAAAGAACGCCTCTTGTTGCAAGACAATTAGATCAATTAGGTAAATTGCTTGTAATGGTGTAACTCAAATGATGGTCGCCTCAATGCGCTAGGTAGAGCTAAGCCGCGATAAAATTCTGCCTAGTATCGCACTCGGGAAACTGACTTAATATTTCTGACCTCAAAGGTCCTACCCACATTCTTGGAATGCTAGGGTTAGTTAAATGCCCATGCAAGAACAATCTAGGATCCTCACCCTAAAGATCAATTGGCCAATTACTAGACTTTCAAAACCCTAGGGCCAAACGTCGTCGGTCAAGTAGGGTTAAGGGTTGGGTTGGGTCAAGGGGACTTTCCAAACCCTACATCTTGACCAAAGGTATTCTTGACCAATGAATACCGTGTGATGGGAGAAATGACCCCGCAAGTTAGGTGCGATACTTGTCTCATGCAACAAGTTGCAAGGTCACATGATTTTGTGTTAAATCACAAAATAATATTGCCACTCCTTAGAACAAGGTTGGCGAGTTCTACGTACAAGTCTAATTTGCAAGAGGATGTGTAGATATCCTGCTACATCACCCTTCTTTGAGGCTAATTTGCCAAGTTAGGGTGATTATGAATTGCCTATTAAGCAATTGACCAATCAAGTTAGGGCGACAAGGTTGCCCAGGATTTATTGTTTTTAATTTAAAGAAATGTAAGGTGGAAACAATTTGGGTTAACTGGGTATAAATCCTAACCCAAGGATAAAAGGGTAAACAAGCAACTTAGCTTACGAAACCCTTGGGATCTTGCCAAGTCACAATAGATCCCGGATTGAATGCTGGATGTATTTGGAGAGAAGGATTCAGACCTTAGCAATTGGCCGTACAAACGACCACTGGAATGCTTGTGTTTGTACACTTAGGAGCACTGTTTATACTTCTTTTCTCAAGGAACTAAAGCTCGAAAAATAATTAATGCTTCAGGTTGAAGGCCTGGAGGGAGAGGCAACATCAGTTACCCCCGACTGTCTGCCTGACCCTATCCAAGAGGGTTGTTAGCCGCGCCGGGTACGTGGACCGAACCTGCCATGAGAGGTCTCTCCGTAGGTGCTACTTGGAGCAGGAGGATGCTTGGGTACCAGGGGGCTCTGGCCATAAATCCCTTGCCTCTCGGTCCTGCTCAAGAGGCCGACGTGACTCGAGATTGGATCTCGAGGCCTGGATACTAGTCTACGGGCAGAAACTTGGAATAGAGATCCTTGAGGATTGCTAGAATTGCCTTTGGGCAGATTATGGAATTGCCTTCAGGCGGATTATGGAATAGCCTTCGGGCTAGATTATATGATGTACTCCAAAGACTGATAAATAAGATCAATTGTTGAAAAGGAACTTGCTTGACATTGTTTTCTATGTCAGTGCTTAAGTTACGTGAAGGAATTGGTGATTAATTGGCTAATTAAGGAAACTGTTTTTGCTTTGTCAAACTAAATGTGGTAGGTAATTAGATAACTAAAGAAACTTGAGGAAAGTGCGGTGGATGTGACCATGGGTCCGTCTTACGGAAGGGTGGTCCTAATTGGCCGGGAACTTTCCTCAAAGGAATTAATAGCAAGGTAACGATGACCTAGAGTCTAGAGAACTAGAGTCTCGATCTATACTGTTTTAGGGGAACGGAATGGGACTATGCCTTACGGGCAGAGAGGTCGAGCTTCACATCCCTCTCGTTTCCCATTCTCCTTGAACCAAGTGCAGTATAAGTCCACTTCGACCCTGACGTTTCTGCACAAGTAGTTCATCTGGGGCTTGACGCTAGTTACTTTCTAGGAACTTGACCATTAGGAAAACCCTGATTCAGGTGGGTCCTAAGTGGGAATGGCTGGAATGCTTCCACTTCGTGGCAGACTCAGAAAGACCTAGATCGCAAACCCTGTGACATTCCATGGGAGTGCCAGGCGCAGTGCCTTTTGGACTCTCTTCCCGATGGGCTGCTAAGACGTGTTCTACAAGTAGACAGGGAGACATGTTACATATAACTTGCAATAATGATCAACCTACTTGTACTTATGGTAGTCAAAGTCTAACCTAGAGAGGGGGTGTGAGATGGGTGCAATTCCTCCTTTCTCACTAGACTAAATGGGAACACTAGTAAGAACCTGATGATAATGATGGCAATAAACTTGAATGTCCCATGTGAAATACCCATCTTGCCACTCATTAATGTGATAACCATTACTCCACCAAATCACTTTGTCTTGGTGGTAACGGTTTTCTAAATATGGATGCTCAAGATAAAGAATGTCTTTTCATATCCAATAGTCTTAGTACCCTCTATAAGTTTAAGTTGAATCCTAAAGGACTTGCAAAGGCACCAAGTTGATATCAATCTCCCTACACATAATAGGTCTTCAATTAATTGAATACTTTAGTTTTGAACTCTACCCCTTGCAAATCTGGCTAAAGGGCTATAAAGCGATTGTTTTCTATATGAGAAATCCTATAAGGGCCATCCCACTTGGGTTCTAATTTTCCTAGGAATAGTTCATGATGGGCATTATAACATAAGATTAATTGATCCTTGAAAAAATTATGCTTCGTAGCACAAAGATCATGAAGTACTTTCATCCACTTCTTTCCTACTTCTTGATGTAATAAGGCTTGTAATCTAGTCTCATTAAGATGTGCAAGGGAAGTGAACCTTTCTTGTAATGCTTTCTCTTAATCCAAAGAATGGTTTGGAGTAGACTTTATTGTCAAGAACTCAATCTCCAAAGGTAAAACACATTCTTTCCCATATATTAATTTGAAAGGGGTGTGGCATGTAGCTCTTTTGAATGTCCTATTAGAAGCCCAAATATCCACATACAACTTCTTACTCCAATCATGCTTACCTTTGTATACCATCTTATATAAATTCTCCACAAGTTGCTTATTGGTACTCTCTACTTGCCCATTCACTTGGGGATTGTAAGATGTGGTACTATTGTGTTTAATCTTTAGAGATTCCATTAAATCCTCAATCACTTTATTCAGAACATGTGTCCCATGGTCAAACATAAGCTCTTTGGGTGGACAAAATGATAAACAAATTTCTCCAAAATGAAACTAGGTGTCCCCTTGGCATTATCTTTCATTATAGCATGGGCTTCAAACCACTTTGTGAAATAGTTGGTCACAAAAATAATATAACTCTTTCATGTAGTAGATGAAGGAATGTGTAGATCCAATAAAGCCAATGCTCCACTTCTTGAAGGGCAAGGTCACCATAATGGGATCTAGCGATCTCTTACAATTTTCCCTAGCATCTATCTTTGATAAATATCATAACACTTAACATATATAAAAGCATCCTAGAAAACGGATGGCTACCAAGTGCTAGCATATAAAGCTTTATGGGTGATAAGCCATCCAACAAAATGACCCCCACATGCTAAATCATGTCACTCCTCTAAAATGAATGGCACCTCATTAGACATCACAAAATAATAATACACCTCATCCACTCCCCTTTTGTACAAGGCACCAACTGTAATGGAAAAGTGAGGTGTTTTTTTCTTAATCTTTCTCTTCTTAGATTTAAAAAGATTTTTTGTCGAGTTGCCTATGAATAGGTAATGTGTAATAGACACATACCATTACATGATTAAGGCAAAATCAATCTTTCATAAATCATCATAGTCACTAATATCAGCCCACTCTTCAGGCTTACCAAAATCCACTAAACATTCAATAATTCCACACAATTTTGGTGGCTTACTTTGAATCTCATAGTCAAATTCCTAAAAAGAACCATGTGGCTAGGCGATCAGGAGGTTGAAGCTTGTTCTACAATAAGTATAGACCCTTATCCTTGGTGAAAATAATTACCTTCTGATAAAGAATGTAATGTCTAAACTTCTTGGTGACAAATACCATAGCCAAATGTACTTTTTCTAAATAACTATACCGAATCTCCAAAACGTCTAATTTTTGGCTTACAAAAGTGATTAGATGATAAAGACGTGCCTCTTATATCTAGGATAGGCAACAACTAAAAGTATACATTGTTGTAGCCATAAAGATCTAGAAAATCTCACCTCTTTTTGTAGCTTTTAACACTGGAATTTTGGATATTTCTCATCCTTTGAATCTTCAAAGACTAACATACTATGAACCTTGGCTTTTGCATTTTTGTATACATTGCATGATCAGTTGTATACTTTTCTCAACATTTGAAGTATAAGCCCTTTTCTTTCCTTTCTTTGTAGAGGTCCATAGGAATAGACTTTGGATTCACATTGGTTGAAGTAGATCCGAACTTGATGTCCCCTTGTTTCCACTCTTTGGACTGTTAGCTGTCTTGAAATTGCTTTGAGGTCTTGAAACATTGAACGATGGATAAGTTAGCACTCTTAGGCTCCCACTTAGTACATGATTGCTACCAGAAACATTTCAACATGTCCCTATTTTAAAGTAGTCCTTGGCTATCCATAACTAGGCCGAAATGAGGACTCCTTTCTATACTTCCTTCCATATGTTCCACAAGCTCAATAGCTTTAAAAAGTTTAGTAGGGTTTTGCACCATAACATCAACTGATAAAGAAAGTTTTAAACCATACATATACTTGCAGAGTTTAGCTTCATCACTAATGCTCTCTACATATACGGTAAGGTGAAGGGATTGGTTTGTATAATCCTATACATTTAGGCCTCTTTGCTCTAATCCATATCATCTCCATGCCAATTTCTTGTATTCAAGAGGAGAGACAAATGTTTTAGCCATAAGTGTCTTAAATGCATCCCAATTCTCTACAAGGATGTTCTCTTTTCTTGATGTATCTCCACCAAGTATGCACAAATCCTTCCAAATGTAAAGATGTAAAATAAATATTCATATCATCAATTCTAGGGAATATATCAAAATAGGATTCCAATTTTGAAATCCATTCGTCCATATTGGATGGTAAAGATGACTACCCATTCTACTTTGCCAAAATGATATTATCCTTCAACTCGCTTTCATGAAAGGGTTTCTATCCCAAAATACATTGCTCATGGTTATTACTAGGCATTGAACCTCCAAAATAAGATGGTACTCTTCCAATAGGTGGCTGAGAACTATTGTGAAACCTTCCCGATGATGGTAGAGGACCTCTAGGAGGTTGGGAATTTAGCCCATAAGCTTGGAAATTAGTACTATTCAAACTGTCCAAATAGTCATTATGCCTTTATGAAGTCTCACCTACTTCATATTGACTATTGGAAATACCCCTTCCTCTAATGATACCATGATCTTGACCATTTTGATTGGGTGACTAAAATGGAATTGAAGGATCACTGTTTGAATGAGATCTCTCCTTAGCTTCCTTAGTGTCCATTTACATTTGCATCCATTAAGAGCATTGAGCCATTATTTGAGCATTGAATTCTACTAATTTGTCAATTGAATCGTTTGTTTGAGTAGTGGAATCTACCAACTTCTCAATGGAAGATTTCGTTTGATTAGTAGATAATACTATACGTTCCACTCTAGATAATAGCTCCTTATGCCTTTAAGCATATCTATTCTCATATTCACACATGGTATTATTGACTACACAAATTTCTCCTTGCATTTGAGGCTCTTTAGGGTCCTCTTGAGGTGCATTTTCTAGTATAGAATCTCTAATTTTGTTAGTATACTCATCCTAGGCCTTACTCTTTCCCTTATGACCTGCCATAGTAGTGCAATCCTGTAGTATCCCCTATTAGAAAATTAGCTATAACTCGAGCTAGAAAACTCTAATTTCCAAGCATCTTTATTCAAATTTGAGCCAATAATACCCTCTACAAGAAGAGATATAGCATGCCACAATCTGTTTAGGATAGAAAATTTTGCAATTCAATCTCTAAGGCTGAACTGTCCAGGCTGCTTACATTGTGTTTAAACTTGTAAGTATCATGTTTCCACCTGTAAAAGAAAAATGGTAGTGCCTAATGACTACGAAACCCTATAGGAAGCTTGATATGACTTGTGGGAACCCTGTACTATATGGACCTATACCTCAATGATGAAGATGGTACTTATAATAACCTGTATATACCCTATAGTGTCCTGTAAATCCCTTATTTCACCTTGTTTTGATCTTCAAGGTTCTTGAGTCTTTGAAAGTGCTTTAATATTCAATTATCCACTTTTTGTACATGTTTGAGGGATAAAACAGTAGGACAGGCTCCCTACATATGCTCTTAATCACTAAGAGGTGGGCAAAGTTCCCCTCGGTCAGTTGGTTGCAACCCTTTGGGATCTTTGATAATGGAAGAGGATCATCTCTCTATTGTCCCACTATCTCCCCTCACATTTACCTTTTTCCTCAGTGGGAGTATCAACATGGCAGTGGAATGCTACTCTAATCAATCAACATGATATGTATCACTGAATTTTTTATACAGCTCTTTACATGAAATGCAAAAGAATTGAATTTTGGCAAACTGAATGGGAAGAGGGGCTTACCATGTAGTGGCTCACTACTAACGTACCCTTTTACAATGGATTATGATATATTTTTGCCATAAATGAAAAATCATCAACAAATTTGTGGATTAGAGTAAGCAATCTTATCAATCAATTGGGTGTAATCAATTGGATTGAATGTAATGCTGAAATTTCAGTCTCAAAAGCTTCTAATTCATTGATTGGATGCAATATGCATCGAGTAAACAATGCATTTCATGAGTGGACTGATTTAAGCATTGATTGACTGAAATTTGATAGAAATTTTAGGATTTTTTAAAATTTGCAAAGCACTTCAAGAAGATACAAGCATAGTGTCCATTGACACTCATCTAGTGTTGTAGCACCTATGGTATCTAACACAATCAGCCTTGCCCTTGATCAACAAATCTGAGTTTTTTTTGCTATTCCAGCATCAAATCAAGGAGGGGAAGACTTTGAAAACTCAGACTTGCAAGACTTGAAGATCCCAAGTTCAAAGGGCATAATCACCTAGTATCTCTTGATACTAATTACCTAGTGCTTCTTGAAACTTGTGCTCAGCTAAAATTTGAACTTTTTGGAGCTGATTTGCTATTGATCTTGCAATCTCAAAATGGGCAAGAACTCACCGACATCCCGATTCAATGGTGTTGGATTCCATACATGGCAAACTAGGATCAAACTGATCCTAATGAAGAAAGGCTTGTGGTCAATCACAAGTGGTTAGGAGAAGAAACCAAGGGAAGTTGTAGTTTCAATAGTATGGGAAAAAAATGATGATAAGGCTCAAGCTATTATCAAGCTCTAACTTGATGACAGCTACATTCATCATGTTGATGATTGTGAATCCTCTTATGCGACATGGGATCGATTAGAAACCCTATTTGGAGCTCATTCCAAATCCTCAAAATATGGTTTACTAATTGAAATTTTTAGGCTCGACATGCAAAGTAATACCTCACTTGCAACTCATTTGAATTATATGGAAAGCTTGTTGACACAACTTGCAGGAATCAACTTGAAGATGGATGAAGACATTTGCATTGGAGTGCTTCTCAAAAGTCTTCCATTTGAGTTTGATAATGTGTCTACCACATTAATCAACATGCCAAAGCCAAAACTTGTGGACATCAAAGCTTCTCTCCTAGAAGAGGAAAAGAAGATCAAGAACAAAGGAGAAAAAAGCATCCCAAGAAGAGACCAACAACTCCTCTATGTGAAAGGGAAGAAGAGCGTAGTCTGTGACTTTTGTAAAAAATCTAGGCATATTGAGAAATATTTTAATGCTAAGAAAAAATCTCAAAGATCATATCTTGCTATAGTCAAAGAAGATAAAGACAACATTGAAGAAGAAGGAGAAGAATAACCCCAAGAACAAAAGGATAGGACTCACCAATCCCTCTTTTGTAGCTCATTTTCCCATGATAAACTTTTTCAAAAGTTTAACATGTGGACATTCCCTATGTTCCCACCATAAGCTCCTAAACTCATCATGTAGCCTCTGCACACTACAGTCTCTACACACTTAGTGAGGCCTTGTAACACCTCTAGCTTTGTATGGTTGTTTTTTTATTCTTCCATGTCTACACTTAGCAAGGTTTTACTGATGACAGCCTCTGTATACTCACTGTCTTTTCCGGTTGTGATTGAGGAGGGGTGTTGAGAAATGTGCAATCACATCCACCATGGTCTCTTTGTATGGGACAAACAAGGAAAAGAAACATACAACAAATATAGCCTTAGACTATAGCCTTATACTAGGTCATGTATGCATGGTTTATTAAAACCATAGTTGTTGAATACCATGGTCCCTTTCCACTTCTCTCCACCTACCAATACCACCTATTGTAAGCCTATAAAAGGCACTCATCCCCACACTCATTCCATTAGTCATTCTCATCAGTTTTACTTGCATTATTCTTGGATAATATCAGTTTTTCTTCTTTGTCAATGCTTATGCTTCACTATGATTGTCTATCTCCTCTTCAATGATTCTCCATAGCATGCATTCTCAATATTCTAACAGTAGCTTGTTTGGTATTATGCTCATTTCTTGAATGAATATATGTAGTATAACAACTGACTTGGAAATAGGATAGAAGTTGTACCTTGAGTATACCAACTAACTTGGAAATATGATAGAAGTTGTTACTATTGGACCTCCGCTTGTAAGTAGTACAAGTCCTACATTCAAGTTCAGTGTGTGAGCTTGGTGGGACATCAGTCAAGGATCATCATACATTGTAGAGCTCTCTAGACTCCCAGCCTAGTGGTACTTCTTGTTCGAGTCTAAAAGCTTTGGAGAGGTATGTTGTTTCATTGGCCCTTTCTATTTGCCTTTCCATTTAAGTTTAATTGTTGTTTAAAAATAAAAAACAAGTTAAGATGTTTGGTTACTTTGGCAAAAAAGGTTTTGGAAAACTGTGCACACATTATTATTTGATGAAGAGGACTATTTGGAGGATGATGCCACTTCAAAGAGTTACCAGCTTAGGCCTATAGCAGGCAGCATTGGAGATGAGTCTGATGAAAGAGATGTTCGATAGCAATCAGTAGTGATTGGATCTTAGAATTACATGACTGATGATGGTATGGTAGTTTATCTTTGAGATGATGAATTAGACCGTAGGTCAGAGCCATCCAGGAATGTCACTGATGGAAAAGTCAAGACAAATAATCAGAATCTGGACACTGGTCATGAAACCCGTGCTCCACTCATTTATATAGTAAACAACAGAAATGGAAGGGCATAAACTATTTTTAACAATCCAAAACACCTAACTCTGAAATGTAATCTTGAATCAACATTTGAGAATGAGGTGATAATTGGAGAGCTCTAAAACGAAACTCCTACAACTGTTCCAATGATGCAAACCTCTTTAGTTTCAAGCTTTTCAAGTTCATGCACCTCATCACAAGCTATAGCCTAAAATTCCACCTCATCTAAACAATTTCTGGATCTAGGAATACAAGAGAAGTAGCCACTTGGAATTGGGTTACAAATGAGCTAGACAAATCATCCACTTTATTCTCAAGAAAATTAAGGTATTGCAAGTATTGCAAGGTCCTAGGGTAACTGAGGGGGCTTGCTAAAGGCACAGTGGACTAAGCAGGGCAGTAGAAGCTCAAAAAGAAGCCAAGATTAGTGTATGCATAATTGACAAGACCTGAGAGAGCTTGCTTTAGGGACGAGACAAGTGTCAACTCAGATTTCTCCCCAAATATAAAGGTCAAATTTTTGCCATAGCATAGTCACAAACGTGTGGTAGCAATGTCATCCAATGTAATCCCTAAATGGCATAAGTGCTTCAATACATAGAGTTGCCCAAGTAAATGACATGCTGGAAGCAATGACCAATAGTAGAAATTTCTATATAAATTGACATATGTTAGCCCAACGTGAAGCTCAAATCATATCCAAGACTTATCATAACATCCAACATCATAGCCATGTCCACAATAAGCATGAATGAAGCTTGTAACATGAAATAGTGGTGGTTGTCCTTGTGAGTAACCAGTATGTTGCTCTACTTTCAACAATGATATTTGTGTAAGACTGAGCCAAATGTGGGCTTCAATCAGTCCCAAAGTCATGGAAAAACTTTATCATAGCATCCTATCATCAAGAAAACTGTATATGAGAGGAAATGGCATCATTATATGAGCTCCAAACATCGAGAAGTGTACTTATTCTGATAGGTTTCAGCAAGGTAACTACTTTATGCAATAGCGTATTGAAGAACAGGAGCTCAAAGTTAATACATATAATGCAAGAATCCCAAGACTCAATGCCCAAGACTACTAACCAATGCTTAAAGGTTTCACAAACTATAAGTGATGAGCAAGAGTTGCAATTTATAACCAAGAGGATCAGTTGAACAACATGTGCAAATTTCTTAGCTCACACTGATTGAAGCGGGTCATAGCATATGTTGAAGAGTAGGGAGGGCACAAGGAAGGGCCAATGTGGACTCCAAACATGCCTTTGAGTGAAGACAAAGAGTTTGAGCGGCACAAATGTCAACCAAAGCAATTGCATAATTCTCTTCTACTGTCCAATGATTAGGCGCCAACAACTTGAGAACACGCTGAGCTGTTGCTATGCTGGTTGGTCATAGGGATGCTCAAGAAGGCTTCAAAGTAACCTCAACAATGGCTTGAAGCAATGCCAAACAAGTTCGAGAGTGGGGAGGATAAACATTGTGTATTGGACTGAAGCCATGGTTTCCATGAAACCTTTGTTTTAGATATTTGAATGCTAGCTAAACATTGTGTATTGGACTGAAGTCATTGTGTATTGGACTGAAGCCATGGTTGCCATGAAACCTCTGTTTTAGATATTTGAATGCTAGCTAAGAGAAGGTTGAGTCAAGCTCCACAATCTTTCTCTGATACCAATTGAAGGGAGGGTGCCCTGAAGTGGAACCAGGGAGCTGAAGTAAGAGCTATAGTGGAAGAAGCAAGAGCAAGAGAGAGAGACACACACATAATGTGGGAACTCCAACAATCACAATGTGTGACGGCCTTCCCTTTATTCAAATATCACTGAAAGAATAAATAATGAAGTGAAGTGAAGGGTGCCCGCCACCACCTGCAATATACAATTGTGCAGGTATGCAGGTACTATCAGTGTAACTAATATATGACAGCTAGGCACATGCGCCTTTACCACCAACATTACAGCCAAAACTCTCTCCCAGTCCTATGAGTTTTCTTTACCCAAGAACCCCTAAAATTTTACCTCAAAGTTAGTGACAAGCTACAAAATTTGATGTGGGTACCTCCAACTTGGCCATGGCTCTTGTGAGATCTCCAAGAAAGCCTGCAAGTATCCTATGGTACTCCATCACTGCTCCTTACAGCTCTTGTCTTTGCTATACCTATCTAAACTAGGTTTTTGTTTTTTGTAAAATGTAACTAGATATGAGGAAAGAGAAGGAAGAGTAGACCAAAGATCAAAACTCTGATGCCAAATGTAATGAAGGAGACCTAGGAGAGAGAAGGAGAGAAGGGAGAGACTACAAGAGGGAAGAAAGAAAGAGGGAGAAGAAGAGAGAGAAAGACAAGAAAAGGCGAGAAAGAGAAGGGAAGCCATGGAAGTTGGAAGATAGGATAAAAAGGGACTTGATTATTGATAATTGATGCCCTAATTTGGTCTCTCAACACCTTAAATAACTCATTAGTGTAACCGAGTATTCCCATGATAAACTCATGTCGTACCCATCTATCCCCAGTCTTTTACAAATATTGTGTGGCACTCTTCTCTTAGTTTATATTTGTTTCCTTTCTTTAGCAAGGTCTTTAAAGGGTTTGTGATGGTGGTGCTATGAGTAGTGGCACTGCAACCAATCTAAGAAATTGTTGTATCTGCTTGACTGACATACATGGGATACCCTTGGATTGCTAGTACTTTTTTGGATCTATTTAGAGTCCTGTATTAAAATTTATATAGCTTAAAAATTTTGATGATGTTTTGGCCTACTTACATTTTTGGAATTGGATTGTCATATTATTTTCTTAAAGATGATGGAGAACTCCCCAAAGCACATAAAGATGCTCATTACAAGTCTTGGTGTGAATCTGGCATAAAGGTAAATACTTAAGAGTTTTTTTTTGAGTAAGTCATGGAAAATTATATTGCCTATGCATTGGAA
Organism: Lygodium microphyllum; assembly: GCF_053477565.2. Taxonomy (NCBI): domain Eukaryota; kingdom Viridiplantae; phylum Streptophyta; class Polypodiopsida; order Schizaeales; family Lygodiaceae; genus Lygodium; species Lygodium microphyllum. The sequence goes on from NC_141146.1 coordinate 111,068,745, forward strand.
AGTACTCAAAGTTAATCCAAATGGCATCAACTAATCCAAAGGGCTTTAAAGGTATTTACCAATAGGTGGAAGCCATGCCAATGAATGTAAGATATGTTGGCTACCCAAGTTTATCAAAGAGATCATCTATCATATGTAGACGATGTACATCCTTGCTTGCCACTTTATTGAGTAGCTTGTAGTCCACATAGAATCAACATTTTCCCTTTCTCCCTTGACTAAGAGGGGCTTAGCTACCCATGAACCGATGAAAAATTTTCTTAACGTTCCCTCTATTGGTTGGTTCATGTAGTTTTTTCCTTTCGGGATCTTTAGTGAATAGTGATCTTGATTGGGTCTACTAGTTGTTTGGATCTCATGAAATATTGGAGTGTTGATCCATGTTTTATGCATGGATTTTGTAACAGGTTTTGATGTTGTGAGAACTTGATGGATGTCATACTATTATATTCTTGGAGCCACTATTTAGGACTTCATATTTATGCTATTTAGTTGTCTTAAAAATATAAACTCAATTTTACTAATTAATTTTTATTTGGTAACATATAGTAAAATATAATTAACTTTTAGCATATAATATATGAAAATGTTTTACTATATTTTTGATTCTAACTAGTTTCCTTATATAGCAAAATTTTACTATATCAACAACTAGAAACTTTTGGAATTTCTATATGGGAATATTTTACCATATTGCTAACTTGTAAAGTGTTCCAATTTTACTAGTTGAGAATTTTTCTAGATTCTTTGACAAGTATCTAGAAAATTTCCCTTTTTTTTACCATATGGGAAAGTGCTCAAAGCTCCTTGTGTTCATTGCACTAATGGCATGGCAGCAACAGTTCATTGTGTTGATGGCACAAGGGTTTTAGGGTTGTGGATCGTCTCTCCACCATCAAGTTGTAGCGGGTGTTGTTGATGCTTTTGCACCCTTGGTTCAGGGAGCCATGGAGTTGGAGCGCATGCCTCTCTTCAGTGTGGATGATCCCCCATGGTTCCTCTCATCTAGCCTGCTAGTGGATGGCACCCCCACTATGCCTGTCAATGGTGCCCCTACAGTGCCTCTCATCTTGCACCTACTTGTGGACCCTTGGTTCATTTAGGGGCCCATCAAGTTGCAATCTACATATTTTCTCTATGGACTACACACCCATGGTGCCTCTCATCCAGCCCAACTGCATGCTTGTGAACTATTAACATAGGGAGCCATCGACTTATAGCTTACATTGTGTCTTAGTGCAGACATCGCCTCTCATCCACCCTAGCTCCACTGACAGCCTACTCATCATAGGGTAAAATGTTTCTATTTTTCCTTGAATCAAATCATACAAGGAGAACGTCATCACTCTGCTTTTTAGCATGTCCACCTAGATCTACAAACTTCCTTGTAGCTTACCCTAATGGCTTCTCCTCACCTCTGACATTCAAATTGAGCTCGCAAGATTGCACAACCCTTCCTAGTAGCTTACCATAATATCTTCTCCTCACTTTGAGTATGATTCCTTCCCTTGGGGTAACCTAGGAATGGACTGCTACCCCTTGTGAGAGCCGCACATAGATGGATTTAGCTTATAAGTTAGGGTTGCAAAGCCTTAGATAGGGAACATACATGATTATGTACACATTTAGGAAGGGATTGTGTGTTTGTAGCAAGCTATGTGTTTAGAGTAGCATTAAATGGGCTACGCGTTCACTCCAAAGCAACATATAATAAATTTCTTGACACATCACTCCAAGTTGCTTAAGAAGGAGACACATCATCCATACATTGTATCAGAAGAGGAGCAACTGGATGTAGAACTTGAATTGGTTTGTAGTGAGCTACACATTGTATGTTAATGTTTTGTGTTCAAGGACAAACATGCACCTTGCAAGTTTCACTATACACATATGACTACACATGATTTCATTGTGCTCTGCTCAAACACTCTGTTTAGTATATGTGTGATAGGGTGGGAAAGAGTCAACAAGAATACACACAGAGTTGCACAACTTGGAAATATTTTTAGTTGTAAATTAAAAACATGAAGATGCTCTGCAAGATGCTGTAGTACAGCTTAAAGATGAAGAGCATCATGACATGCTAGAAGGTACACATTTTGGACATTTCATTGTAAGCCATAGTTAAGTACATAAGGGTTGTAGACACATGGGGTTTGTGAGGCTCTTGTCTTGTAGTACATAGAGCTTTGGATGCTGAGAATGAAGTTGATGATTAGTATGGAAAGCTTCGATCTATAAAAATGTTATAGCTCATGGAAAAATCATTATATGCTTATGTGTTTTCCCGCATCACTAATGCCCACACCCAAAAGAAGCCCATGGAAAAGTTTGAGATTGCAAATGCTTGCACTCCTTGTACAACTCCAAATCAATGAAAGTAGCTAAAGCCTAAAATTGAATTAAGTAATATCCACACCCAAAACAAGCCCATGGTAAAATATAATTGTTGGTGATATTCAACCTTGCTAATAGAATTTTGGTCTTCAATCCATATTTCTAAGCTATCGCAAAGTTGTGGTTATGGATTCTTTGGCCCTTCTTGTTTCAAAGGAGGATTTTGAGGATCATGAGGAGTTTCTTTAGGGATTATAGTGTCCTTTCTTTCATGTGGTGATCTCTTTTTTTGTCATCAAGCTACCATCCCATATTGCTTGCATGCCTATCCCATGGCCTTTGGTTGCTCTTTTTTGGTAGGTTATGATGCCTTTAATAACCTTACTATTGTCTCCCAGTTGGATCATAGGCTTGGCTCACACATTCTTAAATAGACATCCCTTAGATAATCCATTCGAGGCCTCTGTAATTTGTTTAGTATATGGTGACCTCTCTTTTGATCAAATTTTCATCTAGGGAGGGCATCTTACTTCTAGGTTGGCATTCTTCATTGGTGGACTTCATTGGTAGTGGCACTCTTCTTGCCATCCTTATATCCATTCTATTATGTCCTTGGATATCCAGATGGGTGCTAGTAGAATTGGTCATAGTAGCCATGTGAATGCAATGAGGGTACTTCGGGGTTATGGCAACCAAGTCTTATTTATAGGACTCAAGGCCTTATTGTGCACATCCATTGTGTAGTCATCCTCTTGGCCCATTGACCAGTGCATTTGTACACTGGCATGGCGTGGATTGATGGTATGGGATGCCAACACTTGGGATGTGGTCGTGGCCTAGAGTATTGCTAGCTCCTAGGATGAGCTTGTTTGGCTCTATGTTTGGGAGATAAGTCTGATGTCCAATCCCTTTTGTGTTGATTTTGGCATACGTCATGTTTTGCTCGTTTTGGTCTTTGTTTTGCTCTTCATGTTTTTCTCTTTTCCGTTTCCACTCTTCTTTTTTCTCTTTTTTATTTTTTCTTTGATCTTTTGGTACTTCCTCCATGATATGTTCAAGTCCCCCGTTAGATCAAAATTCAGTTTTACCTACCACACAAAATTTGCTCTAAAGGGTTTTCCTCAAGGTTGATTGGCAAATAGAGTTGAAGTAGATGTAATCAAAATATTGAAATGTTTGGATCTGGAATATGCATTCTACTTGGATTCTTCTCTCTAGAGTACGTTAACTATCGGGGCTAGTTGTTTGCCTAGTTTCTAGATCCAACCATTATAGTTAATGTGGATCTATTTATTTGTTATTATTGGGAACTTATATTAGTAGTGTTTATGGGCTCAATGATTGAGGGTTTTTAAAAAAGATTCCTATGACTCCACGAGGTGATTTGGTACAAGTTCTCGGTCCATCCGAGGGTATCGTCACTACTGGTGACATTTCTTTGGTGCCTTATTAGTGATGTTGGTACCTTGCCTCTATTATCTAACTATTCATCGAGCTTTGTTTTTGAGGCCCTACATGTTCTTGACTTGGACTTCTCTCTTCTCTCAATTCATGGTCTTCCTAGTCTTGAGACTCATATTGTCTACATGGAGCTAGTTGTCTTTGTTGCAGATTCTTCTACAGGAGCCATTTTTGTGATAGGTTGGCAAGAGAGGGGGCTACAAGACCTCATGTCAGTCTCAAATGTCTATATCAAAGCATATGCCATATGGACTACTTTACATCCATTAGATTCAATCTGATATTGTCCAAAAAATTGTCCTATAGGACCACCCTATAGAAAACTGCTCGTATCTTTTGAATCATAACCCAGATTTCCAAGCTTTAAAAAGAATAAATGTAGTCCCACTTGTAATCTACAACTTATCTGAAGACACCTACACCAAATACCAAATATTTCAGCCCGTAAAATTTTCTATAAAACCTGCAACTATTCATTACACCATGTAGTCCTAGCTAGACATCAACCTTCACGACTCTATATCTCCTGCATACAAACTTGGATGTTAGTACCAGGGTTGTTCTACTCAAATTTTAGTATGCATCATGCCACGTCTTTTCATCCATTTGTTATTTTTAAAGCAATACTTTGAAAGGCTTCTTCCATCACCATCCATACTAGAATACTTACTGCCAAGATTTCCTCTATAAGGGGGATCTATGTTTCCAAAAACGGTAGAAATTTTTGTTGTTGTTATTTTTTTTTCATAGTCATTGCAACTATCAAAGAGTTGTGCACGTGCAATCCTGCCATGAAAAGCTCCAACTGAAATTGAGATCTACGTTCTTTCTTCATTGACCATACAAGATTGAAGCATGATTTTGCATCCCACCCAGACTTCTTGTGATCTGTCACCATAGCATGATTTTGCAGTCCATACAAGAGTGAACCATGTTGTAATGTCCCCCCCCCATGCTTCCCCCCCCATGAGAACCCCCCCTTAAAAAATTTTAACTTTTTTTTTACTCTACCTCTCTCTCCCCTTGCCATGTGCATGGCGGGGAGAGAGAGAGTGTGTGTGAGTAGGAGGTAGAGAAGGGGGGGCATGCAGCCCCCCCACATGGACGGTGGTGCCTTCTCCTCCCCCCCATAAGCCACCTCTCCCCCGCCACCTTAAAAGGCAGTAGCTCTCCCCCTGGGGGTCTGCACGGATAGTAGCTCCCCCCTCCATGTTGCTAGGTGCCCCCCTCTCTATGCCCCAATCATCACGCCCCCCTCCTTATCTCGATGGAAGGTAGCCCCCTCCCTCTTCCCTGCTCCAAGAAGCACCCACGGAGACACCTCTCCTGGCGGATTCGGTCCACGTACCCGGCACGGCTAACAACCCCCTTGGATAGGGTCAGGCAAACAGTCGAGGGTATCTGATGTTGCCTCTCCCTCTAGGCCTTTAACTTGAAGCAATAATTATCTTTCCATCTTTAGTTCCTTGAGTAGAGAAGTACAAACAGTGCTCCTGACTGTACAAACACAATCAATCCAGTGGTCGTTTATTTGGCCAACTGCTAAAGTGTGAATCCTTCTCTCCGAATGCATCCAACATTCGATACGGGATCACTTGCGACTTGGCAAGATCCCCAAGGGTTTGTTGCTTGTTCACCCTTTTATCCTTGGGTTAGGGTTTATACCATGTTAACCCAAATTAACAAATACCTTAGGTTCCTTAAACTAAGATAGTAATTCCTGGGCAACCTTGTCGCCCCAACTTGATTGGTCAATTGCTTGCTAGGCAATACATAACTTCCCTAACTTGGAAAATCAGCCCAAAGAAGGGTGATGTAGCAGGATGTCTACTCAGCCTCTTGCAAATTAGACTTGCACTAGATCATGCCAACCTTGTTCCAAGGAGTGGCAAACCTATCTTGTGATTTAAGCACAAAGCCATGCGATGTTGCAACTTGTTGCATGAGACAACTATCGCACCTAACTTGTGGGATCATTTCTCCTATCAAATGACGTTCCTTGGTCAAGAAATATGTTTGGTCAATATGTAGGGTTTGGGAGTCCTCTTGACCCAACCCAACCCTAACCATACTAGGCCGACAACGTTTGGCCCTAGGGTTTCTAATCTCAATCAAAAGTCTAGTATTAGGCCAATTTGACCTAGGGTAAAAACCCTAAATCATTATTGTATGGGTGTCCAACTAACCCTAACATTCCGCGAATGTGGGTAGGATCCTTAGGATTGAAAATGTTAAGTCGGTTTGCTGAGTGCGATACTAAGGAGAATTTTAACGCGACTTAACTCTACCTAGCACATTGAAGTGGTCATCATTTGAGTTACACTCTTACAACTAATTACCTAATTGATCCAATTGTCTTGCGACAAGAGGTGATCTTCCCTTAGAAGAGATGCAAATCCTTTTCCTAAGAGATGTAAATAATTGCAAAACATAACATTCCATGCAAGCATGCCATTCATAAACTTTTCGTTTTATGAAACTAAAAGATTTCAATGATCATTTCTTTTCCCCTTGCGCTAAAACTATAATGATGCAACGGAACCAAGCTTTAATGATTGACAATTTAGGACTAACTCGTATAGAATCCTACGTTGAGTTTTAACAAGAACTATACCTATAAACCTTTTTTCCAATGCATTAAATTCATGATTTAATATGAAATGCATCTTTTTCTAAAACAACTTCGATAAAGAAATTCATGCCATGATGAATGTCATGACACTATTGTTGACTTAATCCATTCAGCGGCACTTAATCCGACTTAAAAATGCAAGCATCCTTGCATGTAACAGGTAAGTTCATGGTTTTCTTTTCATGCAATGCAATTCTTTGGACAATATTCTAACGGATGTTAACAATTATCTCATGCGAATCACAAAAAGGAAGTTATTGTCTAAATGAATTATGCGTTGTTCTCTTTCGCGAGGAATCAACGATGTATCTAGGAAAATCCACCTTTTACGTAAGCAATATGCTTTCAGGATTGCGACTTGGACGTGCAAGCAATGTGCAACATGCAACTAAATCTTGTAAGACAAATGAATAATTGCATTCATAACTTTTCCATGAAAATTATACATGCCTAATGTATTCCTTTATGCGGAATAAAACTTCTAAGAACCTGGGCATTGGGGTTCGAGGTATTGTCCACACGTGTGCTCGGGGTAGAAACTCCCGCGTGAGTGCCTCTTGCCATTTTCTTGGGAGCCATTGATGAGACGAATTCTAGTTCAGCAACTTCACTTTGGCTCTTCACACGTTACGAATCCCTTTCTGCCCGATGGCTTCTCCTTTGCGCAGGACACGGCCTTACAATCGCGGTTCTTAAAGAAACCCGATATGGTGTAGATGAACAAGGCTTATGGAGGCCTTGTTTTAGAAGCTTCTAAAGAGGCTTCCTGTCTTCTATGACAGCAACGTGTCGTGGAGAGAGAAAGTAAGATGATGATGAGGATAAGGATGAAGGTGATGATAATAATGATGATGATGGCGATGGGGGTGGGGGTGGGGTAGGTGGCAGCAGCGTGGCAACAGGTGGTAGTAGGCGGCTATGGCATGGCGGACTTCTCGGCGGTGATGGCGGCAGCACAGCTACTCATGATCCTCCCTTCCTTTCTCACCCCAAGCTTAAGGGGGAGGTTATATAGAGTAAGGGCGGGGGAGATAGCCTCCCACATGGTTGCCTTGCAATATTCCTCTCTCCCCCATGCTCTCCACATAACACTCCTCTCTCCTCCACTTAGCTCCACTCCATCTCCCCTTCCATGCATTGGCTGAGGGGAGGGGGTAAATAGTAAAAAAAATTGCAAAATTTTAACCATTATCCTTTTTGCCTTTCTCGTAAAGGGTGTTCTCGTGCCACCTTGCGATCTTCAAGATGTGGCCTGTTATGCACCATGCGGGTGGAGTTTATTAACGCGCGAGGGTGGAGTATTTAGCTTAGGGTTCTTCTAGTTGCAAGGAGATTATTTTAAGCTGCTCTTGCACAGGGCGTGTAGTGGTCAAAATTCATTAATATTTCATGCATAAATATTACATTCTCTCCCCCTTAGAGGAATTGAGATGTCCTCATCTAGAGAAGAACTGGGGGTATTGATGGTTGAGAGTACTTTCATCCATCTACTTGGCATCCTCTTCGGGATAATCTTTCCACTGGTGGATGAGGTATTCTCTCAAGGTTCTGGATCTCAATTGCCTCTCCCTAACATCTAAGATCCTGTCATGCCATAGCTCAAGGACTCCTTGGCTAGGCATTACAACTTGTTGATCATCAAGTACGTGACTAGGGCTAGGTACATACTATTTCAGTAGACTGATATGGAATACATTATGAACCTTTAGGTTCTCAGGGAGTTGCAATCTATAAGCATTAGGCCCTAGGCACTTGACAATCTTGTAGGGTCCACAATATCTTGGACTTAGGTTTTGCATTCACCTAAGGATAGGGAACTCTTCTTTGGACGTACGCAAATGAAGACCATGTCACCTTCAATGAAGGATCTATCTTGACATTTCAAATCTGTGTAAGCCTTCTGTCTATCCTTGGCGGCTTGGATGTCCTGTCTTATTGACTTGATTTGGTCATCCATATCTTGCAGCATCTTCTTAGAGGCTTCAACCCTCAAGGTTGGATCCGAGAAGTTTAAAGGACTTCGACAATGGTGCCCATACAATGCTTGAAAAGGGGTCATCTGAATGTTTCATTGGTAGGAAGCATTGTAGGCAAACTCAACTAGTTGGCAAATATTGAATCCAGTTTTTGGGCTCGCAACAGCAATGTGCCCTTATCATATCCTCAATGACTTGGTTGGCTCATTCTGTTTGACCATTGGTTCGGGGATGGTAAGCTGTACTGAAATAGAGTTGAGTGCCAATGGCTTCAAAGATAGCCCTCCAAAAGTATGATGTGAAGAGAGAGTCATGATCACTAATGATTCTTTTGGGTAACCCATGCAGTTTGAATATCTCCTTGATAAATAACCTTGCAATGTCTGAGGCTTTATAGTTTGTCTTAACATGGATAAGATGCGCAACCTTGGTGAGCATACCAACCACAACCATAATGGAGTTGTATCCTCCTTGAACTTGGGGTAGGCCAACAACAAAGTCCATGCTGATGAATTCCCATTTCATTTGAGGAATGTCAAGTGGTTGCAATTTCCCTAGCATTTTGACATGTTCGGCCTTAATGCATTGACAAGACAAACATTCAATGACATTTTGAGAATATCACCTTAAAGCCTTTCCCAATAATAGCTCTTTCTGACTGCATTGAGGGTCTTGGCATAGCCAGGATGTCCTGAAAAAGGGGAGTCATGATCTTCCCAAAGTATTTTCTGCTTGAGTGACTGGCTTGCCGGTATACATAATCTTGGTCTATAGTAGACAAGCCCATTATTGATAGAGAATTCTAGATACTTTTCTTGTAGCTTCGGGTCTTGATCCTTGATGGGGATCTCCCTTAGCAATTTCTGTTAGGTTGGATTATGGCATGCCTCTTCTTTAGCTAGCTCAAGTATTGGGTTGTTTAGCATGGATACCTTTGTGGCTAGGGACCTTGGATCTTGCAAATTCAGAGAATTTAGAAAAGCCTCAACTGAGTGCATCGGCAACTACATTCTCCTTTCCAGGCTTGTATTTGATTTCAAAATCATATTCTTCCAGCACTTCAATCCATCGTCGTTGCCTCATGTTGAGCTCATTTTGGGTAAAGATCCATTTGAGACTTTTATGATCCGTCACTAGGGTAAAATTGTTACCCAGCAAGTAGTGTCTCCAAAGCTTGAGAGCATGGATGACAGTTAACAACTCTAGATCGTGGGTAGTATAATTTCTCTCATGGCTCTTTAGTTTCCTTGAAGAGTATGCTACAGGATGACCTTTTTGCATAAGCACACATCCTAAGGCAAGCGTGCTAGCATCATATATCACTTCAAACTCCTTACTAAGGTCCGGAAGTTTCAGGAAAGGTGCTGATACTAAACTTTTCTTTAGTTTATCAAAGCTAGATTGTTCAGCAGTTGACCATACAATTGATATTTGCTTCTTCAGTAGATTGGTTAGAGGTGCTGCAATCAAGGCATAGTTCTTGATAAAGACCCTGTACAATCCTATCAATCCAATAAAACTACATATTTCTTTCATAGTTGTTGGTGTTGGCCACTCTAGAATGTCTCTAACCTTGGTTTGATCCACTGAAATTCCTTCCGCTAATACAATGAATCCCAGATATTCAATCTATCTCTTAAAGAATGCACATTTCTTCTTTTTGGCATAACACTTGTGTGCCCTCATTGTTTCAAGGAGGATGCGAAGCTGGGGTTCATGATCTTCTTCCTATTTGGAGTAGACTAGGGTATCGTCAAAGAAGATGAGTACAAAGTCATCAAGATAGGGCCTAAAGATATCTTGCATTAGCCTTTGTTGAAGGTAGCTGGAGCATTTGTCAGCCCGAATGATATAATAAGGAACTCAAAGTGCCCATACCTTGTGCTGAATGCCGTCTTTGGGATATCTTCTTCCTTGATCCTTATTTGATAATATCCAGACCTGTGATCAATCTTGGAGAAGATCTTCGCACCTTGAAGATAATCAAGAAGTTCATCTATTCTTGGAAGGGAATATTTGTTCTTAATAATTGATTGATTCAACCCTCTGTAATCAATACATAACCGAAGCATTCTGTCTTTCTTATTTTTGAACAGGACTGGAGCTCCCCATGGTGAACTGCTAGGGCGGATGTAACGTTGTTCTAACTGTTTCTTGAGTTTCTCCTTCAACTCAATCGCTTTCGGGATGGACATTCTATATGGTCTCTTTGCAATTGGTGCACCTCCTGGTCCTAACTTGATTTCATGATCAACTTCCCTTTGAGGAGGAAGCTCTGTCAGCTCTTCAGGAAATACGTCTGCGTATTCCTTTAGCCATGAAGGTTCTTCACTAGACTCTTGATTCTAATCTAGCTTATTTAGCTTAATCAAATAGATAGGTAGCCCCTTTCTAACTCCTTTTATTATCCAAGATGCTTTGGCCAGTTGAATTCTTGGCTTACCACCCTCTCCTTGATTTGTGACCAATTCCCCTTTAGAATTTCAAAAGGAAACTTGGCCCTTTCCATAGTGAATGTGGGCATCATTAGGTTTAAGCCAATCCATTCCGAGCAAACACTCATGGATACCTAGGTTCATAACCCTGAATTTGACCGAAGTCGACTTTCCTCCGAATAGGAATTCCACCTTAGCAGTTTGCCTAGTATAAGTGACCTCACGACCATTTGCTAATTCTACAAGTAAGGTAGGTGCATCTTTTGTGGCTATTCCTAATCTTCTTGCACAAACTGGTGAAATAAAGGAATGTGTACTGCCACAATCAATCAAGGTTTTGAAGCTTTTACCTTGATAATCCGATGGAGCCTAACTCACTGAAAATTGGCGATTCGGGCCTTTCTTGTGAAGGGCAGCATGGACTATTGCCCTCTCAAAGTCAGCTTCCATGGTCAGGTCTTCTTCATCACACATTTCCCTGTTGGCAACATTGGCGGTTCTTCCTTTGGTCCTGATGACGGCTCCTTGGCCACTGACGGTTCCTTGAGATGGTCCTTGACGTTGTCCTCCATTAAGCTTGGGACATTGCCTTTTGAAATGACCATGCTCGTTGCCATGGAAACAATGGAGATTGTAGCCATTACCTTGGGTAGGAACAAAATTGTTGACATTGTTGGTCCTAGCTTTCTTCATTTGTCCCTGATTTTGGCCTTGCGTTCTCTTAGCCTGGGACCTATACACTCCTTTGTTCTGATCCTTGTAAGACCAAGTCTTGTTATTTCTTGGCCTAGTCTGTACCTCTTGTATTATGGGTGCAGCTCGAATGAGCGTGTCCTGAAGGTTTGTTGGGCACATTGATTCGAGGCGGGTGTTTATAGGTGGGTTTAATCTGGCACAAAACTTTGACACCTGTTATGTCATGTCCATTTGTGGTGCATACTTCAAAAGAGAGACAGACTTTGAATAGTATGCATCAAGAGATAGACCAAGCTGTTTTAGCTTATAGAACTCGTTCATCTTCTGCGTGCAATAGGCAAGTCGTAGATATCTTCCTTGCATAGCTCTTTTTAGCTTCTGCCAAGTAATTGACCCTTTCGAGATCCCTTGGTATCTGCACCATTGCTTCCACCAAAGTCTAGCTTCGCCGGTAAGCTTCAGCTTGGCGAGCATTGCTTGGTTAGCGTGTGCAGTACCTGCTGCTTCAAAGTAGTTCTCCATGGATTCGATCCAGATCTTAGCATTAGTTTGGACGATCCTTCCTCCATGCCCAGTTTAGCTTTTAGCCAATTGACCTAATCACTTAACTTCTTTATCAATACTCACAGCCAAGACAATCATTGATAAAAAGTCTATTTCATTCGTGTGGACATAGCCCTTTCAGAGTACAATTATTCTTGGGATGGTAGAGCAAGCTGATACATTAATTTGGGGAGAATAAGATTGTGTTACATTCAGCTACAGAAACTGAGTAATAGTATGGATCAGGGTCATGGATTTTCAGGAATCGATAGGTCATAGGAAGATTAGGGTATCCTTTCCTTTGGTACCTGTTCTTTTCATAGCGTCCCAACACCTTGATTCTGTCAGCAGGGATTATTCGAGTCACTTCCTCGTACACATACGTGTTTTGCATGACCTTTCAACCGCCGACATGTAGGGTTGCGTTTGCGTGAGCCTCAACAAAGATGAATAGCTTCACGATCTTTAAGTGCTCCAACCACTTGATTCTCTTTAAGTTGGTTCGAAGGTACACAAATCGATGGGCAGCTATGTAATAAATTCCTGAATCACCCATCCATCTCTGTTCCACGTAGTACAGGGGTGAAGGATTGTAGATGCAGTCTAGGATATTCATCATATTGATCCTCTGTCGATAATCCGAAGCACATATCGCAGTCATAAATATAACCTTAAACACCAAGAATTGGTTCCATGCTTCGCGACTCTGAAAGTCAGCATTGATAAGTAAGGAAATGTTCTTAACAACAAAATTTTCTCTACTTCTCCTCATTAAGTTTTCTTGTAAATATTAGTTCTTCGTTGGTTCGCTCTGATACCAACTGTAACATGTCCACCTGTTCACTCGTAGGACATGTCTTAGCAGCCCATCGGAAATAGAGTCCAGAAAGCACTATCCCGCACTCCCATAGAATGACACGGGGTTTGCCATCTAGGTCTTTTCGAGTCTGCCACACGAAGCAGAAGCATTTCGGCTGTTCCCACTTAGGACCGACCTGAATCAGGATTTTCCTAGTGGTCAAGTTCCTAGAACGGCAGCTAGCATTGAACCCCAAGCGAACTACTTTACACAGAAGTGGATTTGTGCTCCACTTGGTTCAAGGAGAATGGGAAACGAGAGGGATGCAGAGCTCGACCTCTCTGCCCATAAGGCATTGTCCCATTCCGTTCCCCTAAAACAGCACAAATCGGGACTCTAGCTTCCTAGATTCTAAGTCATCGTTACCTTGCTGACAACTTCTTTGAGAAAAGTTCTCGGCCAACTGCAACCACCCTTCTGTAGGACGGACACATGGTTGCATTCACGCACTTTCCTCACGGTTGCTTTAGTTGCCTAATTACCTACCACATTTAGTTTGACAAACAAAAACAGCTTCCTTAAGTAGCCAATTAGTCATTGGTTCCTTCACATAATCTTAGCACTGACATAGAAAAACAATATCAAATAAGTTTCTTTTCAACAATTGATCTTATTTATCAGTCCTTGGAATACATCATAATAATCCAGCCCATAGGCTATTCCATTATCTGCTCAAAGGCAATCCATAATTCGTCCAAAGGCAATCCAACAATCCTTAGGGATAACTAATCCAAGTTTCTGCCCGTAGACTAGTATGGGGGCCTCGAGATCCAATCTCGAGTCACGTCGGCCTCTTATGCAGGACCTAGAGGCAAGCGATTTACGGCTAGAGCCCCCCCTAGCACCCAAGCGTCCTCCTGATCTCCAAGTAGCACCCACGGAGAGACCTCTCATGGCGGGTTCAATCAACGTTCCCGGAGCGGCTAACAACCCCCTTGGATAGGGTCACACACATAGTCGAGGGTAACTGATGCTGCCTCTCCCTCTAGGCTTTCAACCTAAAGCATTATTTATCTTTCCATCTTTAGTTCCTTGAGTGCTCCTGATTGTACAAACACAATCAATCTAGTGGTTGTTTATTTGGCCAACTGCTAAGGTGTGAATCCTTCTCTTCGAATGCATCCAGCATTTGATCCGGGATCAGTTGCGACTTGGCAAGATCCCCAAGGGTTCGTTGCTTGTTCACCCTTTTATCCTTGGGTTAGGGTTTATACCCTATTAACCCAAATTAACAAACACCTTAGGTTCCTTAAATGAAGACAGTAATTCTTGGGCAACCTTGTCGCCCCAACTTGATTGGGTCAATTGCTTGCTAGGCAATACATATTTTCCCTAACTTGGCAAATCAGCCCAAAGAAGGGTGATGTAGCAGGATGTCTACTCATCCTCTTGCAAATTAGACTTGCACTAGATCCTGCCAACCTTGTTCCAAGGAGTGGTAAACCTATCTTGTGATTTAAGGACAAAGCCATGTGACATTGCAATTTGTTGCATGAGACAACTCTCACACCTAACTTGTGGGATCATTTCTTCCATCAAACGACGTTCCTTGGCCAATAAATATGTTTGGTCAAGATGTAGGGTTTGGAAGTCCTCTTGACCCAACCCAACCCTAACCATACTAGGCTCACAACGTTTGGCCCTAGGGTTTCTAATCTCAATCGGAAGTCTAGTATTAGGCCAATTTTCCCTAGGGCAAAATCCCTAGATGGTTATTGTACGGGCGTCCAACTAACCCTAACATTCCGTGAATGTGGGTAGGGTCCTTAGGATTGAAAATGTTAAGTCGATTTGCCGAGTGCGATACTAAGCAGAATTTTAAAGTGACTTAACTCTACCTAGCGCATTGAAGTGGTCATCATTTGAGTTACACCCTTACAACGAATTACCTAACTGATCCAATTGTCTTGCGACAAGAGGTGATCTTCCCTTAGAAGAGATGCAAATCCTTTTCAAAAGAGATGTGAATAATTGCAAAACATAACATTCCATGCAAGCATGCCATTCATAAACTTTTCGTTTTATGAAACTAAAAGATTTCAATGATCATTTCTTTTCCCCTTGTGCTAAAACTATAATGATGCAACGGAACCAAGCTTTAATGATTGACAATTTAGGACTAACTCGTATAGAATCCTACATTGAGTTTTAACAAGAACTATACCTATAAACCTTTTGTCCAATGCATTGAATTCATGATTTAGTATGAAATGCATCTTTTTCTAAAAAAACTTCAATAAATAAGTTCATGCATGAGGAATGTCATGACACTGTTGTTGACTTAATCCATTCAGCGGCACTTAATCCGACTTAAAAATGCAAGCATCCTCGCATGCAACAGATAAGTTCATGGTTTCCTTTTCACGCAATGCAATTCTTGGGACAATATTCTAACGGATGTTAACAATTATCTCATGCAAATCACAACAATGAAGTTATTGTCTAAATGCATTATGCGTTGTTCTCTTTCGCGAGGAAATCAACGATGTATCTAGGCAAATCCACCTTTTACTTAAGCAATATGCTTTCACGATTGCGACTTGGACATGCAAGCAATGCGCAACATGCAACTAAATCTTGTAAGACGAATGAATAATTGCATTCATAACTTCCCCACGAAAATTAAAAGTGCCTAACATATTCCTTTTATGCAGAATTAAACTTCTAAGAACCTAGGCATTGGGGTTCGAGGTATTGTCCACACGTGTGCTCGGGGTAGAAACTCCCGCATGAGCGCCTCTTGCCATTTTCTTGGGATCCATTGACGAGTCGAATTCTAGTTCAGCAACTCCACTTTGGCTCTTTAGGCGTTACGAATCCCTTTCTGCCTGATGGCTTCTCCTTCGCGCAGGACACAGCCTTACAATCGCGATTCTTAAAGAAACCTGAGATGGTGTAGATGAACAAGGCTTATGGAGGCCTTGTTTTAGAAGCTTCTAAAGAAGCTTCCTATCTTCTGTGACAGCAACGTGTCGTGGAGAGAGAAAGTAAGATGATGATGAGGATAAGGATGAAGGTGATGATAATAATGATGATGATGGTGATGGGGGTGGGGTAGGCAGCAGCAGTGTAGCAGCAGACAGCAGCAGGCGGCTATGGCGTGGCGGACTTCACGACGGCGATGGTGGCTGCACGGCTGCTCAGGATCCTCCCTTTCTTTATCCCCCCAAGCTTAAGGGGGAGGTTATATAGAGTAAGGGGGGGGGGGGGGGGGGAGAGATAGCCTCCCATGTGGTTGCCTTGCATGCTTCCTCTCTCCCCCATGCTCTCCACATAACACTCCTTTCTCCTCCACTTAGCTCCACTCCCTCTCCCCTGCCATGCATCGGCTTAGAGGAGGGCGTAAATAGTTAAGAAATTTGCAAAATTTTAACCATTATCCTTTTGGCCTTTCCTGTAAAGGGTGTTCTTGTGCGGCCTTGCGGTCTTCAAGCCGTGGCCTCTTATGCATCATGCGGGTGGAGTTTATTAATGCATGAGGGTGGAGTATTTAGCCCAGGGTTCTTCTAGTCGCAGGGATATTATTTTAAGTTGCTCTTGTACGGGGCGTATAGTGGTCAAAATTCATTAATATTTCATGCAAAAATATTACACTCCAGTTTACTTCTTGAAAAGTGGTATCAAAACATTGATCTTTGATCCATTTTTCTCCATTTCGATTCAAATTTTCACCATTAAAACCAAATTCAGACAAGTACTATATGTACTTGACATAGACAATGACTAGTAGAGGCTTGCAGGACATCTACAGTTAGATGAAGACTATATTTGGAGATCTTCAAGGGCAGATATGGCAGTGGAAGGCTAAACTAGCAAGTCGTTTATAAAAATTTCATGCAATTTGGAGGTAACTAGGTCCAAATGGCAGTCAAAGAGGCCTAAAGGGGAAACAAACTGTGGTTACTTTGTAAAGAGAGGGTTCTCTTTCCCCTTTCTTGGAGCTTCCTACAGGTTTCATGGAGTCTACCATCAAGATCTCTTTCTAACTTCCAAATCCTTGCTCCTCTGATTGACAAAGCAACACTTGCTCTAGCTTCCCTGCTTCGAGTTCTTCAGATTGATAATCAATATGCCACATGAAGAGCTCAGCCCTATTTTTTAGAAATTACAACTAGGTCTCATGGAATATAACTTGCACTATCAGATTCAAAATGCCTAATCTGGTTAAATTACAAGATTTCCATTCCCTCTACTTCTTCTTTTACACAAAAATTATGGAGGAGTTGCATTCTTTGCCTTTAGTTGGACACCTTAGAGTTTTCAAAACCTATGATAGGATCAACAAAAGCTTCTATCAGAAAGGATCGTCGAAAGATGTCAAAGGTTTTTGTCATGAAATACATGCCTTGTTCAAATTAAGGATAGCACCCTTAAGCTAGGTTGTTTGTTGCAGCCACTACCCATTCCTATAGGCAAATTGATGCACATTACCATGGATTTCATTACTGGCTTGCCTACTACCAAAAAGGAATGGAATAGTATATATGTTGTGGTTGATAAACTCACCAAGGCAGCCCATTTGATTCCAACCACGGCCTAGTTTATTGCCTCTCTCAAGTGGCCAGTCAGTCTATGGAGAAGATTTTTAGATTGCATGGATTATCATAGGTCATTGTTCATGACAGAGAATCAAAGTTCATGAGTAATGTTTGGTAGGCGGTATTTACATCCATGGGTACTAAATTGGCTCCCTCTATGGCCTATCATCCATAGGCTAATGGACAGACAAAAAGGGTTAATAAGTGGTTGGAGAATTATCTTCACCATTTCTATTATGATGTCCATAATTCATGGGATTCTATGATACACTTGGTCGCGTTTGTGTACAATAACTCCACTCATGCTAGCATTGGAGTTTCATCCTTTGAGTCTATGTATGGTTATAAGGTGCCCTTACCCATAGTCATCTTCAATGAAATAATCGATCCTCATGGGAAAGTGTAATGTGTCCACCTATCTGCTGGTAGGACACGTCTTAGCAGCCCATCGGGAAGAGAGTCCAGAAAGCACGGCCCGGCACTCCCACAGAATGTTGCGGGGTTTACGATCTAAGTATTCCCGAGTTTGCCACGAAGCGGAAGCATTTCGGCTGTTCCCACTTAGGATCAACCTGAGTCAGGGTTTCCCTAATGGTCAAGTTCCTCAGAGGTAACTAGCGTAACTACTTGACGACGCAGAAACATCAAGGTCGAAGCGGATTTATACTGCACTTGGTTCAAGGAGAATGGGAAATGAGAGGAATGCAAAGCTCGACCTCTTTGCCCATAAGGCATAGTCGCATTCCGTTCCCCTAAAACAGTATAAATCGGGACTCTAGCTTTCTAGATTCTAGTTCATCATTGCCTTACTGTCAATTCCTTTGAGAAAAGTTGCCGGCCAACTGTGACCACCTTTCCATAGGACGGACCCATGGTCACATCCACCGCACTTTCCTCAGGTTTCTTTAGTTATCTTATTACCTACCACATTTAGTTTGACAAGCAAAAACAGCTTCCTTAATTAGCCAATTAATCACCGGTTCCTTCACGTAACTTAAGCACTGACATAGAAAAACAATGTCAAGCAAGTTTCTTTTCAACAATTGATCTTATTTATCAATCTTTGGAGTACATCATATAATCCAACCCGAAGGCTTTTCCATAATCGGTTATTGTACTGCTGTGCATTCGAGGTGTCGAATCCACCAAAATGTTGTGTGTGTGACATTTGTTACTTTGTACATAATTAGTTGTTGTGTTTACATTTATTTTCTGCGTGCGAGTATAGTGGAGAGAAGTTTGGAAGCATAGTGATGGATATGTTTGGGAAGTTTGGATCAGTTTCAGAAGCACTAGAAGATCGATTACCATCTACCTTGGATTTTGCAATGGAGGTTTCTGAAGTTGAAAAGTAAAGGGCTGCAATAGAGGTCATTAAGGAAGAGCAAGAAGTCCTCCTCACAGAAGCTCCACTGAATCCCGAGGCTAATAGAGAGAAGATGACACAAATAGTGTTTGATACATTCAATGTGCCTGCTATATTTGCTGGATACTCTAAATATGGGCTCAGTGAGGATGTGCTCAACTGTTTCAGGGAGATGCAAGAAGAAGGCCTATCCTTGGATGTTGGCAAATTTTTGTGCAGTTTGAAATCTTGTGTCAGTATAGTCTCCATTCCAACAATGGGCCTTTTTCACCACTGCAACTTGTGCTGTAACTCTTCATTTAGCAATTAATTACTGTTAGAGTGGCAAATGTGGAATGTTTGGAACTGGGAGCTTGATCATGTTTGATATGGAAATGGATGAGACATATGTGGGCGCTAGAGAACTAATACCAGTTGTAATATTGGGTGTGCTTGGTGGCTGTTTTGGTACCTTTTTTAATTATGTGAACGGGAAGATTGTTAGACTCTACTCTGGTTGGTATACAAGGTATGGAAATTCGGTAAAAATAGTTCATGCGGTTGGTGTGGCCATGCTCACTTCTGTGATCTTATTTGGACTACCATGGGTGGCCACATGTATGCCTTGCCTTCTGCCTGCAACCTTCTTCCTAGCTCTGATTACCTATGGCACTGCAATTCCTTCGGGTCTGTTTATACCAGAAATTATAGCAGGGGCAGTTTATGGTCGACTTATTGGCAAATTTATGAGATCATTCAGTGGGTTAGAGCATCAAGATGAGGGCTTGTATGCTTTTCTAGGGGCCACTTTTCTAGGGCCTATTGTGGAAGGATCGAATGCCTGGGGAAAGAAAAAAAAAAGCCACGGATGGCTATTTTCAAAGAGAGGCTTTTTTGGGGGGAAAAAAAGAAAGCTGCTACAGAAGAGGGAACGAGGGACTTAACGTGCTGAGGAGACCAAGGATGCAACGAAGCTGAAGGAAGAGAATGGGCTTTAAAGGTCAGTGAAAACTCAGTGTATTTTTTTTACTGCAGCAACAATTGGGTAGCTCCCATGTCTTGAAATATCAAGGAATGTGATGAGCTATGGGAGACAGATGATTGAACACACAAAGAAGCTCATTGAAGATCGATTTAACCTGAGGAATGGCTATCCGTGCGATGCGGAGGTTGTTTATGGAGACACAGATTTTGTTATGGTGCAAGATATGGGGAATCAGAATAGCAAAGGGATCTTCTGGATCGAGAGAGAGCGGGGAAAAGACCTTTCAATAAGGATTCATATTGAAGGAAGGCTACCCACATTCTGCAGACTCTAAGAGCATGTCCCGAGGAAATTCGTGTAGCCACAAAAGCTGCTAGGCGTGCTCCGAGCGTCATCACGAAGAGTTTTTCTGAACTGGAGCCCAAAATTTAGACCGTCTGCAGAAGAGAAGAGAGAGATTTCTGAGAATCAAACAGATGCTGTTGAAAAAGGTTGTGATGGTCATTTACGAAGCGTAAGCAATGATGAACTGGTTGCATAGATTCTATACAGGCTGGCAGAACAACTTAGAGGAGGTCAGAGGACTGCGATGAGAGAAAGTGGGGCAGAGGCTTCCATGACCATGGCATTATAGAAGAAATGGCATCTTAGAACTACCGACACTGTGATCAAGGGACCAAGGAAATTGAAGCTTGTGTTTGTTCCATCTAAGGGAGGCATATACATGAAGGGGAAAAGAAGTGAAGATGAAGAAAGGCGCATAGGCAATGGGCTCTTAAGTGATCCATCGAGCTCTTCTTTGTGAGCCCTCCTTTGAGGAGAGGGAAATTGTTGTTCGTTTGCTAAGACGATTCACCTTTCTGAAAGAACTTGAGGGCCACAGCAAAGGCATTTCGGACTTTGCCTGGTCATCTAATTCACGGTACATTTGCATGGCTGCTAATGATGAGACCTTGCATATTTAGGACGTTGAGACAGGAGAGTATGTAAAGACCTTGATGTTGAGAAACACGGACCTAGAACTAGATCGGCTATGGTGGACGCAAGTCAAACACACGATACATTATCAGAATAAGGAATTGTAACTCAAGTGAATTAGGTTCCAAGATAGATTAGCTTGGACTCATAAACACAATCTTGAGTGAATCAAATTGATAGTGCCATTACATGAAATGAGTGTTAAGTACATGCCTTTATAGCTTTTTGGATAGTACCACTGTACCTCACTGTGCATATGGGATTTTGGACATCTCTTCTTAGAGCTTCTAGAGCATACATCTTTGTCATATCTCTCATACAAAGCCACTTATGGGCAAGCCTCTTTTGGGCACACATTCAGCCTCTATGGGCATACATCATTTGCTATTCTCAACACCCCCCCTCAAATGATGAGTCTCTACCCTTGCTGGCTTTTTCCCCCCCTTCATGTGAACATGGACCAGGAGACTAGCTCTTTGGCAGCCTAGTCAAGTTAAGGCTTGAAACTTTACATCTTGGTAGGGTTTTTACATCCACTATGGGAAGCAAATCTACTCAAGGGATTCGAGATCCTCTGTGGGAGATTTTTGTAAAACATTTTTTTTTTGTAGCAGCAGAAAATATTTTCTTCATTCTTTTTGTTTTGTTGCTTCTTTGGAAACCTTTGATCTTCTTCGTCTTTTTGGACTTCTTTATCTTCATGCTCCTTGGCTTTTGTTGTGCTCCTTATCCCTTTTGTCGATGTGTGATACGTGCTTTTTACTCCAGTCTTCTTGACACGTTCTTTTCTGCTTCATGCTTTTACAAATGGATACACTGATTGGGTACATGGGCTTGGTTTGACAAACTTTCATATATTGAAGTTCAGGATACATGAATTTCTTGGATTTAATGGATAGACAATCACTGAAAGAGCTTGACATGGCAATGGATTTTGGAGAAGTGCAGGTGTGAATAAGTAAGTGTGGGAGAGAAAGGATGAGCTAGTGTGAATGGACTTTAAGGCTAGGGTTCTTTTTTTTTTTTTTCAACCTAAAGTTTAGACTTTAGGATGAAAGGAAAGAAGGATAACGTCGAGCAGTAGGTGACGAATATGGCGAGCTGCTCCAGTAGCCGTGGCACTATTTTTGGCGCGGGTTGCAGTTTTGCAGAGGTGCGCTCAGAACCGCCGCAAGTACGAGCACCTCCCTAAGCCTCGATCAAATCAAGCAGCAACTTCATCCAGGAATTGGCCTGTTCTTTGCAAGAACAGAGTATTGCACAGACGCTAACATGACAGAATCTTCATCGTTCAAGGCATACAAGTAGCTATTAGTTTGGTCGGAGAGGGAAGGCTCTAAGGAGGAGGAGGAGGATTTCGTTTTTTGCAGGGAAGATATGGCGGCTTCAGGGAGCTTGATGGGGCCGATTAGGTGCTTGTAAGGAGGGTGATGGAGGATATGACAGCCAGTGGCGGCAGTGGATAGGAGTCCGCCTGGCACCTGTGCCTGTTGTCCAGCCCATGCGTGCCTTCTGCGCAACATACGCATCCTCCAGCCAGTCTTCGTCCTCCTCTGACCTGTTCTCCCCTCGAAGCTCCCTCTCACAGGAGGAGCTCGAGCTTCACGAAGAAATATCTAGACTGGAAATGCATACAGATGCCTCGCGTAGGGCTAGAATGAATGCAGTGCCACAGAGAAATGGTAGCGAGCCCCCCGAGCCACCTTTGTTTGGGCTTCAAGGTGCTGTTGCGAGTGAGCCACCTGGGGCAATCCTTCGAGGTCCTCAGATTTCTGGGTTTTGCCAATCAATCTTCAATTCCTTCCTCTCTATTTCTCTATTAAAAAAAATAGCCCCTTCAATATAAACTCTAAACTGATCTTCTTGAGTAGCAGCACTTTCTTCCTTGAGCTCCTTCACCTTGTACAAGACAATGGATGTGTGGAAAGGAAATTGAGATGGAAATAGGATTTTGATGGCATGTACAAGGAGAAAAATCGAAATAGCAAGGATTTAAAGTATGCAGGGAATAAGTAAGATGCGCCCACTAGCTATCTAGCTCAGCCATGGCTCTGATACCATGTTGAGAAACACGGACCTAGAACTAGATCGGCTATGGTGGACGCAAGTCAAACACACGATACATTATCAGAATAAGGAATTGTAACTCAAGTGAATTAGGTTCCAAGATAGATTAGCTTGGACTCATAAACACAATCTTGAGTGAATCAAATTGATAGTGCCATTACATGAAATGAGTGTTAAGTACATGCCTTTATAGCTTTTTGGATAGTACCACTGTACCTCACTGTGCATATGGGATTTTGGACATCTCTTCTTAGAGCTTCTAGAGCATACATCTTTGTCATATCTCTCATACAAAGCCACTTATGGGCAAGCCTCTTTTGGGCACACATTCAGCCTCTATGGGCATACATCATTTGCTATTCTCAACACTTGAGGGGTCATACGAATTTTCTGTTCTATGTCAACTTCAATCCTCAGTCCAACTTGATGGTATCTGGCTCTTTTGATGAAACTGTAAGGATTTGGGATGTAAAAAAAAACAGGGAAATGCTTGAGAGTACTACTTGCACATTCGAAACCAGTGACAGCAGTCAACTTTAACAAGGACGATTCATTGATAGTTTCCAGCTGCTATGATGGCATCTGTAGAATCTGGGATTCTCACACTGGACATTGCCTGAAAACACTGATTGATTATGAGAATCCACCTGTGACCTTTGTCAAGTCTTCACCCTGTTGTAATACATCAGATTGAGATTCTGGACGTGGCATGCCCAACAATAACATAACAGATGTCCTGTGGTGACAACCTTTCCAATAGCAGAAAAATTGGTGTCAGGCTCTTGCGATTCATTGTCTTTGTAGTTATTGCTCATTGATACCTGGTTTTGTTGCACGAAACAGCATTGACACTTGCTTGGATGAGCAGTACCCTGCAAGTAGATGAATCCATCAATCATGAAAATGGAACAAGAGTCATCAGCCCTGGTGCTGAAATCCCTGAAGCTTATTGATGACACAAAGAAAGCTGCCAACAACAATTATGACTATATCTATAGCTGATTGAATAGTGGATTTTGCAGATTTTTCTGGCATAAAATTAGTGCTTTTGCTACTCACAAATCCTCTCATCTTGCTTATTTGTATGATTAATCTTCTATCCTGAAATTAGTCAAGGTCTTCTGTGGTCGTGACTTTGCTTTCGAAAACCCTTCGACATCTTTGGTGAACTCGACGTGAAAGCGTCGCATAAATTTCAGGATGGGAGATACTTCAACATCCATTTTAGCCTCTTCTACGATTCCTGCTTTGTCCTCTACTTCAGCTCCATCATTGACTACTGCTTCAAGTACTTCAACGGATGATTTAAAGCAGATTTTGCAGAATATGTCTATGTATATGCAGCTTCAAAATCAGCAGACACAATTGTATATGCAGCAGCAGCAGCAGCAATTGCATCAACAACAGTTGTCTCAGCAAAGGCAACTATATTCGGAGCAGGAGAATGCAATCAGCGCGACTAAGACGATTGAAGCAATTGAGAATGAGAAGAAGCTATTTGATGGCTATAATGTTTCAGCTTATTTGAAGACGTATGAGATCAAGATGGGATTTTTTGGAGTACCAGCTGGACTTATGAGTAAGTATTTCCTTCGTCTTGTCACACCCGCCTTGAGGGCAAAAGTGACAGATCTTTTTATTCAAAATTCGCATTGGCAAGATTTTAAGAAGGCCCTGAAAGAAGAGTATTTCCTTGAGGACTTTGGGATGGCTACATGTCGATCATTCTGAGAGTGGGTCTACATGCCAAACAAAGGTCTAGCTGCTTCAGAGTTGATTCGAGAATTTGAAGAGAGGTATAGTCAGCTTGATGCCATTGAACAAAGAGCATTGGATGTTGAGAAAGTTGAGCTTTTCTTGCAAGCTGTAGATCTTGCTCTTCAGGAAGAATTAGGAGAGCTTCTTGAGGATCGCACGAAGCCTATGGGTCTTAAAACGGATTGGCAAGATGCCCAGGATGCAGTCTCGACTTTGACTAAGAGGAGGATATGGAAGACCCGCCTACAGAATGGATCTATGACACCGATGCCATCTTCTGCTCCTATGCCTGCTTCTATCCCTGTTATTTCTTCTCTTCCTCAACCAGTTTCTTGGCCTATACATGTGCCTATTGTTTCTACTCCTCCTGTTTCTCCTGTTCCAAGACCGATGCCGGCTCCTTCTGCTCCAAAACCATCCACTCCGTCAGTGCCTTCCTCTCTTAATGACATAATCAAAGGCATAACAGATTTGACACTGGAGTCAGTTAAAGCAGAATTGGTGGGAAAATTGAAAGAGCAATTTGCTTCAACTATGCCTACTATTTCTTCTAGTGCTCCAACTGCACCTAGGAGTGCTCCTAGTGCACCTAGGAGAGATCAAAGATGTATTTGGTGTGATAGTACGGACCATCAGCATTGCAGGGATTGTGAATCTTTTCAGGATGCAAGGAGAAAGAATTTGGTATTTTGGGGACAAGATGGTAAGATTTGGTTGACTGAAATAGGAGCTCCGCTTGCTACCAACTTTGGGAAAGGCGGAATGAAGAAATTAGTGGATGACATGGCTGCGCGTACTTCTTATGTGGCAGCTAGAGGAGATGCTTCTACATATGGAGTTCAGATTGAGAAAGGATCAGAGAATCAGTCAGCATTATGGACTTATGCTATGGAGATGGCAAACAAGAGAAAAATTTAGTAAACTGTTTTGACTAGTGCAGGCTCTAGCATCAGATCTGAGACAGGTTGGGATTCGCCTGTTGACAGGTACACTATTTATGCCTACTTGGCTAAGTCTCAGGGAGCAGATGTACTTGTTAAGGAGAAGTGTAAGAGGGAATGAAGAAAATCCAAATGCAGCTAAAAAGACTAAAGGGGGTGAGTTTGTTACTCCACCTATTGCAGGACCGTCTTCAAGACCAGGGCCAGATCGACAGATGGAAGATGCTCAAAAGAAAGAAAAGAGGCAAGAGCCTAGAGAGAGAAAGCAGCCAGGGTTTAGATTGATGTCCGATATTGAGACATCTCTACGGACATGAAGAAAATATTTAATGACAAGATACTTGGCAGTGAGGTGACTTTTACTATTTCTGAGGTTTTGGGCATCTCGAAAAGAGAGTTTCAAGATCAGTTCCAAGAAGACTTGAAGAGGAAAAGACATGCATTGCCTACTACTGATACACAGGGAGTTTTGATTGGGAAGTTGGATGAGGATGAGGATGAGTTTATGGTTGAGAATGCTTCTGTTTTTCCACAGATAGAGAAGAGGGTTCATCCTATGCATTATGCTAAAACTGATGAGCTTGTTTTGATACCGCATAGTCACTTTTCACAGAGTCATTGGGCTAGGGCAACTACAGAAACGATGATAAAAATTGGAGAGAAACAGGTGCCTTATGTTGCTTTGGTGGATCATGGTTGAGAGATTAATCTCATAGTTCGTGGAGTTTATGAAAGTAATAGATGGCCTATGGATGTAGAGCATGGGTGGCGTATGAGAGCCGCCAACAATACTGTAGGTGATTTGTATGCTGCCTGTCCCAGTGTCAGGGTTTCTATTGGAGATGTAGAGGAGGATTTCCATTTCTTTGTGCAGGATTCATGCTCTTATCCCATAATTCTTGGACAGCCATTCATCACAGAGATGCGCATGGAAACAAAAGTAATGGATGATGGATCTGCTTATGCATGGATTCGTAGTAAAGATGGCATGAGAGCAGTTCAGTTTATGACTATGTGTGTGAACCATGTTAGAAACAGGAATACTCTTAGAGATGCACCTTTGCACTGTGAGGGATTCAGATTTTCATTAGGTACCGCTGTTTTGCGAGACGACGGTGGTATAGAGCAGAGGAGATTGGAGTTCTCGCCTCCTGGCAGCAGTGTTTTCTCCTCCAGTTTTGTTGGAATTTCAGCAAACAGTTCGATGAGTTATCAGAAGACTTGTAAGTTGCCTAGAGCTGCCAGGCAGTACATATGCAGGAAGGAGAAAAATTTGAAAAATGCAAGTATTTTAGAGGATGATGAGCATATAGATGGGATGTATGATAGTATGATTTGTGCATATACGATGATAGAGATAGAAAATATGCTGAAAACTAATATGCAAAGTTGTCACGTATCAGTGCAATCCCTGGACATGTTTCATGAAATTGCAGATTTTGTGTCATAGATAGAGTCAAAGACTGAGATGACTCAGCAAAAAGTATTGAGTGCTGAAGAAATTCAGCAAATAGAGTTTCCGGCTAATTATGATCAGCTTACAGAGACATAGAGGGCTGAAAACTTTTAGCCAACAAAGTTTATGCCGAAATATTTCAGCATCCAAAGTTTAGGGCTGTTCCTATGCAGTCCATAGAGCAGAGGGCTGAGGATATTCAGCCACCACTGGAGTGCAGAATTGCTGATTTACAGCAAGATTTGAGTAATGCAGAGGATCATAATGAAGCCAGGGTTGACACGAAATACAAGACTGTGGATAATAAGGTGAAGTCGGTAGCTGTACCGCTTCCACCTGACACTGATCAGCAAATAGAGAGGGCTGCCAAACAGCCAATTTTGAGGAATCTAGAGCATATAGGCCATAAATTTTCAGCAGAGACTCTTGCTGAATTAAAAAATGGAAATGGTGATTTCTTGCTACCCACAGAGAAGCAATGCTTTCAGGAGATGCTTGAGTGACATGGAAGGGGGTTTGCTTTTTTTCCGCATGATATTGGATGTGTGAATCTAGATATTGTTGCTCCTATGGTGATCTTTACTATTCCTCATATTCCATGGAACCTTCGACCTATTCCAGAGCCTAAGGCACACCTGCCAAAGCTGATTGACTTGTTGAATGAGAAAATCAGGATGGGAATCCTAGAGCCGCCATCTGCACCATACTCAAGTAGGTGGTTTATGGTTCCAAAGAAGAATGGTACTCTCCGATTTATACATGATATGAAGCCAGTAAATAGAGTTACTATAAGGAATATTGGTATAGGTCCAGTTGTGGATGAGTTTGCAAAAGCATTTGCTGGACGTGCCATCTATTCTTTAGGTGATTTGTATTTGGGATATGATCAGTTTCAGCTGGCTTTGGAAAGCAGGGACATAACCACTATGAGAACTCGTATTGGGCTTGTCAGGATGTGTACCTTGCCTCAAGGTGCAACTAATTCTATTGCGCATATGATGAATGCCATGCATAAGGTCCTTCGTGATTACATACCTTAGCTTACCATGTCTTTCTTGGATGATGTGCCCATTAAGGGGTGTGCAGAAGAAGAGAAGAATGAGAGTCTAAATGAGCAGGGATGCAGATATTTTGTGGCTGATCATATTTCAGCTTGTGAAAAGATTTTGGCTAGGCTAGAAGAGGTGAATTTGACACTATCAGGGCAAAAATCTGTTTTTGGAGTAAATGAGGTTGTCATTGTTGGACATATGTGTGGGTATTATGGCAGGAAACCCTCACCTCAGAAGGTGGATGCTAGGCAAGATTACGGAGTATTGTTCTACCACTTCAGAGGTACAGAGATTCATTGGAGCTTGTGTGTTTTATATGATTTGGATACCCCATTTTGCACACATAGCAAAATGTTTATATTAGCTGCTTCGAAAGGGGTAAAAATTTTATTGGGATGAGAGCCACACTAGAGCCATGAAGAAATTGAAGAAGTTATTGCAGATTGCTCCTACTCTCAGGAAAACGGATTATAATTGCGGAAGGCCTATTGTATTGACAGTTGACACTAGTCCAATTGGCATAGGTTGGGCTGTGGGTCAAGATGATGCAGATGGAAACAGGTATGCTATTCGGTTTGGGGCGAAAGTCCTAAATGAGAGACAGAGGAGATATCCGCAAATCAAGAGGGAGTTACTGGGGATTG
The DNA here is from genome assembly GCF_053477565.2 of Lygodium microphyllum. Classification (NCBI taxonomy): domain Eukaryota; kingdom Viridiplantae; phylum Streptophyta; class Polypodiopsida; order Schizaeales; family Lygodiaceae; genus Lygodium; species Lygodium microphyllum. The sequence continues at coordinate 111,097,448 of NC_141146.1, forward strand.
TTATGGCTCTCAAATGTGATAAGGAGTACTTTATTGGGGCCTCAGTTGTGGTAGAGACAGATTGCTTGCCATTGATAGGTATGATTACAAGTTGCTCTACTCCGAATATAGCTATGCTGAGATGGATTGCATACATCAAGTCATTAAATCCAGAATTTAAACACATAGTAGGAAAGGATAATCCAATGGCAGATATGCTGTCTAGAGCCAGATATGATGATGAGGAGACACTACTTGCAAAAGAGGATGATGCAGAAATTTCAGCCGCTATGGTTGATCATGTTTGCCATGTCTATGATATTGTGGCTTTCATAGAAGAACTCTATGTTGGAGATTGGTTGCAGATTGGCAAGTACCTTAGTACTCTAAGCAAAAGAGATGAATGGACAGATGAAGATTCAAAAAGATCAGAAGAAAAGCCTATGGTTATTTTCTCAAGGACGGATTTCTTTGGAAGCATCTGAAGAAAAGAGGTGGATTACCCTTGCCGGTTGTCTGCGATAAAGAGACACAGTTACAGGTGATGAGGGAGTTTCATGAGAGTCCTTGGGCTGGTCATAGAGGAGTGTGGGCTAATTATGAGAAAATCAAGGAGAAATATTGGTGGAAAGGCATGTATAGAGATGTTTCTCACTTTGTAGAGACTTGCAGAGACTGCCAGATGTATTCGGTAGTGCGTCATCGAGATGAGCTTCATCCGACCTATCCGCTATGCATTCATTATAAGTGGGAAGTTGACTTGATTACTATGCCTATGGGTCTATGGCAGATGAGGTATATTGTTTTGGCTAGAGAGGATCTTACTAATCATGTTGAGGCCAGACCTTTGAGAACGAAGACCACTAGTGCAGTGTGTAAGTTCTTATTGGAAGAAATTTTCTGCAGGTATGGCTGTGTGGGTAAGATCACTGCAGATCGTGGTGAATTAGATGCAGATGAAGCTAGAGAGTTTTTCCCTCAACTAGGAATCAAGTTGGCTCTAACCATAGCATACAATCCAGAGGGAAATGGGAAGAGTGAAAGAGGACATCCGTCGATAGTGAAAGCATTAGCCAAAGCATGTAGAGAACGCATTGGAGAATGGCCGAGACTTCTACCATTTGCTTTGTGGGCTGATCGTACGACTCATAGTGTTACCACAGGATATATGCCTGCAGAGTTGATGTATGGTCAAAAACCGGTTATGCCGACTGAGACTTGTGCTTTGACTTGGTCAATTTTACATTGGCAGGAGGATTTGACGAGAGAGGAGCTCTTAGCTCTTCGGATTCGACAGTTGGAGAGAAGACTAGAGGATATTTTGCTAGCTATTGACAGGTTGACGGTTTCTAGACTAAGAAATAAGGACAGGTTTGACAGTAGGCATCGCTTGCAGCCTAGAACAATAGAAGAGGGAGACTGGGTATTAGTCTTTGATAGCAGCCTTGAAAATCAGCATACTGCACTTCGGAAGATGGTGAAAAGATGGTTTGGACCGTACATAGTCAGACACGTCTTTGATAATGCAACATATGAGTTGATAGAATTCGATGGGACAATGCTTAGAGTACCTATTGCAGGAAAAAGAATCAATATTTTCAAGAAAAGAGATGATGAGGATTATGCATTGGAAGAATTTGCAAGAGAAGAGCAACGAGAAGAAACTCCAGTAGAAGAGACAGATGATATGACAAATAATCTTGCTGATAACCCGGAAATACACAATGAAGAGATTGATCTATTCGTGGATCTTGATGATAATGATCATGGGTAGTTGGCTCAACCGGAGGATGCGCTGGATTAGAGGGGGTGGATGTCGTACTGCTGCGCATTCGAGGTGTGGAATCCATCAAAATGCTGTGTGTGTCACATTTGTTACTTTGTACATACTTAGTCGTGTTTACATTTATTTTCTCCGTGCGAGTATAGTGGAGAGAAGTTTGGAAGCATAGTGATGGATATGTTTGGGAAGTTTGGATCAGTTTCAGAAGCACTAGAAGATTGATTACCATCTACCTTGGATTTTGCAATGGAGGTTTTTGAAGTTGGAAAGCAAAGGGTTGCAATAGAGGTCATTAAGGAAGAGCAGGCAGTCCTCCTCACAGAAGCTCCACTGAATCCCAAGTCTAATAGAGAGAAGATGACACAAATAGTGTTTGATACATTCAATGTGCCTGCTATAACTGCTAGATACTCTAAATATGGGCTCAGTGAGGATGTGCTCAACTGTTTCAGGGAGATGCAAGAAGAAGGCCTATCCTTGGATGTTGGTAAATTTTTGTGCAGTTTGAAATCTTGTGTCAATATAGTCTCCATTCCAACAATGGGCCTTTTTCACCATTGCAACTTGTGCTGTAACTCTTCGTTTAGCAATTAATTACTATCAGAGTGGAAAATGTGGAATGTTTGGAATTGGGAGCTTGATCATGTTTGATATGGAAATGGATGAGACATATGTGGGCGCTAGAGAACTGATAGCAGTTGTAATATTGGATGTGCTTGGTGGCTATTTTGGTACCTTTTTTAATTATGTGAACGGAAAGATTGTTAGACTCTACTCTAGTTGGCATACAAGGTATGGAAACTCGGTAAAAATAGTTCATGCAGTTGGTGTGGCCATGCTCACTTCTGTGATCTTATTTGGACTACCATGGGTGGCCACATGTATGTCTTGCCTTCTGCCTGCAACCTTCTGTTAGAATATCAAGCTCATTTAGTGTGTGTTGACCGACATGAGCTGGACACAGCTAGTCTAGCCATAGTAGTTAGATACATTAAATAAGTCGGTGCCTTTGGTGTGAATGGTCTTATGACCGTAGGTTGTATCTTTCACTATTGAGTGTGATATAAATAATAGAGTGTGAGAGAGGAAGCTAGTTGCTTCACTCTGTCTGTCATCTATCTGCCTCTTTGAATCTGAACATGGTATCAGAGCTTCATCCATGAGGCTGTGGGAGAATGGGCATGACAACTTGCAGTGCAAAGGAGATGGAAGTAAGGAATCAGGAAAAATCGTGGACTGCCTCCTGAAACCTGTGTTTGAAAATCGTGGACTGTCTCCTGAAATCTGTGTCTTGAAATCGTGGACTGCAACCTGTGTTTGAAAATCGTGGACTGCCTCCTGAAATCTGTCCTGAAATCGTGGATTGCAACCTGTGTCTGAAAATCATGGACTGCCTCCTGAATGGACAGCAACCTGTATCTAAAAATCTGCGCCTGCTGATCTGAATGGATAGCAACCTGTATCTGAAAATCTGCGCTTGCTGATCTGAGTAAATAGCAACCTGTCAATCTTCAGTGGGGCACCTGGACAAGGTTCATAGAGCATGTATGCTCACTATTGAAGGTATTTGAAGTGTGCAAGGAGTAAATGCTTGTGTGGGAGCTCTGTTATGAGCTGGAGTGACAGACACATACCTGTAATCATTTCTGAACTGCTATAAACATGAATGGACAGCATGCATTCAGTCATTACTGACACACAGGAGCCTTGTACTACACTCAGAAAGCATCTTTGGAGCACAAGAATGTGTCAAAGCATGTATACATTGGATCAAATGTCTTGGAGCTGAGATCTCTTGCTCAGAATACTCAGATCTAAAAAATCTGAAAACTATCATACACAGTCAATGACAGAATACTCAGATCTGAAAATCTGAAAACTGTCATACACAGTCAATGACAGAATACTCAAATCTGAAAATCTGAAAACTGTCATACACAGTCAATGACAGAATACTCAGATCTGAAAATCTGAAAACTGTCATACACAGTCAATGACAGAATACTTAGATCTGAAAATCAATGACAAGCTGAAAACTTTCATACACAGTCAATGACAAGTACTGTGCATTACTGAAGCAATACAGGTCATCTTGGGGGTTCCATCATCTATATGAACTGGCCTATACATGCTAATGCATGGAGAATTGAAGCAAGCAATGAGCATCATTGAAAACTGAATTTTGAAGCTGAAGTAAATGCAGTTACACTGTCCTGGCTAATTACAATTTTGGAGCTGCTTGGAGCTTGGTATGCTGAATTCTGGTTGACTGCAACCTGAAACTGAATTTGTTGACACACTCAGTTTTGGACTTGAAATTGCTGCTGGTTACTCACAGTTTACAGTTTTCAGACTGCATGTATGTACCCTGGCAGTGAGGTTACATAAGCTTAAGCTGAAGCAAACACATAGCTTATGTATTGACAGTTATATCTACAGTTGAGACCACTTGTTTGTGGGTTGTTTTGGGGTGTCAGTGGGCTGAAATACTCTGGTTTTTTTACAGCAATTAATTGCAGAAAACTGTCATAAACAGTTCCGGGCTGAAGTTGAACTGTTAAGAAAATCTTGGTTTGCAGGTAGTCAGGCAAGGTCTGCAACATGGCAAATGCTGATAGAACTGATAATGTAACCCAGATTGTGGGAGAAAAGCTTGATAGCAACAACTATGCAATATGGAAGTTCCGCATGGAGAACTTTTTGATAGGCAAAGGATACTGGGACTTAGTGACAGGTGTTGAGGCTGAACCTGAAGTTCCAGATAGGAATCCTACAGCTGATCAAAGACGAGCACATCGAGCTTGGACGGAAAGAGCTCGTAGAGTTTTACATTGGCTGTCATTATGTATCTCGGATGCTATGGTGATGCAGATCATGAACTGTAAATCCCCAACAGATGCATGGAACATATTGGTCAGGTACTATGGCACAACTACGAGTGCCAGGAAGATACAACTGAAGCAAAAATTCAACAACATAGAGAGGAAGAACAGATCCATACAGGACTATGTCACGGAGATTAAAACCTTAGCAGATCAGCTCGCATCTGTTGGCTCACAGGTAGAAGATGAGGATATGGTTGCAGTGACCTTAAATGGCTTGGGTCCGGAGTACAAGTCTTTTGACACTTCAGTATCTGTGCGGGCTGAGATGCCTGATTTTAATGAGCTGGTTGCGTTGTTGATTCATGAAGAGGTGAAGCTTGGCTTAGTTACAGGGTCAAGCAGCTCTAAGAATAAGGATGCAGTTTTTTATTCGAATCAGCGTGGTCGTGGTAGCCGTGGTAGAGGCTATGGATCTGGCAGAGGAGGCCAGCAGAATGCATCCTATAGTAATAGCAATCAGCAGTCATCAAATGCAAGAGGTAGTGGCAGCTTTCGAGGTAGGGGGAGATCGAACTCTCGTGGCAGAGGCTCATGGCAGCAGCAGCGTCAGTCAGACAATCCAAATAAGGACAAGGATTGTCACTACTGCGGAAAGTATGGGCATATTGCAAAGGATTGCTGGAAGAAGCAGGGAAATCAGAAGGGCAAGCAGCATGGACATTATGCTACATCCAGTCAGGCAGATGACTCTGGTGATAGACTGTTTTCCATGCAATATGTCAAAGATATGGCTGCTCAAAAATCATCTGATGATGTAGTGTGGTACATTCACTCGGGGGCGTTGAATCACATGACCCCTCATGGTGATTGGTTCACGGATATGGTGGCTGAAAAGCATGGCTATGTATGCACAGGTGATGACACGCAGCATAGCATTGAGCATAAAGGCAAAGTGCCTCTGGTTGTACATGATGGCAGGAAGAAGAATCTTCATGATGTTTTGCATGTTCCTTCGATTACGAAGAACCTATTGTCTGTGGGTCAAATGACAGAGCAAAACTTGCAGGTTCGCTTCAATAAGCATGGCTGCTTTATTGAAGAGTTTGGCAATGGATGCAAGTTGATCGCGAAAGGCCACAGAAATGGAAGAATGTTCACTCTTGATGCTACACTGCTAGAGCTGAATTCCGCTATGTTTGCTCAGGGTTCTGGCACTATCAGGGACTTAGAGATTTGGCACAAGAGAGTGGGGCATGTCAATTTGCAGAGGCTGCAGACCATGCAGAAGAAGCAGCTGGTAACAGGGCTACCTAGATTCCAATATTCAGATATTGGTCATGTCTGCGAGGCTTGCCAGTTTGGTAAGCAGTCACGATTGCCGTTTGTCAGGCATGTAAGACAGAGTACACGACCACTGCAGTTAGTGCACTCTGATGTTTGGGGACCAGCTCATAATGCATCTATGGGGGGTTCCAGATACTATGTATCCTTCATTGATGACTACAGTCGATATACCTGGCTTTACATATTGAAAACAAAAGATGAGGTCTTTGCTGTTTTTCAGAAATTTAAGGCACAGGTTGAGAAGGAATTTGAGTGTTACATCTCTTGCTTGAGATCTGATAGCGGTGGGGAGTATGTCTCCAATGAATTTGCTGATTTTTTGGCTGAAAATGGCATTCGTAGGCAGCTAACCTGCAGCTACACTCCGCAGCAAAACGGAGTAGCTGAAAGGAAGAACAGGGTTCTAATGGAAGCTGCCAGGGCCATGATGAATGAGAAGCATATGCCACTTTACTATTGGGCAGAGGCTGTTATGACAGCCGCATATATTCTGAACAGGACTCCCACTGCAGGCATTCATGACATGACACCGTTTGAGAGGCTCTATGGCTATAAGCCGGATGTAAGACACATGAAGGTCTTTGGCTGTCTTGCTTATGTGCACATTCCAGATGAGAAGAGGAAAAAGCTGGATCCCAAAGCGCATAAGAGTGTGTTCATTGGATACTCGCAGGAGAAGAAGGCATACAAATGTTATGATCCCTCTACCAGGGAGACTTTGGTAAGCAGGGATGTCATCTTTGATGAGCTGGGCTCTTGGTATGTCTCACCAGTTGCAGTGCTATCCGATCTGTCTTCCACTCATGTCTCTACGGTTGATATGCAGCAGAGCACTGCTATGACAGGCCCTATCAGTCAGACAGTATCCCCATGGACAGGGAGATTGAGGAGCTCACCGTCCATTGACACGGGTATGTCAGTGAGGGGGAGACATGATGTCTTGGACAGCAAAGGAAAAGAGAAAGTTAGTGAGGATGGTATGATGACACCTGGCAGAATGACTTTGGGCTATGAGTCTAGTGATACTTTAGACAGCGAACTTGGTATTCCGACTGTCTATACGCCTGGCACGAGGCAGAACAGGTACATTCCGCCTCATGAGAGAGGTGAATCGAGTAGTGCACCACAGCCTAGACGATCACAGAGGGTCAGATACCCTGTTGACAGGTTGACGTACTCTGGTTATTCTGCAAAGCATTATGCATACATGACAAAAGTGATGGAGATCAAAGAACCAGGTACTTATGCTGAAGCTGCAAAGGATGAAAACTGATGCATGGCTATGGACGAAGAGATGAAAGCCTTGGCTGAAAATCAGACTTGGGATTTGGTACCACTGCCTGAAGGGAAAAAGCCTGTTGGCTGCAAATGGGTGTATAAAATCAAATGTAAGTCTGATGGCAGTGTAGAAAGGTACAAAGCAAGGCTGGTCGCTAAAGGATATGCTCAGCAGTATGGCTTGGATTATGATGAAACATTCAGCCCGGTTGCAAAAATGGCAACCATACGAACTGTTATTGCCTTAGCTGCTGCAAAAGGCTGGAAATTGCAGCAGATGGATGTTAAGAATGCATTCCTCAATGGTGATTTAACAGAGGATGTATACATGGTTCAGCCGGAAGGGTATGAGCACCCTGATTTTCAGCATTATGTGTGCAGGCTGAAAAAGGCACTGTATGGGCTGAAGCAGGCTCCGAGAGCCTGGCATGCTAGGATCAGCAGTTACTTGCAGAGTCTTGGATTTGTTGTTGGCAGGGCTGATCACAGCCTGTTTACAAAGAAGACTGACAGTGGCTTGGTAGTGCTGGTCATATATGTTGATGACTTGATAATCACTAGAAATGATGACATGGGAATTCAGCATGCTATGAAGATGTTGAAATCCGAATTTGACATGAAAGATCTGGGAGATCTGAAGTATTTCTTGGGTATTGAGGTCGTACCAGCTGAAAATGGCTTATGGCTGATGCAGAAGCACTATGCCATGGAAATGCTTAAGAAGTATGGCATGGCTGAATGCAAACCACTGGATACACCTCTGGACCAGAATGTAAAGCTAGACATGAACACTGGGGCTGAAGTAGAAGATGTGACTATGTACAGGCAGATGGTCGGCAGTCTGATTTACTTGACCATCACTAGGCCTGACTTGAGCTATGCAGTAGGGCTGATAAGCCAGTTTATGCAAAAGCCGAGAAAGCCGCACTTGGATGCAGTTAGACGCATCATGAGGTATGTTAAGTCCACTGTAGACTATGGGCTGTTCTATGTCAGAGATAAGCCCTTGATACTGATTGGATACACAGATGCAGATTGGGCAGGATGCTCAACTGACAGACGATCTACGAGTGGCTATGCCTTTGGCTTTGGTAGCGGCATGATCAGTTGGAGCAGCAAGAAGCAGCCTACGGTTGCTTTATCTAGTACTGAGGCAGAGTACAGGGGGGCTGCATTGGCAGCATGTGAGATTGCTTGGCTGCTCAAGCTTATGGCTGACTTGGATATTCAGGTTGATGCTCCAGTGAAACTGTTATGTGATAATCTGAGTAGTGTACTCCTGGCCATGAATCCAGTTTACCATGCTAGGACAAAACACATAGAGGTACACTACCACTTTATTCGTGAGATGGTTCTTGTAGGAAAGGTTGATCTTATGCATGTGAGGACTGATGAGCAGGTAGCAGATATCTTTACCAAGTCTCTGGGTAAAGATAAGTTCTGTGGTTTTAGACAGCTACTTGGAGTACATATGCTGTCTTGAGCTTGAGGGGGAGTGTTAGAATATCAAGCTCATTTAGTGTGTGTTGACCGACATGAGCTGGACACAGCTAGTCTAGCCATAGTAGTTAGATACATTAAATAAGTCGGTGCCTTTGGTGTGAATGGTCTTATGACCGTAGGTTGTATCTTTCACTATTGAGTGTGATATAAATAATAGAGTGTGAGAGAGGAAGCTAGTTGCTTCACTCTGTCTGTCATCTATCTGCCTCTTTGAATCTGAACACCTTCTTCCTAGCTCTGATTACCTATGGCACTGCAATTCCTTAGGGTCTGTTTATACCAAAAATTATAGCAGGAGCAGTTTATGGTCGACTTATTGGCAAATTTATGAGATCATTCACTGGGTTAGAGCATCAAGATGAGGGCTTGTATGCTTTTCTAGGGCCTATTGTGGAAGGATCGAATGCCTGGGGAAAGAAAAAAATAAAGCCACGGATGACTATTTTCAAAAGGAGGCTTTTTGGGGGGGGTAAAAAAAAGAAATCTGCTACAGAAGAGGGAACGAGGGACTTAACGTGCTGAGGAGACCGAGGATGCAACGAAACTGAAGGAAGAGAATGGGCTTTAAAGGTTAGTGAAAACTCAGTGTATTTTTTTTACTGGAGCAACAATTGGGCAGCTCGCATGTCTTGAAATATCAAGCAGTGTGACGAGCTATGGGAGACAGAGGATTGAACACACAAAGAAGCTCGTTGAAGATCGGTCTAACCTGAGGAATGGCTATCAGTTCGATGCGGAGGTTGTTTATGGAGACACAGATTCAGTTATGGTGCAAGATATGGGGAATCAGAACAGCAAAGGGATCTTCTGGATCGAGAGAGAGCGGGGCAAAGACCTTTCAGTAAGGATTCGTATTGAAGGAAGGCTACCCACATTCCGCAGACTCTAAGAGCGTGTCTGGAGGAAATTCATGTAGCCACAGAAGCTGCTAGGCGTGCTTCGAGCATCGTCAGGAAGAGTTTTCCTGAACTGGATTCCAAAATTTAGACTATCTCCAGAAGAGAAGAGAGATTTTTGAGAATCAAACAGATGCTGTTGAAAAAGGTTGTGATCGTCGTTTACGAAGCGTAAGCAATGATGAATTGGTTGCATAGATTCTATACAGGCTGGCAGAGCAACTCAGAGGAGGTCAGAGGACTGCAATGAGAGAAAGTGGGGCAGAGGCTTCCATGGCCATGGCATTATAGAAGAAGTGGCATCTTAGAGCTACCGATACTGTGATCAAGGGACCAGGGAAATTGAAGCTTGTGTTTGTTCCATCTAAGGGAGGCATATACGTGAGGGGAAAAGAAGTGAAGACGAAGAAAGGCGCATAGGCAATGGGCTCTTAAGTGATCCGTCGAGCTCTTCTTTGTGAGCACTCCTTTGAGGAGAGGGAAATTGTTTTTCGTTTGCTAAGACAATTCACCTTTCTGAAAGAACTTGAGGGCCACAACAAAGGCATTTCGGACTTTGCCTGGTCATCTGATTCACGGTACATTTGCATGGCTTCTAATGATGAGACCTTGCGTATTTAGGACGTTGAGATAGGAGAGTATGTAAAGACCCTGAGGGGTCATACGAATTTTCTGTTCTATGTCAACTTCAATCCTCAGTCCAACTTGATGGTATCTAGCTCGTTTGACGAAACTGTAAGGATTTGGGATGTAAAAAAAAATAGGGAAATGCTTGAGAGTACTACCTGCACATTCAAAACCAGTGACAATAGTCAACTTTAACAAGGATGGTTCATTGATAGTTTCCAGCAGCTATGATGGCATCTGTAGAATCTGGGATTCTCACACTGGATATTGCCTGAAAACACTGATTGATGATGAGAATCCACCTGTGACCTTTGTCAAGTCTTCACCCTATAACACCATATTGGGGAATATGGGAATTTCCCATAAGTTTGGGACACATGGTCAAATCTTTGGATTTGTCATAATTTGAACACTATAGCTCCAAAATCGAGTGCTCTATAGCTCAATAGATTCCATTTTTCAAGTGCTTTCCAATGATAGGTCACATCATATGGTTTTGTGAAACTTATGGGTATGTTATCTAGGTGCCACCTTTTTAGTATTCAAAAAATGGGAATTGAGAGATTCCCAAACTCACTAATATTGTGTTCTATTGTAATACATCAGATTGAGATTCTGGACGTGGCATGCCCAACAATAACATAACAGATGTCCTGTGGTGACAACTTTTCCAATAGCAGAAAAATTGGTGTCAGGCTCTTGCGATTCATTGTCTTTGTAGTTATTGCTCATTGATACCTGGTTTTGCTGCATGAAACAACATTGGCACTTGCCTGGATGAGCAGTACCCTGCAAGTAGATGAATCCATCAATCATGAAAATGGAACAAGAGTCATCATCTCTGGCGCCAAAATCCCTGAAGCTTATTGACACAAAGAAAGCTGCCAATAACAATTATGACTATAGCTGATTGAATAGTGGATTTTGCAGATTTTTTTGGCATAAAATTAGTGCTTTTGCTGCTCACAAATCCTCTCATCTTGCTTATTTGTATGATTAATCTTCTCTGCTGAAATTAGTCAAGGTTGTCTGTGGTCGCGACTTTGCTTTCGAAAACCCTTCGACACCGCCCGAAGGCAATTCCAGCAATCCTCAAGGATCGCTATTCTAAGTTTTCGCCCGTAGACTAGTATGCGGGCCTCGAGATCCAATCTTGAGTCACGTCGGCCTCTTGTGCAAGACCCAGAGGCAAGGGATTTATGGCTAGAGCCCCCGTGGCACCCAAGCGTCCTCCTACTCCAAATAGCACCCATGGAGAGATCTCTCACGGCAGGTTCGGTCCACGTATCCGGCGCAGATCACAATCCCCTTGGATAGGGTCAGGCAGACAATCGGGGGTAACTAATGTTGCCTCTCCCTTCAGGTCTTCAACCTGAAGCATTAGTTATTTTCCAACATTAGTTCCTTGAGCAAAGAGGTACAAACAACGCTCCTAAGTATACAATCACAATCATTCCAGTGGTCATTTGTACGACCAACTGCTAAGGTGTGAATCCTTCTCTCCAAATGCATCCAGCATTCGATCCGGGATCAAAGATCCCAAGGGTTTTGTAAGCTAAGATTCTTATACCCTTTTATCCTTGGGTTAGGGTTTATACCCTGTTAACCCAAATTGACAAACACCTTAGGTTCCTTATATTAAGGTCAATAAATCCTGGACAACCTCGTTGTCCTCACTTGATTGGTCAATTGCTTGCTAGGCAATTCATAACTCCTCTAACTTGTCAAATCAGCCCAAGGAAGGGTGATGTAGTGGGATGTCTGTTCATCCTCTTAGAACTCGCCAACCTTGTTCTAAGGAGTGGCAAATCTATTTTGTGTTTTAGTCACAAAATCATGCGATGTTGCAACTTGTTGCACAAGTCAAGTGTCGCACCTAACTTGCAGGGTCATTTCTCCCATCACACGGTATTCCTTCGTCCCCTTGACCCAACCCAACCCTTAACCCTTCTAGGCCGACAACGTTTGGCCCTAGGGTTTTGGAAGTCTAGTAATTGGCCAATTAATCTTTAGGGTGAGGACCCTAGATCGTTCTTGCATGGGCATTTAACTAACCTTAACATTCCGTGAATGTGGGTAGGATCTTTGAGGTCGGAAATATTAAGTCAGTTTTTCGAGTGCGATATTAGGCAGAATTTTATCGCGGCTTAGATCTACCTAGCGCATTGAGGCAATCATCATTTGAGTTACACCATTACAAGCGATTTACCTAATTGATCTAATTGTCTTGCAACAAGAGGTGTTCTTTCCTTAGAGATGCAAATGCTTCCCCTAAAATATGTAAATAATTGCAAGATATAACATTTCATGCAATTATACGAATTCAAAAACCATAGACTTTTTCCTTCTATGCAGCTATAAGATCTATAATGATTGTTATAATGTTTGACAATTCAAAGCAATCTCGTATAAACCCTACATTGATTTACATCAAGAACTATGCTTATAAATCCTTCGTTTAATGCATTGAATTCAAGCTTTAATATGAAAATGCATTCTTTCCTAAATACAAAATTCGATAAAAAAACTCCATGCATGAGCGAATGCCATGAGACCATTTATGATTTAACCTGTTCTTTAGCACTTAACCGACCTAAAATGTAACCATCCCCGCATGCAATTTGCAAGTTCACAATTCCTTTCCATGCGTTGTGACGATTTGGACACGACCATGAATTTAATTCATAAATGCATCATGCGACATAATCTCTATCCTTCTTAGCACAATACCATCTTCTAAGTTATGCATTATACGTTCAAGGAGATTGCAACCTGATCATGAAAGTGCAAACAATTTCAAATGCATGACTATAGCTAAATCTTGTAAGATGAATCAATAAATGCATTCGAATTTTCCTAAAAACCATCATGCTTAATGCATCCCCTCTCATGCAAGAATAAAATTGGAAACTGGGCATGAGGACTCGTAATGTTGTCTATGCGTGTAATCAGGTTGGAAGCTCCCGCGTGTGAACCTCGCAACTTTTGCTTTAGGGCCATCGATGACGTAGATCCTCGTCTCAGCAAACTCCTCCCGATCCTTTATCCAAATTCTGAAATCGCTTTCTGTTCGGGATCTCCCTCGCAGAACGAGAGTTTGGGTCTTGGGGAACACGGATTTCTAAATCCCGAGAGGCATGGTGAGAACAAGGGCTTATGGAAGCCTTTAGTGGAAGCTTCCAAAGAGAAGCTTCTAAGCTTCTGTGGCAGAGAAGTGACGTGGAGAAAGTGTGTTGATGAGGGAGTTAATGAGGGAGATGATGAGGATGACGATGAAGGAGATGAAGAGGATAATGATTATGATGATGACGATGATGATGGTGGGGGTAGCGTGGTAGTAGCAGCTTATCCACAGTGGCATGTGGTAGCAATATGGTGGCGACAACTCTCTGGCGGGCAGCGCGGAAGAGTTCAATCTCTCCCCCCTCTCCCTCATGCTTGAGAGGGGGGGTCTTATAGGTGGAAGGGGGAGGGATAGCTATACACATGGCTGATTGCATGCTTCCTCCTCCCCTCGTGCTCTCCTACTCCACACCACTCCTCTCACACTCCCTCTCCCCTGCCATGAAACGGTTGAAGGGGAGGGGGTTATTATAAAAAAATTTGCCAAAAATTTATACATTATCCATTTTCCTTTTCCCGCGAAGGGTGTTTCCACGTGGAACTATGGGTTTTTAGCCATGTTCTTCCATACACGACACGGAGCTGGAGTTTATTAATGTGCGCGGAGGGAGCACTGAGCCACCAATGTTTATCGTTGTGGAAGATTATTTTGAGTTGCTCTTACATTGGATTTTGGGTCTTCAATATTTCGTAGTGGAAATATTACATTCTCTCCCCCTTAGAGGAATTGAGATGTCCTCATCTAGAGAAGAACAGGGGGTATTGATGGTTGAGAGTACTTTCATCCATCCAAGTGGCATCCTCTTTAGGATAATCTTTCCATTGGATGAGGTATTCTCTTAAGGTTCTGGATCTCAATTGCCTCTCCCTAACATCTAAGATCCTGTCAGGCCGTAGCTCAAGGACTCCTTGGCTAGGCATTACAACTTGTTGATCATCAAGTACGTGACTAGGGTTAGGTACTTACTTTTTTAGTAGACTGATATGGAATACATTATGAACCTTTAGGTTCTCAGGGAGTTGCAGTCTATAAGCATTAGGCCCTAGGCACTTGACAATCTTATAGGGTCCACAATACCTTGGACTTAGCTTTTTGCATTCACCTAAGGATAGGGAACTCTTCTTTGGACATATGCGAATGAAGACCATGTCACCTTCAATGAAGGATCTATCTTGACGTTTCAAATCTGCATAAGCCTTCTATCTATCCTTGGCGGCTTGGATGTCCTGTCTTATTGACTTGATTTGGTCATCCATATCTTGCAGCATCTGCTTTGAGGCTTCAACCCTCAAGGTTGGATCCGAGAAGTTTAAAGGACTTCGACAATGGTGCCCATACAATGCTTGAAAAGGGGTCATCTGAATGCTTTCTTGGTAGAAAGCATTGTAGGCAAACTCAACCAGTTGGCAAATATTGAATCCACTTTTTGGGCTCATGGCAGCAATGTGCCCTTAGTATATCCTCAATGACTTGGTTGACTCTTTTCATTTGACCATCGGTTTGGGGATGATAAGCTGTATTGAAATAGAGTTGAGTCCCAATGGCCTCAAAGAAAGCCCTCCAGAAGTGTGATGTGAAGAGAGAGTCATGATCACTAATGATTCTTTTGGGTAACCCATGCAGTTTGAATATCTCCTTGATGAATAACCTTGTAATGTCTGAGGCTTTATAGTTTGTCTTAACAGGGATAAGATGTGCAACCTTGCTAAGCATATCTACCACAACCATAATGGTGTTGTATCCTCCCTGAACTTGGAGAATGCCAACAACAAAGTCCATACTAATGAATTCCCATTTCATTTGAGGAATGTCAAGTGCTTGCAATTTCCTTGGCATTTTGACATGTTCAGCCTTAATGCGTTGACAAGACAAACATTCCGTGACATATTTGAGAATGTCACCTTTAAGCTTCTCCCAATAATAGATCTTTCTGATTGCATTGAGGGTCTTGGCATAGCTAGTATGTCCTTAGAAAGGGGAGTCATGGGCCTCCCAAAGAATCTTCTGCTTGAGTGACTGGCTTGTTGGTATACATAATCTCGTTCTATAGTAGACAAGTCCATTATTGACAGAGAATTCTTGATACTTTGTTTGTAGCTTGGGGTCTTGATCCTTGATAGGGATCTCTTTTAGAAATTTCTGATAGGTTAGGTCATGGCATGCCTCTTCTCTAGCTAACACAAGAATTGGATTGTTTGGCATGGATACCTTTGTGGCTAGAGATCAGGCTGTTGATGGATCTTGCAAAATCAAAGAATTCAAAAATGCCTTGCGATTGAGTGCATCGACAACTACATTCTCCTTTTCAGGCTGGTATTTGATTTCAAAATCATATTCCTTGAGCACTTCAATCCATCGACGTTGCCTCATGTTGAGCTCATTCTGGATAAAGATCCATCTAATACTTTTATGATCCCTGTCACTAGGGTAAACTTGTTACCCAACAAGTAGTGTCTCCAAAGCTTGAGAGCATGGATGACAGCCAACAGTTCGATCATGGATAGCATAGTTACTTTCATGGCTCTTCAGTTTCCTTGAAGAGTATGCTACAGGATGACCTTCTTGCATAAGCACACATCCTAAGGCAAGTGTGCTAGCATCAGTTATCACTTCATACTCCTTACTAAGGTCTGGAAGTTTCAGAATAGGTGCTGATACCAAGCTTTGCTTTAGTTTATCAAAGCTGGACTGTTTAGCAGTTGACCATACAATTGGAGGTGCTGTAATCAGGGCATAGTTCTTGATAAAGACCCTGTACAATCCTGTCAATCCAAGAAAACTACATATTTCTTTGATAGTTGTTGGTGTTGGCCAGTGCAGAACGTCTCTGACCTTGGCTGAATCTACTGAAATTCCTTCTGCTGATACAATGAATCCTAGATATTCAATCTATCGTTGAAAAATGCACATTTCTTCTTTTTGGCATAAAGCTTGTGTGCCCTCATTGTTTAAAGAACAATGTGAAGCTGGGGTTCATGATCTTCTTCATGTTTGGAGTAGACTAGGGTATCGTCAAAGAAGACAAGCACAAAGTCATCAAGATAGGGCCTAAAGATATCCTGCGTTAACCTATTGAAGGTAGCAGGAGAATTTGTCAACCCAAATGACATGACTAGGAATTCAAAGTGTCCATATCTTGTGTTAAATGCTGTCTTTGGGATATCTTCTTCCTTGATCCTTATCTGATAATATCCAGACCTAAGATCAATCTTGGAGAAGATCTTTACACCTTGAAGATGGTCAAGAAGTTCATCTATCCTTGGAATGGGATATTTGGTCTTAATGGTTGATTGATTCAATCCTCTATAGTCAATGCATAACTGAAGTGTTCCATCCTTCTTCTTCTGGAACAGCACTGGAGCTCCCCATGGTGAATTGCTAGGACGGATGTAGCCTTGGTCTAACAGTTGCTTGAGTTTCTCCTTTAGCTCAATCACTTCTGGGATGGACATTCTATATGGCCTCTTTGTGATTGATGCAGTTCCTGGCACTAGCTTGATTTCGTGATCAACTTCCCTTTGAGGAGGAAGCTCTGTCAACTCTTTAGGAAATACCTCTGCATACTCCTTTAGCCATGAAGGTTCTTCCCTAGACTCTTGATTCTGATCAAGCTTATTTAGCTTAATCAAATAGACAGGTAGCCCTTTTCTAACTCCTTTTATTATCCGAGATGCTTTGGCCAATTGAATTTTTGGCATACCAGTCTCTCTTTGAGTTGTGACCAATTCCCCTTCAGAGTTTCAAAAGGAAACTTGGCCCTTTCCACAATGAATGTGGGTGTCATTGGGTATTAGCCAATCCATTCCGAGCAAACACTTGTGGACACCTAGGTTCATAACCCTGAATCTGACCGAAGTCGACTCTCCTCCCAATAGGAATTTCACCTTAGCAGTTTTTCTGGTACAAGTGACCTCACGACCATTTGCTAATTCCACAAGTAAGGTAGGTGCATCTAATGTGGCTATTCCTAATCTTTTTGCACAGGCTGGTGAAATGAAGGAATGTGTGCTGCCACAATCAATCAAGGTTTTAAAGCTTTTACCTTGGTAATCCGATGGAGTTTGAATCACCAAGAACTAGCGATTCGGGCCTTTCTTGTGAAGAGCGGCATGAACTATTGCAGGAAGAGATGGATGAGAAAATAAAGTCAATAAGACAAGACATCCAAGCGGCCAAGGATAGATAGAAGGTGTACGCAGATTTGAAGCGTCAAGATAGAATCTTTGAGGAAGGAGACATGGTCTTCATTCGCGTACGGCCAAAGAAGAGTTCTCTATCCTTAGGAGATTGAAAGAAGCTAAGTCCAAGGTATCGTGGGCCATACAAGATCCTCAAATGCTTAGGACCCAATGCTTATACATTGCAAATCCCTGAGAACCTAAAGGTTCATAATGTATTCCATATCAGCCTATTGAAGAAGTATGTACCTAATCCTAGCCATGTACTTGATGACCAACAAATTGTAATGCCTAGCCAAGGAGTCCTTGAGCTACGGCCTGATAGGATCCTACATTTAGGGAGTGACAACTGAGATCCAGAACCTTGAGAGAATGCCTCATCTAGTGGAAAGATTATCCCGAGGACGATGCCACTTGGATGGATGAAAGCACTCTCAACCAACAATATCCCCAGTTCATCTCGAGATGATGATATCTCGATTCCTCTAAGGGGGAGAGAATGTAGTATTTTCATTTGAATAAAAATATCACTAGACCAACCTCCCGTGCACCGTAAACTCGTGAAATTATTATCTCCAGTGTGGGCAGTTGATCTATGACTGTACACGAGAAATGGAGTACTCCGCATTGGTCAACCGGGATCGAGGATCAAAAACCGCATCATCTGCAGGGAAACATCCTCTTGGGAGGAGGTTAAGAGGATAATGATGGGATTATTGCAATTTTATTATTATTATTTTTATTTACCTTCCCCAACCGATGCATGGCTGAGGGAAGGGGATGGGCCATTAAGGGCAACCTGAGGAGGTGGAGGGGAGGATGCCATGCAAGAGGGCCATGTACGGGGGGGGAGGTCCCCTCTCCCCCAGACTCTAAGGGGGTGAAAGGGAGAGGATGATGCCAGACTGTGGGAGGCATTGGAGCTGCGACAGGCTGCATAAGGTGTGAGAGGAGGGAGAGGTTGTCAGGCTACGCTAGAAGGTGGGAGGCTCGAAGCCGCCAACTGAGACATGCGCTACCGCCTGTGACTGAGCCCGCCGCTGCCATCGCTGAAAGCCGCCAGCTCCACCAAAGCTGCCAACGCTGCCAGCTTCTGACACGGGAATCTTCTGTCAAGATTGTGGGAGAGAAGGAAGGAGTCTCACTTGTAGCTTTCTTGCTTGCACAATGGGGGAATACACACAAGGGTGGAGGCTGAAAACAGTTTTCCTCTTCTTAGTTGTGTAAGCCAAAAGAACTCAAGTACAAAGAAATAGAAGAACCCTAGATATGGGTCTCAAAACCAAACTCAACTAACTAAGGTGGCATACTAACTGAGCCACGAACTAGAGTAGATAAGGATAGCTATCATGTAGCTATTATTCAGGGGCGGTGTACCAACCGCATCTGCAACTGACAAGTCGGTGACATAAATACACAACGGTCACCCTGGCGTATCACGAGTGGAGCTCCATATCTCAACACTCCCCCTCGAGCTCAATCCCAATTCCTGCACACCAAGCAGGTCTCTGAACTTGCGGAGCTTCTCTACGCCCAATGCCTTCGTGAATATGTCAGCTACCTGATCCTCTGTGCTGACATAAACTAGATCAATAAGACCTAGTAAAACCCTCTCTCGCACATAGTGATAATGCACCTCAATGTGCTTTGTTCTAGCATGATAGACTGGGTTATTTGCCAAGTGTATACTACTCATGTTGTCACAATAAATGACAACTGGTCCATCTGTTGACTGATGCATACCATAAAGTAGCTTATGCAACCAAGCTACCTCACATGCAGCCATTGCTGCACCCCTATACTCAGCCTCTGTGCTCGACAAGGCAACTGTAGGCTGTTTCTTGCTGCTCCAAGTGACTGCAGCACTCCCAAAAGAGAACATATATCCACTGGTAGATTGTCTATCAGAAATGCTACCAGCCCAATCAGCATCAGTGTATCCATGCAACTGTATCTGAACCCCAGTCTCATAAAATAGTCCATACTGCAATGTGTGTAAAATATTACACGGCGCAGCGAACAGAATCTGAGAAAGAGATAGAGAGTACACAACAGATAAGAGGAGAATCAGTAAATTCTTTAACTCCAAACAACTGATACAAAGATGGCTCTGTCCACCCGTGCGCTTCCACTGTGTGAAGCTTAGATGGCGATCTAGACAGAAGATAGGTGAAGAGCTTAAGGCTAGCTGGAACAACAACTTTGACTGGGTGAAAGATGAGTGTAAGATGGCTGCGAAGGGGTTTAGCTTTTATAGCCCGCGAAGGTCGTTAGGTCGGCCTGCTGACCGACCTACCATATGAGCCTCCACTAGTCGGCCAGGGAATATTTCAGGGAATATTCCCTTTACCATCGGGCCGGGGGCGCTGCCCCCGGACCCCCGCCAGGGGGGCCGCTGGCCCCCCTGGGACCCCCCAGCCAGGGGCCGCTTCCGCGGCCCCCGGACCCCACAATAGGGGCCCCTTTTAACTCCCTTACTACGCAACTCAATGCAATGTGCCTCGAGTTGCTACCAGCTTAACCACTTTGTCTAACCCAAAGATTAGACCCACAATGGTCACCTTTTTGCCATCCGGTCACATAGACCTCATCTGATATACAAGTCAGGACTCCACCAATGTCCGGGCTCACACTTGGCTTCTCCTCATAATGGGGGCCTTACAACTTTGAGCACCATGGATCATTGGTAGTACCTAATGAGGGTGGGGCATTGATCATATCTAACACCCCCCCTCAATGTCCACCCATAGGTGAACTATCTCCTCGGCCCAATGCCGAGTCTCTGAAGATGAACTTGAAGCAGATCCTTCGTAAGTGCTTTAGTGAAGATATCTGCTCCATTCTCCTCTGTTGGACAGTAGACCAATTCCACTATCCCATCCTCCATCAAATCACGCACATAGTGATACTGGATCTCTATATGTTTGGTGCGTGCATGAAACACTGGATTTTTGGCAATGGCGATGCAACTCTGATTGTCACATCTCAGCACAATTGGTTCTTCATCTTGCACTCCCATATGCCATAGAATCCTTCTCAACCATACGGCCTCACATGCAGCAAAACAAGCTGCCTTGTACTCTGCTTCGGTAGAAGACAATGCCACTGTTGGTTGCTTCTTACTAATCCAAGAGAAAATTCCTGAACCCAAAGAGAAACAATAACCAGAAACTGACTTCCTGGAATCAATGTCTCCTGCCCAATCTGAGTCACAGTTCCCCACAAGAGAAGTTTCGAAACTGTATGTGATACCATAGTCAAGAGTTTTCTTCAAGTATCTGAGCACCCGCATCCCAGCCTTCCAATGACTCTCATGAGGTTTGTTTGAGAACCTGCTCAAAACACCAACAGCAAAACTGATATCTGGTCTGGTGTTACACAAGTAGATTAGACTGCCGACCAACCTCCTATACCTCCCAATGTCTGCTAGTGCTGATGTATCCTCAACGGATAACTTTACATTCACCTCCATAGGTGTAGCTATCTCCTTGCACTCGGTCATGCCAAATGCCTTCAAGATCTCCCATGCATACTTCTTCTGAGAGATGAATATCTTTCCTGGCTCTTGCCAGACTTCAATCCCCAAACAATAGTGCAGCAAGCCCAAGTCTGTCATTTCAAACTCAAAACTCAAAGCCTTTCGAGTTTGGTTGATCATATCTTCATAGTCACCTGTAATAAGAAGGTCGTCCACATATAGGACAATCACTACAGACTTTTTACCATCCCTATAAACATACAAGTTAGCATCTGAGGCACATCTTTTGAAGTTTAGGTTTAAAAAGAACCTATCTATCCGCTGGTACCATGCTCTGGGGGCTTGTTTCAGCCCATACAATGCCTTCTTCAGTTTACACACTTTGTTCTTAGAATGGGGGGCCTCAAACCCTGGTGGCTGAGCCACGTACACCTCCTCCTTGAGGTCACCATTTAAGAACGCTGACTTAACATCCATTTGGTACACTGGCCACTTCTTGTGGCCAGCCACTGCAAGTACCGTGCGAATAGTGGTCATTCTGGTAGTTGGGGCAAATGACTCTTGAAAATCAAACCCTTCAACTTGTGAAAATCCTTGGGCAACCAGTCTAGCTTTGTACTTTTCTAAGGTACCATCAGCCTTGTACTTTACCTTCCAGATCCACTTGGTGCCAATAATCTTCCGCTTTGCTGGCCGATCCACTAGCTCCCAAGTGTCATTCTTCATTATGCTGTCATACTCCGCCTGCATAGCAGCCTTCCATGATGGATCTGCAAGTGCTTCTTCTAAGTCAGTTGGCTCCTTTACTTCTCTCATAATCTCAACCATCAAGGCCATGTTGACTATGTGAGCAGAATCCCTTCTTTGCTCCTCTATTCTTTGAGACCTCCTTGGTCCGTCTGCCTTCTCCTCAACAGATGCAGGCATAGGATTATTGTGGTCATAGAGCTGCTTCACCCAGCGCGGCAATGGCTTTTCCAGTGGGGTGATGTCAGGTTGGTGAACTTTTTCCTCATCATCTGAAGATGATGCTTCCTCCTCCTTAAGGATAGGGATAGCTCTCGGGACAGGTTCATAGTGGACTACTTCTTCGCTTGATGATAAAGTGGAAGACCTTGCCTTCTCCTCCTCCACTGTATGCGGCTCCTCCTTGAACACCACATCACGGCTCGCGATGATCTTCTTTGCCTCTTGGTCATATAACTTGTAAGCCTTCTGCTCATCACTATAACCCAAGAAGATACATTTTCTGCTTTTTGGTTGTAACTTGTTTCTCTTCTCATCTGGAACATGTGCATAACATTCACATCCAAAAATTCTGAAATGTGAAACAGATGGTTTCTTACCAGTGTAAGCCTCATGAGGTGTTTTTCCCTTGAGAGCCTTTGTGTAGCTCCGATTTAGAATGTAGACTGCAGTATTAACAGCTTCAGCCCAAAAATGGTTAGGCAATCCCTTGCCCTTTAGCATGCATCTTGCCATCTCCACAATGGTACGATTCCTGCGTTCCACAACACCATTCTGCTGAGGTGTGTGAGGCGTCGTCAATTGACGCTTGATCCCTTTGCTCTTGCAAAATCCTTCAAACTCCTTTGAGTTGAACTCACCACCACCATCTGTTCTAAATTTCTTCACACTTTTCCCTGTTTCATTCTCAACAAGTATTAGCCATTCTTTAAACTTACCAAAAGCTTGAGCCTTATCACGAAGGAAGTACACCCACATCTTCCTACTGTAGTCGTCGACAATCAACATAAAATAAGAAGATCCCCCCAAGGCCTGTGTAGGCATCTTACCACACAAGTCAGCATGCACCAACTCTAGAGGAGCATGTGCTTTATTCTTGCTTTCTTGTGGAAATGCCTTTCTCTGTTGCTTGCCCATCATACAAGCTTCACATGGTTCCTTCAATTCAGTTATTGTAGGTAGGTGAGCAACCATACCTTGCTTTTGCATCTCCTTCAATACTGCAAATCTGATGTGTCCAAACCTTTCATGCCAAAGCTTACTTGTGCCCACTCCAGCGATGGCTGTAAGAGCACTTAGCTCATACAGGTTGTTCCTTCTTTCTCCTTTGCCAACAATTGTACCAGCACTATCAATAATTTCTGCACCTGTCTTCTTGAACCTCACTTCATGACCAAGATCAGTTATGGCAGCAACTGATAAGAGATTTCTCCTGATTTCGGGAACATACAACACATTTGAAAGCTTTTTGACTTCACCATTTGCAGCAACAAAAGAAATAGTACCTGTGCCCGCAGCAGGGCATTTAGCATCATTTCCAACCGTCACAGTGATGGATTCTTGTAGAGGCTGCATAGAACTGTATAGACCTTTCTTGTTGGTCATGTGACGGGAGGCCCCACTATCCAACACTCAAGAGTCAGTGGTAGATTCTTCTTGCGCCGAGGAGCACACTTCCTCAATGGTCGCCATGAATAATTCCAACTCTGCTTCAGCCGTATTGGCTGTCTCTTTCCCTTTAGTTTTAAGGGTACCATTCTTTTCATCTGCCTTCTTGACACGACAATCTGCAATTGCATGTCCTTTCTTCTTACAGTAGAAGCACTCTCCTTGAAACTTCTTCTTGCCGCCCTTTTTCTTTTTGTCACCATCATTTTTGGTGGAGGAAACACCTTTGCCTTTTGCATTGGCAGAGAATGCAGCATCTCCATTGTTGCTTCCTTCTCGGGCTTTCAGCCTCAACTCCTCCTCCATTAATAATGCACAAAACTCCTCAAAAGTCAAAGCTTGAGGTCTCACCTGAGTATTAAGGGCAGTTACTAGTCCATCAAACTTTTGTGGACAAATCCGAAGACACCTCCGAGCTAGCTCTTCGCTAGTCTTTTGTATCCCAGCGCCAGCCATCTGGTTGCGCAGATTCTTAATCCGAGTGATGAAAGCTTCAACCGTCTCTCCTTCAGCAAACTTCTCCGCTGCTAGTTGATTCTCCAAGTTTTGAATCCTTGTTTGGTTTCGTGTTTCACGCTGACTCCTTAGTACATTCCAAGCCTCTGACGCTTTGGTTGTATGCTGAATCAGAGTCAAAACACTGTCAGAACAGCTTGTAACTAAGGCACACAATGCATCTGCATTCCTTCGTTTCCAAGCTCGTAGAAGATCTGCATTCGGAGGAATCATCACACTAGGATTTGATGGGTCGGGGATAGGCTGTGGTTCTGCGTCAGTCCCCAGCACAGTCTCCAGAAGCTCATAAGAATCAAGGATAGTTGTAATTTTGAACTTCCACAAGGTGTAGTTTGTACCATCTAACTTGCCTTCGCTGAAGGTTGGTGGACGAATCCTCAGTGTTTGAATAGCCGGTACAGCAGCACCACCTCCTGCATCGCTTCCTGATGCGCCAGAACTGCTTCCCGGAGTTGACATCGTTTCTCTTTGCTGTTGAAGCCTTTGCCTCTTTCACGCTCTCCGATCTCTAGAGCCCCCTAGGCTCTGATACCATGTAAAATATTACACGGCGCAGCGAACAGAATCTGAGAAAGAGATAGAGAGTACACAACAGATAAGAGGAGAATCAGTAAATTCTTTAACTCCAAATAACTGATACAAAGATGGCTCTGTCCACCCGTGCGCTTCCACTGTGTGAAGCTTAGATGGCGATCTAGACAGAAGATAGGTGAAGAGCTTAAGGCTAGCTGGAACAACAACTCTGACTGGGTGAAAGATGAGTGTAAGATGGCTGCGAAGGGGTTTAGCTTTTATAGCCCGCGAAGGTCGTTAGGTCGGCCTGCTGACCGACCTACTATATGAGCCTCCACTAGTCGGCCAGGGAATATTCCAGGGAATATTCCCTTTACTCCCTTACTACGCAACTCAATGCAATGTGCCTCGAGTTGCTACCAGCTTAACCACTCTATCTAACCCAAAGATTAGACCCACAATGGTCACCTTTTTGCCATCCGGTCACATAGACCTCATCTGATATACAAGTCAGGACTCCACCAATGTCCGGGCTCACACTTGGCTTCTCCTCATAATGGGGGCCTTACAACTTTGAGCACCATGGATCATTGGTAGTACCTAATGAGGGTGGGGCATTGATCATATCTAACAATGTGGACTTCACATACCTGAGTATGCGTCTAGCCGCATCCAAATGTGGTTTCCTTGGAGCCTGCATAAACTGACTTACCAATCCAACAGCATAGCTCAAATCTGGCCTGGTAATAGTTTTTTGTAATGATTCATTAAAAAGTCATTATCAACCATAGGAAACTGCAAAGCATAGAAAGATTCTAAAGTTGCATGAAGTAGGTTAACTCTAGCTTCAATTGGCATAATATCATTTAAGCTACGTAGTAATTAGGAAAGGTTCCATAATGCCCATTTGTCGTACGAATAAATTCATTCAGAAATGTAGTTAGTAGGGAAAGGTTGTATGGTTCATTTTAACATAAAACCTTAAAAGCTTAGTAGCATGAATCGTGAATGCATGTCCTAGTAGGATCAATGGAAGTTATGCGAATTTTAACATGTGTTGGATCTTAACAAGAAAAGTTAGGGTTTGTAAATCTAATCATACGTAGAGGCAATGAATCGTGTGCTTATGAGAATTGTATCTTAATGCAACTAGTTTCCCCCCCCCCCCCCTCTTTGATCAAGACAATATCTTTAGGAATAGTTCGTCCTTGTCGTAAGACAAGTAAATTAGGTTACCCAAAACACCTAGACCACAAAGGATTCTCTTAGGATGGTTAAATCGATACAATATACTCCAAGTGCTAACTAGGGTTTAGCACATTAAAGGCTTGACCTAGTCATACTTATTACCAAGTCGAAACTCTCATACCCCAAAGTCCTGCCCACATTCACGGAATTTAGGGACAATAGGACGTACTTGCAAGAAACGATCTAGGGTTTCTACCCCAAGGATCACTCGTTCAAAAGATGAAACTCGGATTGAGTTGGAACCCCAGGACTGAACATCGGCCTAGTGCAATCGGGAATGGATTGGATATGAAGACACCCTAAACCCTATTTCTTATCTAATCATGATTCCGTGATTAGAAGACACCATTAAATGGGTGAAGTAGTCCCATGGATTAGATGCGACACTTGTGCAAAAAGTTGCAACATCGCATGATCTTGTGGTTTGATCACAAGAGAATGGCCAATTCCTCGGAATGAGATTGGCAGATTCTTGCGCAAGTTTATCTTGCAAGAGGATGAGTAGTTCTCCTGATATAGCACCTTTCTTGAGAAAAGTGACCAAGATAAGGGAATTAGATATTTTCTTGGAAGCAAAGGACCAATCAATAATTTGGAGCAACATATTTACTGTTAATAGAACTCAAGGTATTGGTTAAGTGGGGTTAATAGGGTAATGACCCTAACCCATGGACATAAGGGGTTAATAAACAAACACTTGGGGAACTTGCCGAGTCGCAATTGATCCTGGATCGAATGTTGGAAGCATTCGGAGAGAAGGATTTACTCCTTAGCAGTTGTCCAAATAATGACCACTAGAAATGATTGTGCTTGTAACAGTTTAGAGAGCACTGTTTGCTTTGTTTGCTCAAGGAACTAAAGGATGAAAAGATATCTAATGCTTCAAGTTGAAGGCCTGAAGGGAGAGGCAGCCTCAGTTACCCCCGACTGTCTGCTTGACCCTAACCAAGGGGGTTGTTAGCCGCGCCGGGAACGTGGACCGAACCCACCGTGTGAGGTCTCTCTGTTGAGTGCTACTTGGAGTAGGAGGATGCTTGGGTGCCAAGGGGCTCTGGCCATAAATCCCTCCCCTTTCGGGCCCTGCACAAGAGGCCAATGTGACTCGAGATTGGATCTTGAGGCCCACATACTAGTCTATGGGTGGAATCTTGGATTAGTAATCCCTGTGGATTGCTGGATAGCCTTCTGACGGATTATGGATAAGCCTACGAGCTGGACTTTATGAATGTTTTCGAAAGATAAATAAGATAAATGTTGAAAAGGAACTTGTTTGACATTGCTTTCAATGTCAAGTGCTAAGATTACGTGAAGGAACCGGTGTCTAACGGGCTAATTAAGGAAGCTGGTTGATGCATGTCCAACTAAATGTGGTAGGTAATTAGACAACTAAAAAAACCTGAGGAAAGTGCGGTGGATGTGGCCATGGGTCTGTCCTACGGATGGGTGGTCTCGGTTGGCTGAGAACTTTTCTCAATCATAATGGACATCAAGGAGATCTTCTCAAAGGAAACGAATAGCAAGGGCATTGACCTAGAGTCTAGGTTATAATAATCTCGGTTTATGCTGTTTTAGGGGAACGGAATGGGACTATGCCTTATGGGAGGAAGTTCAGCCTTGCATCCTTCCCGTTTCCCATTCTCCTTGAACCAAGTGCAGTGTGAATTCGCTTCGGCCCTAGTGTTTCTGTGTAAAGTAGTTCGCTCGCGGTTCGACGCTAGTTGCCATTTAGGAAATGACCATTAGGGGAAACCCTGATTCAGGTCAGTCCCAAGTGGGAACGGCCAGAATACTTTCGCTACATGGCAGACGTGGAAAGTCCTAGATTGCAAACCCCGTGACATTCCATGGGAGTGCTAGGCGGAGCTTTCTAGACCTCCTTCCCGATGGACTTCTAAGACGTGTCATAAAGGGAACAGGTGGACACATTACAATCTACATATCTAAGAATAGATGTATCCTTCGTTTCAAAGCATACGCACCTAGCTCTGATGCCATTTTAGTATCGCATGATAGTATTCATTGCCTCCCAATGCTTCTTGCTAGGATTAGTAATATACTTGCTATAATCACTCCTACTACAATTGCAATATCTTGATGCCGACACCCAATTGATTGAAGGGAAAATCCACTTTTTCACACATAGTTGAGGGTTTGAGTGTTGGTATGGTTTAGTGACTTAGTTCTTGCCATTAGTCTATTTGATTTGAGATACCACTACCCTAAGAACAATGAGTATCACACTTTAAATGACCTATGTGCATCAACAAACCTAAAATTAATGTGAGGTTTTTAAGTCAATGCTACTAGCCTATATGTGCTTGCATAGTGGTAGAGCTCAAATGAAGATACAAAGATTCAATATAAATGACAAGAAGCATCCAACTTAATGCCAAAATTCATGGTCGTCCTTAACTCTTTTTTGACATCTATATTGTTCTCTCAAAGGTAGAAACATGTGTGATTATCTCTTCCTCCTAAGATCTATCAATTTGATAAGTCTTCAATATATTTCTATAAAACCATATGTAAACACTTTCCCCTAAAACTAAATTGTTTCCAATCTTTAAACTCCTATAACTCTCTCTTTCTTAGATTAGTTAATCTTTATGTGGCTATGCCAGCACTAAGCCTCTAGCTATAGCTCTCTATTCTTTTACAACTCCTAATACAAAAACTTATTTATCATTATTTCCAATTGATGCCTCAATATGATGCCAATCTTGGGTGACTTTTGTTTAGTCAAAAGAGCTGAGACTACCCAAGCATTCTATTCCTCGTGCCTCCTCTCATCCACCCTTCCAAACTCAATGTCCTAAGTACTGGAACATATATAGTACATAATTCTCTAATTCTCTTGTAAGCCCCAAATGAAGTATAAATGATGTCATCAACTAGGGCATCTTGCAACATTTTCAATGGCGAGAGCAACCCAAAGGAGCCTACCATAGTACTTCCACCCCACATCCCATCTAAACATCAAGAAGAACCATCACCTTCACAACTTCAATTATCTTAAACTTCCCCTTACAGATCCTACATTGATCTCCAAGTTTTCAAACTTATTGATTGTAAAGCAAAGCATTTGTCTCATCATAAATCTAAATGCTTGACTCAAGGCATACTCAAGGCATGCAATAGGCATTTTCTTCCTCTCTCAGTGTAGGGTATGAGATTTAGCTTTAATTTTCCCTAATCCCTACAAAAAATTTCTATAACACCCCAAAAAATACATCCTAATCATGTAAGAACCCTTTACATAGGCTATGAGAGTGGTACATTTCAACAATTAAACCATATGCAAACGAGCATACATCATCAAGCCCAACTTCATTTTCTCTTTTTGGTCATAAAGACACCATCATAAGCTTTCCTATTTCAATCCTCTATGTTATACAAGGAGACTATAGCATGCTTCAAATTCTAGTAGCTCAACTTATCATGGGAGATGGCTAGGTTAATGGGAGGAGAATTATATTCAATGGGACATTGAGAGTGGACAGAATCAAAGTTGACTTGGTAATTGGTAATGAGTTGACAATACATATTTTCACTATTGTTGCCTAATGATGGTCACTTTGTGATGTGAAACTAGCCTCTTACCGAATAGAATGCCCGCTCTTTTTGCTGGATGCATGTGATTGAGTTGAGGTATTTACACTCTCACATCACGTGTTATAACGCCCAAAATATTGTTGCAGGATTGCCTAAATTCAAGGTTGGAGAAATGAATAAGGTATGTGAAGCCTGTCAATTTGGAAAACAGGCAAGGAAACCATTTCCTAGACATGTTCAAGAGAGTAAGAAGCCATTGGAACTAATCCACTCTGATGTGTGGACTACTAAAGCTGCATCTCTTGGAGGCTGTCATTATTTTGTCACTTTTATTGATGACTATAGCAGAAAAGTTTGGGTGTATTTTATGAAAAAGAAAAGTGAAGTTTTTGGGCATTTCAAAACTCTTAAAGCTATGGTTGAAAAAGAAACAGGCCTGCAAATAAAATGCCTAAGGTCAGATGGAGGGGGAGAGTACCTCTCAAATGAGTTTGCAAGGTTCCTGTAGGAGCATGGCATAAAGCAGCAATATTCATGCAGTCATACCCCACAACAAAATGGAATTGCAGAAAGGAAAAACAGGCATATTGGAGAGGTATCTCGTGCCATGCTCAATGAAAAAGACCTACCAGATTTTTATTGGGCTGAGGCAGTTGCTACAACAGTCTACATAATGAACAGGACTCCCACTGTAGCAATACATGGGATGACTCCAGAGGAGAGGCGTACTGGTAGGAAACCAGATATTTCTCATTTGAAGATTTTTGGTTGCATTGCCTATGTTCATGTGCCAGATGAGTTGAGATCCAAGTGGGATCCAAAAGCTGAGAAGTGCATCTTTATTGGTTACTCTCTGCAGCAGAAAGGGTATAGATGCTATAACCCTTCTACTCGTAAGTTTATAGTGAGCAGAGATGTTGTTTTTTATGAGATGAGTAGCTGGTATAGACCAGTAAATGTGATTGATGATGTAGATGCACAAAATGGTAATGCTGCACAAAATTCACAACAGTAGTCACAAAATATTAGTGGACCTGGAACGTCCTCTAGCAATGGTTCACATTCTTCGCCATGGATAGGTAGATTGAGATCAGGAGAATCTTCTCAAAGCAATGCAGATAGTGGTATGCACGTATCACGAAAAGGAAAAGAGAAGGTTGATGAGCCCATGTTTGATTTGAATGCAGGTCACTCTTATGTGGATGGTGAATCCAGTGGCTCAGAACAGAGCATTGATGATGAGTTGGGTATTCCTTCTATTGTTACACCTGGAGTAAGGAAGACCAGGGATGTTTTGAGAGCACCTGGGAGTGAACCTACTTTGCGCAGGTCTACCAGAGTTAGGTATCCTGTGGATAGGCTGAAATATGATGGATTTACAGCCATTCACTATGCATATATGGTCAAAGTGATACATGAACCAGAACCCACTTCTTTTGAGCAAGCCATGGGAAAAGAAAAATGGGAGAAAGCCATGGATGAAGAAATGGATGCCTTGGAAGCAAATGCTACATGGGAATTGGTACCTTTGCCTAAAGATAAGTATGCAATTGGCTGTAAGTGGGTTTATAAGGTGAAGCACAATGCAGATGGTTCTGTGAACAGATACAAGGCAAGATTAGTAGTCAAGGGGTATGCACAAACATATGGCATTGATTATGAAGAAACATTCAGTCCATTTGGAAGGATGGCAACCGTAAGAGTAGTCATTGCTATGGCTGCATCAAAGGAATGGTCTTTACATCAGATGGATGTAAAGAATGCCTTCTTGCATGGTGATTTGCAAGAAGAGGTATATATGGAGAAGCCACCAGGTTATGTGCATGCTGCTCATCCTAAGTTTGTTTGTAGGTTAAAGAAAGCCTTGTATGGCTTGAAGCAAGCACCTAGAGCATGTCTGACAAGATAGGACAGTATCTTGTCACTATTGGCTTTCAGATTTCCAAGGCAGATTTCTCACTTTATGTGAGAAAAATAGAGAAAGGTATTATACTGCTTGTCATTTATGTTGATGATTTGATTATGACAGGTGACAGTGATGAAGATATCCTTCATGTGAAAATGCTATTGAAGCAGAAGTTTGAGATGAAGGATTTGGGAGAGCTGCATTATTTCTTGGGCATTGAGGTGATTAGATCACCAAGTGGGATACAGCTCTTGCAGAGACAGTATGGATTGGACATGTTGTCCAAATATGGGATGACAGGCTGTAAGCCTATTTCAGTTCCTTTGGATCAGAATGTGAAGCTGAGAGCAGATGCAGGTGAGCTTCTAGAAGACCCTACTATGTACAGACGCATAGTAGGAATTTTGATTTATATGACTATTACCAGGACAAATTTGAGCTATGTTGTTGGATTGGTAAGTCAGTTTATGCAGGCTCCAAGGAAACCGCATTTGGATGCGCCTAGATGCATACTTAGGTATGTGAAGTCCACATTGCAGTATGGACTGTTTTATGAGACTGGGGTTCAGATACAGTTGCATGGATACACTGATGCTGATTGGGCTGGTAGTATTTCTGATAGACTATCTACCAGTGGATATGTGTTCTCTTTTGGGAGTGCTGCAGTCACTTGGAGCAGTAAGAAATAGCCTACAGTTGCCTTGTCAAGCACAGAGGCTGAGTACAGGGGCGCAGCAATGGCTGCATGTGAGGTAGCTTGGTTGCATGAGCTACTTTATGATATGCATCAGCCTACAGATGGGCCAGTTGTCATTTATTGTGACAACATGAGTAGTATACACTTGGCAAATAACCTAGTCTATCATGCTAGAACAAAGCACATTGAGGTGCATTATCACTATGTGCGGGAGAGGGTTTTACTAGGTCTTATTGATCTAGTTTATGTCAGCACAGAGGATCAGGTAGCTGACATATTCACGAAGGCATTGGGCGCAGAGAAGCTGCGCAAGTTCAGAGACCTGCTTGGTGTGCAGGAATTGGGATTGAGCTCGAGGGGGAGTGTTGAGATATCGATCTCCACTTGTGATATGCCAGGGTGACCATTGTGCATTTATGTCACCGACTTGTCAGTTGCAGATGCGGTTGGTACACTGCCCATGAATAATAGCTAGATGATAGCTATCCTTATCTACTCTAGTTCGTGGCTTAGTTAGTATGCCACCTTAGTTAGTTGAGTTTGGTTTGAGACCCATATATAGGGTTCTTCTATTTCTATGTACTTGAGTTCTTTTTGGCTTACACAACTAAGAAGAGGAAAACTGTTTTCAGCCTCCACCCTTGTGTGTATTCCCCCATTGTGCAAGCAAGAAAGCTACAAGTGAGACTCCTTCCTTCTCTCCCACAATCTTGACAATCCTCATAGTAATTTATTGTGAAAAATATGGAGATGGCAAGCTATGTTCTAGCTCCACCCATGAAAATGATTGACAATGAGTTCCTTACACTAGTTAATGATCCTAGAAACAAAGACAATATCGTCTTTACTATGAAATAGTGTAAGAAGTACGACTTGCAACCTACCACTTGGAGCATAGGGGATCTTAAACTTTGGTGGATAAAAATTTTTTGAGGAGATTAGTGGAAATGACATGGCAAAAAAACTAGTGGAATGATGTGGTCTATGAATTTATGCTAAAGTGTGCACTGGACCACCTCACTTGAACACATGCATAAAATTCATTCAAGGCTATGAATCCAATAAAAAAAGGAGTGTATGAGGCTACTAGATAAGGGGAGAACAAAAATTAGATAGAGTGATGCTTGCCCCATAGTTCATAGATCTTGCTGAGTACAAAAAAGAAGGAAAATATAAAGGACCTAATGAACTGCTACTATTTCACAAGGGTGGAAAAATCCTAATCTTAGTCAACATGGTCTTCCATTAAGTGCCATTGTGGAGGAACTCTTCCACAGTGTGGATCCCAAAATACCTCATGGAAGTCATACTCATAGAGGGGATCTTGACTAGGAATATGAATGACCTTTAAATGGATGGAATCCACAAGACCATCAAGGCCACTCAAGATCCAAATGCAAGATTGATTGAGTAAAGGAATAATGACTAGCTTCATGAGTATAGTCACTTTAAGCAATCAATATAAGATTGGTATGCTCCATTGAAGTATGCCTCCCATAAGAATCAGTGTATTACCTGAGAAAGTTCTAACTCTATGGGAAACAATATAGAAATCACTTCCGAGAGAGTTTAGGAAACAAACTATAAGGAAGAAAAATGAGCAAAAAAAAAAGAGAGAAAAGAAGTTGAGCCTCTTGCAAGGAAATAAGTAGTCAAGGGAGAGAAAGGAGAAGTAGAGAAGAGAGGGTGAAAGGTTTATCTACCTCAAACTTTGATGAGTCTAACTTGGATCCACATCCAATACTTTGTCGAACAAGTAACTTGGGTGCCCTAGAGTTGCTATGCAAAGAAATATGAAGGGATGAAATAGAAGTGCATTAGGGAGAATAGGAGCTCAAGGCTAGGTTACATGATATTTAGGAGCTCCAGACTAGGTTACATGATAGTTAGGAGGCCTATAGAAAATTCATAGTTAAGACCAACCATTGGATATAGGATTTCCAAGAATAATTAAGGGAACATGATTTGAAATTAGAATCAAGAACATGAGAAGTAAAACATCTGCAAAAGAGATAGGATGGAATGCAACCCCAAGTAGCAAACCTCACCCTCTAGTTAGAGCAAGGGAAAGCCAAAATATCCCTTTGTAAAAATGAAATCCAAGAGAACTAGTAGGCCCATAAACAACTCAAAGTGCCTTGCACCAATCTACAAAATAGACAGTTGATGCAAATTTGACTAAGATCAACACCCAAACCAAAGATGAAGTGAGAAGAGCTTATAGAGAGGCATTAACAAAATTGACTAACGAGCTTGCAACTACACTATACAGAGAAAGTTAGATTAGGATGCATGTATATGCCTAAAATTATGCAATTACACAGTTGCATGAGCTCTATAGAAAGGAGATACAAATTATTTTGATCTCTAGCACTAAAGAAGTAGTTGAGTTGAAGATATAGTTGAGCTTGGCCAATGCAGCCATGAGCAATCTAATTTGGGGCCGAGTACTTGATATTTCAACCCTAGCCCTAATTATAAATACCCTTATATGACATCTGAAGGGTAAATGCTATATGGGGAGTATGAGTTGGAGGTTGTAGGACTCAGATAACTAGAGCCTTTAGAATCAAGAATAAATCATACCCATAGAGTGAGCCAATATCACGTCCTCCATATCATACTATGTAGAACCACAAGAGTTTGAGGAGTCAAGGGAGAGTAATAGTGACATGCCTCAAGGTTCATAATCAATGGTGGAGATGTCATTGGAGATGTAGGAGTGCTACATAAAATTATTGAGTGCACTAAAGGTCCCTGCCTAGAAGGCCTATTGAGGGTATGAAGTGCCATATGAAGATCTAGAAGAGCTAGTGAAGAGGTACTGAGAGAAAGGAGGAGAGGCTATAATCTTTGACTTTCAGGGTTTTGAAGAAAAGAAACTTTAAAAGGAACATTGATTAGGCCAAGAAATAGAATGTCAAGAAATGGAAAGAGCAGTAAGATGAAGATACTATTTTGGAAGATTTTAAACTTCAAAAAGATAAGCCTCAAAGTGAACAACTGAGCCTAAAGCCACAAAAATCCTAGAAACTTCAGCGAGAATGGTGTAATTTGTCCTAGATTTTGATGACATTACAAGTTTACATTTTTCTATGTGAGGAGCCATGAAAGAGTTGATGTACTTGATTGTCCTTATCGTAGGCCACATATGATCTATGGGCAATAGCATGATGTCCTCTATAACTTTTCCAAGGTCCCCAAATTAAAAAACCCTACCATTGATAAATTGTACTTATTCCAATCATAGGACCTCTTTCCATTCTATATAGACAATGGGACTGACAATTTCTTTCCAAGACCAGAGAAAACCTGAGTAAGGGAGGCTACAAGTACTCTTGCAGACCAAGAATATCAAAAAAGAAGTAGTGAAAAACTTGATTCTTACATATAAATTGACTATGAACCATTGCACACAAAAGATCAAGACATACATTGCATCCTCACTCTCCCTCACAAAATCAGACATGAAGCACAAGAGAAGAAAGTGATAGTTGTGCAGAAGCAAGAGAGAGAAAAGAATCGTATTGGGAACAGTAGTTGTAGGCGTCAAATTGAAACCACCTTGAAACTACCTTCTTCACAGGACCCTTCAAACCCTTTCCTTTCTTTATTATTAAAAGGAAAAATACAAAATTTCTCTTATACTAAGGTTCATAACCCTTTTAGGGATAGGCCAAGACCATATTGATAACACATGTCCAACACACTTTGCAATTGTTACACATTTGGTAGAAAATAATATTGTCTAATAGAAAATTTTGCACTAAATTAAGGGTTCATCATTCTCCCACACTAGAGAGGTGAGCTCCTGAGAACCAAGATTGGTGAAGACCTGCAACTCTTCATCACTTTGCTTCATCAAAAGGCTTCTTTGACCTTGAATTCTCCCCCACTAATTCTTTAGACTCCACTAGAACATCTCCCACAACACAGTAAGAATGACTTTGCCATCATAAAGCTCCATGCAAGAACAACCCCATAAAATGATTTTGTATCAGGCATATTGTAATGAAAGAGACCTATCTAGCCTAACTAAGGAAGAGAAGAGAGAGAAGGACTGTAGGAGAAGAAGAAGAGGAGAGAGAAAGATAGGGATAAGAGAGAGAAAGGGAGGAAAGGGAGGAAGAAGAAGAAGAGGAAGAAGAAGAAGAAGCCATGAAAGCTTGTGAAGGTGAAAAAGAGAGATTCTTGATAATTCTCTGATCCTCAAAATACCCTCTTACACCTTATATAGCGTCAGTGTGACTGGTATGTTCCCATGCCATATTCCTGTGATCCCCCCTTGTTACAAACCATCCCGTCTCATAAAGTTTTGTCCTAAAAAACAAGGGATGTTGTCCTATAGGGGTCTACTGTAGGAAATCAGCCATAGCTTTGTGTTAGAAACTCCAAATGGAACAAGTGAGGTGTCGTTATGGAGGCCACGAGGTGTAATTTCAGCCCACGTGGGTGAAGGGGAGCTACAAATATGTCAGGACCAAAATTTTTGCAAAATAGATAGCTATCCAAAAGTAACTAGTGTGTTGTCCAAGATAGTATGGCTGCAGAAAAACAACCATAACTTCCTCTAGGAAACACCGATCTCAGCCCACGTATGGGAAATGGGGCTGAAAATGGGTCACGACCAAAACTGGTGCAAAATAGTTTGCTATCGAGACGCAGACTGCAGCCCAAAACAGGTGTCAAGTGTGGTTAAGTTCTAGCCAATACGGCCTCCTTGAGGTGTGGAAGCTCATCAAAGATAGATGCTAGGTGCCAAGAAGCTTCCTCTGTTGGTAGGCCTTGCTATTTGATCAAGTATTCATGAATAGAACGGGTGCATAGTTGCTTTTCACGCTGCCCAAAGACTGCTTCAGGAATATACTGAATAAGACCCTCCTCATCTATGGGGGGTAGCTCCTCTACATGATCTTTGGGAGTGCCAATGAAAGGTTTCAATTGGCTCACATGGAAGAAATTATGGATCTTAGTAGTGGGAGGGAGTTGGGATGGTAGGCCAATTCCCCAACCTTCTTAATGATTGTGTAGGGCCCATAGTAACGGTGTGCCAACTTGTTGCAAGAACCGTCCTTTAGTGTAGCATAACGGGAATTGGGGACCTTGAGGAGTATCAATTCACCCTCTTGAAAGTCAAGGGGTCTCCTTTTTGCATCAGCATGGATCTTCATGTGGTCTTGAGCCCTTTTGAGATTTGCCTTGCATTGTTGAAGTAAAACTTGCATGCGGTCCACCTCTTCTTTTCCAAGGGGGTTGAGCTTTTCATTGAAGATCACGGTGGGGAGGGGCACCTGATAACCATACAATGCTTCAAAGGGGGAGACTCCAATGCTCAAATGGGTGGAGTTGTTGTAAGAAAATTTAGCAAAATGCAGCCATACATCCCAAGAATTCTGCACATCATGACAAAAATGTCACAAATAAGTTTCAAGCCACTTGTTGACTCGCTCGGTCTGCCCATCCGTTTGGGGATGATAGGCTGTAGATGGAGCCAATTTGGTCCTCATGGAGCTTAAAATTGTCTACCAAAATTAACTCATAAATTTGGTGTCCCGATCATATACTATGATGTGGAGTAAGCTATGTAACTTAAATACATGCTCCATAAACTGAGTGGCAACTTGAGATGCTGTAAACTGAGATTTTGTAGGGATGAAATGGGCTGCTTTAGTAAGCCGTGTTGAGATGACAAGCTCAACACGTGCGGACATTGATGATGGACTGCTTGGCTAGATGGGTCCGCACATCTACACTTAGCACATTGGTGGTCATTATGATACTCACATGGCCACTGACTTATCACTTATTATATGATACTCACATGGCCACTGACTTATCACTTATTATATTTAGTTTGTTACACCTACCTACAGCTGGCAAAGACATAGCGCCAGTCGATTAGTGTAGTCGGTTATGCACTGTTTAACTTAGTAGGCTACTTTTCTTTATGTTGTATCTTATCTATACTTTGCGTACATTGTATAGTGTGTGGAAGAAGAAGAAGAAACCAGCAAGAAAACGTTTTGGCCTCCATCTCTCTTCTTGTGTTCTTGAGTGAGCTTCCTCTTGTGTATACAGAGTGTGTTTGGCGCCGTAGCTCAAACAAATCCCCCACCATGCGATTCTTGACATGGTATTAGAGCCGCGCCACTGAGAGAGGCTGATTTCGAAGGTTGAAGTGAAGGAGAAGAAGCAAGGTTCGAGCAAGCAAGCCACAAGTAAGAAGCAAAAATCTCAGATTGCTGTGAGATTTGGTGTGCGAGCAGATCACTGTATATTCTAAAAATCGGCCCTTTAGGGCTTTCTTGCAGTTATTTTGGGCATCTGAGGCCGTTTCAAGCCCCGTTTTAGAGCCGCAAGGCTACAGACAACAGTTTCAGGGTACACTGTGATTTCGGTTGTATTGATCGAAAGTGGGTGCATAGATTACAGATTGCAAATCTGTAAATTTTTAGGTGTTTGCAGGAAGCAAACATAAGGTTTATCTATAAACAGGTTGTAGATTACATGTACTATTGAGCAATCTGTAAAAAAGGTTGCTTGGTATAGTGATGTGCACATGTTGTGAAAGATTGCAGAAGATTAGCTTGCTGTGTTGTATCCTTGTTTGTGATAATGGCAGAGAACAGTGGAAATCCCATTATTGAGAAGCTCAACAAGAACAACTACCCTTCATGGAAGTTTTGTGTGACGAACTTCCTCATTGGAAAGGACCTTTATGAGTTTGTCTCAGGTAAAGAAAAGGAGCTAGAGCTGGGTATCCCTCCGACTACAGATGAGTTAAAAGCATGGAAAGAGTGGAATGCGAAAGACAAAAAGGTGATGTACTGGCTATCTGCACTAATTGATAATACTATGCTGGGACATATCATGAATGCAGAAACTTCACATGCAGCTTGGACAATTTTTGAGAGTATGTTTTCAATAAATACAAAGGCACAAAAGATTCAACTCAAGCAAGAGTTGAATGCCTTGAAGAAAGGGAAAATGTCTATCAATGAGTATGTTTTGAAGGTGAGGAGCATTGCAGATGCCTTAGCGGCGATTGATGCAATGCCGAATGATGATGATTTGGTTTCATCCACTCTGAGTGGCCTTAACAATGAGAAGGCATGGAAATCATTTGTTACTTCAGTATATGTACGGAAGCCTTTCTAGATTTTGATGAGCTGATTTCTCTCATGATTACTGAAGAGATCAATATGCAGTGTGATTAGTCTGAAAGAAATGGTGAACAAGTCCAAGCATTTTACTCGAGTTCAAGGAGACGTGGAAGATCCTCCTCGAGAGGCCGTGGTATGGGACGTGCTAGCGATAACCAGTAAAATAGATTCAATCAACAATTTGGTGAAATGCAGGTTTCTGGAGGCAGAGGAAACTTTAGAGGTAGGGGGGAGCTCTAGAGGAAGAGATAGATGGCAGAATAGAGGTTCTGGAAATTCTGCTGTTGTTTGCCATTATTGTGGTAAAACAGGTCATATTGCAGCCCATTGCTATGCAAAGAAGGATGATATTCATAGTGGTAAATTGCAGCAAGGAAACTATGCATCGTCTTCACGACAGAATGAAGACAAAAATGAGCGTTTGTTTGTTATGTAGCATATGATGAATGCAGTTACAAGAAAGGGGACACATGATGATATATGGTATGTCAATTCAGGTGCATCTAATCATATGACCAGTCATGTTGAATGGTTTGGAGAGATGTTGAATGGTTTGGAGAGATGCAGGACTTACAAAACCCAGGTTATGTGCAGACGGGTGATGATTCATGCCACCCAATTTCACACATTGGAAAGGTTCCCTTGTCCTTGTATGATGGCCAGACAAAGAGTCTTACAAATATATTTTATGTGCCATTATGTACAAAGAATCTAGTATCTATTGGCCAAATGGTAGAGCAGGGATTGCAGGTCCGATTCAATGCAAAAGGTTGTTTTGTAGAAGATTTTAATGATAAGTGCAGGTTGGTCACAAAAGGAAGTAGAGTTGGTTGAATGTTCACCTTAGATGTTGGAATTCCTGCAATGGATGTTGCTATGTATGCTAAAGGAAAAGGAGTAGTTGCAGATATTGAAATATGGCATAAACATATTAGACATGCAAATGTCCAAAGGCTGAAATTAATGCAGTCCAGAGGATTGGTTACAGGGTTGCCTTTTTTTACAGTTGCAGAATTGTATAAAGTCTGCAAAGCATGCCATTTTGGTAAGCAGACAAGACAACCCTTCTCACATGATAGAGAAGTGAGCAGAAAAATACTTGATGTAGTGCATATTGATATTTGGGGGCCTACACAAAATGTATCTCTTGGTGGCAGTAAATACTTTGTTACATTTATTGATGACTGTTCAAGAAAGTTATGGGTATACTTTATGAAGGAAAAAAGTGATGTGTTTGAGCACTTCAAATCTTTTAAGGCAGCTGTTGAAACAGAAACAGGCTTAAAAGTAAAATGCTTGAGATCATATGGAGGGGGAGAGTACCTCTCTAATGAGTTCAATGGCTTCTTGAGGACTCATGGGATAAAGAGGCAATTTACTTGCAGGTATACCCCACAGTAAAATGGTTTTGCAAAAAGAAAAAATAGGCATATTGCAGAAGTTGCACGGGCATTAATGGCTGAAAAGAGTATGCCCAAACATTTTTGGTCTGAGGCTTTCCATACTGTTGTCTACATTATGAATAGAACTCCCACAGCTGCAGTTCATGGGATGACTCTTGAAGAATGCTTTACTGGCAAGAAGCCTGATATATCACACTTGAAAGTATTTGGCTGTGTTGCATACGTTCATGTGCCAGATGAGCTACGGAAGAAGCTTGATCCAAAGGCAAAAAAAATGTGCTTTTATTGGATAGTCTTTAGAGCAAATAGGTATCGTTGTTATAACCCTTTCACAGGTGAGTTGAGAGTGAGCAGGGATGTTATCTTTGATGAGATGGGAAGTTAGTATACACGTGTTGCTGATGTTTTGGATGATGATAATGATCAAGAAAGCTATGTGCAGAAAGATAAACAAGAATCACGTAGTCTTAGTGGACCAGAAATATCATCTGGTACTACATCTACAATGAGCCCTTGGTCTGGGAGACTAAGGAGTAGCCGCACACCTTCAGGTGGATCTATAAGTGTTGCAGGGAAGGACAAAGGAAAGAAGAAAGTGCTGGATGGTAATGATGCATCTACCAGTCATTTGGGATTGGATGGAGATTCTAGTGGTTCAGAGAGCTTGGATGATGAGCTTGGTATTCCTTCTGTCAGGACACCAGGTGTATAGAGAGCTCATAGTAATGTAAAGGCTCCATTGAGTGATCCGATGGTATGCAGATCTAGCAGGGTCAGATATCCTGTTAAAAGATTTGGTTTTGAAGGTTATGTAGCTCACCATTATTCTTATATGGTGAAACTAGTTGAGGATGTTGAGCCCAGTTGTTTTGAGGATGCTATTGGTCATGCTCATTGGGATGCAGCAATGGATGAGGAGATGGCTCCATTAGAAGCCAATAAGACTTGGGATTTGGTACCCTTAACTAAGGGTAAGAAAGCTATTGGCTGTAAGTGGGTTTACAAAGTCAAGCATAATGCAGATGGTTCAATTAGCAGGTATAAGACTAGGCTTGTTGCAAAAGACTATGCTCAAACATATGGCATAGATTATGAAGAGACATTCAGTCCAGTTGCTAGGATGGCAACTGTTAGGTGTGTGATTGCCTTGGCAGTAGCCAAAGGTTGGAGTTTGTAGCAAATGGATGTTAAGAATGACTTCTTACATGGTGAATTGCAAGAAGAAGTGTATATGGAGCAACCAACAGGTTATGAGAATTTAGAGCATCCCACATATGTGTGCAGGTTAAAGAAGGTGCTCTATGGGCTCAAGCAAGCACCTAGAGCATGGTCTGATAAGATTGGAGAGTATCTTGTAAATATTGGATTTTGTATTTCTGATGCTGATCACTCACTTTATGTGAGAAAGGGAGATGCAGGTTTAGTCATCATAGTCATCTATGTGGATGACTTGATTATTATAGGTGACAGTGAGAATGGGATTGCTGAAGTTAAGGACTTCTTGAAAAAGAAGTTTGAGATGAAAGATTTGGATGAGCTGAGATACTTTCTTCGTATTGAAGTGATCAGATGTGATGATGGTATATGGCTATCCCAAAGGCAGCCTGGCTTGGATATGTTATCCAAGTATGGTATGATAGCATGTAAGCCTCTTTCAGTACCATCGAAGAAAAATGTAAAGTTGAGCGCTGATGTTGGAGATGAGATAGAAGACCCTACTATGTTCAGGAGGATAGTAGGGAGTTTGATTTACATGACTATCACAAGGCAAAACTTGAGCTATGATGTTGGCCTTGTCAATCAGTTTATGTAGATGCCTAGAAAGCCTCATTTGGATGCAGTTAGATGTATATTGAGGTATGTAAAGTCCACTTTACATTATGGACTTTTTTATGAGGCAGGTAAGGACATATAGGTCTTTGGATACATAGATGCAGATTGGGCTGGTAGCATGTCAGATAGAAGATCTACAAGTGGATTCATGTTTTTCCTTGGTAGTGCAGCAGTTACATGGAGTAGCAAAAAGCAACTTATAGTTGCTTTATCGAGTACGGAGGCTAAGTATAGAGGTGCTGCTATGGCAGCATGTGAGGTGGTATGGTTGCAAAAGTTATTAGGTGATTTGGATGTGCAGGGAGGTGGTCCAGTTGTCATTCATTATGACAACATGAGCAGCATATATCTAGCTAGGAATCCAGTGTTCCATGCTAGGACAAAACACATTGAGATGCACTATCACTTTGTGAGAGAGAAAGGTACTTGCAGGAGAGATTGACTTGGTATATGTCAGCACACATGATCAGATACCTAACATTTTCACAAAGGCATTGGGTGCAGAGAAGCTTTGAAAGTTCCGAAGCTTACTTGGAGTTGCAGAGACAGAGTTGAGCTTGAGGGGGAGTGTTGAGATGGCAAGCTCAACACGTGCGGACATTAATGATGGACCGCTTGGCTAGATGGGTCCGCACGTCTACACTTAGCACATTGGTGATCATTATGATACTCACATGGCCACTAACTTATCACTTATTATATTTAGTTTGTTACACGTACCTACAGCTGGCAAAGACATAGCGCCAGTCGATTAGTGTAGTCCGTTATGCACTGTTTGACTTAGTAGGCCACTTTTCTTTATGTTGTATCTTATCTATACTTTGTGTACATTGTATAGTGTGTGGAAGAAGAAGAAGAACTAGCAAGAAAACGTTTTGGTCTCCATCTCTCTTCTTGTGTTCTTGAGTGAGCTTCCTCTTGTGTATACAGAGTGTGTTTGGCACTGCAGCTCAAGCAAATCCCCCACCATGAGATTCTTGACAAGCCGGTCAACTACCACATAGATGCTATTCCAACCCTTCTTGGTTGTAGGTAAACCAGTGATGAAATCCATGGTAATGTGGGTCCATTTTCCTTCAAGGATAGGCAAGGGCTCCAACAATCCACCCAGTTTAAGAGTGCTATCCTTATTTTGTTGACAAGGCACACATCTAGACACAAAGTCTTTAACATCTCGCCATAGGTCTTTCTAATGGAAGCTTTTTGAAATGCGGTCATATGTATTGAAGACCCCTAAGTGGCTAGCAATTGGTAAAGAATGCATCTCTTCAAGGATCCTTTGGTAAAAGGAGAGGCATGGGGAATTATGATATGGCCATGGATCCAAATGAGGCCATTGTGGAGCCGATATTGAGAGTTGTCATCTATAACACCTTGTTGTAATTTCTGAAAAAGAGGGTTAAATTCAGCATCAAGCAAGTAGGCCTCTTGGAGCTCTTCAATCCAAACATGGTGGAGTCCAGTGATAGATGAAACCTTGCATGCCCACATGCGAGAGAGTGCATTAGCTACTACATTGTCCTTGCCACGGGTCTGGATAATCTCAAAGTCATAGTTATGTAGAGTAGCTACCCATCTATGTTGTTTGGGAGTGAGGTTGGGCTGAGTCAAGAAGTATTTGAGCACACAGTGGTTACTTTTCACTTTAAATTTACTTCCATACAAGTAGTGGTGCCACTTTTTAATAGCATGAATGATTGCCAACATCTCCTGATCATAGACATGCAACTCTCTCTCTTTATCATCCAATTTTCGGCTCTCAAATGCTATTACATTGTGTTCTTGCAGCAAGACTGCACCAATACCTCCTCCACTAGCATCACACTGGATGGTAAAATCCTTTGAAAAGTCGGGGCATACAAGGATGGGGGCTGAAGTGAGCAATTCTTTCACTACTGAAAACTGCGATCAACCAAATCATCCCATAAGAAGGCCTCTTTTTTCAACCTGTCAATTAATGGTGCTACAATTGTGGCATAATGGAAAATAAATTTCCGATAAAAAGAGGAGAGGCCAAGAAAACCATGCAAGGAGGTAGTGGTAGTGGGTGTGGGTCAATCTCAAACACACTACACTTTCTTAGGGTTAGGTTGCCTTTTTCACTAACAATGTGTGCCAAGTACTCGCATGAAGACACACTTGCTTTCCTTGGCAAATAACCAATGCTCTCTTAGTATATCAAAAATTTGTCTGACATGCTTCAAATGCTCATGCGGTGACTTGCTCTAAATGAGTATATCATCAAAGAATACCAACACAAACTGGAAAAGCCATGGCTGCAATATTTTGTTCATTAGGCTATGAAACGTGGCGGGGGCAT
This sequence comes from Lygodium microphyllum, assembly GCF_053477565.2. Taxonomy (NCBI): domain Eukaryota; kingdom Viridiplantae; phylum Streptophyta; class Polypodiopsida; order Schizaeales; family Lygodiaceae; genus Lygodium; species Lygodium microphyllum. The sequence goes on from NC_141146.1 coordinate 111,142,029, forward strand.
TAGTGAGCCCAAATGGCATGACAAGGAAATGGTACAAGCCACGGTCAATCCAGAAGGCTGTTTTAACTTCATCACTGGTCCACAGATCGGATGTTGTACGCTCGCGTAGTGAATGCCAGAAGGTCCCCAAGAACAATAGAACTCTACTTTTTGCACAAAATTCAAGGTAAAAAGCATGAACGACATGAACAAGAGACCAATTGGGTGCAATCTCCCCCCATGCCTTGTGTGAGCACTCCACGAAGCATGTATTTTATGTATTAATCATCTTCAAGCTCAAATAATAGCCCAAATTACAAAATAGCAAGCTTTTAGCTTTTGAGTTTGCTTTAGCACAAAATAGGAATAAAGCTAACGGATGGTGCCCAAAGAGTCTGGCACGCCCAATACAATGTCCAAGTACAAATAACATAATCGTGCGCCCATGCACATACAAAATAATAAATAAATATCCAATGCCTCAATAAATAGGCGCGACAAAATATAGGCGCCATGTCTAAGGTATGCGCCCATAAAAATATAAATGATAAATCGAATACTCGCTATCCTCCAATGCTTTCCTCCGCCACTGCTGCTATCTCTACACATCAACTGAAGCATTCACAATCGTTAGTAAAATAATACAATTAAACGGACAAAAGTGAATACCTAGCAGTCTTTAGCTACATAAATAAATCAACTGGTTAGAAATCAATCCTAACCTTAATTTATTACGAGTGCGCACTCTAAACTCATAAACGTTTATTAATTTATATGCATTTTGTGGAATCACCCGCTATGGAATCACCCATGTACACACTAAATTAATGAAACGCCTGAAAAGGATAGGCGTCCCCATCAACTTCTCACACAAAGAATCCACTTTGTGTATGAGCCCCGATCATCAAAGTTTACGGAATCCACCATAAAACCTCACGGAATCCACCGTGAAATATGCCTCCTGGCATCATACCCCTGGGGTGGGATAGCAATTGACCTCAATTGCTATTAGCTCAATGTGGAGCTAATAGAGTGGGAAAAGCATTTAAGTCTCTAGCGTGCATCCATTGTGCTTCCTCTACAGGATGGTTCTTAAATTTTACTAGATATCTAGAATATCTTCGGCCAGTTCTAGTGGTCATAAAATCAGTATCTATGATAGCTTCAGGTTCAAGTATTTCAGTCTCTTCCTCTAACAAAGGTGGGTTTTCATAAACAAGGTGTACAGATAATTGGCCTCTAAAGGGTCTTAATAAACTAATATGAAATGTGTTGTGAATTTTCCAGTGAGGTGGTAATTCTAACTTGAATGCATTGTCATTAATTTTGTGAATGATCCTAAATGGTCCATAGAATCTAGGGGCTAATTTCACAACTGGGTGTCTATCTACACTTTGTAATCTACGTTTTTCTATTCTCAACCAAACATAGTCATCAACTTTGAAATTCATTGTTTGTCTTTTCTTATTGGCTTGTTTGGTATATGATTGTTGGGATTTGGCAATCATGTATTTAACCTCATCAAAAATAGTGTTGTGCATACTAGCAATATCATCAGCACTCTGAATTCTATTTGACAAAGATGCAATAGGTGTAGACAATCTATAACCATAAATCACTTCAAACGGTGCTTTCTTTGTAGATGTGTGTGGTGTATTGTTATATGCAAATTGTAATAAATGTAAATGTGTGTCCCATGTCTGAGGTTTAGAAATAGTATAAGCACGTAAAAGATCTAGAATAGTACTGTTAGTGGTTTCTGTTTGTCCATTAGTTTCAGGATGAAATGCAGATGAGAAATCAATTTTTGTGCCAAGGCTAGCAAATAGAGTAATCCAAAAATTATTACAAAATCTAGAATCACGATCAGAAATAATAACTTTTGGTAATCCATGGTTAGTGAAAACAGTTTTCAAAAACAATTGTGCTGCCTGTGATGCTGTTAAAGTTTTCTTACATGGAATGAAATATGCTTGTTTACTAAACCTATCTACTACTGTCCAAATCATATCATGGTTAGATTTAGTATTAGGTAAACGAGTAATAAAATCCATAGAAATTTGTTCCCATGGTCTTGATGGAATAGATAAAGGCATAAGTAATCCATACTGTTTACCATGATGTCTCTTAACTCTTTGACAAATCAAACATTTAGAAACAAAGTTAGATACATCAGTGTCCATATGCGGCCAATAAAAATCTTCAGTTAATGTACGTAAAGTAGATATGATACCTCTACCCCCTTGATATGGAGGACAATGAATCTCATTCAAAACAAAAGATCTGAATGGAACTGTAACACATAATCTCTTTTCATAAAACATAAATCCATCATTATAAGATAGTGAATCAATAGGAATCAAGTTATTTTGAACTAATTTATTCCAATCAGCATGAAAAGTAATGTCCTGATGATAAGTATCTTTCATAGCAATCAAAGAATCAAATGATATAACAGAAATATTATGAATGGTAGGTCTTCTACTTAATGCATCAGCCACTACATTTTCTTTACCAGGTTGATATTGAATGATAGGATGAAAACTCTGAATAAAGGATGCCCATTTGATATGTCGGTCAGATATTTGGGGTTGGCTAAGTAAATGTCTAATACTTTGCTAATCGGTCTTAATCATAAATTTAGAGCCCATTAAGTAGTGTTTCCACTGTCTTAAGGCTTGTACAACAGCTAATAATTCTTTGTCATATGTGGAATATTTCAGTTCAGAGGGTTTCAGCTTACAACTAGAATAGACTATAGGATGATTGTCCTGCATAAGTACGGCTCTTGTTCCTGATCCACTAGCATCAGTCACTACTAAAAAGAATGGTCTATTAAAATCAGGCAACTGTAGTACAGGAGCATGGGTTAATGCATGTTTCAATAAGTCAAAGGATTTCTGTTGATTATCGAACGAATGATAAACAATACCTTTCTTTAGAAGTTTGGTCAATGGTAAAGCAAGTAATGAAAAATTACGCACAAACTTCCTATAGAAACTAGCAAGACCTAGGAATGATCGTAACTCATGCACATTTTTAGGTACAGGCCAATTCAATATTGCATCTATTTTCTTAGGGTCAACTTTAATTCCATCAGATGATACCATATGACGTAAATACTCAATTTCTATTTTAAAGAATTCACTCTTTTCCGGATTTGCATACAGTTGATTATCTTTTAATAACTGGAAAACCAATGACAAATGCTCATAATGTTCTTTCTCATTTTGACTAAACACCAAAATATCATCAAAGAAGACAATAACACAATACTGATATTTCAAAAATATACGGTTCATCATTCTACTAAATGTAGCAGGTGCATTAGTCAATCCAAAAGGCATTACTAAAAATTCATAATGACCAAACTGTGTCCTAAATGCAGTCTTGAATATGTCAGACTTATCTAGTCTCACCTGATGATAACCAGATTTAAGGTCTATTTTACTAAATATGGCAGAACCTTGCAGTTTATCCATAAGGTCATCGACTCTAGGAATTGGATACCTATTCTTTACAGTGATCTTATTTAAAGCTCGATAGTCGATGCACATATGATAGGTATTATTCTTTTTCTTGACTAACAGAACAGGTGCACCAAATGGAGAACTACTAGGTCTAATCAATCCTCTATTTAGTAATTCCTCAACTTGACTCTAAATTTCTTTTTGCTCTATCTGGTTATGCCTATATGGTGCTTTACAAGGTGGTTGGGTACCAGGAATCAAATCTATTTTATGGTCTTTTGGACGTGAAGGAGGTAAACCAGGTGGTAGATCTTCGGCAAAACAATCTTTAAAATGTGTAAGAAATTCTTTATGCCTAGGGTGCATATGATTTTCTTTAACTTGCAGTTCATTCACCCAGATGAGATAGGATTTACTACTCTTGCGTAATGCACGTTTAGCTTGAGTATGCGAAAGCAGTGGAAAAGCATTAGATGCATGCATACCATACAATGTAATATGTTTTCCTTGAAATTTAATGTTAATTGAATGTGTGGAATAATCTATATCTAGGTTATGCTGATGACACCAAGGCATACCTAAAATAATGTCACTGGACTGTAGTGGTACAACTAGAAAATTTCTTATTTCAGCGTATTCACCAATTTGAATTTCTAAGTCATGCACTTCCTGTGTACCATTATACCTAGTGCCTAAGAATGCTGCTTTAATGCGGTAATGCGTAGGTACAGTTTGTAACTTCAATTCTTTTACTAACTTTGCAGAAATAAAATCATGAGTACTACCGTCATCATGCAAAATAATCTTTTCCTTTCCATGCACTAAACATTTCATAGTCAATAAAGAATGCGGAGTTGGCATACATGGTAAAGTATCCGAAGGAGTAGTAATGTCATCCTCATCTTCCGTGAAGTCAGGCATTTCTTCATGTTCATCATCTTCCATTGCTCCAAGGTAGTTGATATGGGCAGGTGGCTTCTTCGAATGGCAATTTGCTGCTAGATGTACACGCTGGTGGCATTTATAACATACTATAGGCTTGGCTTTGGTTACATTGTTTGCAATGGCAGGAAGTCTAGGGATATTAGGATTTGGCTGTGGAATAGGCTTAGGATTTTGATTGGTATTGGATGGTAGAGCAGGTGGTTTTGCCCAATTCTTACGGAAAGATGATGAAGGAAAATGACCTTGATTAAATCTTCTAAAATTTGAGTTGAATTGCTTAGATCCATAGTTACCATTGGCTTGGAATTGCTGTGGACGTCTGTCTCTACCTTGCAGCTTGTCTTCAGTGTCATGAGCTAATGAAATTGCTTCTTCAAGGGTTGCAGGCTTGAACATATTAACTTCAGCGTAGTAATGCCCAAGTAGTCCAGACATGTACTTGCGCTTGTGTGTCGCTTCAGGTACGTCTTCAAGCATGCGTAACTAGAGTAATGCATTCCAAAAGCGTTCAGTGTACTGAGGAATAGGCTCACGATCCCGTTGCTGAAGAAGATCCCATTGCTTTATGGATTTTTCATGAAATTGTGGAGGAAGGAAATTCTGCATAAACTTCTTCTTGAAATTCTCCCAAGTAGCGGGACAATCTATACTCTTGCGAACCACAGTCCACCAAAGAGATGCTCTATCCACTAAATGATTAGTGACACACTTGATTTTATCTTTTTCTGCATATGTTTCCTCATGAAAGTAGTCATCAAACTGACTAATGAATGCAAGAACAGTTTTTCCCTCTCGAGTGCCATTGAAAGTACGGAATTTAAAATTTCTTTTACTTATCTTTGATTCCTTGCGAATGGATTGAGCTTCGAGAGTCGCGTCAATGGTACGTCAAATAAGGTCTTCAGATTAAGGTTCTTCTTTGTCGGTAGTCGATCTTTGTAAATTAGCCAATTGAACTTGTAATGCTTGCCTAGCTCGTCGTTCTTCATCCAACTGCATCATAATTAAGTCCAGCTTTTGCTCCATCGTAGGTTCAGGTAGGTCACCTTCAGCCATTAAATCATCCATATGTGGTTCCGTCATCCTACAAAACTCAAAAGACCTCTCACTCTCAAAATCAAGTTAGCGGGATGAGCGTAGCTCAAGTTCGGGTATACAAGGCTTATATATTTTTGGGTGTGGCTTTCACAATCTTCGTCTTCGACTATTGCGGGATCTATAATCTTTGAAAAATCTGTGTTTTATCCTTCTGCCTATGCTGAAAATGCTTTAGTAAACCTATGTATGCGTAGAGTATCTTCCAATGAACAACTTTGCAGTTCGGAGTTTCTGCGCAGGAACAGCCCTTCTATGAGTTTTGAACAGAAGCTAGTTTTGACTTCAGATGACTTGTCTGACTTGCAGAGTACCAGACTTATGTGACTTGCAGAGGATGAAGACTTGCAGAACTTGGTTGCTTTATGTAACTTGCAGAACTTCGACTTGAGAAACTTGTAGAACTTGCTGAATTTGAGAGGCTTATGTGATTTGGAGCTTAAGTGATTAAGCTTATAAGCTTGATGACAAAAAACGTCAAATCGTGGGGGGGGGGGGGGTGTTTTTTCTCAGGCGGTGCAAATTTCGGAGATATTCAGATACCTCGCGCTGAATTTTTGTGGTTGTTTAAGCTTCTTTACGCTTAAGCTAAGCTTATTAAGCTTTTGAAGCTTAATTAAGCTTTTAAACTTGTGATTAGAAGACTTATCTCTTTGAAACTCCACGACTTGAAGAAGAGGATGTAGGAGTGGTCCTCCGCCTCTGCAAGCTGGTCGTTCGCAGTTTGATGATGGAAACAGAGGTTCTTGATCGCTAGAAATCCACCCGTATCGACCGTTCGCGACGAGATTGACCGTAGAGCTCGATCGTTCCAGGAGTTCCGCCTTCGCATAAGATGGGTAGCGATTGGAAGCTCTTGATCTCAGTCTCGCTCTAATACCACTAGTGCGCAGATCGGATGCTGTACGCTCGCGTAGTGAATGCCGGAAGGTCCCCAAGAACAATAGAACTCTACTTTTTGCACAAAATTCAAGGTAAAAAGCATGAACGACATGAACAAAAGACCAATTGGGTGCAATCTTTCCCCATGCCTTGTGTGAGCGCTCCACAAAGCATGTATTTTATGTATTAATCATCTTCAAGCTCAAATAATAGCCCAAATTACAAAATAGCAAGATTTTAGCTTTTGAGTTTGCTTTAGCACAAAATAGGAATAAAGCTAACGGACGGGCCCAAAGAGTCTGGCATGCCCAATATAATGTCCAAGTACAAATAACATAATCGTGCGCCCATGTGCATACAAAATAATAAATAAATATCCAACGCCTCAATAAATAGGCGCGACAAAATATAGGCGCCATGTCTAAGGAATGCGCCCATCAAAATATAAATGATAAATCAAATACTCGCTATCCTCCAATGCTTTCCTCCGCCACTGCTGCTATCTCTACACATCAACTGAAGCATTCACAATCGTTAGTAAAATAATACAATTAAACTGAAAAAAGTGAATACCTAGCAGTCTTCAGCTACATAAATAAATCAACTAGTTAGAAATCAATCCTAACCTTAATTTATTACGAGTGCGCACTCTAAACTCATAAACGTTTATTAATTTAATATGCATTTTGCGGAATCACCCGCTATGGAATCACCCATGTACACACTAAATTAATGAAACGCTCGAAAAGGATAGGCGTCCCCATCAACTTCTCGCACAAAGAATCCACTTTGTGTATGAGCCCCGATCATCAAAGTTTACGGAATCCACCGTAAAACCTCATGAAATCCACCGTGGCACGGAATCCACCGTGAAATATGCCTCCTGGCATCAATCACCCACTCTCATTCTAATTTGGTGGTAGTCAGATCACAAATCAATCTTGGTGAAGTAGCGTGCTCCCTTGAGCTTATCAAGCAAGTCATCGATTCGAGGGATGGGATATCTATTATTGACAGTGATCTTATTGAGATCTGTCAAGATTGTGGGAGAGAAGGAAGGAGTCTCACTTGTAGCTTTCTTGCTTGCACAATGGGGGAATACACACAGAGATGGAGGTTGAAAACAGTTTTCCTCTTCTTAGTTGTGTAAGCCAAAAGAACTCAAGTACATAAAAATAGAAGAACCCTATATATGGGTCTCAAACCAAACTCAACTAACTAAGGTAGCATACTAACTGAGCCACGAACTAGAATAGATAAGGATAGCTGTCATCTTGCTATTATTCATGGGCGGTGTACCAATCGCGTCTACAACTGACAAGTCGGTGACATAAATGCACAACGGTCACCCTGGGATATCACGAGTGGAGCTCGATATCTCAACACTCCCCCTCGAGCTCAATCCCAATTCCTGCACACCAAGCAGGTCTCTGAACTTGCGCAGCTTCTCTGCGCCCAATGCCTTCGTAAATATGTCGGCTACCTGATCCTCTGTGCTGACATAAACTAGATCAATAAGACCTAGTAAAACCCTCTCCCGCACATAGTGATAATGCACCTCAATGTGCTTTGTTCTAGCATGATAGACTGGGTTATTTACCAAGTGTATACTACTCACGTTGTCACAATAAATGACAACTGGCCCATCTGTAGGCTAATGCATATCATAAAGTAGCTTATGCAACCAAGCTACCTCACATGCAGCCATTGCTGCACCCCTGTACTCAGCCTCTGTACTCGACAAGGCAACTATAGGCTGTTTCTTGCTACTCCAAGTGACTGCAGCACTCCCAAAAGAGAAAACATATCCACTGGTAGATCGTCTATCAGAAATACTACCAGCCCAATCAGCATTAGTGTATCCATGCAACTATATCTGAACCCCAGTCTCATAAAATAGTCCATACTGCAATGTGGACTTCACATACCTGAGTATGCGTCTAGCCGCATCCAAATGCGGTTTCCTTGGAGCCTGCATAAACTGACTTACCAATCCAACAGCATAGCTCAAATCTGGCCTAGTAATAGTCATATAAATCAAACTTTCCACTATGTGTCTGTACATAGTAGGGTCTTCCAAAAGCTCACCTGCATCTACGCTCAGCTTCACATTCTGCTCCAAAGGAACTGAAATAGGCTTACAGCCTGTCATCCCATATTTGGACATCATGTCCAATCCATACTGCCTCTACAAGAGCTGTATCCCACTTGGTGATCTAATCACCTCAATGCCCAAGAAATAACGTAACTCTCCCAAATCCTTCATCTCAAACTTTTGCTTCAATAGCATTTTCACATGAAGGATATCTTCATCACTGTCACCTATCATAATCAAATCATCAACATAAATGACAAGTAGCATAATACCTTTCTCTGTTTTTCTCACATAAAGTGAGAAATCTGCCTTGGAAATCTGAAAGCCAATAGTGACAAGATATTGTCCTATCTTGTCAGACCATGCTCTAGGTGCTTGCTTCAAGCCATACAAGGATTTCTTCAACCTGCAAACAAACTCAGGATGAACAGCATGCACATAACCTAGTGGCTGCTCCATATAGACCTCTTCTTGCAAATCACCATGCAAGAAGGCATTCTTTACATCCATCTGATGTAAAGACCATCCCTTTGATGCAGCCATAGCAATGACTACTCTTACGGTTGCCATCCTTGCAACCGGACTGAATGTTTCTTCATAGTCAATGCCATATGTTTGTGCATACCCCTTGACTACTAATCTTGCCTTGTATCTGTTCACAGAACCATCTGCATTGTGCTTCACCTTATAAACCCACTTACAGCCAATTGCATTCTTACCTTTAGGCAAAGGTACCAATTCCCATGTAGCATTTGCTTCCAAGGCATCCATTTCTTCATCCATGGCTTTCTCCCATTTTTCTTTTCGCATGGCTTGCTCAAAAGAAGTGGGTTCTCGTTCCTGTATCACTTTGACCATATATGCATAGTGAATGGCTGTAAATCCATCATATTTCAGCCTATCCATAGGATACCTAGCTCTCGTAGACCTACGCAAAATAGGTTCACTCCCAGGTGCTCTCAAAACATCCCTGGTCTTCCTTACTCCAGGTGTAACAATAGAAGGAATACCCAACTCATCATCAATGCTCTGTTCTAAGCCACTGGATTCACCATCCACATAAGAGTGACCTGCATTCACATCAAACATGGGCTGATCAACCTTCTCTTTTCCTTTTCGTGATACCTACATACCACTATCTGCATTGCTTTGAGAAGATTATCCTGATCTCAATCTGCCTGTCCATGGCGAAGAATGTGAACCACTGCTAGAGGATGCTCCAGGTCCACTAATATTTTGTGACTGCTGCTGTGAATTCTGTGCAGCATTACCATTTTGTGCATCTACATCATCAATCACATTTATGGTTTATACCAGCTACTCATCTCATCAAAAACAACATCTCTGCTCACTGTAAACTTACGAGTAGAAGGGTTATAGCATCTATACCCTTTTTGCTGCAGAGAGTAACCAATAAAGATGCACTTCTCAGCTTTTGGATCCAACTTGGATCTCAACTCATCTGGCACATGTACATAGGCAATGCAACCAAAAATTTTCAAATGAGAAATATCTGGTTTCCTACCAGTATACCTCTCCTCTGGAGTCATCCCATGTATTGCTGCAGTGGGAGTCCTGTTCATTATATAGACTGCTGTAGCAACTGCTTCAGCCCAGTAAAAATCTGGCAGGATTTTTTCATTGAGCATGGCACAAGATACCTCTCCAATATGCCTGTTTTTCATTTCTGCAATTCCATTTTGTTGTGGGGTATGACTGCATGAATATTGCTGCTTTATGCCATGCTCCTGCAAGAACCTTGCAAACTCATTTGAGAGGTACTCTCCCCCTCCATCTAATCTTAGGCATTTTATTTGCAGGCCTGTTTCTTTTTCAACCATAGCTTTAAGAGTTTTGAAATGCCCAAAAACTTCACTTTTCTTTTTCATAAAATACACCCAAACTTTTCTGCTATAGTCATCAATAAAAGTAACAAAATAATGACAGCCTCCAAGAGATGCAGCTTTAGTAGTCCATACATCAGAGTGGATTAATTCCAATGGCTTCTTACTCTCTTGAACATGTCTAGGAAATGATTTCCTTGCCTGTTTTCCAAACTGACAGGCTTCACATACCTTATGCATTTCTGCAACCTTGAATTTAGGCAATCCTGCAACAATGTTTTGGGCCTGCATTGATTTAAGTCGCTGTACATTAACATGACCAATGTGTTTATGCCAGATATCAATATCTGCAACTACACCGGTCCCATGTGCAAACATTGCTGCACTCAATTCAGATATGTCTGCATCCAACGTAAACATTCTGCCCTTCTTCTTTCCTTTTGCTATCAAGCGACCTTTATTTTTCATATCCTCAACAAAGCATCCATGAGGATTAAATCTGACCTGCAAGCCCTGTTCAACCATTTGACCAATAGAAACCAGATTCTTGGTGATATTCGGGACATGAAATACATCGGATAGGTATTTCTTTTTCCCATCTTGCATAGACAAAGGAATTTTTCCAATCTGCACAATAGGATGTGCAGTATCATCACTAGTCTCCACAAATCCTGGTTTTTCCATTTTCCTTGCATCCTCCATCCATTTTGCATGACCTGTCATGTGGTTTGATACACCTGAGTCAACATACCACACATCGTTGCTTTCTTCTGCACTTGTCACAGAATTGTTCAAGTGGTGCACCATAAACAAATGCTCATTTCTGTCATCACCTTGTCTACTAGAAGATGCATAATTCCCTTGTTGCAATTTCCCATTCATGATGTCATTCTACTTTTTATAGCAGTCTTTAGCCATATGACCCATTTTACCACAGTAGTAGCATTCAACATTGCTGTTTGCATTTTGGCCTCTTTGCCATCCACCACGACCTCTTTGGCTCCCCCTGCCTCTAGAGTTACCACGTCCTCCTCCATAGGACTGGTTTTCTTGAGTTTGCTGCATATTTTGATTTCTACCACGGCCTCCAAATCGGCCTCCTCTATCTCTGCCTCTACCTCTTCCAGCATTTGAGTAGAAGACAGTTTCTTTTGAAGTTTCTCCTGAAGAAGATGCACCACCATTTCTCTACTCCTCAGAAATTAGAAGAGCAATCAACTCCTCAAAATCAGGAAATCTTTCACAAACTGAAATGGATGTCTGAAACTGTGCATAATCCTTTCCTAGACCATTCAAGGTCACAGAAACTAAATCATCATCTTCCACTGGCGACCCAATGGAAGCAAGTGCATCTACAATCTTCTTCCTCTTCATGTGGTAGTCATTGATGCTCATACTTTCTCTTTGCACATTATGCAACTCTTGCTTGAGCTGCATTTTCCTGGCTTGCGTATTTGTGCTATACATTTTTGACAAAGTATCCCATGCCTCCTTTGGCGTACTTGCATCCTGAATATGCACAATCATAGAGTCTGAAATACTGATAGACAGCCAGTACATAACTTTCCTGGCTCTCTCATGCCATGCTTTGAATGCCTGCATTTGCTGTTGATTGGGAACATCAGGAAGAACTGGTTCTTCTTCATTTCCTGCAACAAATTCCCAATATCCTTTTCCCATAAGGAAATTTGTCATTCTAAACTTCCATGCTTGGAAGTTGTTCTTGTCAAGCTTTTCAGTGACAATCTGTGAGAGAGAATCAGATGCCATTACAAAATACTGCAAAAAATTCTGTCACTGCAAAAAACACAGCTTCACCCTCACAAGGGCAAATCTGCAAAACTGGCAAAAGTGGTATTTGACCACACAGTCACTTCCTAGTGACGATTTTGCATCAACAGGAAACAGGGATGATTCTGTAACTCCCAATGTCTTTGCACACAAGCATACAATGCAATCTCTATGGTAACTTTTCACCGACCTGTAGAACAGTGGTCGCACAGCATAAAACAAGGCTTTTTCCTGAGTGTGTGCAGAGAACTTCCGCCTCCAAAACAGGCCCCAAAATGGCCTCAAATCAAAAAAATAGGGTTGTCGCAGGGCTAAAGCCCTTGCCCGTAGCATATACTGCCCTCTTGCTTCACCGCGAAGGGCGTCTCAACCTGAGACAATGCACTCTTGCAATTTTCGGCTGTGCTACCTGCAGAGATCTGCTCCCAAAACAGAAAACGAAAGCAACACTGCTCCTCTTACCAGAACACCGCGAGCTTGGCTTGCTTTCTTGAGCTCCTTACCACAAACAAGGCTCTGATACCATGTCAAGATTGTGGGAGAGAAGGAAGGAGTCTCACTTGTAGCTTTCTTGCTTGCACAATGGGGGAATACACATAGAGATGGAGGCTGAAAACAGTTTTCCTCTTCTTAGTTGTGTAAGCCAAAAGAACTCAAGTACATAGAAATAGAAGAACCCTATATATGGGTCTCAAACCAAACTCAACTAACTAAGGTGGCATACTAACTGAGCCACGAACTAGAATAGATAAGGATAGCTGTCATCTAGCTATTATTCATGGGCGGTGTACCAACCGCATCTACAACTGACAAGTCGGTGACATAAATGCACAACGGTCACCCTAGCATATCACGAGTGGAGCTCGATATCTAACAAGATCACGGTAGTCAATGCACAACCGGAAGGATTCGTCCTTTTTCTTAACCAATAGAACCGGGGAGGCATAAGGGGAAGAGCTCGGCTCTATGAATCCCATTTCGGTTTGAGCTCCTTGACTTGCTTAGGTACTTCCTCTCGCTCACATTAAGAGAGCCAATATGGGGCTTTATTGATGGGCTTGGCATGGGGTTCCAAGTCAATCGGGTGATCCATTGATCTCTGAGGTGGGAGAGTGGTGGGGGGACTTAAATATGTCCTCATATTCAGCCAAAAGTGCTTTTAGTGCTGCATTTTGCTTCCCCAAGGTGTGCTAGTCATCATTATCCTTATGCAAATACAAGACAAAGATTTGTGAGCATTTCTTGAATTCCTTTTTGAGTTGTCTCGCTATTATAAGCTGAAAATCTACAGTTTCTTTGATGCCATCCAAATATACAAGCTGCCCATGCATTATAAACTCCATATACAAGTGAGAGAAGTCCATAGATATTTTTCCCAACTGCTGAAGTCAATCACAACCTAAAACAACATCCACGGGGCCCATACCAAGGGTAATTAAGTCCACGTTTGTTGTATAATTTTCGGCCAACATAAGAAACACTTGTGTGCATACATGGGAGCTTATTTCCTCACTTCCATTGGCCACTTGAATCCTAAGAGGTTGCTCTAATTCAATAGGAACACATGTCAAATGGGCAAGAGCTGATTTATTCACAAAACTGTGTGTGCTGCCACTATCTATAAGAATGTATACATTCTTGCCATCAATGTTACCATGTACCTGTAGGGTATTCGGGCTCCTAGAGCCGGTCCATGCATCCATGGAGATTGAGTAAGCTGATATACATTCCCAAGCATGCCATCCATGGGGCAACCCATCTGATGAGTCATAAAACAGATCGGTGTCAGGATCCTCTTCGTATTTAGCATTTTCAGCAAGTGTCATCATGGGAGAGTTGTTGTGTGATTCCTCTTCCAACTTGTCACTATCTTCTAGCACATACATGCTATTAGACTTAATAATGGCATTCTTAAAGGGGCATTTGGATGCATGATCAGTCGTGTACTTATCCCCACATTTAAAGCACAAGCCCTTAGCATTTCCATCCTTGACAACCTCCGGAGGAATGAATTTTTGACCGTTAGGACTGAAGCCATTCCGTGTCTTATTTTCAGCATACTTTGGGTCACTTTTGGAAGGGGGTGCTCTCCCAAAACTGCCATATTTCCTTTCAGCATTAAAAGTGGGGTAAGTGGGGATTTTGGGGCTGCCATTCTCTGCATTGTTGATGCTATAATTACCGGCATATGGGGGTTTCCTAATAGGGTATCTTTGCTATCTTGCAATGGGCTACATGCCCTCATTGTGATGGTATTTCCAACCATATTGTTCAGCCGATTCTATGGCTGCAAACAAGGTGACTGGCTTGTGAGCCATTACATCAGCTGAAAGATGTGCATCTAGCCCATAAATGTATTTATGCAATTTGGCCTCATCACTGACAGCCTCAATATATATGGATAGGTTCATAAATTGGTTGGTATACTCCCTAATGATGAGATTTCACTAATCAAACTGATACCATTGCCTAGCCAAACGTTCTTTCTCTATTGGGGAGACAAATACTTGGATCATATGCATCTTGAAATCTTCCCAATCATGAAATTGCTGATTTTCTCTTTGAGTAAATCTCCACCATGTGTGGGCAAAACCTTCCAGATGAAGGGAGGCAAAAATAATATTTGCCTCATCAGTATGGGGGTAAATGAGAAAATAGACTTCCGATTTAGAGGTCCATTCCTCTAATCCAGCCAAGGATGAGGACTACCCATTAAACTTAGCAAACACAATCTTGTCACGTAGCTCATTTGGGCCTTGTTGTCCATGTATGCCATGTGCTACATGCTGCCCATGTATGTTGTGGTGCTCATACATGCCTTGTTGTCCAAACCCTGGCTGTCCAAAATTTCCTTGGGGGCCATGCTGCCCATGCATTACATGATGACCAAATTGCACATTAGGATCTTTTTGTCCAAAATGACCATGCTTCCCAAAATTGCCATGTGCATGCTGCCCATTGCCATGTGCATGCTGCCCAATGTACACCTTGCACTCCATGCTACCCAAAATTTGCATTAGGCCCTTGCTGGCCATTCCCATGAGTGTGCATATAGCTTCCATTACGAGGGATTTGTAGTCCCAAGGATGGGCTTGAAGGGTTCATCATGTCAAGTGGAGGGCTTACCCATCTCATAAGTGCTATGGGGAATGCCATGGGTGCCACCAAAACCTTGTGGGCTATGCCTGGTTTCCAAGGGGGGAGGGCGATTGGCCTCACGGGGAGGGACATGCTCCTTGGGCCGATCCGAGGCGGGTGCAATGGCGGGGATGAGGGTGCCCATGTGCTCGATCAGTAAGTCCATCTTGGCCATCATCTCAGAATGACGATGATATTGGTGGGTTTCCATCTCCCTATGGAGTTGTTCCAACTCTCGATGTCGTTCGGCATGACGGGTCTCATGTTGGCATAGAGTATGGTTGAGCATAGAGGAGCGATCCATCTCGGGGGCACCCTCTTCAAACATGTCTTCATGATCTTCTTGGGCTGAGCTAGGATCATTCATTGAGGCATGGGAGTCCCTTATTTCACACTGGAATTCCTCTTGGGCCTTTGCTTTACCCTTGTGGCCTGCCATCCCAAGTGCAATCCACCAGACCCCTTGTTACAGAAATGGCAATATCTTGAGCTAGGAAGATCCGATTGCCAAATTTTTTGATTCAAATTAAAGCTCTCAATCCCCTCTACGAGACTATGTAAAAATATCTATGACATTAAATGATCGAGTCTTTTCTGTAATTGATTTTTGTGGGCTGACTATGTAGGACTACTGCCTGTCCCATAGTACCTTTGAGTACAAAATTAAGCATATCTCCGAAACCGTAGGGCAGAATGGGGAGATTTTTGGTTCAGATTGAAGGGGGGGATTCCCTCTTTGAGTCGCACTATGGGGCTGGCACTGAGTCACACGAGAAGGATTTGCTCTAATAATTGACTTTTGCAGGCTGACTGTGTGGGACTGGCTATCTGCAATACCCTACAAGGACTCCTTCAATGAGCATACCTTATCCCAATGTTGAGGTGCTTATTTCAAGACATCCAAGGTCTCAATGGTGGTTCTCAATGCCACATAGAACCATACATCATTTGCATCCATAGTTCTCTTGCTGAGACCATTTTCATGACTGCATACCGTGCCCTTCCTGCATGCAACCACCATTCATTCCCAAGTGATACATGTCATTACCAACACATGTACAGGGGTGTGGACATAAATGATCAGGGCTCAGGATATTCATTCAAGTGTACCTGCACCTGCAAGAAACTTTGGACTCCGGATCACTGGGAGGTGGGCAAAGTTCCCCCTAGGCCAGGTTGTGCACCCCTTCAGAGTCTTTGATGGAAAGGGGGGTCACCCCTCTTTTGTCTTGCCACCTCACCTGGCATTGGGCTTTTCCTCACCTGAAATATACATGGTAAATATTTATTATTAAGCAACCAGCATGAAATGCATTTACAAATTGAGGATTGGGCCTTTCATGATATGCATGATCAATAAGGAAAATGGGATGGGAAAAGGGGTTACCTCTGCAAATCAGCGACTCACTGATTGCATGACTTACCCTTCTTACCATTTCTTTCTTATCAATAGGAATCAAAATAAGAGTATGGTTAAGGATTAGAGTAAAATCTTGATCAATGGGGAAAGAAATTTAAAGAGCATCCAACCATGCATGCATTTCAAGGGTGTGGAATGGGGATGGGAATCCGATTGGCACTCTCAAACTCTAAGAAGGCATGCAATTCTTCCATCTCTCTCATCAAGTGGCTGAGCTCAACAATTGGATGTAAAAGAGAGAGCAATAACTGATGGACATACCTTATTCAAGCTTAGGGAAGAGTTAATGGCTGCCTTTCTCCAAGAAATTTGTGGTTGCCCTTCTTCTTATAGCCCGTGGTTGTATAGGGGCCTTCAATGTCGTATATCTTCACTTGTTGAAGCTTGTGGCTGCTCCCAAGGCTCCTGGGGTAAGAAAATTAAAGGAGCTTCATTGTGCCATGAGCTTGGTTGAAGGTTTCATGGTTGCCATAGCTGCTGCCCAAAGTAGGGTTTGAGGTATTGTAAAGGACTAGTGGGGGACCTCAATACTCATGCTCAAGCTTGCCCAGAAGTGTGCCAAAGGCTCGAGAATGAAGCAGGGAAGGCTGAAGCTGAGTTGGAGCAGGAGGAGTGAGCAGGCCACTTAATGCAAAATGCGCAGTGATTTTCGGGCTGTCCATAGGAGGCTCCATGCAGGTCAGGTAGGGCTCATGGCTGCTCTACATGCTGAGCATGATGGGAGGAAGGCTCTGGGACAAGTCATTCAGGCTGAGGAAGAGGAGGAAGCAATATTTCTGCACTTCTTGGGGCTGAAGGTTCCATGGTAGCTTGAAGGAAGAAGGAGAGAAAAGGTTCTCTTGAAAAAGTAGCTGTGCTTTTGGACTTCTCTAACTCTGCTACACTCCTTTTTCCCAAAACGATCAAGAAACTTACGTGGAAATTAGTAACGACTTGCCAAATTTATTTTCTCGCCTCTAGATGTGTCCATGGTTCTTAGGAAGGCTCCAAGAAAGGCTGCCATAGTCTTCAAGAGGGCTAACACCTTGCCTGAGTACTCCCTGTGTACCTGTGAGAGAGATGTAACTGAGGTTTTCTAACTGTGAGAAACTGTGAGAACCCTAAATCTATGGGAAAAGAAAAGGATCAAGGATAAAGCTCTAATACCACTTGTAATGAAAGAGACCTAACTAGCCTAGCTAAGGAAGAGAAGAGAGAGAAGGACTGCAGGAGAAGAAGAAGAGGAGAGAGAAAGATAGGGAGAAGAGAGAGAAAGGGAGGAAAGAGAGGAAGAAGAAGAAGAAGAGGAGGAAGAAGAAGAAGCCATGAAAGTTTGTGAAGGTGAAAAAGAGAGATTCTTGATAATTCTCTGATCCTCAGAATACCCTCTTACACCTTATATACTGTCAGTGTGACTGGTACGTTCCCATGCCATGTTCCTGTGATCCCCGCTCATTATACATACCCTCACTTATTATTTTTTCCATGAAGATATCCTCTCAGGCCTTTATATCTTGGACATAAGTTTACTTATGGTATGATTTGAGCACTATCACTATAAAATTTGTGTATAGGAATGAAGAGCTGAATGGTTTCATGTGAACAAAACCTAAAGTAGGGTTCATTTGATTATGCAATAAGGATTTTTATGAAATGACAAAGAGATAGATCTCTCTCATTAAACCTAGTTTACTCTTCTCCAGCATTCGTTGATGATGAGATGACGACTGTTGCAAGGTGTGTTCTTCTTCTCTTATTTAGAATTAATGCCATGACACTATAGATGATGGCACCTTCATCATTTTGCTTCTTTGATGGTGATGCATTCAGACTATGGCACTCAACCTTGAAACAGTTTGAACAAGAATTTCTTTATTTTGCATATTTCGTTCTCTCTGAGGAAGTAGTGGCACAAGGAAGGATTATGTTGCATCCTGGATCCCTTTGATCTTCTCATAAAGCTTTGTGTGCTTTCCATTTTGAACAGCATCAAATGCCAGTAGTAGCAAACATAGTCCTTCTCTATGAGAAAAAACGAAGAATTAAAAAGTAAATATCTCTCTCTCTTGTCAAGAAGAATTTGGACAACACCCTCTCCAACACGTGCCTCCTTTTGGCTTCTTTTCGAGCATTCCAGATCACCTCCCTCCTGTCAAACACACAAAAAAAATGATAGGCCAAAGACCAAGCCACTTTTAACCAGGTTGTAAAGCCAACTCCTAAGAGTTGTTGCACTAGATAGGTGATTTTTGCCACTAACTGCAATAACTCTATCTAGTCTTCCCTGATAGTCACAACACTTTTTCATAGTAGTCCAACTATTCTCATGAAAATATCTAGATCTCAGTAAGCTTACTTAGTCTTACACTGAATCACTTCTTTTAACTTTTATAGGCTAGGTCTCTATACTAGGCACTAGAATGCTACACCTAGGATAACTACGATTTCCCCCCCATCTTTCAGGGGAGGCTCCTCAAAAATTTCTCATGCCATACTAGTGGTAGTATATCCAGGAAGTTTTGATGTTTGACTTTTCAAAAAAATTTGTTTTAGAGTATAGATCCAATGGATCTATAAACACACCTCCGTTTAAGTTACTTTTAAGTTATTTCTTCTCCGCCTTTATATAATTAATTATTTTATTTAATAATTAAAAAACATTCAAAACAATCAACTAACATGCCACAAACCCATTAACAAAAATTTCCCTTTGAAATGTTTCCCTTCTCCGTATTGTGCAATCTGTCGTTGCTATTAATTTTTAGATAATTAATTCATTTTTATTTCCCGATGGTAACATCCTTTCTCTCCTCTTCTCTAACTAATATCAAGCATGATAAAGACAAATTATTTCCACACTCTTACGACTCACATACATAGTTCATTTTAAACCTAGTATATCGTCTTAATTATTTAATTATCCTAGTGTCCCTCCGTTCTTAATTCTTTCATTCATCTAAGTGTTTTTTGAATATGAAGAACATGTAAAATTTAAGCATCCACATTGAGACATTCCCTCATGCTATCTTATAAATTAATTGCAAATTTTGATTATGTTTATAATTTTTTATGATTACAATTATTCCCTCTTTTATTATCTACTTTGTAAATCTTAACAAATTTGTCAACCTTAAATATAATAGAAAATATTCTTACTCTCCCCTTATCCCATATGATATAACTTTAACATTTTGCAACTACTCTTAATTTGCATAAAATCAGAAATATTGTATTTTATATGAATATTTTCTCAAAAGTTATAACATTAAATTAATTTTTTCTTTCTTTAATCTCAAGAAAATTCCATAGAACATAAAAGTCCATATTTTTAGTTTTTCATAAGAAATTCTAATTTTTGTTGAGCTAAAAACATGATCTTTGTCATTAAATACTACAGTTTTTACTCAAAATGTTTTTTTTAAATTTTAAAACATGTTATACCTCTTTCAAAAATTTTGAAAAAGTTTTCAAAAAACTTTTAGCAGTATAGATCTCATGAGAAAAATATTATATCTTATAAATTTTCAACCAGAGATTTTATAAAAATTTATTAATGTCATTTTAAAGCCATTTTAAAGTGTTTTTTACTATTTTTTATTGTTAAAATATGTGATTAGACATGCATATGTGCTAGCAACCATTCAAATTTGAAAAAAAGTTTTAAGGCATTTTATGGAATTGTTTATATTGCATCATTTAATTTTGTTTAACGCAATAAAGCGCTTACTTGATAATCCATGGTTTGTAATTGGGTTTTTTGAAACCGCGTTTCTTTGCAGTCCAAACTAGGAATGTTGATCTACCTTGACTTCCACTCCGTAACGAGTCACTTCAATTACCTCCCACACCTCGGAACTCGGGATTTGTAAATTTTTTATTCATTGCATATGGCATAGTGCTTAATAAGATTTAAAAATTAACTTTTAAACCTTATAGGAGGCTTAAGGAATTGGATTTCCTTAGCAATGTGAAACTACCGCCATGATCTAATGGAGCGCCGAGTTGTCCAATTGTGACGCTTTGATAGAGATAGGACGATATGCTTTTGACAATGGCCAAGATGATAGTGATGGTAATGAAGATTACGATTTTGGAGTACTCATTCATGAGGACAACGATTCTCTCATATGCAATGATGTGGACGTAGATGATTGAGCTTTGATACTTTTAGAATGGAATATCTCCCCCTCTGTAGTGGTTTGAAAGCCGAATTCAGAGACTAAATTGGTTATGTATCTTTTGGCGTATTTGTGTTTTAAAAAATTGAGTTTTGTGTTTCTTCTATAGGTATTTAGGTTTGAAAAACTCTAAATGATTTCAATCAAGTTATAATTTGAACTTTCCCTTATTTCAAATGAGTATAAATTGGGTAAATTAGGTATGAAACAACCTGTTATGTGTAGATATTGCAACTTCAAGTTAATGCAAAGATAAACATATACTGGTTTGAAAATTGCAATAATCATCAAACTTGCACATAACTCAACCACTAACCACTAAACCATTAATATGTTAGATCAATAAAGAGTGAAACTTCTTTAGAAAAACTGGCCGTCTAATCAAACTTCATTGTAATGAGATCCTAGGACTGAAGGAGTATCCCAACCGTCAGTGCAACTAACTATCTAACCATGTTAAGGCTAACTAAACTAAAGTGCGCTAAAACCTAAAATGTAAAGGTATCAATAAACCAAAAGTTTTTTTTAAAATATTATTTGTTTTGTACGTTGTTTTCAAATATGTAGAATAAAGTAATAACCCAAAAGGCTCTAAGAAAACAAAAGATCTAAACTAAAATCTTCAAACTCTCTAAGATCTTCTACTACAAACAATAACCCTAATCCAAAATCATCCACACTATCTAAGTCAAGCCTATAAACTAAACCATCAGATATAGGATACTCATGAATAGCCTCTAGTGTAGACACATCAAAGGTCACAGATCGGCTATTAGGTGCATCACTAAAAACCTCCATCACATCATTGAGCGGAGCTGCAGCTGCATCGTCATAATCGGGCATAGGTGCCACTTGTAAACATCCTAAAGAGTAGCCCTTGGTTGTATCCATATACCATCATATATAATCCCAACAAGGACAACTAACATTTACTTGATCATTGGGATATGATAGAGTAAAACGGTAAACAACAGCTTGATATATCGGGAAAATTCCTACTGCTCTTGACCCACCCTAGACTGAGCAACACCACACTCAGGTGAAAATATGCTATCATAATCGTGGTGCTGATAAGTGTAACCTATAGCATCCTACATGACAATGGTTCCATAGTGTCGAAAGTAAGTATGACAATGCCAACATAGAAGTTGCGTATGCACGAAAAGATGCCGCTGACATTGTCTAAAACCATATGATGGATGGTATTGCAAACAAAAAATAATCACAAACGAACAACTACAACAGGCCTCTCCTCTTGGTGCATATAAGAACCTATCATGTGTCTGGAAATGTGGAATACTATAAGGCTCGACATGAATAGGATCGGAACTGTCAACTTCAAGATGAGGGTACAACGCATCCATCCATAGAAAAGCCATACCTACATCCCATTAAAAACCCCCAAAAGAAAAGAAATTTGAATATAGATTAGTTAAAAGTCATTCTAACCACTTACCTAACTATACCTTAACTAAAATAAGCCACAAAATGTTTAAGACGGAAGCCATTAACTCTAAATATCTCATTTTCAATGTTAATATATTATACATCAAGAGAACCATTATCATAAACTTTAACAATCTTAAAAGATCCTAATCAACAAATTTTGAGCTTCCCAAGAAATTTATAATAGCAACTATCATATAATAAAACTAAATCATCTTCTTTAAACTCTCATATTTTAATATTCTGATCATGCCATGCTTCACGGTGTTTCTGCATTGCTTCTAAGCTCTGTAAAGCTAATAGCCTTTCCTCATCTAGCCTCACCAACTGTAAAATACTTTGCTTCAACGAGTCAGCCTCTCCTAATCGTAACGAGAGCGTGATTCGTAGAGTAGGCAACTCTTGCTCAATTGGGAAAATTACATTAGTTCCATAAACTAAATTGAAAGGTGTATTTTGCACTGTCACTTTATAAGTGGTTCGATAGGCCCATAATGCCTCATACAGACGTTCATCCTAATCTCTCTAGTGAGAAGTAAGTGTTTTAGTTAAAATCTTGCAAATAATGTGATTGGTTACTTCAACCTGACCATTAGCTTTGGGATAATAAGGTATTGATTTGCGATGCTTAATTTGATATATTTCCATTAGCTCGCTAATTCAAGAAGTGGCAACCTCTATCACTTACTAATTCCAACCAAAACACGTAATGATATTCTCATACATAAACTTAGCCATGTCAATGTCTTTATCCGTCTTAAGTGCTTTCACTTTTACCCACTTTGTAATATAATCGGTACAGACCAAGATATAACGATTAGATCTATATCTAGTAGGTGGATCAATTGGGCCCACAAAATCAATTCCCCATTTCTCAAAAGGTGCTAATGCCAATATAGGTGTCAAAGGCATAGCAAAACTCTTGGAAGGACGACCAGTCCTTTGACAGACATCACATTTTTGGAAGTACTAATAAGCATCTTTAAATAGGGTAGGCCACCAATAACCAGCTAATAGAACTTTCGCTGCTGTTAATTCACCAGAAAAATGGCCACCACACTGCTCATCATGTAATGCCTTAAGAACCACAGGGATTTCATCTTCCCTTACACATCGTCAATAGATAACCTCGCATGGAAAGAATTTATAAAGGTAACCCCCTAATAATCCATAGAAGAGTGCTTGCATTAGAATTTGTCGCTTTCATCGTTTACCAGCACCAGGTGGATAAGAAGTGATACTAAGAAAATTTGCAATATCAGCATACCATGAAACTTGCGTCTCCATAGTAAAAAGTGATGCATCTGGTAAATCATCATCCACACCTTCTTCCTTATCAAATGTTAATAATTGTGAAAGATGATTTGCTAGAACATGAGCTCTACCAGGATGAGTAACTGTTTGAAAATCAAACTCCTGAAATAACAACATCGAATGAATCACACGTCTTGAAGTTTTGCTTTATTAAGCAAATATTTTAACGCTTCATGATCAACATAAATAGTAAATTTATTCCCTAGTAAATAATGACAAAATGTTTCCACTACAAATACCATAGATAGACATTCTTTCTCAGTGGTGGTATCATTTCTTTTCGCATCACTTAAATTACAACTTGCTTAATAAATTGGATGATCCACCTTGTTATCATTCGCTTGGTATAAACAGCTCCTACATCATACATAGATGCAGCTGCATGAATATGGAATTCTTTCATCCAATCCGAGGGTACCAATACTGGTCCTTCAATTATCTTCTACTTGAGAAATTCAAATGCTTTCTGTTAGACATCATCCCAATCGAAATAAGCCTCCTTTTGTGTAACGTGTCCACTGTATCACCCAAGACATGTCTTAGCAGTCCATCGGAAAGGATGTCTAGAAAGGTCCGCCCAGCACTACCATGGAATGTTACGGGGTTTGCGATCTAGGGCTTTCCGTGTCTACCACGTAGCGGAAGTATTCTGGCCATTCCCACTTAGGATCGATCAGAATTAGGGTTTTCTTGATTGGTCATTTCCTAACAGCAACTAGCATTGGACCCAAGTGAACTACTTTACGCAGAAACGCCAGGTCCGAAGCGGATTCACCATGCACTTGGTTCAAAGAGAATGGGAAACGAGAGGGATGCAAAGCTCAACCTCTCTGCCATAAGGCATAGTCCCATTCCATTCCCCTAAAACAACGTAAATCGGTTAAGACATAACTTTAGGTCAACGCTTTCGTTGTTTGTGTCCTTTGACAATCATCCCGCTGTTCTTCGAGATTTGAGAAAAGTTTCCGGCCAACCGGGACCACCCAACCGTAGGATGGACCCATGGCCTATCCTCCGCACTTTCCTCGGTTTGTTTTAGTTATGTAATTATCTAACACATTAATTGAACATATAATAATAAGCTTCTTTAATTAATCCGTTAAGCATTGGTTCTTTCACGTCATCTTATCACGTGACATAGAAAAACAATATCAGACAAGTTCTTTATTAACATATCATCAAATTTATCTCTGAAATGCAAGGAGTTCTGCCCATAGGCTTGTCCATAAACTGCCCAAAGGCTATCCAACAATCCACAGGGATCGCTATTCCAAGTTTTCGCCCGTAGACTAGTATACGGGCCTCGAGATCCAATCCCAAGTCACGTTAGCCTCTTGTGCAAGACCCGAAAGGCGAGGGATTTATGGCCAGAGCCCCCCCTGGCACCCAAGCGTCCTCCTGCTCCAAGTAGCGCTCAACGGAGAGACCTCTCGCAGCGGGTTCGGTCCATGTTCCTGGCGCGGTCAACAACCCCCTTGGTTAGGGTCAGGCAGGTAGTTGGGGGTAACTGAAGCTGCCACTCCCTTTAGGCCTTCAACCTGAAGTATAGATACTTATTTACTTTGTAATTCATTGGTCAAACAAGTCAAATAGTGCTCTAAAAATCTCTAGCAAGCACAAACATTTCCATTGATCGATCTTGTTGTTGGCAAACTGCTAAGGAAGGAATCTTTCCTTTTGTATGCATCTAGCACTTGATCCGGGATGCCTTGCAACTTGGCAAGATCCTTTATATTCTGGGTTAGGGCATACCCTATTAACCCAACTTGGTCAACCCTAAAGTTCATTGGATACTTTAGTTTCCGATTTTGAACCTTCCTTACTTAGAAGGATATCAAAGAATACATCCTTTTTACAAGATAACTTGCATAAGGATCCGCCATCCTTGTTGAGGGTATTCAACCTTTCTTCTTGTGAATCAATCACAAGACCATATGACTTCGTACTTGCTGTGCAAGTCCTGCATCGTACTATGCGATAATGGAGTTATAAAACAATCCGTTTCAGTTTCTTTAAACTAACCTTTATCAGTCCTAGGGTTTCTTAACTTTTATTATTTTCTTTAAGAACCTCAGGGACGAACCCTAGTTCTTTTATGTTTACGATTTACTGACCCTACAATCAGGGAAGGTGGGCAAGTATTTAAGGTATAAACATTTCTTGGATTTTAAATCACTCCCAATGAATATTTTGCAACATAGGTATTTCTAAGTTATATTAATTCGGTTAACTTTTAGAAGGTAATATCGAGATCACTTCTACACGATTTGTTATCTATGTGTCAATTGATTTTTCAATCCTAAACTTTATCGATTTGAGGTTAGGTAAATTCAATTAATCTTCTTTTTTTTCTTGCGAACAAAAACTCATGCCAAATAAGCAATCTTTCCCTTGCTAGATTATGCAGTTAGCAATGATAACTTCCTACAGTTTAAGCATCGCAAGAAACCTTTCATGAATTGCACCTTCCATGATGATTCATTGTAAAAAGAATAGGGGTTAATAGTGCAACATGCAGATTTATACCTTCTAGACTTAACCAAAGTATACTACTTTAGTGGGTAAATAATCTTGCTCATAATTTGTTTCAATGCATAATGCTTTTTGAAGGAAAACTATGTTTATACTTTATTTATATTGCATATTTAATTAAACTAAATTCCTTCATAAAAAATAACTAGGACAAAATATATCTTATCCCTAACAATCTATCTTGCATTATTGAATTAAAACTTATATAAAATTAAGAAGGGAAAACCTGGGTTTGGGGTGAGATATCCACATGGATACCGGGAGATGACCCTCCCACAGCTACTCCTTGGACTTTCTTAGGCGGCATCGCAGTTGTAGTCCTTCGAACGTGGAAGCAACTTTGTACTCCTTTTTGGAATTCCACCCTCACTTCAATACTCTTCTTCTCTTTTTTGAGGCAAGGAATTGTTAAGGGATTTACCACGAGAAGGGGGTAATAAGACCTTTAAGGTCTTAATTTCATCGGAAGGGCAAGGTTTACAAAGCCTAGAGAAAAGGCCCTATAGGGATTTATACATGGTGAAAAGGGTGTGTGTGAGTGTGGTTTCAAAAAACACAAGAAGGGGCCTTAGTGACTTTTAACACAGGGGATTCAAGGTGGATTTGAACCAGGGGAAAAGGCTAAGAAGACCCTTAAAAAGGATTTCAACTGGGAGGGGGAAAAAGGTTAATAAAGGGTATAGGAAGGGGGATTCTTGGAGAGTTTTTAGGACACGGGGTGAAAAAGGCTTAGGGGTTTAAAACCCGGGAGTTAAAGGGTAAAAGGGGAAAGGTGAAGGGTGAAAGGGCTTATGGCACGGTGGAAAAAGGTGATAATGGTTCCAAGGGAATGGGAATGAGGTTTAAGCACGGGTATAAAAGGGGCTTTTTAAAGGTCAAACATGGGGGTGAGAGGGGGAAATTTTAACACCAGGGGGGTAAAAAGGTGTGTAAAAAAAAAGGGGCACGAGGGAGGAAATTGGGTTCCAATGGGAAGGGCTTAAGGGGCTCCACGAGAAGGGGGGGCTTAGAGGAGCCCCCCTTAGAAGCTTCAAGAAGCTTCTTGAAGCTTCTGTGGGCTCGAAGGGCCATGTGGAGGAGAGATAGGATGAATTTGATGGTGGCGTGCTAAGAGGACTGGTGGAGTCAGGCGACTGGTTTACCTCGTCCGTCTGGCAGCGTCGTCCCTCCACTTCAGCTCCACCTCGTCCGTCTGGCGGCGTTCAATTATCACCTTCCTCCTACAGCCCGGCATCAACACAAGTTTTGGCAACAGAGCGATGGCTCCTTTCTCTTCTCTCACCACCTCCTCCCCCTTCCCTTCCCCACAGGGAGTTTATATGGGAGAGGGAGAGGTACCTCCCCTCCCCCACGCAGACCGAGTGCATGCCCATTCCCTCCCACAAGCTCCAGCATGGTGCTCAGTCATCGTGCTTCCCCTCTCTGTCCTCCAACACGACCGTGGTTGGGGGAGGCAGGGGATAATAATTTAAAAAAAAATTCCTTATTGCACATTATCTTTTTGGCCTTTGAAAATATTACATTCTCTCCCCCTTGGAGGAATCGAGATGTCCTCATCTCGAGATAAACTGCGGATATTGATGGTTGAGAGTGCTTTCATCTATCCAAGTGGCATCCTCCTCAGGATAATCTTTCCAATGGACGAGGCATTCTCTCAAGGTTCCAGATCTTAATTGTCTCTCCCTAACATCTAAGATCCTATCAAGCCTTAGTTCAAGGACTCCTTGACTAGGCATTACAATTTGTTGGTCATCAAGTACATGGTTAGGATTGGGTACATATTTTTTCAATAGGTTGATATGGAATACATTGTGAACCTTTAGGTTCTCAGGGAGTTGCAATCTATAATCATTAGGTCCTAGGCATTTGAGGATCTTGTACGGCCCACAATATCTTGGACTTAGCTTCTTGCAATTTCCTAAGACTAGAGAAATCTTTTTAGGGCGTAGGCGAATGAAGACCATGTCTCCTTCTTCGAAGACCCTTTCTTGACGCTTCAAATCCGCGTATGCCTTCTATCTATCCTTGGCCGCTTGTATGTCTTGTCTTATTGTCTTTATTTGATCATCCATCTCTTCCAACATTTGCCTTGACGCTTCAACCCTTAGGGTTGGATCAGAAAAGTTTAGGGGACTTCAACAGTCATGACCATACAATGCTTGGAAAGGAGTCATCTGAATGCTCTGCTGATAAGAAGCATTGTATGCAAATTCTACCAAAGGTAAGTATTGAATCCACCTCTTTAGTTCTCGAGAGCATTATGCCCTAAGCATATCCTCGATGAATTGATTTACTCACTCTGTTTGGCCATCCGTTTGGGGATGGTAGGCGGTGCTAAAACAGAGTTGAGTCCCAATAGCTTCAAAGATAGCTCTCCAGAAGTGTGATGTGAAGAGAGAATCTCGATCACTAATGATTCTTCTGGGTAAACCATGTAGCTTGAATATCTCCTTGATAAACAATCTTGCAATGTCTGAGGCTTTATAGCTTGTCTTTACTAGAATAAGGTGTGCAACCTTAGTAAGAATGTCAACCACAACCATGATGGAGTTGTATCCTCCCTGGACTTGGGGTAGGCCTACAACAAAATCCATACTGATGAATTCCCATTTCATTTGGGGAATGTCAAGCGATGTAGTTTCCTTGGCATCATGACATGTTCGCCTTTGATACGTTGGCAAGACAAACACTCAGTGACATATTTGAGAACGTCACCTTTGAGCCTCTCCCAATGGTAGCTCTTCCTAACTGCATTAAGAGTCTTAGCATAGCCAGGATGTCCTGTGAAAGGGGAATCATGAGCTTCCCATGGTGAATTGCTAGGCCAGATGTAGCTCTGATCTAACAGTTGCTTGAGTTGTTCCTTCAACTCAATTGCTTCTAGTATGGACATTCTATAAGGTCTCTTTGCAATTGACGCAGCTCCAGGTACTAACCTAATCTCATGATCTACTTCTCTTTGAGGTGGAAGTTCGGTCAACTCATCAGGGAATACGTCCGCGTATTCCTTTAGACAAGAAGGTCCTTCATGAGACTCTTGCTTTTGATCTAATTTGTTGAGTTTGATCAAGTGAATTTGTTATCCTTTTTTGACTCCTCTTATGATCCGAGATACTTTGGCCAATTGGATTCTTGGCACTCTTGCCTCACCTTGAGTTGTCACTAATTCCCCTTCAGAGTTTCGAAAGGAAACTTGACCCTTTTCATGTGGGCGTCGTTAGGCTTAAGCCCATCCATTCCGAGTAGACACTCATGGATACCTAAATTCATGACTCTGAATTTAACCGAAGTCTTCTTTCCCCCCAGAAAGAATTCCACCTTAGCAGTTTGCCTGGTACAAGTAAGCTCACGACCATTTGCCAATTCCACAAGCAGGGTAGGTGCTTCTACTGTGGTTATTTCTAATCTTTTTGCACATGCTGGTGAGATAAAGGAATGTGTACTACCACAATCAATCAAGGTCTTGAAACCTTTACCTTGATAGTCTGACGGAGTCTGAATCACCGAGAACTGGCGATTCGGCCCTTTTTTGTGTAAAGCGGCATGGACTGTCGCTCTTTTGAATTTTGCTTCCATGGTCGGATCTTCCTCTTCTTCTTCTTCACCTCTTTGCCTATTGGCAATGCAGGCGGTTCTTCCTCTTCCTCGGGTAGCGGCTCCTTGACCTTGGCCTGTTCCTTGGAAAGGCACTTGGCGATGTCCTCCACCAAGCTTGGGACATTGCCTCTTGAAGTGACTGGGTTCCTTGCAGAGGAAACAATGGAGGTTTCGGCCATTACTTTGAGTAGGAACAAAGTTGTTGACGTTATTCGTCCTTGCTTTCTTTCTTTTTCCCTGATTATGACCTTGAACTCTCTTCATTTGAGGTCTGAATGCTCCTCTGTTCGGGTCATTATAAGACCAAGTTTTGTTACCCCTTGGTAGACTAGCTTGCACCTCTTGAATTATAGGTGCCGCTCGAATGAGTGCATCCTAAAGATATGATGGACGCATAGATTCAAGACGGGTATTTACTGGTGGATTTAAACCCACACAAAATTTGGACACCTGTTGTGTCTTGTCCATCTGTGGTGCATACTTTAAAAGTGAGACGAATTTAGAGTAGTATGCGTCAAGAGTGAGCCCTAGCTATTTTAGCTCGTAGAACTCGTTCATTTTCTGCGTGCGATATACAGCTGGTAAGTATCTACCCTGCACGGCTTTCTTCAGCTTCTTCCAGGTAACGGATCCCTGTGCAATCCCTTGATCCCTGCACCATTGCTTCCACCAAAGTCTGGCTTCGCCAGTGAGTTTTAACTTGGCGAGCATAGCCTGATTGGCAGGTGCAGTACCAGCTGCTTCGAAGTAATCCTCCATGGATTCAATCCAAATTTCAGCATCAGCTTGGACGAATTTGCCTCTCCCGTCAAACTCGGGTGGCTTGATCTGCTTGAGAAGGAACTTCTTCTGTTGGATCACAGCAGTACTTGATGTAGGAGGTAAATTAGGAACCTGTACTTGGGGTTGTACCTGAATAAAGGTTTTCTTAACGTTATTATACGATATTTGACGTTAGCTTATATTACATCTTTAATTCAGCTATCTCGTAAACAATGTAGCTACTTAACTTTTTATCAACTCTCATGCATAGCCAGACATTGATAAAAATAAGTCTTTATTTGTATTTATATGGGCATAGCCCTTTCGAATACAACGTTTCATGCGATGATAAGCCAATTGTTACATTTAGTTTGGGGAGAATAACATTGTATTGCATTTATCTACAGGAATTGTGTAATAGTAGGGTTTTGGGTCATGGATCTTCAGGAATCGATAAGTCATTGGAAGTTCAGGATATCCTTTCTCTTGGAATCCATACTTCTCATGGCGGCCCAACACTTTAATCCTGTCGGCGGGGATTACATGAGTTACTTCCTCATATACATATGAGTTCATCTCAACCCTCCAACCTCGAATATGTAAAGTCGAATTTACGTGAGCTTCCACAAAAACGAACAGCTTCATGATTTTCAGGTCTTCCAACCACTTGATCCTCTTTAGGTTCGTCTGTAGATAAGCAAACCGGTGGGCGGCTATATAGTAAAATCCTCAAGCACCCGTCCATCTTCGTTCCATGTACAAAGGTGATGGATTATAGATCTGCTCCAAGATGTTCGTCATCCCAATTCATTGTCTATAAAGCGGAGAATGCATTGCAGTCATAAACATGACTCGAAATACCAAGAACTTGTTCCACGCTTCGTAATTCTGCAAGATAGCATTGAAGGTAAGGAAATGTTTGGACACCAACAATTGCTTTACTTCATTTCTTTGAGATTTCATAAAAACAATTCCGTTATTGGTCAACTCTGATACCAACTGAGACGTGTCCACTAGTATCACCTAGGACACGTCTTAGCAATCCATCGGAAAGGATGTCTAGAAAGCTCCGCCAGGCACTCCCATGGAATGTTACATGGTTTGCATTCTAGGGCTTTTCGTGTCTGCCACATAGCGGAAGTATTCTGGCCATTCCCACTTAGGATCGATCAGAATTAGGGTTTTCCTGATTGGTCATTTCCTAACAGCAACTAGCGTTGGACCCAAGCAAACTACTTTACGCAGAAACGCCAAGTCCGAAGCGGATTCACACTGAACTTGGTTCAAAGAGAATGGGAAACGAGAGGGATGCAAAGCTCAACCTCTCTGCCATAAGGCATAGTCCCATTCCGTTCCCCTAAAAGAGCATAAATCGGTGGAGAGAATGATAGTAATTGTATTAATGTGTCAAAAAGATGTGAAAATTTACATGTCCTCTCCTTTTATACCAATGTTAGTGTGACATGGCATAATATCAATATTATTTTATACTAAGTCCTTATTCCCAGCTTCTTACAATCCATCCCTTCCCAAAAGTTTTTGTCCTAAAAAACAAACCTGAAAGACTAGAAAAGGATGGATAGAACAGAGAACTACTCTTTTTTTTTAATAGCCTTACAAATGGAAAAATGAATGAAGTATGGCCAACCATATGGACTAAAATTGAAGAACAAGAGTAGGCTCAGCTATATACATGATTTGAAATACTTCAAAAGTATATGGAACCATAAAATCTTCAACATATAAACTCAAAATGAAGTAGACATCTTGTTGTGTAAACAGACGCTGGTGGACCAAATTTGCCATAACTTTTAGTAGAAGTGTCCAAATGAGGCATGCCATATGTCAAAACAGAGCTCTTGAAGAGTACTTTAAGATCATGTACTTGATTCTGAAAATTAGGCATGATAAAAATTGTTCTAAAATAGCATGTTGTCCTGATCCTGTCTGCATCATCACTAGCTCCATAATCAATAGGCTTCAGCCACCACCAATGTATCCCTTAAGAAAGGAAACTCATCCAATATAGATTCAGGCCTCCAAGAAGCTTCCTCGAGTGGTAAACCTGTCCATTTGATCAAATATTCCACGATAGAATGAGATCAAAGCTTCTTCTTATGCTAACCTATAACAGCCTCTGGGATGTACTAAATAAGACCTTCTTCATCAATAGGATCCACCAGATCATCATAAAAAGGCTTGAGCTGACTAACATGGAAGACATTGTGAATCTTTGTGGAAGAGGGAAGTTCTAATTTATTTGCCAAGTCTCCAATATGCTTAAGGATCCAGTAAGGGCCATAAAACCTGTGAGCAAGTTTATTACTAGATCCATCTTTTAATGTAGAGTACTTGGACTTGGGCACCTTCAGTAAGACCAACTCTCCTTCTTGGAACTCTAAAGGCCGCCTCTTCTCATCAGCATACATCTTCATTTGGTCTTGAGCTTTCCTAAAAGTCATCTTGCATTGCTAAAGAAGGGTTTGCATTCTTTCTAACTCTTCCTTCCCATGAGGATTGATCCTTTCATTAAAGATGACTGTGGGTAAGGGCACCTCGTAACCATACAGAGCCTCGAAGGGTGAAATTCCAATACTAGCGTGGGTAGAATTGTTATAATCAAACTCAACCAAGTATAACCAAGAATCCCATGAAGTTTAGACATCATAGCAGAAATGGCGAAGATAAGTCTCCAACCATTTATTGACTCTTTTTGTCTGTCCATGAGTTTGTGGATGATAGGCCGTAGATGGAGCCAATTTAGTACCCATAGATGTAAATACTGCTTGACAAAAGTTACTCATAAACTTTGAGTCTCTATCATGAAAAATCACCTGTGGTAATCCATGTAGTCTAAAAATCTGCTCCATAAACTGAGTGGCCACTTGAGAGGCAGTAAGCTAAATCTTGGTTGGAATAAAATGGGCTACTTTGGTGAGTCTATCTATGACCACATATATACTATTCCATCCCTTCTTGGTAGTAGGCAAGCCAGTAATGAAATCCATAGTAATATGAGTCCATTTACCTGTAGGAATAGGTAATGGCTATAACAAACCTCTTGGCTTATGGGTGATGTCCTTATTCTGCTGACAAGGCATACACTTCATGACAATGTCCTTGACATCTTTCCACAGTCCTTTCCAATAGAAACTTTTGTTGATCCAATCATAGGTCTTGAAAACTCCTAAATGTCGAGCTAAAGGCAAAGAATGTAGTTCCTCCATAATTTTTTGTGTAAAAGAAGAGGTAGAAGGAATAACAATCTTGCCTTTCAACCAAATAATGCCATTTTTGAACTGATAATGCGAGTTTTCTTCCATAAGACCTTGCTATAATTTCTGAAAAATATGGCTAAATTCTTCATCCGAAAGATAAGCCTCTTGTAATTCTTCAATCCAATCATTATACAACTCAGACATAGCTAAAACTTTGCAAGCCCACATACGAGAATGAGAATTAGCCACTACATTGTCTTTGCCCCTTGTGAATGATGTCAAAATCATAATCCTATAGTGCATCTACCCATCGACGCTGCTTACAAGTAAGATTGGACTAAGTAAGGAAATACTTAAGAACCCTGTGATCACTGTGTACTCTGAATCGACTACCATACAAGTAATGGTGCCACCTCTTAATTGCATGCAAGATAGCCAACATCTCCTGGTCATAAATATTCATGGCCATTTCTTTATTTGTAAGCTTACAACTCTCAAAGGAAATCACTCCATGCTCCTGTAACAAAATAGCCCCAATGCCATGGCCATTAGCATCACACTGTATGGTAAATTCTTTGGAAAATTCTAGGCATACTAAGATAGGAGCAGAGGTAAGCAGTCCTTTTAACTGGTTGAAGCTACTATTTGTAAGAGCATCCCAAAAGAAAGCCTCCTTCTTCAACCTATCATTCAAAGGAGCTTCAATGGCCGCATAATGCTTGATGAATCAGCGATAGAATGAAGATAAACCAAGGAATCCTCTAAGAGAAGTAGTAGTAGTGGGTGTTGGCCAATCTTTTGTACATTGCACCTTCTTGGGATCAGCCTATATTCCTTTTTCACTGACAATATGTCCCAAGTATTCCACTTTAGTCTGCATGAAAGAACACTTCTTCTCCTTAGCAAAAATCCTATGATGTCTCAATACATCAAAAATCCTCCTCATATGTGCCAAGTGATCCTATAAAGTCTTATTATAGATCAGAATGTCATCAAAGAACGCCAAGACAAACTTAAAGAGGAAAGGCTGTAAAATCTTATTCATCAAGCTCTAGAAGGTAGCTGGAGCATTTGTAAGCCCAAATGACATCACCAAGAAATGATAGAGCCCTCGATCAGTCCTGAAAGCAGTCTTGACTTCATTACCCTCTCGCATGCAAATTTGATGATACCCTGACCTCAAATCAATCTTCGTAAAGAATTGAGCCCCCTTGAGCTCATCAAGAAAATGACCAATCCTGGGTATCGAATACCTATTCTTCACTGTGATCTTATTAAGATCCATGTATTCAATGCACATTCTGAAAGATCCATCTTTCTTTTTGACTAACAGAACTGGAGATGCATAAGGTGAAGAACTTGGTTCAATGAATCCCATCTCAAGAAGTTCCTTGATTTGCTTGGCTACTTCCTCTCGTTCACACTTTGATAATCCGTAAGATGGCTTATTGATTGTCTTTGAGTTGGGCTCCAAATCAATAGGGTCATCTACTCCTCTCTTGGGAGGCAATGAAGTAGGCACATCAAACAAATCCGTATACTCCTCAAGAAGAGTTGTCAAGGCTGGATGGTTTGCTGAATTATTGGGCTAATCTTGCATCTCTTTATTCAAATGCAAA
Source organism: Lygodium microphyllum (assembly GCF_053477565.2). Lineage (NCBI taxonomy): Eukaryota > Viridiplantae > Streptophyta > Polypodiopsida > Schizaeales > Lygodiaceae > Lygodium > Lygodium microphyllum. The sequence goes on from NC_141146.1 coordinate 111,177,333, forward strand.
ACAAATATTTGTGAGTGCCTCTTGTACTCCCTTTTGAGTTGTTGAATGGTAATAAGCTTAAAATCTGATCTACTAGGAATTCCCTGTAAATGGATGAGTTGTCCATTGAAGATAAACTCCATATACAACTATGAGAAATCCATAGTGATCCTGCCTAATGTCATCAACCAATCACAACTAAGTATGATGTCTATAGGCCCCATTTCCAAAGTGATCAAGTTTACTTTTGCTTCAAAATTTTCAACCAGCTGGTAAAGAAACCTGTGGGCATATCTATGTGCTTCTTTCCTCTTCACCATTGGCCACGTGAACTCTAATGGGCTATTGTAAGTCTGTGGAAATACAATTCAGCTTGTCCATGATGGACTTATTCACAAAACTATGGGTACCACCACTGTCTATCAGAATGAACACTGGCTTTACACAAATGTTACCCTTCATACAGAGTGTATTAGGGCTCTTATATCTTGTCCAAGCATCCATAGAAATAAAACAATTAGTGGCAGCAAGTAGCTCATGACAAGTCCCACCTAGATCAAAAGGAACACTTCCACCTGGATCAAAAGGAAAAGAGTCGGCTGGATCATAGAAATACTCTTGCCTAACTTCTTCGTCAAGATCTTCATTTTCAGCATTAAGTGCAATTGCATTAGCTTCATCCATCTCATCTTCAAAATTCTCAAAGATTAACATTTGGGTTTGACATTTTTGTATACACACTTTGAGGCATAATCAGGTGTATACTTTTCCCCACACTTGAAACATAAGCCTTTCTTCTTTCTTTCTTTGTAAAGATCCATAGGAATAGACTTAGGAATCATGTTGGCTGAAATGGATTTAGGCTTGATGTCCCCTTGTTTGAAGTCAACTCTAGGACTGTTTGCTGTCGTGAAATTACTTTGAGGTCCAGAAGCATTGAATGGTGGATAAGTTGGTACCTATAAGCTCCCATTTGGCACATGGTTGCTACCACAAGTATTACCAACTTGCCCCTGTTTAAAAAACAATCCTTGGCTGTCCAAAAGTAGGCTGAAATGAAGATTTTCTTCTATATTTTCTTCCATCACGCTCCGCAAGTTCAATAGCCTTAGAGGGAAGTAGGGTTTTGTGCCATGACATCAGCTGATAAAGATGGCTCTAAACCATACATGTACTTGTGGAGCTTAGCCTCATCACACTGATGCTTTCTACATACATGGTTAGGTTGAGAAATTGGTTAGTGTACTCTTTTACACTTAGGCCTCCCATGCCAATTTCTCTTTTTCAAGAGGGGAGACAAATACTTCAGCCATAAGTGCCTTGAAAGCTTTCCAATTCTCTACAAGTATGTTTTCCTTTTTAATATACCTCCACCAAGTATGGGCAAATCCCTCCAAATGCAAAGAAGAAAAATGAATCTTCATGTCATCAGTTTTAGGGAATATGTCAAAGTAGGATTCCATCTTAGAGGTCCACTCCTCTAAATCGGATTGTGAAGATGGCTGACCATTAAATTTGGCTAAAACAATCTTGTCCTTTAGCTTTCTTTCATGGAATGGTTGCTATCCCAAAATAGATTGATCATGAGTACCATGCATTGAACCCCCAATTTGAGATGGAAATCTCCCAATAGGTGGCTAAGAACCACTATGCAATCTTCTTGTTGGTAGAGAACCCCTACGAATGAGTATTCAACCCAAAAGCTTGAGAGTTAGCTCCATTCAAACTGTCCAAATAGTCATCATGCCTTTGTGAAGCCTCATCTAGTTCATATTGGCTATTTGGGATGCCCCTTCTTCCAATAATCCCATGACCATGACCATTTTGGTTAGGTGGCTGAAGTGGGACTGAAGGCTCACTGTTTGAATAGGATTTCTCCTTAGCTTCTTTAGATCCCATTTGTATCTGCATCCATTGGGAGAATTGGGCCATAATTTGAGCATTATATTCCACAAACTTGTCAAGAGAAGCCTTTGTTTGAGTCGTTGAATCTACTAACTTCTCAATGGAAGACTTTGTTTGATCAGTAGACAAACCATTTGCTCCATTCTTGATAATAGGGCCTCATGACATTCTCTATGTCTTTGTTCATGTACGCACAAGGTATTATGGAGCCCCAAGAGGAACACCAAGGAAAAGGGGATTCTATTGCAAGAAAATCTATCTTGTAACATCAACAAGCTTTTATTTCATTCTTTTGATCATCAAAACAGAGAAAACAGTAAATCTTCACGCAGCATCATAGTAGATATCTCCCATGGATTTGATAGAATCAACCATAATCTTCAACTTCTTCATAGAATCCATCAATATAACAAAGAACATAAAGAAATACACCATCTTTGAATGAAAATCAATCACATAGTATTCATCTTCAATGTCTTCATAGTTCTCTCTCTCAATCTCTCATATAGAGTTACACTATTTTGAAAGAATTGGCTATCTGTGGCTCTCTCTCTCTCTCTCTCTCTCAATAGTACATCATATCCTCACTACAATACTCTCATAATAACTCTCAATAATCCTTCTTAGGTCGTGGATGCACTTCCCAAGAGGTATGTCTGATATGAAGAGTCACCAGAGCCACTACAGTGTCTCTTCACAGCTCACTACTGTCACTGTCACTCAATCTTCTCTTCAGTCTTCAGCAGCTACTTCTTCCATTTGTTTTAGCTCTTTTGAACTTAGATTCATCCTTTCCAAAAGTTAGAAAACTTTTTCAAAGCCACACATACTTTCTACAGAACACTTACAGAAGGTCTACAGAACAGTACAGTACAGTACTAGAGTAGACACAGAACAGTTACAGAGCAGAGACAGAGGCTCTACAGAAGGCCTATAGAGGGTCATAGAAGGTCATCAGAACCTCATAACTCATACTAAAACCATTCCAAAATATCAAAAACTATTCAATAAGCTTCCAAAAGATCTCAATATTCATCAATCATCAATCCATGCTTCATACAGAAGAAAATCAGAACAAAATAGAAGCTATACAGAAAGTACACAAAACCAATCAGAACCTCAACAGAACCTATCAGAACATCATAGAGCTTCATATCTCCACTAAAAATCATCATGATCTTCCAAAACATAATCAATATCATCCAAAACACTCTCAAACTCTTCCTTTAAAGACCATAAATCACTCTAAATCCATTAAAAATCAATCCTTCAGACCTCAAAAACAATAAAAATCAGTAAAAAAATTTAGTCTTTTTTCACTCTCAACATATCCCCACACTTAGAAAGGAAGCATCCTCATGACCTAAGTAAAAGAAGAATATAAGTTCACTAAAGAACTCAATTTTATCTTCCATAGGATCTTCAATAATCTCGCCAAACCACGACCCCAACTTTTCACTTGTATCTTAAAAAGAAAAACTACTAAAGGAAAACTTTGTTATTCATTAACTCATCTAATAATCATTTAAAAACCATCACAAATTTGTAAAGGATATAAGAGGTTTTTCTTCAGCTTTCCACCATAGGCTTTCCATCCACCATCAATAGTTTGAAAAGAGCTCTCGAACAAATTATTCTCAATCAGTACGAACTCATCACATACAATTAACCACAAAACACACACAAAAAACTAACACAACCATCTGAATGACACCTTCAAAAAGAGATATATATAATTAAGAATAATCCAAAATACATTGCAAAGGCAACAATGAAGGTGATCCCTTTTAAAGGCTTGGTAGTTTCTAAAATGATCCATGGAGAAGGACTCATCCACAAATGTCTTTGGAGAATTTTGAAAGAATTGCAGGCATCACATCCTTTCTAGCAAAACAAGGTATCTGCTAGGTAGATATAGGGCATGAAAATATAGGACATCCAACTATTCGGAATCAATGTTCACATTGACATTCATACAAAGCTTTGGAATGGCCTTTTGATCATTATGGGAATATCGATGCATGTATGCTAGATACCAAGCAAAATGAGCTGTCAATCTCACTAAAGGATCTAGAGATTGTGAATATTGGTGAGCAAAATGGAGATAATTTTGGTATGCTTGACTAGCAGTAGTCCAGTCCCCTGGAATTAATGGCCAGTTAATCTGGGGTCCTGCAATAGAATCAGTCGAGCTCCATCATCTTCTTCTGGGAATCTGCTGATCAAATCCTTCGTACTCACTAACCAACTGAGGGGGTTATGAAATAGAAGAGACAGGAGATGGAAATGGAATAAGTAAAAGAGGATGAAGAGATGGGTAGGAAAAATCATAAAAGGAAGAATAAGATAAAGAAGGAGTGGCTGAAAATTTAAGTGAATCAGTTAGGAAAGATGTCAATTGATAAATAGGAAAAGTAGAAGGTATATGGATAGATGGAGAAGGGCAAGGTGGAGAAGGGGAAAAAACTCTATCTTTGATAAAAGAACAATAGGTAAATATAGGAATTTGAGAAAAACCTTGAGGTTGGAAAAGAACAGGTAAGATAGCTGTTGAGTTGGTTTGATAAAGGGAAAGATAAGTATCATAGCGGTGGGCCATTTGTTGATAGTACAATAGGGTAGGAACAGAGGGACCTAAGACAGATCTTCTCTGATAGGCATAAAAAAAGAACGAATCAAATGGATGGTTCTTGAAAAGATAAACTAGGAGATCCACCCTTAGTTGGTTAGTGCTTTGCACATAGGTAGAAGCTGTATTCTAATGTTGATTCAGGACCACAGAATCAATCATTGAATGCCATGAATTGTCAAGGCAAGCAGCCACTTTTGAGGAATAACACTAGAACATGTCATCTATTCGCAACTCCAAATAGTTGACATACAAGACAGCTTGCAAAACCACATCTCCCACATACCAGGCCATAACTACATCTGAAATCAACAGATCACCTCGTAGATACATGTAAGACAGAAACATGGTATCTGTCGTCACAGAATCTTCAAACACCATACGGACCACTTCTATCAGCAACTCAAGAGACCAAGCCCCACTCCAACCATTCTCTGGAAGAGGAAGATCCATCATTGAAAGCTTCATATAGAAGGCCAACTTCTACAAACTGATAGTGGACAAAGAAAGAATGGTCTGGAGGAACATACTCTTGAAAATGCTCAAATGTAGACCATAACAACTCATCACACAGGGATGGATCATCTGGAATCAATAGGAATGAAGCAGCCACGAAAGTCACAAGTCCTGCTTTCGCTATAGGCTCAAAAGCCAATAGGGAAGAATAATCCGTACTGATCAGCAGGACATAATGGATAGGAGGAGGAGCGTGAGGTGCCATTTAGATGGAAAACACACATATTAGAACACAAACAATCACAAAGAATGCCTGTAAAACAACCAAAATAGCTATAAAAAAGAAATCAATCAAAAGAAGGACACACACACAAATGTAACTAACCAATTTACCACCCCAAACAACCCACATCCTAGAAAAATTTCAGCATGACCTCTACACATATGTGATCGAAAACTTCATGCAATGCAACAAACATGCACCCAAAACCCCATATCAGGCAAAAAGAAGAAACACTGCAAACCGTACCCGTAATCGTAACACATAAGCAAACCATAATACCATAAAAATCTAAATCAGGACTTGACCATAACTTTGACCAACAATTTCAACTAAGAGGACTTTACGCGTCCATCCCACGAAGCGTGTTTATTAAAAAGGGGAAAAAAGTGCAGTGAGGGGAAATGGTTTTAATGAAGGGTTCATTTTAAGATATTATTAACAATGGGTGACTTTTTATTAGGTGATAAACCTTAACAAGAAAAAGGCGATTCCTTCTTAAAATTTTAATTACAAATTATTAGGGTGAAACTGTGCTTTATTGAAACCCAGACTACGATTCCCAGACTGGGGTCTCTAAATACGAATTCATTAATTAAAAATTAATGGTGATGTGAAGCGATTTTTTGCCAATGCGTACTTTTTTGTGACGGCCGGTTCATTCTTATTAAAAATTAAGGTGCCTCTAAAGCACACGTAGCGTGTGCAAAGTGAACGATTGGTTGATTTTTAATTATTATTAAAAACTGTGTATTTAGCGCGAATACGCATGAAAAAGTGAGTGAATATAGTTTATTTTAGCAATTAATTGTGGTTAAGAAAAAATAAAAATAAATAAAACTAAAAAATAAATACCTGTAGGGGTGTGTATGCAATGGACTGAAGTCACACTGAGTAAAAAAACAAACACCACTAACTAGAAAAAATAAAGCACCTTAGTATTTGAGTTGGATTTGGAATTTATTTTTATTTTTTATTTTGTTTGTGTGTTTATGATTTTTTTTCTCTTTTTAAATTTTATTTTAGGTGTGTTTGTATTGTATGTATAGTTTGGTTTTGTTTTGTTTTGTTTATTTTTTTCTTTTTTTGTTGTTACTGTTTTTTAATAATAATTAAATTGGAATATATGACACATGAATATGTTATGAAGTGTAAAGTAGGATTTCAGCAATCCAACAAGTGTCAACAATGTATTTGAATTCATCCATGATTTTTAAGCTAATTTTTGGAATTTAAAATAAATTTTCATAAGGTGAAGTATTAAAATTTAGGTTTTTTGGCTTCAAATAATACTTTTGCCATTTATGGAAGCATTTTCTGTTGAGAAAGTATTGGCAAAAGGGGCAAGGGGATTTGTGGAATTTTTTGGAATTTTCTTGGATTTATTTCTGAATTTTTACTATTTTCAATGAATTTTAATCATTTTGCATATAATTTTGAAGGAATTTTTAAATTTTCAATTTTTTGCAATTTATTTTCTTGAATTTCCACTTTTGAAAAATATTCCAAATGATTTTAGCAATGTTTGGAATTTTTCTGAACTTTTTTTTGTAATTTTTCTAAATTTTAAATGAATTTTAATGAATTTTTGAAGTTTTTTTGTGTTAGTTAATTAGGTTAGCGTAGCCTGAGAAAGTTAATTAAGTTAGTTTAGTGTGTTAAATCAATTAGGTTAGTTAGGTGAGTTTAGTTTGTTAAGTTAGGTTAGTGTAAGTAATGTTAGTCTGTGTAATCTGTTTAAGCAATGTTAGTCTATGTAATCTGTTTAAATAATGTTAGTGAGGTTGGTCTGTTAAGTAATGTTTATCAGGTTAAGATGTAGGTAGTCTGTGTAAGTAAGGTTAGTTAAGACTAACTAGGGTTAGTTAGGTCTAACTAGGGTTAGGTTAGTCTAACTAGGGTTACGTTAGTCTAACTAGGGTGAGGTTAGTTAGGTTAACTAGGGGTGAGTTAATTAACTAGGGGTTAGTTTAATGTAAGTATGGTTAGTGAAACTAACCAGGGTGGTTAGGGTGGAGAGAGGGGGGTGGGCCACCAGTACGGCGGAGGAGAAGGAGGAGGAAGAGGAGCAAGAAGGGTAGCGGTGTCGTGGAGTTCGTGCAAGAGCTGCTGAACACGGGGTTCAAGATGCTGCAAGGCACGAGGCTAACAAGAAGATCACTATATTGCTTGTCAAGTGAATTACAACAAAGAAGCTGCCAACTACTCTTCACAAGAAGCTGCAGTTATAGGCATACCGCCTTAGAAAAATAACTTGTGATCTCCATGTATATCCAAGAAGATAGGCAAGTTCAGCTTTTTTGCTTATCTGACATTATGTCATCACCGTGCCTTTGATAAGAAGCTGAATCCAGTTGGAACATGCCACGCCTGTTAAGACCCTATTTCCTGGTGCTGTCTCGACAGTGGGTCGCACAAGTAAGAACCTGTTTTTAAATGTCCAACAAAACAGAGCCATGGAGGCAACAACAAATACATCTATCCGGTGAAGCAGGTGGATCCCATGCAAAAGACTCTAGAAAACCTACTCATGTTCTTCTCTGCCAAGCCAACCTAATCATGTTTGAACAAGCGACACAACCTGTCTCATTTCACAACTCAACCATGGCAGATAAGCTCAACATGCGCCAGAGGAACCTGCCTGCAAAGAGGAAACACCTAACTGCACCGCACTGGAACGAAACGCCGTGGAATTCTATAATCTCTGCAAGGAAACCGGGTCCTGCTCTTGCTACCGATTTCGAGAAAAAGGAGGGGCAAAAGGGATGATGTATGCAGTTCCAGGAATTCACAGGCACAAATAATGACAAGTTCTGTAAAGCGCACTTCATCGACGTATTCGCCTAGTCGAGGATGGATGAAGGACTGAGCGAAGAGGACGCAAGGCTTGGGATGACCCATTATGAGGAGGGAGGCTTTTTATGTTGCTCGAATCTCCAGTGATCGACATGGCTTCCCACCCTCCGTGAACAGCTGCCCGACGGTTCCAACAAGCTGAAGGTTTCGTACTTTGACCTTCGCATATCCAACTTAATGTCAAACTGAGTAAATCCAAACATGCCCTTCAAAGCTGCATAGTGGATAATGCGTGGCCGAACAAGCGGACTGCAACGATGGAGAACTCTGACTGGAGTCTTTTGTTGAATTTCCAATTCTTTCAGTACTGAGATGTGCTCAATATCAGCTTCTGTGACTGGACGTGATAACCAGACAACTGCATAATACTGCTTCTGCTTCTCTGCTTACCTTGTGAGCAAATATTGACACGATTAGAGGAGGTGAATTTGACTCTTTCAGGGCTGAAATCTGTCTTTGGTGTTAATGAAGTCATCATAGTTGGGCATATGGTTGGTTTTTATGGCAGGAAGCCTTCACCTGCAAAGGTGGATGCCATAAGCAGGATTGCAGAGTATTGCTCGACTACTTCAGAGGTGCGGAGATTTGTGGGAGCTTGTGTATTTTACATGATTTGGATTCCTCATTTTGCTCACATAGCAGATGTTCTCTATCAGCTGCTTTGAAAGAGGCAAAAGTTTCATTGGGATGAAAAGCATTCGAAAGCCATGCGTAAACTCAAGAAGCTGTTGCAGTCAGATCCTACTCTTCGCAAGGCGGATTATCAGTGTGGACGGCCAATCATGTTGACAGTTGATACCAGCCCTATTGGCATAGGTTGGGCAGTGGGACAAGATGATGCTGATGGGAACAGATATGCAATTCGCTTTGGAGCTAAAGTTCTTAATGAGCGGCAGAGAAGATATCCGCAGATTAAAAGAGAGTTGTGGGGAGTAGTCACTGCACTGAAGTGTGATAAAGAGTATTTTATTGGTGCTCCAGTTGTTGTGGAAACATATTGCTTGCCTTTGCTTGGCATGATTACTAGCTGTTTGACTCCAGATATAGCGATGCTTCGGTGGATTGCCTACATCAAATCATTGAATCCAGAATTTTGACACATAGCAGGAAAAGATAATCCAGTTGTTGACATGCTGTCTAGAGCGAGATATGAGGATGAGGAGTCGTTGCTTGCAGAAGATGATGAGACAAAGTTTGCAACTTCTGTCTTTGTTCATGATTGTCATGTATCTACTGTTGAAGCCTTTACTGAAGAACTCTATGTTGGCGAGTGGCTGCAAATTGGTCAGTATCTAAGTTCGTTGACTCGAAGAGCTGATTGGACAGATGATGCATTCAAGAAAATCATAAGAAAGGCTTATGGGTATTTCTTGAAAGATGGTTTTCTTTGGAAGCACCCAAAGAAGAGAGGCAGCCTACTCTTGAGAGTAGTTTGTGAGGCAGCGACGTAGATATAGATTATGCGAGAGTTTCATGAGAGTTCTTGGGCTGGACACAGAGGTGTGTGGGCTACCTATGAGAAAATCAAAGAAAGATACTGGTGGAAAGGAATGTATAAGGATGTTTCCCACTCTGTGGAGACTTGCAGGGTTTGTCAGCTCTACTCTTTAGTGCGGCATCGCGATGAGTTGCATCCGACCTATCCACTATGTATGCATTATAAGTGGGTGGTTGACTTGGTTACTTTGCCAGTGGGACTTTGGCAGATGAGATATCTTGTCTTGGCCAGGGAGGATCTTACAAACAATGTTGAAGGCAGAACTTTGCAGACGAAGACCACCACTACAGTATGTAAATTCTTGTTGGAAGAAATATTTTGCAGGTATGGATGTATAGGCAAGATTACTGCTGATCGTGGAGAGCTAGATGCAGATGAAGCTAGAGAATTTTTCTCACGGCTTGGGATTAAGTTGGCTCTTACTACTGCCTATAATCCAGAGGGGAATGGCAAGAGCAAAAGAGGGCATCCACCGATAGTTAAGGCATTGGCAAAAGCTTGTAGAGGTCGGATTGGAGATTGGCCGAGATTACTACCTTTTGCATTGTGGGCAGACCGCTCTACACATAGCGTGACTACTGGATATGTGCCTGCAGAGTTGGTGTATGGGAAAAAACCTGTCGTGCCTACTGAAGTTTGTGCTCTCAAGTGGAGTGCTCTTCCTTGGCATGAGAATTTATCAAGAGAGGAGCTTCTAGCTCTTTGGATTCGTCAACTAGAGAGAAGGGCAGAAGATGTGCCGCTAGCAGTTGATCGTTTGAAGGTAGCTCAACTCAGAAACAAGGACATGTTTGATTTGAGGCATCGCTTGCGGCCTAGAGCCATAAAAGAGGGAGATTGGGTTCTAGTCTACGACAGTAGCCTAGAGAATCAGCATAGTAGCATGAGAAAAATGGTTCAAAGATGGTTTGGACCATATGAAGTGAAACAGGTTTTTGACAATGCTACCTATGAGTTGGCTGAATTGGATGGGACGGTATTGAGGGTACCCATTGCTGGAAAATGAGTCAAGATTTTCAAGAGAAGAGAAGATGTAGAGTATGCACTTGAAGCATTGGCAGAAGAAGAGCAGTCAGAAGAAATTCTAGTAGAAGAAGCAGAGAATATGGATGATGTAGCTGATGGAGAAACATGTCTACCGGAAACTGATGAAGAACTGGACCTGTTTGTGGACTTAGATGATCATGGATAATTGGCTCATCCGGAGGATGCGCAGATTTAGAGGGGCTGGATGTTGTGCTGCTGCGCATCCGAGCCGTAAACACCTCCATTTTTGTTGTGCATCTGTGTTATCTTTTTAGTGTGTTTCATTGTGTTTGATTGCTGTGTTATCTTTCCGTCCTTTTCTGTACCTGCATCCAATGTACATACTCCACTTGTGTGTTTGTGTTTGCGTGTGTTTCTATTTGTGTGCGTGTTGTGTGTGTGTCAAAAAAATATGAAAAAATGATGCCAAAGAATATCATCATGCTGTCAGTTTCAATGAAGGACTCCAAGAAAAGTGCAGGAAACCGTGGAATCTTAGGAAGCCATGTAGAAGCCGACATTTAAGCTATGAAGACAAAGGTTGCACGTGAATAAGATCCAACTCTATCCATGGGGGAGTCTGTGCTTTTTGGAGAGGGTACGCACAATAAGGAGAGATTGGAGTCCTCTATAACGTGTGATTGGATTGAGGATGCACAATGGGGAGAGAAAGCCTTCTTCTGGATATAAAACTCGTCGGGCTCTAGTAAATTGGAATGGGGGAAAAGCGTGCATTCTTGGCAATCCCTACAGCTGACACTCGCCATCGTGACTTCAAAAAGAGCTTGCTTTTTTTTTATTCGCTATATTGGAGATGAGGAGCTTTTCTTGGGGGGTTTTTTGTGTGGGGATAGACTCTTGGAAGGTCATGCTTGAGAACCAAGTGTTCAGCCACAAACTGTCTACATCCTCACAAATCAAGACTCTCATTCTTTTCTTCTTTTGCACAGTCTTTAATAGGCACATCATCTAAGAAAGGCATGGTATACTGCGGAATATAGTGTCGCAGAACTTTATGCATAGCATTCATCATATGAGCAACTGAGTTGGTGGCACCTTGAGGCAAGGTACACATCCTCACAAGACCAATAGGTGTCCGCATAGTGGTAATATCCCTGCTTTCCAAGGCAAGCTGAAACTGGTCATAACCAGAATACAAGTCACCTAGGGAATAGATGGCTCGTCCTGCAAAAGCCTCGGCAAACTCATCCACAACTGGTCTTGTTCCCACATTCCTGATTGTCACTCTATTCACGGGCTGCATATCCTGAATAAATCTCAAGGTTCCATTCTTCTTTGGAATAGTAAACCACCTGTTAGAATAGGGCGCAGAACAGGGTTCCAAAATCCCCATCTTAATTTTCTCATTCAGCAACTCTATTAGCTTTGGCAAGTGTGCTCTAGGCACAGGTATAGGACGTATATTCCATGGCACATGAGGAACGGTGAAAATGACCATAGGTGCAACCAATTCAGGACTAATGCACCCAATTTCATGAGGAAAGAAAGCAAATGCCTTACCATGTCGTCCAAGCATCTCTCTAAAACATTCTTTTTCCACTGGAAGCAAGAAATCATCATTTCCAATCTTCAATTCTGTAAGAGTTTCAGCTGTAAATTCATGGTCAATATTTGCAGGATCTCTCAACATAGGTTGCTTCATAGCTTTTTCCATCTGCTCATCACTATCAGGAGGAAGCGGCCCTGCAACCGGCTTAACCTTCTTATCAACTATTTTATACTTCGTGTCAACCTTGGCATCAGTCAGGCACTCTCTTCTTTGCTACAATTTCTGCAATTTTTCAGCAACTCTCAACTCTGTTGGCTGAAAGATTTCAGCCCTTTGCTCTATGGCCTGCATGGGTGCAGCCTGAAACTCTGTATGCTGAAATTCTTCAGCATTAAATTCTATTGGCTGAAAGGTTTCAGCCCTCTGTTCTGTGGACTGCCAAGATGCTGCCTCATATTCTGTATGCTGAATTATTTCAGCATTTAACTCTGCTGGCTGAAAGGTTTCAGCCCTCTACAACTCTGAAAGCTGATCAAGATCAACCATAGACTCGGTTTGCTGAGTTTTCTCAGCCTCTGACTCTGTTTTCAGCATAAAATCAGCAATTTCCTGATACATATCCAAGGTTTGCACTAGTATGATCCTTGAACCCTTACATACATAAGTTTTCAGCATATTTTCCATCTCAGACAAAGTATTTGCATAAGACATTCCATCATACAGTCCATCCACATGCTCTTATGCTTGCAAAATACCTGCAGTCTTCAACTCTTTCTCCTTATGACCAATGTACTGCCTGGCAGCTCTAGAAAAATCTGAAATTTTCTGATAACTCACTGAACTATCTGAAGAAAAACCAAAAAAATTAGTGGAGAAAGACTGGCTTCCAGGAGGCAATATCTCCTCTTTTCTCCGCTCCGTACCACTGGCGTCTCGCAAGACAGCAGTACCTAATGAAAATCCAGCTCCTTCACAGGTAGTGGTGCCTCACGCAAGGAGTTCCTGTTTCTCGGATGATTTACTCCAACAGTCATAAACTGAACAGCTCACATACCATCCTTACTGCGTATCCGTGCATAGGCTGAGCCATCATCCATCACTTTCATCTCCATTCTTGCTTCCATAATGAAAGACTATCCAAGAATAATCAGATAAGAGTAAGAATCCTGAACAAAGCAATGATAATCCCCTTCAACATTGCCAATAGAAATTCTGATGCTCGGACAAGCATGATACATATCACCAGAAGTATTATTGTTGCTCTCATGCACCAGCTATGCTCTGCATCCATAGGCCACTTGCCACTCTCATAAACAACTCGAGCAATAAGATTAATCTCAGAACCATGATCGACTAAAGTGACCAAAGGAATCTGTTTCTCTCCAATCCTTACCACCATCTCGGTGGTTGCTTTAGCCCAATGATTACGTGAAAAATGGGTGCGAGGAATGAGGATAGGGGTATCATCATCCTCATACTACATAGACTGAACTATTTTCTCCAACTGCACGTTGACAGAAGCATTCTCAACCATCACTGCATCATCTTGCTCTTCCCCAAGAGCTCCATGCCATAATCCCTGTAAAGCAGGTCCTTCCACTACATGTCGTTTCCTCCGCAAAAAATCTTGCATCTGATCCTGTATTTCTCTTCTAGCAATCCCAAGAGCTTCACCAATAGTAAAAGTGACTTCACTATTTAGAATTCTTTCATGAAAAATCTTACTCATATCTGTCTGCATGTCAAGGTCTGACAAGAGCTTGAATCCTGGCTCCTTTCTTGGTTGACTCTTTTCTTTCATCTGTTTGTCTGCCATAGGTTGTTCAGGACCTGATTGTGCTAGAGAACTCGTCATAGGTGGAGCTGTTAGCAGGCGGTGAAACAAAGTCACCCCCTCTAGTCTTTTTGGAGGTGCTGAGACCCTCCTCATCTCTTCTTCTTTTTTCCTCAACCATGGCATCTAAACCCTGTGTTTTCGCCATATAAGCAATAATAGAATACCTGTCAACAGGAGAATCCCATCGCGTTTCTCCTCGAATGCTGGAGCCCACACAAGTCATAGTGGATACCTGAACTTTCCCTCTTCTTGCTATCTCTAAGGCAGAGTCTCCATCTGATTTCTGCTCAAGCTGGACTCCATAAGCTGAAGCATCTCCTCTAGCACTCACATAAGCTGATCGCGTAGCCATATCATCAACGAGCTTCTTCATGCCTCCCTTATCAAAGTTCGTGTCAAGAGGAGCACCAGTCTCTGTCAGCCATATCTTCCCATCTTGTCCCCAAAACACTACATTCTTCTTACGCACTTCCTGAAAAGCATCACAATCTCTGCAGTGTTGGTGCTCTGTACTATCGTACCAAATACATCGTCTCCCTTTTCTTTGGCCAACTAGGAAAGCAGTCACTGGAGCAGGTGCTACAGCAGGTACTGGCATAAGTTGCTCTTTTAACTTTCCAACTTCAGCTTTGACTGCCTCTATCGTCAGATCTGCCAAGCCTTTAATAACATCATCTACTGAAAAGGGCACTGGAGCAACAGGAACTGATGGATTTACAATAGGAGGAGTAGGCTTAGGCATAGAACTTGCAGCAGGGGTAGAAGTAGAGGTCTCCAAGGATTTTTCAGAAGCAAATCCTGTATTACGATGCAATCGTACCCTCCTGCACTGCTTCTTAACAAGCGCATTCACAGCATCAATGACATGTCTCCACTCGGTCTTTAAGCCTGTATCTGTAGCTTGATCCTCCAAAAGATCATCCAACTTTTCCTGTAAATCGGCATCAGTAGCTTGTAAAAATAATTCCACCTTCTACATCTCCAAAGCTTGCTGCTCAGTCCCGTCCAATTGTTCATAGTGGCTCTCAAACTCTCACAGAATGGCAGTAGTTGAAAGTCCCTTATTAGGCATAGAAACCCATGCTAAGAAATTCCTGCGATTCATAAGACCTGTATCCTCCAGGAAATATTCATCTTTTAATGCCTTCTTAAACTCTGTCCAACCAGTATGTATTCCTTGAATTTCTGAAATTCGGACCTCAAGCAGGCGAACCATGATCCGCAAGAAGTAGCGGCTCCAAACGTCTTGAGAAACCCCAAAAAACTTCATATTTTCTTTATACAAATGCAGGCAAGTTGAAACTTGTTGGCCTTTGAACTGCTTCATCTCCTGTTGGTGGACAGCCTTCAAGGCATCCATGGCATCACTATCGCGTTTCGCGTGTGCTTGCTGCTGCATATAGGATGTAAACGACTGAAACAGATGCTTCATGACATTCTCGTCCGTCATCTCTTCTTGCGAGTCTCCCATCTTGCTAGAAATTGACGCAGCGCTTTCACGTCGGGTTCACCAGAAATGTCGTGGAGTTCGTGCAAGAGCTGCTGAACACAGGGTTCAAGATGCTGCAAGGCACGAGGCTAACAAGAAGATCTCAATTTTTTATGCCAAAGATCACTATATTGCTTATCAAGTGAATTACAAGAAATAAGCTGCCAACTACTCTTGACAAGAAGCTGCAGTTATAGGCATACCGCCTTAGAAAAATAACTTGTGATCTCCATGTATATCCAAGAAGATTGACAAGTTCAGCTCCTTTTCTTATCTGACATTATGTCATCACCGTGCCTTTGATAAGAAGCTGAATCCAGTTGGAACATGCCACGCCTGTTAAGACCCTATTTCCTGGTGCTGTCTTGATAGTGGGTCACACAAGTAAGAACCTGTTTTTAAATGTCCAACAAAAGAGAGCCATGGAGGCAACAACAAATACATCTATCCGGTGAAGTGGGTGGATCCCATGCAAAAGACTCTAGAAAACCTACTCCTATTCTTCTCTGCCAAGCCAGCCTAATCATGTTTGAAGAAGCAACACAACCTGTCTCATTTCACAACTCAACCATGGCAGATAAGCTCAACATGCGCCAGAGGAACCTGCCTGCAAAGAGGAAACACCTAACTGCACCGCACTGGAACGAAACGCCGCGGAATTCTGTAATCTCTGCAAGGAAACCAGGTCCTGCTTTTGCTACCGATTTCGAGAAAAAGGAGGGGCAAAAGGGATGATGTATGCAGTTCTAGGAATTCACAGGCACAAGTAATGACAAGTTCTATAAAGCGCACTTCATCGACGTATTTGCCTAGTCGAGGATGGACGAAGGACTGAGCGAAGAGGCTGCAAGGCTTGGGACGACCCATTATGAGGAGGGAGGCTTTTTATGTTGCTCGAATCTCCAGTGATCGACATGGCTTCCCCCCCTCCGTGAACAGCTGCCCGATGGTTCCAACAAGCTGAAGGTTTCGTACTTTGACCTTCGCACATCCAACTTAATGTCAAACTGAGTAAATCCAAACCTGCCCTTCAAAGCTGCACAGTGGATAATACGTGGCCGAACAAGTGGACTGCGACGATGGAGAACTCTGACTGGAGTCTTTTGTTGAATTTCCAATTCTTTCAGTACTGAGATGTGCTCAATATCAGCTTTTGTTGACTGGACGTGATAACCAGACAACTGCACAATACTGCTTCTGCTTCTCTACTTACCCTTCAAGCATGAGCTTCCAAGAGTTTATGCCCACACAAAAAAACCCCCAAGAAAAGCTCCTCATCTCCAATATAGCGCATTAAAAAAAAAGCAAGCTCTTTTTGAAGTCACGATGGTGAGTGTCAGCTGGAGGGATTGCCAAGAATGCACGCTTTTCCCCCATTCCAATTTACTAGAGCCCGACGAGTTTTATGTCCAGAAGAAGGCTTTCTCTCCCCATTGTGCATCCTCAATCCAATCACACGTTATAGAGGACTCCAATCTCTCCTTATTGTGCGTACCCTCTCCAAAAAGCACAGACTCCCCCATGAATAGAGTTGGATCTTGTTCACGTGCAACCTTTGTCTTCATAGCTTAAATGTCGGCTTCTACATGGCTTCCTAAGATTCCACAGTTTCCTGCACTTTTCTTGGAGTCCTTCATTGAAATTGACAGCATGATAATATTCTTTGGCATCAGTTTTTCATATTTTTCTGACACACACACAACACGCACACAAATAGAAACACACACAAACACAAACACACAAGTGGAGTATGTACATTGGATGTGGGTATAGAAAAGGACATAAAGATAATGCAGCAATCAAACACAATGAAACACACGTGAAAAGATAACACAGATGCACAACAAAAATGGAGGTGTTTATGGCTCGGATTCGCAGCAACATGACAGTGGGCGCCTGTGGAGGGCGGGCGAAGCGAGGTGGAGAAAGACTTCGGCGGCGGCTGGCGCTGGCGGAGGACGGAGCGAAGAGGAGAAAGGCTTCAGCGGCTGCAGTGGAGAGAAAGACGGGAAGGAGGAGGAGGAGGAGGAGGAAGAAGGGGCGAAGAAGCGGGGCCAGCGGCGGTGGGGCGACGGCAGAAGTTGGGGCAAAGGGCGAGGGGCGAGCCACGATGAGTTGGGTTGGAGGGCAAGGGGGAGAGACCACAGGCTATGGGGGAGGACGACGTCGACGACGCGGGAGGGAGAGACTGTAGGCTGTGGGTCGCGGAAGGGAGCGCTGAAGGAGGCACGGATCGTCACGGCAAGTAAGCATTTTTTTAAAAAAAAATTATTTGTTTTGTAAATTTAGTTTTGTTTTTTTTTTAATTGTTAAATTGAGGTTTTTCTTTTCCTTTTTTCTCTTTGTTTTGTTTTCAGGTCATTGAATATTGTGTGTTGTGGGTGTTTTTTTTTTGAAATAGTAGTATTATTATTATTATTATTTATTATTATTATTAAGTTTTTTTTTGTGTATTTGGTTTGTTGTGTGTGTGTGTGTTTTTTTAAAGTTGTTTTGTTTGTTGTTTGTTTTTTTAAAAAAATTGAATATGGGTGTCCTACAACCCTATCATAGCCAAACACGGTTCCAATCAAAATAGGATGCGTTCACATGGGAAAAACCCCAAAAAGGAACCCAAAAATAGACTCGAAAATTAAAATGGGAAGAACCGTGCATCGGAATAGAGGACAGTTAAAAGAAAAAATGTCCAAAAGAAAGGAACTCACAGGGCTGGTGCATCAAAACTCAGTTGGAAAGGAATTAGGAGAGGTTCACATGAGAAAAACACGAAAATCACATTAGAAAACACTCGAAAAAATTAATAACTAAAAATCCGACAATCGAAAGAGGGGGGAGAAATAAGGAAAAAATGGAGGAAAGGGTGGCAGGACACGGCTGTCAAGTTAAACTGGAATTCCGGTGAAAAGAGAGCAGGTTCACATGGAAAAATGTGAAAAATATGCACGAAAAGGGCTTAAAAACCCGCAAAAATTAATAGCGGATGAACGGTGCATCAGAATGACACAGAATAAGAAGGAAATTTGTCAAGGAAAATGGGTAGGACATGGCTAGCACATCAGATCAGGGTTTCGAAGAAAGAAAGATGCATTCACATGAGAAACTGTCCAATTTATAAGAATTGCTTCAAAAATGAATAACTTTAGAACCGCTTGTCAGAACAGGGGTTGGTAAAAAGGAAAAATAGGCAGTTTGAAAGGACAAACACGACTTTAAGGTTGGATTGGGATTCTGGTGAACGTAGGGTGCGTTTACATGAAAAAATCACAAAACAAAGAATAAAGGAAAACAGTCAAGAAACAACTCCGGGGATAGGGTAAAATAGAACAAAAGAGTGGGGAAGGGACCCCATCAGGGTAAAATGAAGTCATGGCATAGATATATGATCATAATGGAGTATATGCATGGGGGTATGCAACATAGACGTGTCCATCTAATCATATGACCAGTCACGTTGAATAGTTTGGAGAGATGCAGGACTTACAAAACCCAGGTTATTAAACCACATTCACACCTAAAGATAGGTGAACTAGATAACTCATCAGAGCCAAAAACGCTTCAAAAAAGGCACTTGTAAGAAAATGATTAAGTTGCTAATTAGTTGAGATTTTGAAAGAATGAAAACGCCAAATTTGGTTGCTCATATGTGATTAATGAGAGAATATTGAATTCATCAAAGAGTTGAGCCATTAATTGTCCCTGAAATTTAATTTATGTCAGTGTCACCTTTTCGGCCGTTTTTTGTCTTGGAACTTGGGAGAATTTGTATTTTCGAGAAATGTCCACCTATATCGTGATTTGTCTACTCCCGTGTCTTCTTTTCACATGCTCTTTCTCCATTCTCTTTCGCCATTCTCTTCTTTGTGCTCACTTTATTATCACTGCGATCGTTGATCTACTAAAATGTTTAGCAACACCTCTACAAGTGATACAAATGCGAGCACATGCAAATACAAACTTACGATCCAACTAGATCCAATTTATTCATCTTGGAGAAGTATACATCGTTGAGTACAACAGATGAGATGGAGGCCAACAGATTGCGAACTCAAGGAAAGAAACATATAGATTTGTGGGTAGATGGAAATATTTATCCAAAGAATCCTTCAATAGGTAAACCTCTTAATTTTTTTAATATTCATGACTACATGAGATATGTTAGGGAAGGTTATAATGGGATGCTTGGGTATTGTAAAATCTTATACTCTGCATCTTACACATACATGGCTCAAATGAATGAAATGAGAAAAGCATTATTTGTTGCACAAACAAGAATCTGCATAACATATAGATACTCATTTTTGTCTTCATTGTGTCATGAAGACGATGCATAGTTTCCTTGCTGCAATTTACCACTGCGAATATCATCCTTCTTTGCATAGCAATGGGCTACAATATGGCCTGTTTTGCCACAATATGGAAAACAATAGTAGAATTTCCAGAACCTCTATTATGCCATCCACCTCTTCCTCTAGAGCTCCCCCTACTGCCTCTAAAGTTTCCTCTACTTCCACAAACCTGCATTTCACCAAACTGTTGATTGAACCTGTTTTGTTAATTATCGCCAGCACGTCCCATACCACGGCCTCTCGAAGAGAATCTACCATGTCCCCTTCCTCAACTTGAGTAAAATGCTTGGACTTGTTCACCATTTCTTTTAGACGAATCACCCTGCATATTGATCTCTTCAATAATCGTGAGAGAGATTAGCTCATCAAAATCTAGAAATGGCTTCCATACATATACTGAAGTAACAAATGATTTCCATGCCTTCTCATTGGTAAGGCCACTCAAAGTGGATGAAACCAAATCATCATCATCCGGCATTGCATCAATTATTGCTAAAGCATCTGCAATGCTCCTCACCTTTAACACATACTCATTGACATACATTTTCTCTTTCTTCAAGGCATTCAACTCTTGCTTGAGTTGAATCTTTCATGCCTTTGCATTTACTGAAAACATGCTCTCAAAAATTTTCCAAGCTGCATGTGAAGTTTCTACATTCCTAATATGTCCCAACATAGTATTATCAATGATCTGTAGATAGCCAGTACATCACCTTTTTGTATTTTGCATTCCACTCTTTCCATGCTTTTAACTCATCTACAGTCAGAGGGATACCCAGCTCTGGCTCCTTTTCTTCACCTAAAATAAACTCATAAAGGCCCTTTCCAATGAGGAAGTTCATCGCACGAAACTTCCATGAAAGGTAGTTGTTCTTGTTGAGCTTCTCAATAATGGGATTTCCATTATTCTCTGCCATTATCACAAACAAGGATACAACACAGCAAGCTAGTCTTGTGCAATCTTTCATAACACATGCACAGCAATACACCAAGCAACCTTTTTCACTGATTGCTCAATAGTACATGTAATCTACAACCTATTTGTAGATAAATATTATGTTTGCTTCCTGCAAACTCCTCTAAAATTACAGAAACGCAACCTGTGCACCCACTTTCCGTCAATACAGCCAAAATCATAGTGTACCCTGAAACTCTTGTCCGCAACCTTGCGGCTCTAAAATGAGACCTGAAACGGCCTCAAACACCCAAAATAACTGCGAAAAGCCTTGAAGGATATATCTACAGAATATACAATGATCTGCTTGCACACCAAATCTCACAGCAATCTGAGATTTTTGCTCGACCCTGCTTCCGGTGCCTCCATAAGTACTATCCAAGAGAGAGAGTGGAAGAATGGGAGAGCTTCTTACCCGTTGCTTGCTTGCTCGGACCTTGCTTCTTCTCATTCACTTCAGCCTTTGAAATCAGCCTCTCTCAGTGGCACGGCTCTAATACCATGTCAGGAATTGCGTGATGGGGGGACTTGCTTGAGCTGTAGCGTGCCAAGCACACACTGTATACACAAGAGGAAGCTCACTCAAGAACACAAGAAGAGAGATGAGGGCAAAAACGTTTTCTTGTTGATTTCTTCTTCTTCTTGCACACATTATATAATGTATACAAAGTATAGATAAGATATAACATAAAGGAAAGTGGACTCCTAAGTCAAACAATGCATAACCGACTATACTAATCGACTGGCATTATATCTTTACCAGTTGTAGGTAGGTGTAACAAAGTAAATATAATAAGTGATAAGTTAGTGGACATGTGAGTATCATAATGACCACCAACGTGCTAAGTGTAGACGTGCGGACTCATCTAGCTAGGTGATCCATCATCAATGTCCGCATGTGTTGAGCTTGCCATCTCAAGACATGTGGGATGGTTTAAGGTGAGTAGTAGAGGTCTGGCTAGTGCCTTAGAGCCAATTTGGGGTCCGTTTCAGGTCCCGACAATAGATCACACATCACATAGTCTCATACCAACTTGTTTGGTAGGTTAACCTAGTTTATGATCATCTGGCTGCGAGCTCCTCCACCTGTTGTTGCTATCCAAATATTTTTCATAATCTCTAGCTACTATTGTGATCATTCAAAGTCTCCTTACGCCTGCATTTAAATTGATGTCACCATCACTCTAGCCCCCCTTTTGATTATTGTAGCCCCTGTTTGAGTGCTCCTAGCTACTGCCTTGATCATTAAAACCCAATGGATTGTTGTGTTTTCATCCCTGCATGTTGTCTTGCTATTGTATCTCATTTGGAGCACTTCTTAGCATTATCCTAATTTATGTTTTCATTTATAGCAAGTCACTTTTACATTTTTAGCACTTTTCTTGTGATTTTCTCCCCCTCCCCCTTCCGAATGAACGAGTATTAAGCAGAGGGGGTGGATTATAAGGTTGAAAAACCTTAATAATTTTTAAAAATGAAAGAAAAAGAATCAATCGATGACCATCAATGGACTACCACCTTGAGCACTGCCAACCATCTCCTCAAATTCATCACCTTCTTTGCTTCATAGAATTGCACGAACAATAGCCACCTCAAGAGCATCATGAACAGCCTCGAGCGCATTGCCATGATGTGGAGGATAGTTCCACACGATCGAAGGGGAAGTGGAATAAGCCAATAGGCTAAGGATAAAAGCCTTAGCCAAATGTTATAAATGCTAGCTTAAGCCTTAGCTTTAGGTTAATGCCTTATTACCACCCGCTAGTTTGCTACACACACACACACAAAGAGAGAGAGAGAGAGAGAGAGAGAGAGAGAGAGAGAGAGAGAGGAGAATAGAAGAGAAGGGAAGGAGGAGAATAGAAGAGGTGGGAAATAAGAGAAGAGAAGGAGGAGGATAGAAGAGAAGAGAAGGAGGAGAAGAGAAAAAGTAGAGAAGGAGAGAAGGAGAGAAGAGAAGAGGAAGATAAGAAAATAAGAATAGGGGAAGAGTAGAGAAAAAGAAAGGAAGGAGAAAATGAAGAGAAGAAGAGGATAGAGAGAAAGATAGTGAAGAAGCAGAAAGAGAGTGAGATAGCAATAGGAGATTATTGTGAATAGCAAAGGAGAGCTCCACTCTAGCTTGTGAAGGACTCATTTACCTTCTATGCCTTGCATACCCATGGGACAACCCTTGTCCTCCCTACCAAGTCTCGATCTTGCAAGGAGCTACCAAACCATTGGAGTTCCCAATCAAGACCACATCAAAGCTCACAGATAGCACACACAGACTCTGTTCTCACAATGGCCTTGAAGAGGTGGTATTCTAGCATAAGAGTACAAGAACTACCAAAACAATTGTGAACCGGGTCAGCATGCGATGACATGCAACATGAGCACATTTTTTTGTAAAGTAACATTCATGCAATACACAGCTAGTGTAATATTTCGGCACAAAAAATTAAATGATCCTAGACCCCGCACATTCCATGCAAGAGAAACTTAAAGTAATCTCAGCTCCCTCCGCATGCACTAGCAAAATCCACCCCGCACCATGGCTCAAAAGTCGTAGTTCCAAGCGGGAACACCCCTTCAAGGGGGGGAAGGGATAATGGATAAATTTTTAGCTTTTTTTTTTATAATAACCCCCTCCCCTTCAGCCAATGCATGGCAGGGAGAGGGAGGCGTGCAGGCCGCCACTTGTCCCTACCACTTGTCCGGCTACCCCCCCACCTTAGTGCTATATGAATCCCCCCTCTCAAGCTTGGGGGAGGGAGAGGAGAATCGTGCCATCATGCTGTTGCCCAAGATGTGGTGTTGTCTGCCATAGCTACCGCCATTGTGCCACTGATGCTGCCAAGCTACACCACCTGCTGCTACCGCCTCCACCTTCCTCACCATCATTATCATCATCAACATCATCGTCCTCATCTTCACCTCCCTCCTCATCATCATCTCCTCCATCATTTTCTCTCTCCACATCATTCGCTATAATCAGAGGCTTGGAAGCTTCTATTAGAAGCTTCCATTAAGGCTTCCATAAGCCTTGTTTACACGTGCTTCCCCCCGATTTTTAAAACTGTGTCCTGCAAGGCTTGTGTCCTGCGCGAAGGAGACAGAAGTGGCTTCGTAACGCGTAAGACAGCCAAGAGGAAGTTTGCTGAGTTGAGATCTACATCATCAATGGCTCCTAAGCAAAAGTCGCAAGGCGCACACGCGGGAGCTTCCACCCCCAGTACGCGAGTGGACAACACCCCGAATCTTATCGCCCAGGTTCCGATAAATTTTCTGCATGAAAAGGATGCACTAAGCATGTTTAATTCTCGTAGGAAAGTTTAAATACATTTGGAAATTTTATTTGCTTGCATGATTTTCAAATTTAGTTGCATGTCGTGCATTTGCAATTGCTTGCACTTCTGTGGTCAAGATGCAATCCTGAATGCATGATGCAAAGTCGGAATTGTGCAAAGGCATCCTTGTTGCACCTCGAAAGAGATAGGACATATAACTCGAAACACATTTACGTAATTAATTATTGGTTGTTTCTCGCGATTAAGGTAATCATATACGGACATTAAATGATGTCCGAATAGTTGCAATGCATGAAAAGGATTTATGTACCTTACTAATTGCATGCGATGACAGTTCATTTTTGGGTCGGGTTAAGTGCTAAACAAAGGATTAATTTAATGATGGACTCATGGTATTCGCTCATGCATGGAGTCCTTTTATCAAAGTTTGAATGCATCTTCATTTAAAAAAAATATTAAATCTTTGACTTCGTTGCATCAACGTAGGATTTTTACGAATTAGCTTTGAATGTCAATCATTATAGTATAGGGCAAGGAAAAGAATGATCTCTAAGTTGCATAAAAGTAGGAGGTCAATGGTTTGAAGTTGCATACTCACATGGAATGATGCATCTCACCTATCTTCCAATTATTTACATCTTTTAGGGGAAAAGTACTTGCTAATTTAGAAGGAAGTTTTTGCATCTTTAAAAGGGATGATCATCTCTAATCGTGGGTTAGTTAAATCAACTAAGCAATTCGCGTATAGTTGAGTTGCTCACATGAAAATCATAAAGGTACGATTAGATTGCATATGACGATCACCTCAAAGTGCTAGATAGGGTTAAGTTACGTTAAAATTCTTCCTAGTATCGCCCTTGGGATGCCGATTTAAGACTTTTGATCCCAAAGATCCTATCCACATTCTCAAAAATGTTAGGGTCATCTAAACGCCCATGCAAAAACGATTTAGGGTTCTCACCCTAAGGATCAATTGACCAAATACTAACCCTCCGTATGAATTTAGGAACCCTAGGGCCTAAACGTTATCGGCCTAGTGGAGTCAGGGTTGGATTGGGTCAATAGGACTCCCAAAACCTATATCTTGGTCAAAGGTATTCTTGACCAAGGAATACCATGTGATGGGAGAAATAATCCCACAAGTTAGGTGCGACACTTATCTCGTGCAACAAGTTGCAACATTGCATGGTTTTGTGTCTAAATCACAAAATAGTATTGCCACTCCTCCTTAGAACAAGTTTGGCAAGTTCTAAGCACAAGTTTAATTTTCTAGAGGATGAATAGTCGTCCTGCTACATCACCCTTCCTTGGGGCTAATTTGCCAAGTTAGGGTAATTATGAATTGCCTAGCAAGCAATTGACTAATCAAGTGAGAGGACAACCAGGTTGTCTAGGATTTATTGACCATAATATATGGAAGCCTAAAGTATTGACAATTTGGGTTAATAGGGTATAAACCCTAACCCAAGGAAAGATGGTAAACAAGAAACTTAGTTTATGAAACCCTTGGGATCTTGCCAAGTCACAATTGATCCCGGACCAAATGCTGGATGTATTTGGAGAGAAGGATTCTCACCTTAGCAGTTGGCCGTATAAATGACCACTGGAGTGCTTGTGTTTGTACACTTAGGAGCACTGTTTGTTCTTCTTTGCTCAAGGAACTAATGCTGGAAAATAACTAATGCTTTAGGTTGAAAGCCTGGAGGGAGAGGCACCATCAGTTACCCCCGAGTGTCTGCCTGACCCTATCCAAGGGGTTGTTAGCCGCGCTGGGTATGTGGACCGAACCCGCCACCACGAGAGGTCTCTCCGTGGGTGCTACTTGGAGCAAGAGGATGCCTTGGTGCTAGGGGGGATCTAGCCATAAATCCCTTGCCTTCGGATCCTACACAAGAGGCCGACGTGACTCGAGATTGGATCTTGAGGCCCGCATACTAGTTAACAGGTAAAACTTGGAATAGCGATCCCTGAGGATTGCTGGAATAGCCTTCGGGCGGAATAGCCTTCGGGCTGGATTATATGATGTATTCCAAAGACTCATAAATAAAGATCAAACGTTGAAAAGGAAATTGCTTGACATTGTTTTTCTATGTCAATGCCTAAGTTACATGAAGGAATCGGTGATTAATTATCTAATTAAGGAAGTTGTTTTTGCTTGTCAAATTAAATGTGGTAGGTAATTAGATAACTAAAGAAACATGAGGAAAGTGTGGTGGTTGTGACCATGGGCCCACCCTACGGAAGGGTGGTCCTAGTTGGCTGGGAACTTTTCTCAAAGGATTTGACAGCAAGGTAAACGATGACCTAGAATCTAGAGAGCTAGAGTCCCGATTTATGCTGTTTTAGGGGAACGGAATGGGACTATGCCTTATGGGCAGAGAGGTCGAGCTTTGCATCCCTCTCATTTCCCATTCTCCTTGAACCAAGTGCAGTATAAATCTGCTTCGACCTTGATGTTTCTGCGTAAAGTAGTTCGTATGTGGCTTGATGCTAGTTACCTTCTAGGAACTTGACCATTAGGAAAACCCTGATTCAGGTCGGTCCTAAGTGGGAATGGTCGGAATGCTTCCGCTTCATGGGAGACTCGGAAAGACCTAGATTGCAAACCCTATTACATTCCATGGGAGTGCTGGGCAGTGCCTTCTGTACTCTCTTCCTGATGGGCTGCTAAGACATGTCCTGCAAGTGGATAGGGGGACACGTTACAGTTGGTATTAGAGAAAACCAACGAAATCTAATATTTACAAGGAAACTTAATGAGGAGAAGTAGAGCAAATGTTGCTGTTAAGAACATTTCCTTACTTATCGATGATGGCCTGTAGAGTTGTGAAGCATGGAACAAATTCTTGGTGTTCCAGGTTATGTATATGACTGCAATGCGTGCTTCAAATTATCGACGGAGGCTAGGTATAATGAATATCCTAGACTGCATCTACAATCCTTCACCCCTGTACGTGGAATAGAGATGGACGAGTGATTCAGGAATTTATTACATAGCTGCCCACCGACTTGCGTACCTTCGGACCAACTTGAAGAGAATCAAGTGGATGGAGGACTTAAAGATCGTAAAGCTGTTCATCTTTGTTGAGGCTCACACAAACGCAACCCTACATGTCGGTGGTCGAAAGGTCAAGCATAACAAATACGTGTACGAGGAAGTGACTCGAATAATCTCTGCTGACAGAATCAAGGTGTTGGGGCGTTATGAGAAGAACGGGTATCAAAGAAAGGGATACCTCAAGCTTCCTATGACCTATCGATTCCTGAAAATTAACGACCCCACTCCATATTATTACTCAGTTCCCATGGCTGAATATAACACAATCTTATTCTCCCCAAATTAATGTATCAGCTTGTTCTACCTTCCCAATATAAATGTACTCGAAAGTGCTATGCCCACATGAATGAATAAGATTTTTATCACTGACTGTCTTGGCTGTAAGTGTTGGTAAAGGAGTTAAGTGATTAGGTCACTTGGCTAAAAGTTGAACTAAGCATGTTAATGTAATGTGAGAGTCGTTTAGCAAGTAATTAATGTAAAGAATCTTATTGCCCACGTGCAACCTCAAGTGCAGATTCCTAGTCCGACCCCTACACCAAGTACAGCAGTAATCCAAGAGAAGAAGTTCCTTCTCAAACAGATCAAACTACCTGATTTCGATGGTAAGAGAAGGACCATCCAAACTGACGCCGAGATCTGGATTCAATCCATGGAGGATTACTTCGAAGCAGCAGATACCCATTGACCAAGCTATGCTCGCCAAACTGAAGCTTATCGGCAAAGCAAGTCTTTGGTGAAAAGAATGGTACAGAGACCAAGGGATCTCGGAAGGGTCAGTTACTTGGGAGAAGCCTAAAAAGGCTGTGCAAGGGAGATATCTACTACCTGCCTACCACATGCAGAAGATGAACGAGTTCTATGAACTGAAGCAGCTTGGTCTATCCCTTGATGCTTACTATTCAAAATTCGTCTCTCTCTTACAGTACACGCCACAAATGGATATGACACAACAGGTGTCAAAGTTTTGTGCCAGATTAAACCCACCCATAAACACCCACCTGGAATCAATGCCCCTAATAGACCTTTAGGACGCGCTCATTCGAGCTGCACCGATAATATAGGAGGTGCAGACCAAGCCAAGAAATAATAGGACTTGGTCTTACAAGGATCAAAACAAGGGAGTGTATAGGTCTCAGGCTAAGAGAGCGCAGGGCCAGAACTAGGCACAAAAGAAGAAAGCTAGGGCCAACACTGTCAATAACTTTTTTCCTACCCAAGGTAATGGCTGTAATCTCTGTTGCTTCCATTGCAATGAGGATAGTCATTTTAAAAGGTAGTGTCCCAAGCTTAGCAGAGGACAACGTCACTTTAAAAGGCAGTGTCCCAAGCTTAGCAGAGGACAATGTCAAGGGCCATTCCAAGGAGCCGTCCATGGACAAGGAGCCATCGTCATGGCCAGAGGGAGAACCTCCAGTGTTGCCAACAAGGAGCTGGGTGATGATGAAGACCCAACCATGAAAGCTGACTTTGAGAGGGCAACAATTCATGCCACTCTTCATAAGAAAGGCCCAAATCGCCAATTTTTGGTGATTCAAACTCCATCGGATTATCAAGGTAAAAGCTTCAAAACCTTGATTGATTGTGGCAGTACACATTCCTTCATTTCACTAGTCTGTGCAAAAAGATTAGGAATAGCCACAATAGGTGCACCTACCTTACTTGTGGAAATAGCAAATGGTCGTGAGGTCTCTTGTACCAGGCAAACTACTAAGGTGAAATTCCTAGTGGGTGGAAAGTCGACTTCGGTCAGATTCAGGGTAATAAACCTAGGTATTCACGAATGTTTGGTCGGTATGGATTGGCTAATACCCAATGATTCCCATATTCAATGTGGCCAAGTCTCCTTCCGAAATTCTGAAGGGGAACTAGTCACTACTCAAGGAGAGGCTAGTAAGCCAAAAACTCAGCTGGCAAAAGCAACACAGATAATAAAAGGAGTTAGAAAGGGGCTACCAGTCTATATGATTAAACTAAATAAGCTAGATCAGAATCAGGAATCTAGGGAAGAACCTTCATGGTTAAAGGAATACGTAGACGTATTTCCTAAAGAGCTGACTGAACTTCCTCCTCAAAGGGAAGTCGATCATGAAATCAAGTTAGAGTGAGGAGCTGCACCAATCGCAAAGAGACCATATAGGATGTCCATCCTGAAAGCAATTGAGCTCAAGGAGCAACTCAAGAAACTGTTAGATCAAGGCTACATCCATCCTAGCAGTTCACCATGGGGAGCTCCAGTGCTGTTCCAGAAGAAGAAAGATGGAATGCTTCGGCTATGCATTGACTACAGAGGGTTGAATCAATCAACTATTAAAAACAAATACCCCATCCCAAGAATAGATGAACTTCTTGACTGTCTTCAAGGTGCGAAGATCTTCTGTAAGATTGATCTTAGGTCTGGATATTTTCAGATAAGGATCAAGGAAGAAGATATCCCAAATACGGCATTCAGCACAAGGTATGCACACTTTGAATTCTTGGTCATGTCATTTGGGTTGACAATGCTCCTACTACCTTCAACATGCTAATGCAAGATATCTTTAGGCCCTATCTTGGTGACTTCGTACTCGTCTTCTTTGAGGATACCCTAGTCTACTCCAAACATGAAGAAGATCATGAACCCCAGCTTCATATTGTTCTTGAAACAATGAGAGCACACAGGCTTTATGTGAAGAAGAAGAAGTGTGCATTTTTCAAGCGACAGATTGAATATCTAGGATTCATTGTATCAGCGGAAGGAATTTCAGTAGATCCAGCCAAGGTCAAAGATGTTCTGGAGTGGCCAACATCAACTTCTATCAAAGAAATACGTAGTTTTCTTGGATTGACAAGATGGTACAGGGTCTTTATCAAAAACTATGCTTTGATTGCATAACTCATCAAGCTCCATCCATTCGTCATTAGTCATAGTTTTAGACTACTCTCTACTCAACCTTAGTGACTTTATCTATGATTTGTGTACCAATATCTACCAAACTTGGCTCTTCCAATAGGCATAATTGGTACCATCAAACTTAGTGATGTTGAAGATAGCACTATCAATGGAAGAAGATGCCATACTACAATCCAAAATAGTGCAGATAGGTCAAAAACTGCTTACTCTTTTCTACTGTAAACAACCAAAACCAAGGCAAAATGCCCACGAACTGATAGCTAATGATGCTGCCCACCAAGTACCATCAAAAGTACATAAAAACGGGATGATTGAGCATGAAAAATACATCAGAGTCCATGCATAACTGCTTGCTATAATAAATTACAGCCGTGTACAATGAGAGCAAGCTGTAGGCAAAATGAGTGCACCAACTCAACCATGACTGTCAAAGCGTAACCAACATCAAGTGGGCATAAATCAACATGTGATAGTCATACAGAGATCAAGCAAACACCCATGCATGTCGAATGAAACCATCAGTAAGCCAGAACACCCACTGTGTGCACACAATACTGGCAAGATCTGACACAAATAGGTGTATGCTCAAGGAGTGCAAAGCCCAAATTATCCCAAGTACATCTGTGAGGAGCATGGCATATCAACCATGAAACATCCAAGTGAAGATCCCAATCTCAAGTATCTGAATGCTCAAGTAGCATAAACCCATGTATTCTATCTGACAAGTGTATCAAGACGCTACCATTGGCACAAAAACTATAAATGTCAAGGAAGAAAGCTCAAACAAAGCATGTAGGAGTGCACCAGTGAGACAATTGTCCAAGATCAAGCATCAATGAGACATCTTGAGCATGTAGGCCATGTAGCATCCATAGACATCAAGTACATCCAAATTGTAACTCTAGCAAGCCAAGTAGTAGCCAAAGTAAGCTCCAGGAAATCAAATGTCAAGCCCAAGTAAGCCGCAATAGCAATCAACTCCAAGTCAATGTAACTAGTATGTATAGAGATGGCATAAGCCAAGCATGTCAAAAAACTACAAGGAAACTAGGCCATAGCAACGCTGATTAGCGACGATAAATAGCGACGTCGCTAAAAAAAAAACAGGCCAAAACTCGAGCGCGTTTCATTTTGCACATTCGTGAAAGTTTTCAAGAGGGAGAGCAAGAGAGAGAGCGACCGTTTTGCATAGAGGGTGAGAGAGGGAGAGGAAGAGGGCTTCTCACTGCCGCCACCGCCACTGCCACCTATCGTTTGCGAAGAAGAGGAGGAGCCGCCATCGCAAAGAGGAGCTGCCAAACCCTCCTTTGAATCTTTATAGTGAGTCCATTCTCTCTCTCTTTTCCTTGTTTAGGGTTCAATTTGTGTATATTGAGAGAGGGAGAGGAAATGAGAGAGAAAGAGAGGGAGAGGGAGAGGGAGGGGGAGGGGGAGGAAATGAGAGAGGGAGAGGGAAAGAGAGAAAGAGAAAGAGAGGGAGAGTGAGAGGTGAGAAAATGAGAGGGAGGGAGAGTTCATTCTCTCTCTCTTTTACTTTTTTTTGTATAATTGAATGAACTCTCTTTTACTTTTTTTTGTATAATTTGTGTATATTGAGAGAGGGAGAGGAAATGAGAGAGAAAGAGAGGGAGAGGGAGAGGAGGGATGAAATGGGAGAGGGAGGGGGAGGAAATGAGAGAGAGAGAGAGAGAGAGAGAGAGAGAGAGAGAGAGAGGGGGAGGAAATGGGAAAGGAAGAGGGAGGGAGAGGGAGAGGGAGAGGGAGGGAAAGGGAGAGGGAGGGAGACATTAAACATAATAGGGAAATGAGAGAGGGAGAGGGAGGGAGACATTAAACATAATAGGGAAATGAGAGAGGGAGAGGGAGGGAGAAGAAATGAGAGAAGGAGAGGAAGAGAGCAAAAGGAAATGAGAGAGGAAGAGGAGAGAGAAAAAAGAGAGAATGAGAGGAGAGAGAAAAAAAGAAAAGATGTTAAACATAATAGGAAAAGAGAGAAAGAGAGGGTGTGGGTGAGGGTGAGGGAGGGATCAGAGGAATGAGAGAGAGAGAGGAAGAGAGAAAAGGAAATGAGAGAGGGAGAGGAGAGAGAAAAGAAATGAGAGAGGAGAGAGAAAAGAGAGAAAAATCATTAAACCTAATAGAGAAAGAGAGAAAGAGAGGGTCAGGGTGAGGGAGGGAGAGGAAATGAGAGAGGGAGAGAGAGAGAAAAAAATGAGAGAGGGAGAGGAGAGAGAAAAAGAGAAAAAAATCATTAAACCTAATAGAGAAAGAGAGAAAGAGAGGGTGAGGGTGAGGGAGGGAGAGGAAATGAGAGAGGGAGAGAAAGAGAGAAAAGAAAATGAGAGAGGGAGAGGAGAGAGAAAAAGAGAGAAAAATCATTAAACCTAATAGGGAAAGAGAGAAAGAGAGGGTGAGGGTGAGGGAGACAGAGGAAATGAGAGAGGGAGAGAAAGAGAGAAAAGTAAATACGACCTTACAATAAGCTCATCCTAGGCTCATAGGGGTTAGGCGGATCCTCAAAAAACCTAAGGGATATATGGCTAGAGAGCCCTAGCATACTTGTGCCTCCTAGCATAATGTTCTTCCTACTAAGAGACCTCTCATACATGGGGCTTTTCCTAGCCTCCACCACGCAAGTATACAACGAAGGCAATAAGCCTATCAGTATGAAAAACATTCATTTTTCTTGACGTAAATCCAAAAATAACTTTGGATATTCCATAAAAATCAATCTCTTCTTAAAAAGACAAATACAAAAAACTAAAACAGCATCATTCATATGCTTCGCAAAACTAAAACAGCATCACCACACGATCTCTTAGGAAACTCATCTTTAACTATCAATTTTAATTAATAAATATAATATAAAATCACTTGCAAGGAAGGTCATTCTTTTATCATTAACCCTCTTTCTTTCTTAGAATAGTCTTAGGAACAAATTTTTACTCTAACAAGCATATATTTGAGCATAATAACTATTTTAAGGTTAGTCCATGAGGAGTAGTAGTATACATGCAACCATCAAGCTAGAGATCATGCTTTGGTATCTGTGGAGATCCCAATCTCATGCCCTCATAGAGATTGTAGTATGCAATAGTGTGGAGAGAAGGTGGGTGAGTTGTAAATGGTAAAGGAGAATTCTATTGATGATGGAGAGAAGATGAGGTGAATCGCCAATCCTATTCTTAGTGAGTGCAACCTACCCATAGTATGGCATCCATAACTGATTGAAATCAATAAGACTTTGAAATTTTACCTCGAGTATTATAACTATTATTTTGTGGTGGTTTTTCTTACCATAATTCAATTTCAATTTGTGCTTGTGTTTTCCACGGTGTGTTGACTATGGGTGTCAAATGCTCTAGTCGGATCTCTCTCTCTTTCTCCTCTCTCTTCTCTCAACTCTTGTAGACTCTCTCTTCATCTCTATATAAGTAGTCATAGTCGTAGTCGTAGTCGTGGTCAAAGTCATGGTCGTAGTCGTATTCATAGTCGTGGTCGTCGTGTTCATGGTCGTAGTCATGGATATGGTCAGAGTCGTGGTCGTGGTCGTCGTAGTCATAGTCGTGGTCTTGATCATGGTCGTATTTGTAGTCGTAGTCATGGTCATGATGGTCATGGTCGTGGTGGTGGTAAGGGCCATGGTTGTGGGCATAGTCATGGTAGTCGTAGTCGTGGTAGTGGCTGTGGTCATAGTTGTAGTCATAGTTGTGGTCGTAGTCATAGTCATAATCGTAGTCGTGGTGGTCATGGTCGTGGTGGTCGTGGTCGTGGTGGTCGTGGTCGTGGTCGTGGTCATGATCATGGTCGCAGTTGTAGTTGTGGTCGTGGTCATGGTCGTGGTTGTGGTCACAGTCGTGGTCATAGTCGTCGTAGTCGTCGTGGTCGTGGTCGTGGTCGTAGTCATAGTCGTCGTCGTCGTTGTAGTCGTCATTGTAGTCGTGGTGGTCGTGGTCACGGTCATGGTCGTAGTTGTGGTCGTGGTCGTAGTCGTAACGTAGAAAGAGAAAGAGAGATGGAAGGAGAGGATAACAATTTAAGAAAGAAAAAAAAAAGAGAGAGATGGAAGGAGAGGATAACAATTTAAGAAAAAAAAAAGAATGATAACAAAAACAAATTGTTTGTCGTAACATAGACAAAATGGAAAACGATGAAGATCGTGTTGTTCAAGATCATGAGGCATATCTTAATCAGCGTGTCCCATGTCCTTTCTCTCAATGCAAGCTGGCAATTAGACGAAAGCATCGATTCTCTATAGAACACGTACAACGATTTGACAAGTTTCAATCTGAGATCATTGATCAGGCGATTGTGGATTTTCAGCAAACGGTAAGAAAAGTTAATATCAATCATGCATTGTACTCGCAAGCTGAATACCATATACAATAAGATTGGGTCTAGCTGGCAAATTTTCTATCCAAGGAGGTGACGTCTCATCCCAAGGAGGAGTGCACCCTTTGCGGCCAATTAGAAGAGTTTGCGGGCATGCAATGGATGGAGTGCATGAGCCAATCCACACTTGCAAGGCCAATCTATACCATCAATGCCAGAGGAGACAGGCAGCCTTCCAAACCTACCTACAATCTTGGAGCCCGAGATGAAGGCAATGATCGATGCATTGATTCCCATGCATGTCGAGACCTCTGATCCGCTTAGAGAGGAAGCATCCATACCATTATATGATGGGTGCCAAGTAACTTTCCTGAAGACACTCCTTGCACTCTTAAGTGTGCAAGCAAAATACAGGTGGAGCGATGCGAGTGTGACCGAGTTGTTCAGGTACCTTGTACATATGCTTCATTGCTTTTTTTTTAACACTATTATTAAAAACATTTGTGCTTTTTCAAGGTGTTTTATGATTTTTTTCAGGTTATTGAAATATCATATATTACCACCTGCAAATACCATGCAGAGTCTCGTGACGATGCATGACATGTTTTACGAAAGCTTGGCATGGACCACAACAACATCCATGCATGTATCAACAATTGCATACTGTTTCAAGGAAAATACGAGACTATGGAGACATGTCCAAAGTGTGGTGCTCATAGGTATTGATAGGACTTGCAAGGGCAAACCATCCCTTAAAAAGTTCTTAGACACTTTCCGCTTATCCCTAGCATAAACCACATGTTTCGTACGTCTGGCATGGCAAGCTTGAAAATGTGGCATGTGCAGAATAGGTCCACGGATGGACTTCAACGAATATTAGTGGATTCACGCGTATGGAGCCACATTGACTCTACCTTCCCAGACTTTGCCTGAGATCCAAGGAATCTTCGGCTCGGTCTTGCAATGGATGGCATGAACCCATTCGGTCTGCGCTCAACTTCTTACAGTGTGTGGCCTATAGTCCTTGTCAACTACAATATCCCTCCATGGCTTTCTACGAAGAAAGGGCATCTCATCCTTAGTTTACTCGTCCTCAGCCGCTACAAAGTCAAATATATGGACATGTATCTTCATCCATTAGTCAATAAGCTTAAGATTTTGTGGGAGGAGGGGGTCACTATGCAAGATATGAGCAAGCGCGATGGTCAGCGGCGGTCTGTCAATATTTGAGCCATTCTCACGTGGACGATGCATAACTTTCCGGGATTTGGAGAGTTCTCAGGTAAATAGGTCTCCATTATCGTTGGTAATATCTATATTTTATCTCATTCAAGCTTATATTCATTGGGTGGTGGTGTTGGAATAGGTCTGGTTACCTCAGGTTATCATGCATGTCCATTGTGCGCCACAGTTAGACTCCCAAAGTTCATAAACCATGAAGAAGATGGTATATCAAGGACACGCCACTTTCTTGCTAGAGGATCATGAACTTAGGGAAGGTTTTCTTGGATGACCTCCTGGAGCCCCAAGAGGAACACCAAGGAAGAGGGAATTCTCTTGCAAGAAAATCTATCTTGTAACATCAACAAGCTTGTTTATTATGTTTCATATGATCACAATGAAGAAAAGAACACCAGTCACAACAAATCTTCATGCAACATCATGTAGATCTCCCACGGATTTGATAGAATCAACCATATTCTTCAATATCTTCACAAAATCCATCAATATAACAAAGAAAGCAAAGGAATACACCATCTTTGAATGGAAATACATCACATAGTATTCATCTTCAATATCTTCATAGTCTTCTCTCTCAATCTCTCACATACAATCACTCTGTTTTAGTAGAATTGGCTATCTCTGACTCTCTCTCTCTCTCTCCATCAATAATACATCATCTCCTCACTACAATCTCTCAAAAATCACTCTCAATAATCCTTCTTAGGTCGTGGATACCCCTCCCAAGAGGTATGTCTGATATGAAGAGTCACCAGAACCACTACAGTGTCCTTTCATAGCTCACTACTGTCACTTCACTCTAGTCTTCACTTGAGTCTTCAGCAGCTACTTCTTTCACTTCTTTCAGCTCCTTTGCACTTGTATTCACCTCTTTCCAAGGCTAGAAAACTTTCCCAAGCTACACTCTTATCCATCAGAACACATACAGAAGCATACAGAACAGTCTACAGAATAGTACCAGAACAACTATAGTACAGAATAGAACAGAACAGAGATAGAAGCTCTACAGAAGACCTACAGAAGGTTACAGAAGGTCATCAAAACCACATAACTCATACTCAAACCATTCCAAACTCTCACAAACCATTCAATAAACTTTCACAAGATCTCAATCTTCATCAATCAATACTCCATCCCTCCTTACAGAAGACAATCAGAACAAAACATAACAAAACAGAAGCTATACAGAAGGTATACAAAACCAATCAGAATCTATTAGAACATCACAGAACCACTAATAAATATCATGAACTTCCAAAACACAATCAATATCATCCAAAACACTCTCAAACCACTTCTAAACCAATCAATCATCTCATAAAATCAACCATTCAGCTCTCAAAAACAATAAAAATCAGCCAAAAAACAAGTCATTTCAACACTCAACATATCCCCACACTTAATAAGGAAGCGTCCTCTTGCGACCTAGGAAAAATGGAATACAAGTTCAGGAAAAAAGCGCAACTTTAATCTGCAATATCTCTTCAAAAACAATCCAGCCAACCACGACCCCAACTTATAACCTGCATCTGATATAAAAATACAATGAAAGGAAAACCCTTTATACATTAACACTTCTTATCAAACTAGAAAATTACAACAAAATTATAAAGGATATAAGAGTTTTCTTCTTCTTCATCAGCATCAGCTTCAACTCTGCAACCACAACCTCAATACCACAATTCTCCAAAATGTAGCTCGCACACGAAATCCAATCCAATAGGAAACCACCACATTCGTATTACATAAATGAACTCACAACACAAACACTAATACAACACAACCATCTGAATGACTCCTCCAAAAAGAGAGATTTTCATTAAAAAGCATCCACCATACATTGGAAAGGTATCAATGAAGATGATCCCTCTTGAAAAATTGATGTTGTCGGAAACGATCCATAGACAAGGATTCATCTACAAAGGTTTTGGGAGGATTTTGAAAAAACTGAAGACAACACATCCTTTCCAACAGGACCAGGTATCTGCTAGGCAAACAAAGGGCACGAAAATACAATATATCCAGCTGCTGGGAATCAATGCTCACATTGACATTCATACACAACTTTGGAATAGGCTTGGAATCATTATGAGAGTGCCTATGCATATATGCCAAGTACCAAGCAAAATGAGCAGTTAATCTCACTGAAGGATCTGCAGACTGTGAATACTGCTGAGCAAAATGAACATAGTTCTGATAAGCTTGACTGGCAACTGTCCATTCTCTTCAAACACCATCCTGACTACCTCTGTCAGCAACTCAGCAGACCAAGCCCCACTCCATCCATCCTCTGGAAGAGGTAAATCCATCATGGAAAGCTTCATGTAGAAGACCAACTTCTGTAAGTGGTAGTGGACAAAGAAAGAATGGTCTAGTGGAACATATTCCTGAAACTGCTCAAATGTAGACCATATCAAGTCCATTCTGGATTGCAATCTTTCCACCTTATCTTGGAATAGAGGGCACAAGATAGCCTGTCTCTGAAGAGCAGCCAAGTCCTGCTGTGAAAGAGAAGGAATCAACGGAACATTAGGACTTGGAGGAACAGACCGTGACTTTGCCAGTTGATCTTGCAACTACTTGATTTGGGAGGCTTGGGAGGCCACTGTGTCATTAGCAGTCTGTAAAGCTGAAAGTTTGCCATCTAAGAGAGCTTGGAACTCCTGCGCTTCTCTGGACATCCTTTCCTTCTCCTCTGAAAGGCTAGTAACCTGGAATTCAACCTCTAGTAACTGGAGCTTCAAAGAAGAGATCTCATCGCTTTGGGTGGCAACCATTTGGGTTTGGTGTTCCATTTTCTTATTCAAATCTGCTAGGGTATCCTTAGCAGAAGCTAACTCGGATGTTGCCTTATGCAACTAGTCTTTAGACTGCATGAGCTCTTCATAAAAAGATGCGTACAGCTGTTGAACACAGGCTGTCACTGTCAATTCAATGAAACTTTGAATGTCTTTACAGAGGAAAGGAATTGCATCCCCCGAGACTAGACTGTTCAGTGAGGAAACTGATATGTCCAATGATCCTTCTCGATGTGCTCTGAACAGGTTATTACAAGTGAGATACCCAGGGAGTTCACTGCCAGAGGTAGCAGGGATGGGCACTGAAGGAAGTACTGAAGGAGCTTTATCCGCTACCCGCTTCAAGCGTTTGCACTAGATGACCAGGGGAGGCGGAGAATCATCATCCTCTATGTCAATAGGTTCTGACTCATCGGAAGGTGGAGGAGGAGGTACTGGATCTGATGGAGGAGGTGGAGGCACAATCTTCTGTAAACCTGAATAGGTTAAGAAGGCAGACAAATATGATCCATATGTGACATTGGTAACATTACCCCTGGTGACTTTGACGAAATGTTGATCCATTTTAGTGAGGAGGTAAGTGCTCCAATCAATAGCAACTCCTTTCAACACCATCCTGGAAGCTGTGAAAAGCTCTTTGGACAAGTACTGGGATGGCGTTTTGGCAGGCATAAACCTGTCCTGGAGAAACTGACAGACCATCTTCCATATGGGATCAGTGATCATGGAAAAGGAAACTCCTGAAGAGTTTATCACCTCTTAACATCCAACATTTCCCTTGTCTGCTTTTGCAACAGCTTCAGAATCTCTTCATTAGAGAAAAGCTGACGAGTGGTAACAAAAGGTTCACCTTTGGAGGGAAGAGACAGAGCCTTCCCTAAGCCTCGAGGTGTCAAAGTCATAGAAATTCCTAGAAACTCATCACATCACGACGGATCCTCGGGAAGCAATGGAAAGGAAGTAGCCACAAAAGCAGCGAGTCCCGCCTTCGTGAGAGGCTCAAAAGTGAGTAGGGAAGAGTAATCCCTACTAACTAGTGGGACGTACTGGGTAGGGGGAGGAGCGTGAGAAGGCGCCATTCAAATGGTTACACACACACCACAAAAACAAACAATCAAGGAGAATGCCTACAAAGCAACGGACAAAAAACCAAGGATAAGAGAACAACCAAAACAATAAAACGTGACGCGACCAACTATCCCCAAGCAAACCACAACCTAGAAAAAAAAAATTCGACATGACCTTGAGATATATGCGACCGAAAGCTTCATGCTATGCATCAGACAAACACCCAGAACCCCGTATCAGGCAATAAAAGAAAAAAACTACACACCGTACCCTTAACCGTATCAAAGACAGGAAACCAAAACATCACCATATCTGACACATATCAAGACTACATCGGTGATAAACCAGTGTTTGACCATGGAAATAACTCTAATGACTGCGCATACCCATCCCACGAAATTGGTTCGTTAAAAAGGGGAATTAAGTGTAGTGAGGGGGAAATTAATTTAATGAAGGGTTTATTTTAAGAAATTATTAAGAATGGGTGAATTTTTATTAAGTGATAAACCTTAGCAAGAAAACGGCGGTTCTTTCGTATAAATTTAATTACCAATTATTAGGTTAAAACGATGCTTTAATTCGAATCCCGGACTTCGATACCCAGACTGGGTCTCTAAATGCAAGTTCATTGATTACAAATTAAGGTGATGTGGAGCACTTTTTTGCCAGCGCGTGCTCTTGTGACGGCTGGTTCATTTTAATTAAAAATTAAAGTGCCTCTTTAGCGCACTTAGCGCGTGCTAAGTGAACGGCGGGTTTATTTTAATTAAACAAAATATGGTGTGTTTAGCGCGAATGCGTGTGGGAACTGTGGGTGAATAAATAGGTCATTTTAACAATTAATTTGTGATTAAGGAGAAAATGAAAATAAATAAAACACATAAAATAAATACCTGGAAGGGGTGTGTATGTAATGCCTAAATGCGCACGGAAGAGTCCCCCAAAAGGAGTGAATCCAGTAAAAGAAAAGTAAAGACCACTGACGAAACAACAAAGACAACACCTTAGTGGGTTTGTTGATTGTTATTATTTTTTAGTATTGTATGACGAGGTATTAGTATGCTTTGTGTTTGTGTTGTGGTGTTTTTTTTAAATTTTGTTTTGTTTTGTTTTTTTAATAAATTAGTTATAGTTTTTTTTTCTTTTTTTTCAAGTGGTTAGTGTGATATTTGAGGGGTAATAGGTGTGGTGGTTGGAGTTATGTGTGGTTGTCTGGATGTGTTTTTTTAAAAAAAATTAATTGTATGTGGTTGGGTACGTATTTTATTGTTTATTTTCAAAAGGAAGAAGAATTAAAAATAGATATGGGATGAAGGAAAAAGAAAATTTCAGCCAGTTAGGAAATATCCACAATTTAGGGTATGAAAATAAGATGGAGATTTTTAGGGTGAAGTGGTGTGTGTTGGTCGTCTCGTTTTTTTTCATGGTGTTGTGTTTTTCGTTTGTGTGCTTTTTTTTTTGTTTTTTTGTTTTTTGTAAATAGGGGTTCCATGTATGAACATATTTTAAAGTGAAAAATAAATGGAAAAAAGGTCAAGGGGGGTGAGTGGAAATTTTTAAAAAATTTTAGAAATTTTTGGGTATTTTTTACTAATTTTAAATGAATTTTTTTTAAAACATTGGTTGGTAATTTTGGGATAAATTGGAAAATATTTAATTTTCAGAAATTTTGGGGGTGGAAATTTCTAGCTGACAAACTTCCAAAAATTTGCAAAAAGCGAAGGGAAATTTTAGAAATTTTTCTGAAATTTTTTGGAGTGGAAATTAATTTATAAATTAATTAAATCAGTTAAATCAGGAAAATCAACTTAGTTTGGTAAGTGAGGTCAAAGTAAGTCAGGTAAGGCATGGTAGTCTGTGTAAATCAGGTAAGTCAGATGAAGTCAAGTCAAGTTAATCAAATGGAACTAGGGCAGGTTAGGTTATGCAAAGTCAGGTAAGTAAGGTAATGCAAGTCAGTGGAGACTCACCTAAGGGGGGTTATAAGTGTAACTAAGGTAGGGTTAGTTGACTAGGTTAGGGTTAGTCTAACCTAACTAGGGTTAGGTGACTAGGGTAAGGATTAACTAAGTAGGGGGTGGGGTTAGGTAACTTCAGTTGGGTTAGTCTAACCTAACTAGGGTGAGAGAAACTTAGGTTAGGTTAACTGAAGTTGGGTTAGTTTAACTAGGTTAACTAAGGGTTATTTAACTAAAGTAAAGTTAGTTAACTTCATTGAAGTTAAGTAAGGTTAGTGGGACTAACCTGAGGAGGAGGAGGAGGAGGAGGAAGGCGGCGTGGCCGGCGAACGGCGACAGAGCTGGCGGTGGCGGCTTCGAAGCCAGGCGGCGGCGGCGACTTTGGGCTGGACCAGGGCGGCGGCTTCAGACTGGACCAGGGCGGCAGCTAGGACGATTGGCGGGCGGAGGGCGAGAGGGGCTGGAGTAGGAGGCGGCAATGTAGCTGGAGGGACCGACGTGGAGTAGGAGGGACGTGGAGGTGGAAGAGGGCGAAGGGAGGAGGCGCTGGAGGAGGCAGAGGAGGAAAGGAAGAAGGGAGGGGGAAGAAGGTGGAGAGGAGGCTGTGGGAGGCACTACATGGAGGGAGGAGGAGCGGAGGGGCACGATGGGGGAAGGAGGGGCGATGGGGGAAGGAGGGGCACGATGGGGGAAGGAGGCCGAGAGGTGGAGGGAGGAAGAGAAGGAGGCATAGAGGAGGCGGAGGTAGAGGGAGGGAGGAAGAGAAGGGATCAGCAGGTGGGGGAGATGGAGGGGAGAGTCGGGGAGAGAGAAAGACGGGTAGGAGAGAGAAAGAGGGGAGATGAAGAAGAAGAAGAGAGAGGAAAGAGAGAGAGAGGGATGGTGGTTGGGATTCGATGGGGGGAGAGTGTGTCCGTTGGGGGGAGGGGTGTGTTAAAATAAATTTAAAAAAATAAATTAATTAATAAATTAAAAGAAAAAAAAGAGGGAAAGGTGAGACGCCCCTGTCCCGCGCGCATGCGCGGGGCGGGGGTAAAAAACATTTGCGGTAACGGGAGGGAAAGGGCGCCTGGATGTGGGGACGGAGCACGGGGACATGACCGGGGCGCGTTAAAACGCGTAAAATTGAAAAAGGGCGCGTTCACGCGCGGGACGGAGCGCGTAAAAACTCATAAAAATAAAGAAAAATTAATAACTCCCAATCCGGACGTCAAAACGAAATAGCGTAAAAACAAAAAGTGGGCAGGACGACAGGAGGAAGACAGAAAAATATGCGACGGAGGTTTCGGGAGGGGTAAAGGGCGGTCACGTGCAAAAAACACAAAAAACGGATCAAAAAACACAATTAAAAATTAATATCGGAAGATCCGTGCATCGGAATGAGGTACAAAAAAAAGGAAAACTGTGCAAAAAGACGTGCCCGACAATCCTATCATATCAAAACATAGTTCCGACTGAGATAAGACGCCTTCACCTGGGAAAAACCCAAAAAACAAACCCGAAAATGGGATCGAAAATTAATATCGGACAAACCGTTCGCCGGAATGACATGCAGTAAGAAGGAAAAATATCCGCAGGAAGGGATGGCACAAGGTTGTCACGTTAAAACGCAATCCCGGTGGAAGTAGGAGGGGTTCACATGCAAAAGACACTAAAAATATGCTTGAAAATTCATTTAAAAATTAATAAGTAAAAATCCGAAAGTCGAAAGAGGGGGGAGAAAAAGGGAAAAAGGTGGGAGAAGACACAGGGGACATGGCTGTCTAATCAAATTGGAATGTTGATGCAAACAGGGTAGGTTCACATAGAAAAATGTCAAAAAGATGCACGAAAAAGTCGTAAAAAATCGGAAAATTAATATTGGACAAACCGTGTATCAGAATGACTCGGAGTAAAAAGGAAAAATGTCAGGGGAAAAGTGGTTGGCAGGGCTATGATGTCAGATCATGGTTCCGAAATAAGAAAAGCACGTTCACATGGAAAACCGGTTAATTTGTGCAAAATGCTTTAAAAATTAATAACTCAAAAACCGTGCACCGGAACAGGGGTAATAAAAATGAAAAATGGTCAGTTCAAAGGGAGGAACAGGGGTATAAGGTTGGATTTGGACTTCGGTGAACGTAGGGTGCATTCACATGGTAGGACCTCAAAAGCAGGGAATGAAGGAAAACTGCAAGGGAACAGCCCCAAGGGTGGGTGGAACATGAATTGTTGGGTGGGAAGGGACCCCATCAGGGTAACAACAAGTCATGGCATACATGCATGAGCAGGTTGAGACATATGCAGAAGGGTAGGCAATGTAGACGCGTAGGGATGCGTCCCCACACTTAAGATCTTAATGGATAGGGTTAACCAAACAACAGGGACCTAGGACCACGCCACAAACCATCCACTAATGTCCCCACACTTAAAACATGATCATCACGGAGAATCAGAAGTTGTAGGGTTAGAAAACTTGGCCCATTTTGTTGAGGATCACGGTTGATTGTCGATGGCACATCCTGTGTCGTTGTCGGCTGCTGGAGGTACCAAGGCATCTTCTCGGCACACGTCCGTCATGGAAGGGACCATGTGGCAGCACCCAGGGAGGTGGCTGATGGAAGGAATCGTAGGAAATTTGTCGATGATGATGGATATTGCACTCAACGCACAGTCACTCAAATGGAATGAAAGAACTGTCCCTCGCCCCATGACTAATATCACTCGAGGAAGAATGATGGAAACCCATATCTCATACCCAGTTGAGGAATCAACAAGGGGGAATGGTGCAGAAGGAGTATGCCAGGGTGCACAGTTGATGGTGCATTCGTGCGTCCAACCCGTCTGGCATAAGTGCAAGGAAGAAGGCAAGGGAGCCTTAGAGTGCAGTGTACAGAACAGGGTGACGTGTCCTGTGATGATGGTAGAGACCCATCCCGTGGGTGCATAGGGAAACGGGAACATACCTGACTCCAAGTGTCGTAACGTCCCTCAATCTCACCTCTCGGTAATTGATTGAAGAAACTCTAGTCACACTCAACCCACCCTCTGTCTCACTCTCTGTTGATAGATACAGGAGGGCATC
Source organism: Lygodium microphyllum (assembly GCF_053477565.2). Lineage (NCBI taxonomy): Eukaryota > Viridiplantae > Streptophyta > Polypodiopsida > Schizaeales > Lygodiaceae > Lygodium > Lygodium microphyllum. The sequence goes on from NC_141146.1 coordinate 111,221,802, forward strand.
CATGTCCTGAAACCCATTGATGTAATCCTCAGAGTCACGTGTGCAAGGGTGCAGTGCACAAAAACAAATTGTGCTTTGTGCATGGAGATGCCCGTCCCGTGCGTGCAACACTCCATTCACACTTCTCACCTCTCATTTGATTTGAAGGGAAAATACTGGTCACTCGGCCCACCCTCTGTCTCATACTCTGTGGATAATTACAGAGGGCAACCCATACTCACGTCCCCATCCGATTAGGATGAAAGCTCATGTCACTCGATTGTGTGTCGATGAAGATCACGTCGTCAGTTGTTGAAGAGGCGTACCCAGGGAGGTAGCCATCAAATCGAACGTTGTGTTGGACAGGAACATGTCGTCTGTTAGAGTACAGGTAGACACTTTGCAGAGAGACCCAGGACACAACGTACCAAGGGAGGTAGCTTCGGAATTGGATCCTGGGGATATCAATTAATGAATCCGCTTTCTGGACTGCTAGGTGTTGCCACCTTTTCCACAGCCAGCTTCTCGCCCAAGGGTGTTTACCACCTTTTCTTGGAAGGAGGCCTGCTATGACAGGGAATTACTTCCTTTTCTCTCATAACAGATTGGTTTTTCTTATTATTATTATTATTATTATTTCTCTCTTCTTCTTTTTTTTAAAATTATTTTTTTGTTTGTTTTCCCTTATTCCCGAGGGTGTTTCCACCTTTTCTCGAAGAATAGGTCGGCATGACAGGGACCTAAGTCATTTTCTCCCATGACCGATATGTTTTCTTTTTTTCTTTTTCTTTTTTTTTCTTTTTTTTGTTTGTTTGTTTTTTTTCTCTTCGAATTGAGCAAGGGAATGGTAGAAAGACCATTGGTCAAAACCAACCTCGCCATTGTCGCTGGTGGAAAATAGAGGATAAGAGATCAAGGCTGGAAGGTAGAGTTGAGGGGACAGAGGGTTGCATCCATCTCATCAGGAGTGACTAAAGAACGGCTATCAGAAGTAGCAGCATAAGAAGTACAGTGCCGTGCCAACGAGGGAAAAGATCAAGTGACCGTGATTGTCAAGATCCCCAAGGAGGGAAGTACTTCTTCAGGCGATATCCATTGATCAGAAAGGGATCATCAGAGGCATCAACGGTCTGCACTTGGACAGAGCCATTAGGGTTGACGGCAAGTACCTTATAGGGGTCCATCCACCGCTATTGGAGCTTGCCAGGAAACTTGCCAAATCGTGAATCATAGGCTAGGACCAAATCACCTTCTTTGAACTCCTTCTGCTTGATGAAGCTATCATGGTAAGCCTTGCGTCGAGCTTGCGTGGCTTCCATGCACTGTAGAGCCATCCTACGAGTTTCGTCCAAACATTCCAGGTGCAGGAGACAGCGTTGCAGTGAATCATCACCCCCCAAACGCTCTTTGATAGCCACTCTCAAAGAGGGCAATTCCAGTTCAACAGGGAAAACAGCTTCTGTACCATACACCAGCTGGAAGGGTGTCTGTCCTGTTGCGGCTTGCGAGGCAGATCTTATATAACTCTGTCAACTCTTCCATGACTTTATTAATGAAATGAGTGCCTCTGTCACTTACCAGCTCTAAGGGACTGCCAAAACGGGTGATGATATTCTCGTACATGAACAGGGCTACGATGTTACCATCGTCCCACTTTAGGGCTTTAGCTTCACACCACTTTGTGACATAATCCGTACATACGAGGATGTATCGGTTCTGTTTCCTTCTGGTGGGAGGATCGATTGGACCTATGAAGTCGATACCCCACTTCTCAAATGGCTTCAAAGGAAGAATAGGCTGCAGTGGCATGGCACTTGTCTTGGTGGGTTTCCCCATTCTCTGACAAGCATCACATCTTTTACAGTAATCATAGGCATCCTTATTAATGGTAGGCCACCAGTAACCTACTAGCAGAGCCTTCCTGGCTGTAGCTTCCCTTGCAAAATGACCTCCACATGGCTCGTCATGGCAAGCCTTCAGAACAATCCCAATCTCATCTCCTGCAACACATCTTTGGAGCACTTCATCTTTGCCTTTCTTATACAGTGCACCACCTAACGGGGTGTAGGGGGCTGATTCTAGCATAAGCTTCTTCCTTTCCCGACTAGAAATGCTAGGAGGGTACTATTGGGTTGCCAACAGATTGGTAATTTCTGCATACCAGGGAGTTACAGTTTCTACCAAGAATAGGGAAACATCAGGGAGGTCTGGATCATCCTGCTCCTCGTCTACAGTTTGTGGGATACACGACAGATGATCAGCCAAAACATGGGAACGACCAGGCTTAGTAATCACCTCAAAGTTGAACTCCTGAAATAGAAGGAGCCATCTCATCATTCGTCCTTTCACATCTGCTTTGTTCATCAGGAAGGACAGGGCCTCATGATCCACATAAAATTCAAAGTGGATGGACAGGAGGTAATGGCGAAACTTCTCTAGGGCAAACACCATTGCCAAGCACTCTAGCTCTGTCACTGTATAGTTCAATTCCCTATCAGTGACTTTTCGGCTTGCATAATAGATCGGTTGATCTAGCTTCGAGGAACCCTTTTGGCAGAGAACAGCACCTAAGCCTTCAATAGATGCATCAGTGTGTACATGGAACTCTTTTGTCCAATCAGGAGGTTGCAAAATGGGTGCCTCAATCAGACACTGCTTCAAAGTGTGGAAGGCTTTGTCACATTCTTCCGTCCAAGTAAACTCTGCATCTTTCCTCAGAGGCTTGTGCAAGGAGGTTGCCTTTGTTGCAAAATGGGCTATGAATCTTCTGTAGTAACCCACATGGCCTAGGAATCCCCTCAATTGTTTGAGGTTGGTGGGTGCTGTCAGAGCTGCAATATTTTCGATCTTTGCAGGGTCTGTTGATATCCCTTGTGCAGAGACAATGTGGCCCAACAGAACTCTAGAAGAGACCCCAAAGATGCATTTCTCGGGGTTGAGAGAAATCCCATACTCCCGGCATCGGTCAAAGCATTGTTCCAGGTATCCCCAGTGTTCACGGATCAAACTATAAACACAGAAGTCATCCAAATATACCTCAATAAAGTCGTGCAGATGATTTTGGAATGCGGCCATCATGACTCGTTGGAAAGTAGCAAGGGCATTGCAGAGCCCAAATGGCATCACTCGGTAAGCGTAGGTCCCCCATTCTGTGGTGAAGGTTGTTTTGGATTGGTCTTCTTCTGCGATTTGGACTTGGTTATATCCACTGAATCCATCCAGAAGGGAATAAAGCTCATGTTCTGCCACTGTGTCCAACAGTTGGTCTGTGAAAGGGATAGGAAAGTGATCCTTCTTCATCTTGGAATTGAGCTTGCGGAAATCCACACATATTCGAAGCTTGCCATTCTTCTTGGGTACCACCACGATGGGTGAAACCCATTCACTATTTGCCACTGGATAGATGAACTCGGCTTCCAGAAGCTTTAGCAGCTTTGCTTTCACCAATGTGGAATAATTCGGGTTCATTCGCCTCTGTCGTTGCCGTACTGGCTTGGCATCAGGCTCCAAGTCAATATGATGCTAACATATTGTGGGATCAATCCCCTTTAGGTCTTTGTATGACCATGCAAACACGTCCAAATTTTCTTTCAACAAGTTGTACAAGGTTGACAACTCCTCTTTTGGGAGGCTGCTACCCACCTTCAAGTGGCATTCCGTGCCATCTGCATCCACAAAGGTTAACTGCCTTTCACCTTCTACTTCACGGATGAAGGTCCCACGGACTACTTCTGGGTACAGATCTGACTCCTTCAAGGGAGTGGTGTCCTCTTCTGATGTCCCACTAGAACCAACGACTTCTCTTGGTGGAGACTTAGGTTGCTCCTTGAGATGTTGAAATGGGATTAGAGCCGTTTCGGGTTTGGTTTCAAGATTAGTTACCTCTTGGCTTGAAGACTCATCTTCTGATGACACGTCCAAGAACGTCACATAACAGGGACCCTCTGATTTCTGTTGGGTTTGCGGGACTGGTGCTTGTTGGCACTGTGCATCATCATCATCTTTCTTTGGCAAGGATGGGTGAGGGCGGCATGAGCCACTGCTGAAAGATGGCTTGTTCTTCTTAACCCATTTCTTGTAAAGATTTTTCAAATGAGAAGATCCATTTACCAGACCAAATGGTACCATTGCCATTCTGTCCCACAGCATGAGCTCGTCTGCTTCTAATGCTTCTGGAACTTCTTCTCCAAATGTATCCTCTTCGGGTGGAATAGACTCTTCTGGCTCACTTTCATAACCTTCTTTGTCCATATCATATCAATCCTCTTCTGTCTCTGCTTCTGCTTCTGTCTCTGGCTCTGCTTCTGTCTCTATCTCTGTAGGAGCTCTGTAAGAGAAGAACAGGCTCTCTGTTTCCTCTCCTGCCTCTGTCTCTGGCTCTACTATGGCCATGTAACAGGGAGAGCAGTACATCCATGCTTCTATCTCACTATCAGAAGTGATTTCGGAAATCGTTCCTAGTTCAGGCAAGAAGTATTCACCCATTGATAATGGCTTTGCATCTTTTGGGAGTCGGCTTACAGTATCCACTGTTAAGGAACATGCCGCTGTTTTCTTGGGAAGGATCTGTTTGACAGCATCTTCGTCTGCTGATGTTCCATCCGTAGCCTCATTAGGGGAGTCAGAAGATAATTCCAAGGAGGTGGATCCATGTCCTTTTTGAGAACCATACAGTTTCAGCACCACTTTATTGGGTCCTCTACCCAAGGTCAAGGTTCCTTTGAACCAATCCGTCCTTGCTCGGGCTTCAAAAAGCCATGGTCTGCCCAGTAACAGAGGGTAGGATGTACCATAAGAGTTCAGCTTCACCACCAGATAGGTTAGCCAATAATCTTTCCTAGCCACTGTAGTCTTCACATATGGGAGAATGCCCAAAGGCTTGATTTTGCTTTGATCCGCCAGTCTGATGAGCCATTGGGTTGGTTGCACACCTTGTAGGCCTAGATCCTTCATTGTCACATCCTTCATAATGTTCACTGATGAACCACTATCAATTAGTGCATTTGCAATGAAGGGGTACCCGGATCTAGGAAGGTGTTAGCTACGTCCACTTCTTTGACAGGCTCTGGAGCTTTATTGGACTTTGTTGCTATTGAGGGAGCAATCCTTAAGCCATGTCTTCTTGTCAGTATACTTTTGAACCTTTTCCGGCAACTGGGAGACAACATCAATAATTGTCGGACTGTGAGGTTTGGTTTAAAGGTATCTAGATCTCTGACCAGATCGTATTCCTTAATAGGATCCACTGGCTTCTCTAATCGGTTAGGGAATGGGGCAACACCCATTTTCATTTTCCCTCTTTCTTCCAACAGAGGAATCATGGGAACTTCTTTTGCCCCTTGTGGCACTTCCTCCTCTTCTATCTCCTGCAACTCGGGTCCTGTCTCTGTAACTATCTCTGTAACTCTCTGTGGCACTGTAGTGCTCTGTACGGCACTGTTAGGCTCTGTTCTGTTCTGTTCCTCTGGTGGAAGATTGAACTTCACTGTTCTGGCAGGAGGATTATTTTCTTTCTGGATAGATGGTTCCTTCTTCTTTGCACGCATAATGGCAACAACTTCCAATTCCACTAAATTGGAGGTAGGCTCTTGGGCCTTGGACGGACTATTAGTAGCACTGTTTTTCACTGGGGCTGGGCTTGGATAGTCTTTTGCAGTGTGGCCTTCTCCTTTGCATCGACTGCATAAGGGCTTGTAATCCACTGACCTTCTGGGATTTGGACAATTTGGTGAGATGTGTCCCTTTTCTCCACATCTATAACACTCCACTTCTGATCTCTGACCACCGCTAGACTATCTTCCTCTGTAAGTTTGGGAAGGAAATCTTCTGGGTCCGAAATTAGGACCAAACTCTCTAGACTTGGGTCCAATATCCTGTGTTGTCATTTTGGATTCCAGCAAGTTGAATCTTGCGTCTTCTTCCTTCCTTCTCCTATCATGCATCTCTTTCAGAGAGCAAATGTCCTTTGTATGGTTCTTCCGCAAACAGTAGGAACAGAAAGCTCCAGGGATGCATTCGGTGGCTAAGTGGCCTGCTTGATGATACTTACCACACCAAGTATTTGACCGCATCACATCTCTTCCTGCTCCTGCAACGTTGGATATGCTAGCGGTGTTCACTTTCAGCGTCTATAGCTGCTCTGTAATCACATCCCCATCAACTCCTTTTTGATGTTTGCAACTGAGTTGGATAAGTAGTCCTTCAAGCTTTCTCCTCCTGAGGCACTAGCAGGAGGGTTTTGAGGAGTCTCTGTAATCACTGCATAAATAGGTTGGGCTGGTGCAGAGGGATCTCTATTCTGATTCTGATTCAGAGCTCCTGTTTGAACTGTTGGCTGTTGGCTCCAGTTGGTAGGGTTCCACTGTTGCTATTGATTGGGCATTGGGGAAATTGGTTGGGACCATTGTTGTTGTGGTTGAACCATCATTTGAGGCATGGATTGTGGCCACTGTGGATTTGGTGCACTGTACTGTGATACTGGGGGCATCTATTGGTAGGGGTAGGGAACAGTCCCTGGGACTGCATTTGGTGGATACATCATTCCTGGCATCAGAGGAGGTAGGACTCCTCTTCCTGGATTCATCGCCAATCTAGCTTCCACTTCATCGTACAGACTTGCACCTTCTGTTGCAGCTTGCAGTGTGGCTGGTCTTTGCAGCTCCACAAACTTACAGACTTCTGGTTGTAATCCTCTGAGAAACACCCCCTTCTGAATACCATCATCTAGATTATGGTTAGTCCATCTCTTCAGGAGGGATTCCATTCGTGAGACATAAGCTTCTACTCTTTCTCCAGAGGACTGACTTAGGTTCATAAATTCCTCTCGCATCCGCTCTTCAAAACCTTCACGCCTGAATTTAGTGAGGAAGGCCAACTTCAGGTCATCCCATGTGCCAAAAGTTCCTGCTGCTTGTCTCTCATACCATTGAAACGCCGTGCCCTTGAAAGTGGCGGGGAATATTGCTAACCAATGCTCAGGGGTTCTGGCATTGTTAGCCACACATGCTACCATAAACTCCGCTACATGAAGATCGGGGTCTTCATTGTACTCTCCCTTAAAAACTGGCAATGGAACTACATTCACTGGTCTGTCATCAATAGTTACAGGACGGATCTGGCTTGGAAGTGGACCTCCAACAGGAGGAGGAAGGGCTTGATGTGCCATTGGGACTTCCATAAAGAGTTCCGCAAGGGCGTCAAAGGCGGCTTCTGCTGCGAGCTCGTTCTCAGCCTTGATTTTTGCTTTCTCTCTTCTCACATACCTCTGGACTCGTTCTAACGCTTGCCTCTTTATTGCGTCATTCATCAGGGGGTTGGCTCCACTATGTTGTTAGTGCTCCACAGAGGGTTAATAGAAGGCTTCAGTCTCTGGAGGACTGTCTTGCCAAAATTTCTTCTACTTCTTCCTTTTCAACATCTCTGAATTCTGCTTTCATGCCACTGCACAAAGGAAGGTATTCGGTCCTGAAGGTGTCAAAATGCATATGTTTAAGCATTGTGGTGGTGCCATCATCATAGTAATGCCAGCTTCTGATGGTTTCAACAGTGTATATTGTGAAAAACACTCTGTCTACCAACTTTCAGTGGGTTTCCAATTGAACAAACAGAAGATTATCAGTACACCAAGCATCCCATGTATCTTGCTGTTGAGCATCCATGAACAAATTCCAACTCTTTTCCTTCTTGTCTCTGTGAACCTCTACAGACCAAGACTCCTGAAGCTTTTTCACAATCTCCCACTTGATGATGTCTGGAAACTTCTCAATGAATGCCAAATCTTCCATGGATGGTCATTCTCTCTGTTTCTGCTCTTCAGTTTGTTCCCAAACAGTTTGCCACCAAGATGCAAGTTTCTGCTGCTTCAACAGGAAGAGGAAACTGTCCACCACATAGAGCATGCATCATGATGGTGATGTGTTTCTGCCATTGTGGGATGAACTTCTTGTGGAAAGTGTCTTTGATTATGAGAAATTCCAACTCTTCAGTGGAAGAAGGAACTTTACAAACATCCATTGAATTTTTCTCTTCTTGGCAATGCCAATTCCTTCATTTTCAGCCTCTTCTGGTGCTTGTTGATGGCAAGTTTCCCCGGCTGCGTACCAAAAATATGGAGCCCCAAGAGGAACACCAAGGAAGAGGGAATTCTCTTGCAAGAAAATCTATCTTGTAACATCAACAAGCTTGTTTATTATGTTTCATATGATCACAATGAAGAAAAGAACACCATGCACAACAAATCTTCATGCAGCATTATGTAGATCTCCCATGGATTTGATAGAATCAACCATATTCTTCAATATCTTCACAAAATCCATCAATATAACAAAGAAAGAAAAGGAATACACCATGTTTGAATGGAAATACATCACATAGTATTCATCTTCAATATCTTCATAGTCTTCTCTCTCAATCTCTCACATACAATCACTCTGTTTTAGTAGAATTGGCTATCTCTGACTCTCTCTCTCTCTCCATCAGTAATACATCATCTCCTCACTACAATCTCTCAAAAATCACTCTCAATAATCCTTCTTAGGTCGTGGATACCCCTCCCAAGAGGTATGTCTGATATGAAGAGTCACCAGAGCCACTACAGTGTCCTTTCATAGCTCACTACTGTCACTTCACTCTAGTCTTCACTTGAGTCTTCAGCAGCTACTTCTTTCACTTCTTTCAGCTCCTTTGCACTTGTATTCACCTCTTTCCAAGGCTAGAAAAATTTCCCAAGCTACACTCTCATCCATCAGAACACATATAGAAGCATATAGAACAGTCTACAGAATAGTACCAGAACAGCTACAGTACAGAACAGAACAGAACAGAGACAGAAGCTCTACAGAAGACCTACAGAAGGTTACAGAAGGTCATCAAAACCACATAACTCATACTCAAACCATTCCAAACTCTCACAAACCATTCAATAAACTTTCACAAGATCTCAATCTTCATCAATCAATACTCCATCCCTCCTTACAGAAGACAATCAGAACAAAACAAAACAAAACAGAAGCTATACAGAAGGTATACAGAACCAATCAGAATCTATGAGAACATTACAGAACCACTAAAACATCATGAACTTTCAAAACACAATCAATATCATCCAAAACACTCTCAAACCACTTCTAAACCAATCAATCATCTCATAAAATCAACCATTCAGCTCTCAAAAACAACAAAAATTAGCCAAAAAACAAGTCATTTCAACACTCAACACCTCCAACACGTATGAACGTCGTAAAAGCTGGTACGAGCTGAAAATGGTCCACGCGCAATCACATCCAAACAGAATGCGACTGTTCTCAGTTTTCTACGAGTTGCCATATTAAACCCACTTACAGGTCAACCACTTGTTGGATCCCATGCATATTTTCAAGAATGTGGTAGCTTGCTATGGGACCACATCATAGGAAAGAGAGATACTATAGGGGCATGAATGGATTTGAAGGAGGTAGGTAAGATGGAGGAGCTTTGGCCACAGTTGAGTACTGATGGTCGCTTGCAGCTACCTCGCACTCCTTGGGTTTTTTCCACTAAAGAAGAGCGCATTGATTAGGGCTAAAATCCCATGAATGGCATAAGATATGTTAGTTTTGTACTACAAATGGATTGTAATTGGCATGCGCATTTTGCTATTTGGAGTGTAGCCATTATTCATGATGCTTTCTCATTTGTGGCAGTTTGTACTATCGATTGCGATCGCAGGATGCCTTACTCCAGAAATACACAGGGCCATTTACAGATTGTCGACTTTGGTACAATGGATCTTATAGAAGGAGATTAAGACGTCCTCTATTGAATCCACGAGGCGGGGAGCAGTGGAGACGATCTGTCTCTTTGAGAAATACCTGCCCACTAGCATGCTCACGATACAGATCCACCTTCTTATCTATACGCGATGGATGTTCTTCTTGGAGCGCTTCATGAAAACCCTGAAAGGCTTTGTGCCATAATGAGCTTGGCCAGAAGGTAGCATGGCTGAAGGTTGGTTGGTGTCTGAGGCGCTAGTGCATATTTCACAATGGCTACCAATGGTGGATCCAGACAACAAAATGCTATGGTTGCTGAAGGACGATGATAGACTGACTGGAGATGTGGTGGTTGAAAATGGGGTAGAAAAAAGAATGGATGCTACAATGGAGGAGAAGGTGAATCGCTTTTGTATGTTGCACCATGCCTCTATGGAGACGTGGCTCGCCAAGTACCAGATTGCTAGGCAAGATCAAGAGGAAGCACGATTTGAATTCCGACGTAGTACGCGGCATCGACCGATTCGATATCCTGAGGGCATGGAGGAGATGCCGCGGTTCATGTCAACGTGATGGTTGCATGGAGCTTTGACCACAGCGTCTCGCGAAGGGGTAGAAGTTTCAATGGAGGAGTGGAAATTCTCGAGGGGATGTAGTCCAAAGGTGATGAGGTGTTTAGGATTTATCGTATTTATATTTTATATGCGACATCTAATTTGAGTGTTTCAATGTACAGTACAAAATATATAGTACAACATGGTCACGCAGATGGCATTTTGGCATGGAGCGTATTGACAAAACGTGCTCCACAATGGACTGTGGTATCATGGCAAGGTTCAAGCAATAGAGCCGGCGACAAGAAACGGATCCAAACACCGTTATAGATGAGATGGAGTATTTTGGGAACTTGCAAAGTATTGTTATGGTGAATTACCGTAGCTTCTCCATGATACTATTCGATGTGCAGTGGTTCAAAGGGGTACTTGAAGGTGCTGGAGAAACAGTTCGACGAGGTCCATCTGGATTTCTCGAAATAGATTCTGAAAAAAAATGGACGGATTTGCCTGACACCTTTGTGTTGCCGGCCCATTGTGAACAAGTGCATGGACTCATTTGTTTGTTAAGTGTATTACGACATGGTACATGTCACAATAGTTTAAACTCTCTTGTACGTGTTTGTGAACAGGTAATCTTCTATTCAAACCCCCGACAACCTTGATGGTGGTATGTTATATCTTTAGCTCCGCGAAGTGCAAGAGTATATGATCAAAGCGATGTCCCAAGCATAGATGAAGACAATATACAAATAGAGGGATCAATATTGCAAGGGGTGGAGGCCACCAAAAGCTTGGAGCCAGCATCGGCTAACAATGATGGAAATACAGGAGTCCACGAATTCTTTGAGAATGAGGTGGACTCATCCTTTTGTGGTGATATTTCTATCGACCTTCCAGTGTATGTGGAGTTGTGTCAGGAAATTGACATGGGACCATAGGATACTTCATACTTGGAGCATCCACTTACTCAATTCGTTGACCAATCACTTATAAGGGTATATAAGATATGCATTTTAAGTGAGATCTTTTTTTAGGATTTATATTACTGTGCTTTTTATGATTTAAATTGATTATTCTAACATCATTTTTTGTCTATGCAGGTGACATTTTCAGGATGAGTCAAGGGATGAGCGATGAGGAGTTGTTGGATATCTTCACGAGCATGTCTCCAGACTAGATCATGAGATTTAGAGACATGGCAGACCAGGAGATGTCTCGGACATCGTTAGGCTGCTCTGCTAGATCTACTTCAGTGCAATCGGATGCTTCAGCTTCGAGCAGACGAGATCGACGCTTTAGACTTGGGCTAGATGGAGGGAGTGCTTCAAGTTCAGGGGGATACTACAGAGATACAGAGGCAGACGAGGTCGATGCTCCAGACTTGGGCCAGATGGAGGGAGTGCTTCAAGGTCAGGGGGATACTGCAGAGATATAAAGGCAGTGAACCCATGATTGGCACGCGATAAGCATGGGATACAGGTGCGACTCCTTGCTCTCATGGCGGTTCCAAGGAGCGTGGCTCAGGCTTAGGTGGATGCTGTGGAGGCACGGACGTGGTGTCTCTGTCTCGTCGTTCAGCTGGAGTTGCGTCACCTCCAGGATTTGTCACACCTATGGGGATGTCTACTCCAGTTACTCCATCTTTTTCTCAGCCATCTGCAAGTGGCACTCCTATGGGTGCCACTCCGACAGATATTACCCCGGTCGGTATACTGGATGCATAGGGGTCTCTTGGATATGCCCAGGAGCGTGGACGCAGATGGGAGAGGACCCATCTTAGGCATACCCCAAGGGGATATGCATATCTAGTCGATGATAGGTCAGGAGCCATCATCATGAATGATGAGGGGAGGAGGGTGATGGCTTGCATGAGAGAGTTGTGCCAACAAGTTTTCGGCACAACGTCTTAGATCATTGGAAGAACATACTGGAGGGGAGCAAGGACTACATAGTAGCATCCTTGCATGAGGAGTTTTTGGTTTGAACCTCAGTAGATAGATTTTCTATGGGCTCAATGATGGATTACATGCGTGCATATATGTCACATTGACGATCGAACGCACACAAGGCACTCAAGAGTGGGGCTGCAAAGCCCGAGTGGTTAGATGCGGACGACTAGCGCCAGGACTGAGGGAGGAGGCTACAGATTCTCCAGGATGTTGGAGTCAGTAGTGTGAGGCAGCGAGGGCACGACTCGAGGCTGGAGTGGTCTATCATCTTGGGAGTGGCGGCCACAGGACATATTTGGAGGACTTTGTAAGTTTTTCTTTTGTTTTGCTTGTTTATTTTTTTGCAATATCCTTTGTACTAACAATCATGTTTCTAACAGTTAGTATTTTGTTTTCTTTGCAGCATTCCATTACAAATCGCGATCTGATCGGCATTTTGAGACTTGATATGCAAAGAGGCACGGTCTCATTGCTTTGATTGACCGATTTTATAGACGCGACGGTCGTAAGTCACTCATCTTTCTTGTCCGTAGTTACCGTGTTTAATTAGAATGCATTATTGTATGGTGGACTGATGTGTTGTTTTTTTTTTTTTTTTGCAAAGTCCATTCGATGCTCCTTTGTGGCGGGATGAGCTTTCAGATGGCGAGGATATGTAGCTCGCCCTTGGATCCCTGGAGCTCACACCCCTTTCTTTTTTGGTCGCTTGATCTCTGTGTAGACATTTTCTATGTATTAGTGATATCTTATCATGATTGTACCAATCTCTTTCATTATGCAATCATGTATTTATTTCATGTATCAGTGTTATGATTTCAATATACTTTGTTTTTGTTTACACGAGCATTGTACATAGTGCATAAACTATTTTGTATGGCCCAAATAAAGCACACAGTGCTATATGTGGCAGGGCAGCTTGCTAGCCTGCCACAAATTTTTTTTCCCCTGTTAGTGTCGCTATTAGCGTCACAAATTTACTGCTCGCATTATCATCGCAGACCGTCGGATCTGCGTCGTTATTGGCGTCTGTATCAGCATCGCATTTGCGATGCAGATACCGACGCAGATACCAATGCCAATAACGACGCAGATACCGATGCTGATACCGACTGTTTTATGGCGTCGCCATGATATCAATGCCAATAACGATGTAGATACCGATGCTGATACCGACTGTTCTATGGCGTCACCAATAACGACGCTTTTGCGATGACGGGGGAAAATTTTTTTATTTACATTTTCGTCACTTTTAACATCGGTATAAGGCCTATATCTTGTAGTGAGACCGGTAAGACATAAGCAAAGTACATGCCATGAATACATCAAACATCAAAGATGGAGATCCAAATGCTATGTGAAGTGAGCTCAAGCTTTACCAATGATCGGAGAGCAAATCCAAGCTTTTTGTTGATCCCCAAGAGCCACTACATCAATGTATACATCCAAGACATGTCTCGTTTCCAATAGGCATTAAATATCCACTAAGAAGTACTATCTGCCCTACTATAAACACCATGAGATCACTAAAGAAGATGAATGAATTCCTTTTTTGGAATGCCCTGAGAGAGCCCAAAGGGGCCGGGGAGGTGCTCGGGAACTAGGAGCTCGAGAGCATTGGCTATGGCTACCAGGAAGGAGGCCCAATGAGTGTAGGGATTCGATAGGAAGCTGATGACGCCATGAACCAAGTCGAAATTCTCAATCAACCATGCTTTGGTACTAGTTGAAAGGTGAGAAGGATGAAAGCTTGCTTGGAAGAGCTATGGCGAGAGAGAAAGAGCAAGAAAGAGAGACACACAAAATGGGAACTCCAACAGTCAAAATGTGTGAACGGGTCTTTCTTTATTAAAACTGCCACTAAAAGAATAAAGAATAAAATGATGGTGATAGGCACCTGCCACCTATAGTGTGTAGTGGTGGGTACTATCAGTGTAGTAATATACAGGCGGCTAGGCGGAGGCATCTTTACCCCCAACATGTGTACATGTGCTATGTTTACATTTATGAAATATCTTATGGTATCACATTTATGAGTATAATTAACATCACTATAATGTTTTGTATCAAGTGTATAATTTTATAAAATATGAAAGTTAGAGATACATCAGAGATACATCAAATACAATGATCCACATTTCTTGAAGACTATATTTAGGCTATTGTAAATTCATGAGGTTTGTCCCTCCTTTTATTAATTTCTTCATACATGCCATTGTAAATTCAAGAGTGATGTAGCTCCTTTAAAAGCCTTCACATGGGCTATTTTAAAATCTAAAGTGATGGAACTTCTTGAAAATCTGTAATTTTATATTTTAAAATTTAAGGTAATGGTAGGCATATATATAATTGTGGATTTTCCCCTTGAGTCCCCTAGGGTTATTCCATCTATAGTTAGGGACCCTTATTTGAGTGGGGGTATAATGCTACACATAATGTGTCTATATATAGCATCCTACTCCCTTCTATATAATTCTTGTATGCCTAGTTGACACAATTCGAGGACTCTAAATTTGGTCTCTCTCTATGCTTTTCTACACACACACACACACACACACACACACACACACACACACACTCTCTCTCTCTCTCTCTCTCTCTCTCTCTCTCTCTCTCTCTCTCTCTCTCTCTCTCTCTCTCTCTCTCTCTGTGGCCTTTGGTCTTCCTCACATAGTTCAAAGCAAAGAGGTGCATGCTCAAATGATTGTGCAAGTCTCATGCTCATCCATCCAAGTTTACTAAGTATATCTTTAGTAGGCTTCACACCATGTAGTGCAATGAAAAGGTACAGATTAGTGCATCATCTTAGTGGCATGGAAGTAGCTCAATAGTTGGGATATAAGAAGCCTTGGTACTATGCCCAAAACATTATATAATTTAGTGACAAAATTTTAGTGAATTTGGGAGTCTTTCAAGTCCCATTCTTCATTATTTAGAATATTAGGGCTCCAAAATGACATATTTAAGCCTCCCAAAGCTATATCATGTGACACATCATTTGAAACCTTATGAAAAATGGAATATATTGAGCTATTGAACAATAAAATTGGAGCAAGGGTGTGAGAGTTATAGCAAAGAGAAAGTTTTGACCATGAGTCCTAAACTTGTGGAAAATTCCCAAATTCAGTAATATTGTGTTTGCTTGTGTCCCTTTAGCCTTGTTGTAATGCACAAGTTTAGGCATTAATAAAATATGCCTCTTCCTTGTGTTACTTAAACCTTGGCATCCAGCTTCTTCTTTTCTCATTTACAAGCACTCAATATTGATATGAAAAGTGATATGAATTGAGAAAATCAAATCAAAGAAAATGTCACAAATTCGACATAGCAAGTGGAAGAGGTTGGGTAGTAATAGGTATCTGATGTAGGACAATAGTGGATAGCAACTCAAACTAAGATATCCTCTAGAGACAGGGTATGAATAGTAGGGATATGAATGAATAATTAACAAAATAGAATTAGGATTGAGTGGTGGGAAACCTATCTATTTATAGATGGATGGGTCCTCCAAAATTAGGGTCTAGCTTGTTGTGAACACATCTAATTTTTAATGAATGTTTGTGAATTTGAGTTTTAGGACTGTACTAAAGATTTAATCATCTTAAAATGCATTTTTAAGCTCAACAAAGGTTGTGTGGTTATCCTCTTTTGCCTTCTAGTCCTAGTGATAATTGTCATCCCTCATGACTCTTCAATGATAGGGAGAGTGAGAGGATGGTGGTGGGATCAAGATCACATCCATATGTAGGTGTAATAGACCTAGACAAAGGCTTCTTAGATGCATTGAAGTCTAGTAGATTTTATAATATTTGATTTGGGGATTGGCATTAGGTTTATGATGAGTTTTTTTTAATTACAGTGAAGAGGCTTTGCTCCTAGTTTGAGTTCACATGAGGAGATATTTTGATAGTCTGGTGGCCAAACATGGGAAATCGATAGTCATGGTATGCATTCCATAAAGTTGGTTCATGATAGGAATTGAGAGCTACTTTCTTGCAAAGATACCTTGGTGGTTGCTTCCATATCCACTACATGGGTATCCATGGTCCTATTTGATGGTCATTATTGTATATACTATGGTGAGTCACTATCACTATATATTTTATCGAAATAGATCACTCATAATCTAAGAGATGATACTAGAAAACTAGACATATCATGCAAGTGTGTTTATATTTTAATGATCTATTTATATTATCACCACATATAACTAGCTATCCATTTTATTAGTGCAATATTTTTGACTAGCTGATTGGCATTATTTGGGCACCCTATTGGGCTGGCTGCCCTAAGAAATTTTTAGGTCTATTTATAAGAAAGTATTCTCCCTCATCATAGGTTCCTTATTCAGTAATTTATTCAATTGCTTTCTTGGTGGAGAGAGGGAGGTAGTTCCTTTGCTACTATCGAAAACTCACAATCTAAGTTTGCACAACCTTGTGCCTTGTATATGGATTGCATTTGCCAAGCATTCTCTTCTTGTGTTCTTTGTTCTTTGCTATGTTTCTTGCTTGTACTTTATTTTTGTGTAATCTATTGCAATGTGAAGTTCTAATGCTTCCATTTTCCCTCCACTTTGGATGACACACACACACACACACGCACGCACGCGCGCACGCACGCGCGCACGCACGCGCGCACGCACGCACACACACACACACACACACACACACACACACACACACACACACACATCGAGTGTGTGTGTACATGCTTGTGTCCTTTAGTTATTGTATCTATCTATGTGTGCTAACTACAAATAGAAAAGGCCCATGATTTCTTGAGAAAAATATTGTTGTATAAATACATTGGGCATTCCATTGAGAGCCAAGATTCCTCAAGTACAAACTACAACACCATGATGTTAGATGTGCATCAAGTTATGTAGTACCATGAGGTTATGATGTGCACTAGTTAATTTTCCAATTAAATGTAAGGTGAAGATGCATGCAAAAGAGAGAGGACCGGTCATGTGACTATTAAAATAGCTTGATGCCCAAGGAGAATGGGAAAACCCAAACCATAAAACTCATGTATAAAATAGATGAAAAATAATAGAATAGTCTATTCATGTGTATGCAATCTTTTCTTTCTAGCTTTCTTTCTATTGTATTTTCTATGTGTGAGAGTGCAGGAAAGTAAGTATGAGAGTGTGTGTGGAGTGAGTCTCCTTGCATTCTTTCCCCTTCTTCCCCATCCCATTTTCTTGAGGACTTGTGAATGGAAGCATGAGTGTGTGGAGTTGAGAGTGTGAGGAAGTGAGATACATGGTAGGGTAATCTTTCTTCTTCTCTTCATATCCTTGCATTCTTTCCCCTTCTTCCCCATCCCATTTTCTTGAGGACTTGTGAATGGAAGCATGAGTGTGTGGAGTTGAGAGTGTGAGGAAGTGAGATACATGGTAGGGAAATCTTTCTTCTTCTCTTCATATCCTTAAGCTCCTTGTTGGAAGCTCATCTCATATACAAGAAACAACAAAAGCAAGGTCAAGAGCAATGGTGTGCATGTAGATCATGGACCATGGTTTGCTACAGCAAAGCACTGCAATGTGGTGAGTATTAGTAAGTACATTCTCTAATTGTATTGAGTCATTAGATTTGTTAAAGCATGTGAGTGGGCTAGGTAAGAGATATGTTTGGTGAGTTGAAATCCTTCAAATAATAAGGATTTGCCCAATGGTCATGATGCTAAGCTTGTACAATGTAATGTCTTGGTTCTATTTGCAGAGATCAAATGCACTTCAGCATGAAGCTACTTGCACATTTAGTGTCATAGTTTTGTAGGGGAGACCACATGCACTACTTTAGCATGCAACTGCTTGCACATTTAGTGTTGTGGAATAGGAAGAGACCCATACTTGGACAACTTCAAAACATGCATGGTAGTTAATTCTTGTTTCTCGTTGTTTGAAGTTGTATACTTGGATTTTGTCTTCTTGTGAATAATACAACATTGTTTCTTTCAATGCATTTTGGTGAATATTGTCACAATTAGGAATAGAATAAATATTTTACTTTTTTAAAATGTATTTGGCATTGTTTCATATGGAATAATTGGAAAAAGAAGAATATATTGCTTTTTATATAGTGTTAAAGGAACCTTCTTGTATCTCTACCCACAACCACCACTTCTTTCTATCTTTCCACACCACCCCATCTATTCCCCATCCTTCTCTCTATCCTAAACCCTACACCCCCTAATAGTAACTGGAAACTTTCATTAATCCACTACCTTGACATAGTAAGGATGTGTCCAATGGCTCTGATGTTGAGCTCGTAGAGCACAAAAAAAATTGAATTTATTATAGAGACCAACGAAACATAAACACAAAGTTGCATATACATTTAACATTGTGGAATAGGAGGGGAATAGGAGAAGTCCCATAATTTCCAACTCTTGTGCCTACAAGGATTATGTGCAATGGCACTATAATGTCATAGTAGATTAATTTCAAAATATTGAAGTTGAGACAACTCCAAGTTCCAAGTGCAATAGAGTGAAGTATGCTTCATTAAGTCCTTTGGTGAATATATTTGTAGTTATCTGATCACTTGGACAATGTTTAATCATGATCGTACCTTTCTTTACTTCATATCAAATATAATGATAATGCGCTACAATATATTTAGAGTCGTCATGTTGAACATAGTATTTAGCAAGAATAATAGCACTTTGGTTATCACGTTGAAGTGGTGTGCTGGAGAGAGCAAGATGGCCAATATCTAATAGAACTTGTGGAAGCTATACTAACTCTTGAGCCATTGAAGATGTAGCTGCATATTCAAATTTTGCAGTGGAAACAAGAACACAACGTTGTTTCTTGCTAGTTTAAGAAACAAGACAACCATTGATAAATAAATAATAACAACTTGTAAAGCACATAGATAAGTGAGAGCTTGCCCAATCTACATCTGTATAACCCAAAAGTTAAAGTGAATGCATAGAATCAAAGTTTTGTTGGTGCCGATAAACCAACCCAAAATATTCAATGCCTTTCAAGTACTTCAAAACTTGTTCAGCTGCTCTACAGACCAATGTTTGAGAACTAAGATGTTGTCCAAGAAAATTTGTAGCAAAACAAATGTCAGGGCAATAATTTAAGTCAATGTATTGAAGACATCTCACAAGATTAGCATAAGGTTGATGTAATGCTAATTGTCCATCATTCTACAAAAAGTGAGAGTTTTTGGTAGAGCTCACAAGACAAGGAGTAGTAGCAGAATGTGCAAAACCCAAACCAAACTTCTGAATAATATCTTCAATGAACTTTGTTTGACGCAATAATAAAACACCCTTTTCTCGATAGCGTTGAATTTGAATACAAAGACATGAGTGTATGTCTCCAAGATCCACCATGTCAAATGCAAAAGACAAAACCTTCTTTACTTATTGAAGAAAGTTGAGATTATTGGAAACAAGCATAGTATCATCCACATATAGAGCAAGAATAACAAAACTATCATTGCAATGCTTGATATATGAATAAAGGGAGGCTCGGCCACACATTGTGGTTGTTGGAGTTCCCATTTGTGTCTCTCTCTCTTCTTGCTCTTACTCTCCACCATAGCTCACTTCCAAGCAATCTTCGATCCTTCTCACCTTTCAACTGGTATTAGAGCGAGGCTTCCCAAATTCTCAAGCTTGGTTTGTGGTATTCTTAGCTTCCATTCAAATACCTATAGCATTGAGTCTCCTTCCCGGCAGCAATAGCCAACCTTCCCGAGCTCCCATCACTCCTCGGATTCCCGAGCACTTTCCCTGCCTATTGAGGCACCCTCATGCATTTCTATAGAGGTATTGAAGTGTTATTTTAGTGTTTTTCTTCAGTTCTCAGGTTGCAGTCAAATTGGGTAGCCATAGCTCAAACCCTTGGAGCTTGGATCTTGCTCCCTCTTGCATTTGGGCACTTGAGGCTTGTTGTGGGCCTCCTTGGGCACCCCCCAGAGCCTCCAACCACTACCATTAAGGCCACATGGATACACACAAGTAGAAGAAGGGATAAGTAAATTTGTGCCATTTTTTTGGATGTTTTGGACAGCACACTACAACAGCTCATCTACTCCTCATTGATGGCTATGTCATGCTTCTTCGGGTTTGGCAATGCACTTGGCAATGGTCTCTAACTTTGGTTGAAGCCTCCTTGATCATTGGCATCAGTTTTGGGTCTGATCTGTACATTTCCAGGACTATTTACAGCAGTCCCACAGTCATGTTATGTAGAAGTAACATTGGCATCTAATGCTATGCTTGTTTGGGCACTTCTACTTAACCGGTTTGGTATCTGTTGATGCCCGATTGTTTGGGGGATGCAAGGCACATGTTATGCCATCATTTTGGACTGATTTTCTTGCTAAAAATACTCAGCTTTGAACATTAAATCACTTATGTACCATAGTGGGCTGAGGCCTATTATCTCATGTTTGGTTATGCCTATTGGTTTCGGGCTATGTCTTTGGGATATGCAATGAAGTATTAACCTTCGGGGTACAACATCGAGCTTTTCTTTGGTTCTATAATGCTTTTGAGCTTCTATTAAGCTCCAACTTGGTTGTTCTTCTTGGAATTTGGCTTCAGTTGGCATGCTTTGGACCGGTCTATCCCTATTGTCACTGTTTGGCATTTAGGCCTCTTGCATTTATGCTTTGGTAAGATATGGATGCCACTTAGATTGCCCATGCTTGACAGTTACTTGGAGCTTCATCTTCAGATGTATTTGAGCATTTTGGATCTACTGGGCATTATATTTGGTTGTCAGTTACATGCTCTTTGAATGCTTTCAGGCTTATGCTTTACGGTCTTGGGATTTATACTTCGGATGTACCCTACTAGGATTTGGCATGTTTGATGCTATGTATTTGATGTATTAGAGCATTGCTTGTTCTCTTTGCATCTAACTTCACTTCCAGTGGGAGCCTCTTGGTATATTTCGATGTACACAAAGTCTTATTTACAGATGAGCTTGTGCTTGTGGGACAGTTACATGCATTTACTCTCTTGAGAGCTTTATGTCTGTAGCTTGTCTATAGTGGGCTGATTTGATACGACTATTGAGGCAGGCACCTATCTTTGTCATCACATGTTTTTCAATTTTGTATGCATCTTGTATGGTTATGTATTGAGCTTCTTGCTCTATGAGTTGTGCTTGTGCTTGGTCTCTTCTCTTACCCTGAGACCCATTACGTGCATGACTTTTGGACCTATGAGATGTCTCTTGCCTGACATGTTACTGTTTTGACAGTTCTTGGTACGTTATTGCCCTTGGAAACTCATTGTTGGATGTATCTTGTTACCTGGTAGTTGCAATGACATATGTATCAGTGATTGCTTCCTTTTGGGATAGTTTTACATACTGTTGTCATTTATTACAGCAAGCTGAAATCTGTAGATTTTGAGCACTTCTATGAGGGTAATGCTTACTATTTGATGTTATCTTGGTCATATTTGGTGGAAAAGTGCTTCTCTTGGTGAAATCCACCCTTTCAGCCAGTTTTAACAATGGTTTTAATGCTTTTTCTACTAATTATAGCAACCTACAATTTTACTTTTTTACTTTGATTTGGGACTATATGGCTGGTCATTTGAAAGATACAACTCTCTTTAACATTGCCAAGTTGGATGGTACCAAATATGGGTATTGGAAGTCCCAAATATGGCATGTTTTGGTGCAGAAGATGCAGATTAAACCCTTGCATTTCAAGGGTGTTAAACGTGAGGATATGGATGATGATGTTTGGATGGAAGTCGATGAGCTATGCAAGTCTACCATTATTTTGTCACTATCAGAAGAGGTCCATCATAATGTTGTTGAAGATGAGAATCAGAGTGCATGGGATTTATAGAGAAGATTTAGGAGCTCTATGCGCATAGCAGAGTCCTACGTCACAGATGTATTGACTGAATCAGTTAATGGACCTTCGCATGAAGGAGGAGACCTCCCTTTCATCTCATTTTAGTTAGTTTCATGCTATCATGAAAAGGCTATTATCACAGGGTATTGAGTTCAAAGACAACTTGCACCCATTGTTTCTGCTTAGCACCTTGCATGAATCATGGGATGTCTTCCATACTACGATATGCACAAACATGCTTGATGGGATGAAAATCAAAGATGTTGAGAGTGCGTTATTGACAGAGGAAATCGACATAAGAAACAATGATGCTTCCTGCTCTTCATATGCATTGATAGTTAGAGGTGGTAGAAATGGTAGGCATGCTAACGATCATAAGGGCAGGGGCTCTCAGAAGTCCAGGTCCAAGTCACATGGTTGCAATAAGCCCCGTGGATGGAAGTTTGATCTTACCTGTCATTATTGTGGGAAAGCATGACATATTAGGCCGCAGTGCCATAAAATGTGTGATGATAAGTGCAAGGAAAAGGAAAAGAAAAAGTGTAAGAAAAGTCTTCTACGCACAGTATTGTACATTCAAAGTCTAGTGTGAAGATAGAAGAGGTTAATGTCATGCAGGCCACTGATTTAGATGATGATTACATACTTTCAGCTTCTTCATGCGATGCCTTATAGGCTTGTGAGATATATTCTATGTATGGGTAGTGCTGGCTCTTGGATTCGAGTGCGCTCTTTCATGTGACACCCTGTCGAGATTGGTTTCATACTATCGTACTGTGCTTTGTTACTTTCATAGATGATTATTGACATAAGGTTTGGGCTTATCCCATAAAGAGAAAATTTGATGTCTTAGACACATTTCAGCATTGGCTTGCATTGGTAGAGAACCAGTCTAGAAAAAGGCTCAAGTGCCTAAGGTCAGATAATGGGGGTGAGTATGTATCATGTGCTTTTGAGCAATTTTGTGATAAGTGGGGTATTAAGCATCAGTTGACTACCCCTTACACCCCACCCTAGAATGGTATGACTGAACACATGAATAGGACCATTTAGGAAAGGGTCCGTAGCATGCTTAGCCAGGATCGCTTACTGCAACACTTTTGGGATGAGGCAGTTACTACTACAGTGGTATTGACTTTCAGGTTGCAGAGGAGGTATGGGTAGGCAAGCCCCCCTCTTATGATCATTTGTGTGTCTTTGGATGTGAGGCCTTCTGCCATATGCCCAAGGACAAATGCAATAAGATGGATCCTAAAAGTGTCAAATACATTTTCATTGGCTATGGAGATGCATGAGAGATGGGTTATCGTCTATGGGATTCACAGGTGCGGAAAGTGATCTGCAGTAATGATGTCATCTTTCATGAGGAAAAAATGCATATGCAGCATGAAAAAGTGGTTGAGGTACGCAGAGTTATCTTTCAAGAGGAGCCACCTGGACCCGTTCAGTCCGCTCCATGGCCAGCTAGACAGCATGCGATGACCTGATGCTCATGGCCCAGATGTTAGACATGCTGATGTTAGACAGGATGTTGGTCAAGCAGCAGAGCCTAGATTGAGGCATTCTACTAGAGATAGATGACCTCCTGACTGTTTTGCGCCCTCCATGGATTATGTATGGGTTATAGATGCAGGAGAGCCCCTCACTTATGATGAGGCTATGCACAGGGGTGATTGTTACTCTTGGGAGAGGGATATGTAGTGGGTGTACAAGCTGAAAAGTACCCCTGGATACCCTAAGCCGGAAAACAAGGCTCGATTGGTTGCTAAGGGATTTAAGTAGAAGCATGGTGCTGCCTTTGATGAAGTCTTTTCTCCTGTGGTCAAGATGACCATCCTACACTTAGTCTTGGCCTTGGTTGCACAGCTTCACTTAGACTTTTACCAAATGGATGTCAAGACGGCTTTTCTACATGGGGACTTGCATGATGAGATTTACATGGAACAGCCTAAGGGCTTTGTAGACCCTGGTAGGGAACACCTAGTGTGCAAGCTCAAGAAGAGTCTATATGGCTTGAAGCAGGCACCTAGGGAATGGTACCATAAGTTTGATGCATTCATGTAGTCACAGGGCTACAACCGCAGTGCTATGGTGCCGTGCTTGTATACGAAGAAAGCTCATGACATGTCTTTAGTAATTTTGGTACTCTATGTGGATGACATGCTTTTAGCAGGGACATCTCATGAGGAGCTAGATGCTCTTAAGGCTCAGCTCAAAAAGATCTTTGAGATGAAAGATCTAGGATAAGCCTCTCATATACTTGGTATGTGCATTACATGCGATAGATCTCAAGGACTACTCTAACTATCATAGAGGGAGTACATTTCTAAAGTCCTTCAGCACTTCCGCATACAGGATGTTAAGCTTATTGGCTGTCCATTACCTTCTCATGTGAAGGTTTCACAGGCCGATTGTTCGCAGATAGATGAGCAGAGGGCTGAGATGGCCAAGATTCCCTATCAATTAGTCGTGGGTAGTCTTATGTATGCCATGATAGCCACCCGTCCACATATTGCTTTTACAGTTGGGGTTGTGGCACGTTATATGGCTACACTTGGCAAGAAACATTGGGATGCCATGAAGGGTATCATGAGGTACCTGAAGGGCACAATAGATATGTGTCTTTGTTATGGCAGCCATGATACAGGAGTCTTGGGGTACACTAGCTCTGATTATGCAGGACATGCAGATAGTAGGAAGTCCACTTCTAGCTATGTGTTCACTTATGTTGGAGGGGCTATCTCTTGGATGTCTAGGGTGTAGAAGTGTACGGCCCTTTCTACCAAAAAGATCAAGTTTATTGCAGCCACAGAGGCTTGCAAGGAGGCTATCTGGTTAGGCCGTTTGATTGCAGACCTTGGTATGACAGATGTTATGGCTACAGTGCACTCGGATTCAATGAGTGCCATTCATATGGCCAAGAATTTGGTCTTCCATGCAAAGAGAAAACATATTGAGGTGAGATATCACTTTATTTGCGAGGTCGTTGAGGATAGATCTATTGACATTGTCAAGATTCCAACTAGCAAAATCCTGCAGACTTGCTCATGAAGAGCCTCACTACTGAGCGCTTTGCTTTCCTCAGGAGGTTGATGGGCATTGGATGAGATGACGTATTTTTCCTCATCTTGTTGTACATGTGTATATATTGTAATGTCTTTTCTTTATTTTCTCTCTCACTGGGGCAGATTCACCTTTAAGTGGGAGGTTGTTAGGGGTAAAGGCGCCTCCGCCTAGCCGCTTGTGTATTACTACACTGATAGTACCCGCCATTGTCAGTGTAGTAATATATGGGGGGCTAGTAGGTGGAGGTGGCTTTACCCCCAACAACATATAAGTTAGGATCTGAAGAACAAGAGATAAAACCTTATTTTGTAAGGAAGGGATCAATATTTTGATACTAAGCTTGTGAATATTGTTTGAGACATAGGGTGTTAGATTGTCACATGCTTGCCTAACAATTCTTTGGCAGCACATTTTAGTGGTTTAATAGGGAACTATCCTAGACAACTTCACCCAATACTCATAAGAATGCACAGGGTCCATCGTCTAAGTTTCCTAGAGTCCACACCCCATAATGGAAGGTACCGGCTGTTGAGAATCAACAATCACACTCAACAAAACAGCCTCTTTGTATGGAGCCTCAGGGTCAAGGATATGCACGCTAACTTATCCCATATGCACAATGGTGCCTACTGCAGTTTCCTACTTTCCTATAAAGCATTGTACTTGCTTCCTTTCTTAATGCAATGATAGTACTCTTTTCTTTTCAGTGAAGTGTCAATGTCATTGTCCACATACACAAGATTGTGTTTATGAGTCCAAGTCTCAATCTTGGAACCTAATTCACTTGTGTAACAAACAGTGTCCTTGTCTTCTCCATCATGAGTCCACACTTCTCATTTCATCCTCCATAGCTTCCAGTTTTGCCATGCTCTAGATCCCGCATTTCTCACACCGCCCGTCCCCACAAGGATCAACCTGCAAACTCGAGGTCCTAATCAACTAAGGTCTTGATACATCAGCTAACTCCATTGGAGATGTCCCACAAGGGCTTCTTGTCCAACTAGAGTGATCATAGTTGCCCTCGGTTCATGGAGTGCAACACTTATTTCCAATAACTGGTTAGGATTCAAGGAACCCTAATATAGTTTTGGCACAGCCACCGCACCTTTTCCTTAAGATAATTTTTTATCAGGGTTTTAAGACTTGACCCTAGGTAAGTCAACCCTTGACTCTGCCTAATTTTTCCTAATTAACATTTTGTTCAATCTCTTGAGAAAAGCTCCCCAGCTTACCGAAACCACCCATCCATAGGACGGATCCATTAGGGATCTTGCCCACCCACCTTCCACAAATGGTTTTCTTTAATTTTCTATTTATCTATCACATTAAGTTATGAGCATAGAAGCATCTTCATTAATTAACCCATTTTCACAAGTTTTTTTGCGTAATTTTATGGCACAACACAAAGATAGAGAAAATACTATTTTGGTAAAACATATTTATTTATTATTTCACAAAGTTATTTACAATGATTTTTCCATTTTGCCTACATAGAAGATAAACCTCAGTTTACTAGAAATCCCTTCTATCTGCGCAGAAGAAAAGAAACCCTCCAAGATTTCCATCCCTTCACTAGTACTAGGGACTCTAGGATCCTATCCTGATTTGTGTGAGGGTAAGGCAGTTCCTAGGAGCGATTGACAGGTTTACTGCTAGAGCCCCCTTGGCACTTTTGCCTCCTCCTGCCTCTAATGGATTCCTCATCACTGAGCAACCTCTCACCATCGGGGTTGGTCCAAAGCTCCTCTTGGCAGTAAAAAACAATCCCCCTTGGAGCAGGGTTCCACGTCTAGCTGTGGGGGAGGCATAGCACGATATTTCCTCTTATTATGCTGATTATATATTTACAATTAGATTTAATTGCTGCAAGCACAATCAATCTTTCTTGTGCAACCATCAACTTGTGCACAAATAAAAAAGAAATAGCAATAAGTGTTTTTAGCATAGAAAGTAGCCCCATCCAAATCTATGGTTTCTCTTATAAGGTCCCACCTTATTCTTAGGGTTTCACTTCCTACTTATAACTCTTTTTCGGGATCCACAATTTATTTCATGAATTTGATTAATTATGAGATGTCTATTTTATCCTTATGACAAATTTGGTATTTCTATCCTAAAAGATAATATGGTCATTTATGCCTATGGCAGGCAATTCATTCACTGCCTACCCTAACCCGCGCTTAATAGGATTTTAAATGCTTTTCCAAGTCTGTTTAGACTTTAGAACCTATATTGACAAATTCTTATCAATGTCCAACAAGTCCTACAAACTTTCAATATTATTTAATTTCCTAATACTAGTAGTTTCAGGGTTGTTGAGTATTTCATAGTTATTTTTACTTCAACATTCTTGATAATTTAGGTTAGGTTACCTCGCTAATTCATACGTGGATCAACTCATGATATTGATGGCCTCACTAATATAATCATTACATGTATTTTTAGCAAGAAAATAATGTTTATTTTATTCTACTCATATTCTATGGTTTAATCGATGATGTTTCACCATTTACCTAACTTTCAACATTATTTAGAAAGATTAGTTTTCATTTAGCTATATCCTAAGTGCAATGCTGATTGTTTTTTTGAAAATTTTATTCTACGTAATGCAAAAATCATACTTGCAATTTTTTTTAAATCTTTCAAACATTGAATTATATTTCCATGCACCTAATTTATGTGCATCTAGTATATATTTTCATATACAATTTTTTTGTTGATTTAATGTATTGATTATTTCATGATATTATCTAAATGATTTTTCATAAATTATTATAAAATTGATATACTTTTGTTTATCATTAGAAAAATGAGACAGAGATAGTCACTTTTAGGAAAAATTTATAAAATATTCCCTTCTCTAACAACATCTACCATTTTTTTGTTATTATGATCATATGTGTCTCTAACTAAATAACAATAAATATCATGAAATAAACTATAATTAAAATATTTTTTTAATGATAAACATATAATCCTTTTCCAAGTGAAAGAGTCTTTTAACTAAATATTTAGTTATAATATTAATTAGGTTATTTTCCAAAGCGGCAGTTCATATGCTTTTTCATTAGAATACTTTTATAATCATTTAAAGAAAAATAAAGCGATAAGCTTATAAAATATTATTTTTTTACAAATCAATGATATTTTACCTCTCTTAGGTTTACTGTGACGGGATCCTCGTCAATTTCTATCGTGCCATTTTCTCCATCGGCTGCGTTCCTTGCTTCCCTTGCTTCAAATGTACTTTTTGAATTTCTACGACCTCGTGGAGTCATCAAATGTAAGGCGAAATTAATGTGGTAGCTCAAGGAGAGTTAGTGGTCATCTAAAAAAAAAATCCAATATTTTACTCAGCAATATAGTCATATGGGATGAAGGCGTAAGAGGGGGTAGAGAAAATGAGAATGAGGTCGAAGAGGGGGGGAAGGGGGATTATTTTCCTCTTTCAAGGCTCAAAGCATCAATGGATAAGAGAAGTAGAGAAAATTTTCCATCATCAAAAGGTCTTCCTTACTTTTTTTGTGAAGGAAAGGTGGTATATTTATAGGCATGAGGGGGAGTATGCAATGGATTGATTCATTTGGCTACTTGTCAAGAGCCAATTGAGCTTTATTAAATATTCATTTTGATTACTTACCTATTGGATGGTGGCATGGGGATGATTTTTTAATGCCTTCTCTCCCTCCATGCATCAAAAACATCATGTATTTTGGCCTATTTTTTCAAAAATGTATTTTTTCTTCCAAATGACTTCTTCTAGTGGTTTTTGGCCTAGTTACTTCATGATTATCTAGTATATAAAGTCATGTCATACTCTTTGATATTTAACTTACTCAATATCATGCTCGTTCTTGTGCATTCTTTATCTACTGATTGAGGCTTTTGTGAATTATCTTGCAGTTACGAAATCAATGAGATCCTCAATGTATTAAATGGAATTGGTAATGCCAAATCAAATATAATGCATTAAAAATTATATGATCAAGCTGTCATAATATTATTTACACAACATCTTTACTTTTTGTTGGCTGGGAACATTGAGGTATCTTCTCATATTGGATTGCATAATTGATTTAATGTGAGACTCAATATCAAGAAAATTACGTGCGGTCACTTATGTGACAGCTCGACGAGTAATTTTTAAAACCCCTCAAGCTTGAATTCATTTCTTGATATGAAGCATTGTGGCAGGAATATTACAACCTCTCCTCCTTAGAGGAATTGATATGTCCTCATCTAAAAAAGAACTAGGGAAACTATTTTTCTAGAGTTGTCTCTTCTATCCAAGTGGCATCCTCCTTAGGATAGTCTTTCCACTGGACAAATTACTCTCTAACGGTTCTGTTTCTCAGAGGTTTCTCTTTTACATCTAGAATCTTATCAGGGTGGAGTTCAAGGGCTCATTGACTAGGCATTACAATTTGCTGGTCATTAAGAATATGATCTTGATTTGCCACATAAGCTTGCAGAAGACGAACGTGAAATACATTGTGGAATTTCACATGACCAAGAAGTTGCAATTTGTAGGCATTAGCTCTTAGGCATTTGAGAACCTTGTATGGTCCACAATACCTTGAACACAACTTTTTGAGCTTTCCTAATGATAGAGAACTCTTATTTAGGTGCACACAGATGAAAACCATGTCTCCCTCTTGAAAGATACACTCTTGTCATCCTAGATTAGCATAAGCTTTCTTGCGGTCTTAAATTGGCAGCTTGGATGTTTTGTCTGATAGTTTTGACTTGATTATCCATGTCTTCTAGAATTTTCTTAGAAGTCTCAACCTTTAGGATTGGATGAGAGAAATTCAGTGGCATCAAACAATCTTGCCCATACAATGCTTGGAGTCATTTGAATACTCTGGTGATATGACGCATTATAGGAAAACTCTACTAAGGGCAAATACTATATCCACCTTATTGGTTCTCTAGAACAATAAGCTCTCAATATATCTTCAATGACTTGATTAACCCACTCTATTTGACCATCAATTTGGGGATGGTAAGCTCTGATACAAAGCTGGGTTCCACGTACTTCAAATAGGCTTCTCCAAAAATGTGACGTAAATAGAGAGTCGTGATCACTAACAATTCATTTAGGTAATCCATGAAACCTAAAGATTTCTTTCACAAACAATCATGCAATATATGAAGCTTTGTAGTTCATCTTGATTGGGATATGATGAGTAACCTTTGTTAGAATATCCACAATCACCATGACTGAATTATACATTCCTTGATCAGAGGGTAAGCCAACTACGAAATCCATACTGGTGAACTCCCATTTCATCTATGGAATGTCAAGAGGCTAGGGCTTGCCTGGAATTTTGGCACGCTCACCTCTCATTCACTGGCAACTTAGGCATTCAGTAACATATTTGAGTACATCATGCTTTAGTCTTTCCCAGTAGTAACTTTTCCTAATTGCATTAAGAGTCCTTACATAGCTAGGGTGTCTTGAGAATGGAGAGTTCCCAATGTATCTTCTTTTTCAAAACTTGACAGAGAGGAATGCGGAGCCTTGCCCTAAAATAGAGAAGTCCATCATCCAGAGTGAAATTTTGGTATTTGACTTTGAGCTTAGGATTAGTGTCCTTAACTAGGATTTCTCTAAGCATTAGTTGATACTTAGGATCCTTGTCTGCCTCTTCTTTGGCTAGCTCAATGACTAGATTGCTAGGCATCAATATCATGGTAGCTAATTTCTCTCCTTTAGATGGCTCTTCCATGATAATGTGAAAATATCAGATAGGAAAGCATTGGAATGTGTGCACAAGAGGGAGAAGAGAGCTCAAAGTACAAGAACAGAATCTTGTTTACTAAGTTACTTACAAGTAAAACTTGGGCACACTCTCTCACACTTTGATAGTGACCCATAGGTTGTTTATATAGCCTCTGGCTGGCTAGGGTTAGGGTTTTCCCTATCATTCCGGCTATTCACACCCATCTACCCTCATACACCCTTCCTTACGGTGGGTTTCTATGCCTATCTTCTAACACCCCCCCCCCCCCCCCAATGCCAAGGTAGAATTGGATTACAAAGCATGTAAGATGTCCCCCCCTCAAACAAATGGGATGCCTTTATAGATCACGCTACAAGAGTATTTATAGGTAGATGGTTTAGAGACTCAGAAAAGTCAATCATCAAATGGATTGAAGACATAGTTGGCCACTAGTTCTTTGGGTACTTCAGGAATGTTGGGGCATTTACTAGTGATATGCCCTATCTTCTTGCATTTGTTACATTTCATTTTTTTGGGATACTTCTTCCAATAGTTGTTTACAATATGCCCTTTTTTTTTACAAAAAGAACATTTAGTGAGAACTGTATGTACCAAAACTTGATCACGGGAAGTTGAAGATGCTTGATAGGTGTTGCCTTCTTTGCAGTTCCTCTTTTCTTCATCCAAATAGGATTGAGTTGTACTTGCCAATGTAGGATTTGGAATGTTAGTAAGAGTGGTTAGAAGGGTAGGAAATACCTTTTTCACAGCTTTTAGGAGAATAGCAATATCATCCTCTTCATGGATTGGAGCTTCTACTGAGGCAAGCTATGTCATGAGACCCTTCATGTGAGAAATGAATTTTCCCAAGTCTTCTCTTGATTTATATTCCAAGCTAAAGAATTACATTTTAAGGAATATTTTAGTATTTTTACCAGTGGCTCCATAGAGCTTTCATTCCATTTTTCTTTAGCAGTATTTAGTTGATCAACATGATGAATCAAGGACTCATCTAAGTGTAACATGATGATTGCTTGGGCATGTTGGTCATCCTCTACATCAACCAGATTTTGAGAGTTTATAACTCTAGTGCCTTGAATGAGAGGCCAATACTCTCTCTCCATCATCGTGTACTTGATAAGTACCTGCCATGGGTGGAAATCTTTGCCATCAAATTTACAAATTTGAGGGCGGACATCAATATCTATTACAATGGCCATTGGGAAGGTCTTACCACTTGCTAAGACAAGGGTAGTGTCTAGTCCCTTACAAACTTGCCAATGAATGTGGAAGCAAATCAAGGACACCCTTACAAATAATTGATATTCAAAATTGCAATGAAGAGAAAGGTTGAAAATCATACATATGTAGTACTTCAAAATATGACTTTGGTGGTTCTTTCTTATGTGCAATATTCTTTTGAGGTTTAATGGTCTTTTTAGGCTTCAACGATGTGAACCTGGACTAGACTTCTAGCTCCTCCTTGTGGTATGGTTTAGTAGATAAACCTTGTGTTGGAAAAGGATGGTCTATGATTTCAACGCTTGTTGTTGATGACTGCGAGGAGAGTATAATGACACTCATCTCTCTGATTTCATTGACCAAGATATTTGAAAGAAACCACACATGAAATGTAGCAAGTAACACAAGTTTAGGATAGGATGGTCTATGTGTTTATAGTTGTACAAATAGCCTTACAAAATGAAGTAGAGCACTTAATGGTTTTAATTTTCTGATGAAAAACACAGATTGAGTAAATACTAGTAGCAAAATGATTTAGCAATGTGCTTTAGTGCTTACAAGCACTCATCTCTAATTTATGCTACTAGAGATGGTAGATGTTGGTCTTGATGAGCTTGGTGATGCCCTACCAAGTGAAAGAACCTCTAAAATGGAGTTCCCAGATTATTAACTGACTCTGGAAGAGATAACTCACTGATTAAAATCACTATTAGTGACAGCAGAAGATGAAAAAAACAAGAAGGTCAAGTTTTCAAGCTTGTGGCTATGGCTACCATGAAACCCACAGTTAGGGTTTGACTCTGTGGGAGCAACAGAAGAAGAGTTTCAGGAAACCCTCTTGGGTGGAGATAGCCACTTGGGGGGCTATCAAAACCCCATGGTTGCCGCCATCATTGCTTGCTATTATAGGTTGCGCCGTCGTACGAACTGCTAGACTGTTCAGAATTGCGTCGTTGTGAGAAAACCTGCAATGCCATGCTTATGGCTGCCTAATATCAAGCTTTGACTTGCCACACAACTACACCGTGAGGTGGAGAGAAGGTTTCCAAAAGATAGCATGAGCTGAAATGGCCCCCATGCATGCAGCAAGTCCACCAAGGTCAGGGGGTCCAAAACAAGCTATGGAGGTGAAGAAGATAGAATGAAAAATGGAGTTCTTCTTATGCACTTAACTAAGATACAACTGTGAGAAGCTGAGTAGATCAGAGATGGCTCTGATACAATGTGAAAATATCAAAGAGGCAAGCATTGGAATGTGTGCACAAGAGGAACAAGAGAGCTCAAAGTATAAGAACAAAATCGTGTTTACTAAGTTGCTTACAAGTACAACTTGGGTACACTCTCTCACACTTTGATAGTGAGCCATAGGGTGTTTATATAGCCTTTGCCTAGCTAGGATTGGGTTTCCCCTATCCTTCAAGCTATTCACACCCATGTGCCCTCATACACCCTTGCTTACAATGGGCTCCTATGCCTATCTTCTAATAGATAATGCATTCAAAAAAGCTTTATGACTTAATGCATCAACAATCACATTCTCTTTTCTAGGTCTAAACTTAATTTCAAAATCAAATTCTTGCAAGGCTTCAATCCACCAACCCTGCCTCATGTTGAGGTCTGGATGAGTAAAGATCCATTTGAGAATTTTGTGATCAATGATCAAAGTAAGCTTGCTTCCAAGTAGATAGTGTCGCCACAATTTAAGAGCATAGATCACAACTAACAACTTGAGATCATAGGTGGCGTAATTCTTCTCATTGATTTTCAGCTTTCTTGAGGAATAGACTATCGGAGGACCTTGTTGCATAAGCACACAACCTAGTGCAAGAGAACTTGCATCTTTTACGACTTCAAACTCTTAACTTAGGTTAGGTAGCTTTAAAATGGGTGTTGTTACCAAACTTTTCTTGAGTTGCTCAAAGTTGGCTTGTTCAATGGGCATCTACACAATAGCAGTTTACTTTTTCAGCAAATTAATGAGAGGTGCAACTATTAGGGCATAATTTTTTATAAAAAATCTATACCATCCAGTCAACCCTAAAAAACTTCTCACTTCCTTAACTGTTGTTGGTGGTTG
Organism: Lygodium microphyllum; assembly: GCF_053477565.2. Lineage (NCBI taxonomy): Eukaryota > Viridiplantae > Streptophyta > Polypodiopsida > Schizaeales > Lygodiaceae > Lygodium > Lygodium microphyllum. The sequence continues at coordinate 111,255,992 of NC_141146.1, forward strand.
TCACTCTTGAACATCTCTAACTTTGGCTGGGTCTTCACAAATTCCTTCAACAGATACTATGAATCCAAGATATTCCATCTATCTTTTGAAAAAGGCACACTTCTTTTTCTTTGTATAGAGCTTGTCCATCCTCATTGTGTCCAACAGAATGCACAATTGTAGCTCATGGACTTCATCTCTCTTGGAGTATGTTAGGATATCATCAAAGAAGACCAGGACAAACTTATCAAGATAAGATAAAAAAATGTCCTACATTAATCTGTTAAATGTAACAAGGGCATTTGTTAGACCAAATGACATTACAAGATATTCAAAATGACCATATATGGCATTGAAGGCAGTTTTCGGGATATCTTCTTTCTTGATCCTTATTTGGTAATAAGTAGATATATCGGAGATCAATCTTGGAAAATATTTTCACCCCTTGCACCCTATAAAGTAGCTCGTCTATTCTTGGGATCGGATACTTATTCTTGAATGTTACCTGGTTCAGTCATCGTGAATCAATGCAAAGGTGGAGAGTTCCATCCTTTTTCTTTTGGAATAGTATTGGGGCTCCCCATGGTGAATTACTGGGTCTGATGTATCCTTGATCCAATAACTGCTTGGGTTGCTTTTTCAACTCAATTACTTCAGGGATAGATATGTTATATGGACTCTTAACAATTGGAGCGGCTCCTGGTTCAAGTCTGATCTCGTGATTGACTTCTCTTCGAGATGGTAATTTAGTCAACTCTTCTAGAAAGATGTCATCATACTCCTTCAGCCAATATGGCTCTCCCTCATCTTGATTATTCTGCTCAACCTTATTTAATTTTATGAGATACACATGTAATCCTTTTCTTAACCCTTTTACTATGCAAGATGATTTGGCTAGTTGAACCTTGGGTTTTCCTACCTCACCTTGGGTCATCACTTTTTTTCCCTTTAGGTTTTGAAAAGTCACTTGGCCTTTTCTACACTGAATATGTGCATCATTGGGGATTAGCCATACCCAATAGACATTCATAGGCCCCTAAATTCATGATCCTAAATCCCATTTCAAAGAGATTGCTTCCTAGGCTAAATGTCAAATTGCAAGTTTGCTGAGTAGATATGATTTCTTTTCCATTGGTAAGTTCCACAAGCAACCTAGATGTAGGTATTGTGTCTATACCTAATTTCTTGGCACACTTTGGTGACATGAACAATTGTGTGTTTCCACAGTCAATCACAATTTTAAAGGACTTACCCTGATATTCTTTTGGTGTTTGAATCACTAAAAACTGGCGATTTGGGCCTTTCTTATGGAAGGTGCCATGAACTGATGCCCTCTCCATACCGGCTTCCATAGTTGGGTTTCCCTCTTCTTCAAGCTCTTTAAGAGTTACAGCAAATGCTTTTCCTTTTGCAATTGAAGCTTGGTTCTGACCTCTTTATTGTCCTTGGCGAGGAATTTGGCCAAGCTTTGGGCACTGTCTTTTAAAGTGGCCTAGCTAATTACAGTGGAAACACCTAGGTACTCTTGAATTACTTTCTGTAGGTATGAAGTTTTTGATTGCATTAGTTTTGGCCCTCTTTCCTTGACCAGGTACACATTGACCTTCAGCTTGCTTAACATAGCCCCATGAAGTCCCTTTGTTTTGATTCCATAGTCTATTATTTATTGGCTTTGACTAAATCTCCTTAACAAGAGGTGTTGCACGAATCAAAGCATCTTGCAGATCAGTTGGGCTCATAGATTCAAGGCATGTGTTCAGAGGAGCATTCAATCTGTGAAAAAACTTAAACACCTACTGAGAGCAATAGTCATGGAAGGCACATATTTAAGCAGTGAGATAAACTTTGAGTAATATGCCTCTAAGCTCATTCCCAACTGGCTTAAGTTAAAGAACTCATTCATTTTTAGCGTGTGATAAGCTGGTGGCAAATATCAACCATGTTGTCTTACAAAATACGTGTGGGAGTTCACGAAAGTCACTCATCGTAGGGATGCTATGCGAGATGGAAGTAAGATCAATATCGCTTCAAGACAACAAACTTGATGTCAAAACTCTAGTATATTGTAGATCTATTCCAAGTACAAATACAAAGCCAAATTACAAAACCAAAGCTCAATCAGGAGAACTAAACCCATAGCCATAAATACTAAGTCGAGTACTCAATGAAGTTCAAGAGCTTCTAGTCATGAACGAATCTCAAATCCAAGTGTTTTTCCTTAAGAATCCAAGCCAAGTTCTCCAAGTCGATAGATCTTTAGCAGCTTGCTTGCCAACTTCCAAGCCAAGACCAATATATTTAAGCAAAATAGACTCTTTGTAATTTCTTTATCAAGAGCATCCAAAAAGATCTTCTTTTGCTTCAAGTACTCTGTTTCAACAATTCTTCAAAGGCTTCAAACCTTCATAAGTAGTGATATCAAAGCAACTCCTATCTCCCTCTTCTTTGCTTCATATACTCTCAATTCAAAGATTGAGAGCTCAAGCTCAAAAGCTTAAAGAAGCTCCTGATTCCTATTTTTCCCCTCCGCTGATCACTTCCGTTCAGACTTTTCTGCATCCTTCCTAGTTGGGGACCACAAGCCAAAGATTAAGCTCTTTCCGAAAGCCCTCCCTGCGTGAAATTGACAGATCAACTTACTTCTTCATAGGCCTCCCTTTACAATTGCAATTTGGGGTTCGATAATGTTGACATCCTCATTTAATACAGTAGTCATCACACACAACGCCTTCATATTACAGCCGTCACATTGAAAGCAGCATCATAATTTACCGATCGCAACGTATGCTTTAAGATTTGTCATGAGCTTTGAGATTTCTCCCGTTGTTCAACTCGTAGCAGACCAAGATCACGATAACAGCATTAGCTCCATCACATATTGGCATGAAGATGCCACTCCTTCCTCCTCTTACTCTCTTCTCTGCCGCCACCCCGCCACTCCTTCCTCCTCTTACTCTCTTCTTTGCCGCCACCCCCACTAACTAGCACAATAGCACGATCATTTTTGTGGTGGGATCAGATACTTCACGCACAAGGTTTCCATGGAGTCTTTGGAGCCTTCGTGCTTCTTCCATAACTGTCCATCATGTGTAGTTGCTGCTATCGTGGAGCTTTCGTCTTCATGTAGCTAACATCAAATCTACTATCTAACTTCAGTTGTTGTGACGATTGTAAGGCATCAAGTGTTGCTGTCAATTAGCACTGCACTCGACACAAGAAACTATTTTGCTGCTTAGGAAGCGGCTTGAGAGGCTGTGACCATGAACTTCTCACCAACTTCTCCTACCTTTCACGACGACGCTTCTTCTCCTCCTCCTCTTTCATACGTTGTTTCAATTCTTTCTGTGTAGGTTGAACAGATTGGGAAGGACAAAATCCATGCCGCAATTTCATTCCACTCAGAAAACCCTTGCAGATTGAGTCTTGCTGCAAATTTTCCTGAAGGCTGAAAACTTCGCCAATGCCAAATCTGATTGCAATGTGCAAATATCTTCACGCTGGGTCTTGGCTTTTGCTTTTTCAAAAAAAAAGATTAAGGCTTTGATATGTTTGCTCTTCTCTTAAGGCAAAGCAATACTTTTAAGCTTTAAAAGCTCAAGCCTTTTTTACTAGCATTAGGGCTATTAAAACCACTGCTCTTCAGATAATGTCGCCAATAATTCGTCACCTATCCGAAGGAAATATACCATCATATTGTCCTTTGGAACATCGTATATTCCGTGTATGCCACCGTCATCCCATAATTAATTGTCTACCCACCTATCCTACATATAAGGTTGCCATGAAAATCATGACTTCAAAGGTCGTTTCTTTGCCTTTGTTTACTCCCAGAATTCCAATTGAGATAAGCTTCCCTCTCAAAAATCCTCAGTAAGATATGCGTTTATGTCCCTTCATCGAAGTGAAATCCTCCAGCAACAATACACCGAGTGGCCTAATCATAATGGGTAATAAGTTAAATCTTTCTAATCCACCTTCTTTATCCTCATCCAAAATATGATGATCAATGTGACCAACTTTGGACTAGAACCTCAACAATAGAACAAACGAGCACTCATATGAGCTACCACACACATAGACATACATGCGGGTTATTTGCACTTGAGTACTACTCAACGAATACAAAGAAAATTAGGAAACCAAGCCATCAAATTTTCAAACTAATAGTTCAAACTGAATGGTGAATGAAAAGACACACATAATAGAAAATAAATTCCCAATGACTCTAACTAATGAGTTCAAATTCCTAGCAAAAAGCTCTGCCCTCAGGTTCGCAGTTGTGGACGCATAGCGTCACGACATCCTCCCGCTCTTAACCTCCACATCCATCAAATGGGCCACAAATACCCATCCTCATCACCGCCAAGCTCGACGGTAAATGCAATCTCCTCATCTTCTGCAAAATCATCTACAATATCCACATCCTCATCTACATCATCTCCTGCCTCAAGTCCATTATAAAACTCATCATCCAACTCCTCAACAATATAGGCTACATCATTTCTCCTCTTGAACAGTATGATTCTCTTTCCTAGAATCGATGTCTGTAAGGCCGTAGCATCAAGATCTACTAAGGAATATGTAGCATTGTCATGGACATGTTGCACCAAATAAGGCCCAAACCATCATCTCGAAACCTTGTAGATAGTACTGTGTTGGTTGTCTAGAGTATTGTTGTAGACCAATACCCAATCTCGCTCCTCAATCTCTCTAGGTCTTAATCTGTGTCTGCTATCAAATTGGTCTTTACTGCAAATTCTGGCCTCTTTGAGATTCTAGAAAGCTCTCTTAATATCCAGAGATCTCTCCACAATTGATGAATGCAAAGAGCCAAAAGATCCTCTCTAGTCATCTCATCCTGCTGCCACAATAAAGCACTCCAAGTGAGTGTGCAAGTCTCTGTAGACATGAGCGGTTTTTCTCCATAAATCAATTTAGCTGGCATTTAACCTCTGGTCACACTATGCATAGTGCAATCAGCCCATAAGACGTAAGAGGCAAAAATCTAGGCCACTCCCTCACCCATTCACCACATGCTTTGGCCAAGGCTTTCATAATCCATGGATGGCCTCTCTCACTCTTCTCATTGCCTTCTAGATTATATGCTGAAGTTAAAGCAAGTTTAATGCCAAGGCCAGAGAAGAACTCCCTAGCCTCATTAGCATCCATCTCACCTCTATTTGTTGTAATTTTCCCAATCCAGTCATACATGCAAATAACATCATCCAACAAAAACTTACAAACCACTGAAGTAGTCTTCGTCCTCAATGCTCTTCCTTCCACTTGACTCATGAGATCCTCTCATGCCAAAACAATGTAATGCATTTGCTACAATCCAACAAGTATAGCAATCAAATCAATAACCCACTTGTAGTGAATACATAGTGGGTAAGCAGGATGAAACTCATCTTTATGCCTCACTGAAGAAAACAACTGACAATCAGTGCATGTCTTAACAAATTGCGAGATATCTCTGTACATGCCTCTCCACCAGTAGCACTCTCTAATCTTCTCATAGGTCGCCCAAACAAATCTATATCTTGCCCAAAGACTTTCATGAAACTCTCTCATGATTTGCACCTATGAAGCTCTGTCACATACAACTCTCAATGGTTGTCCTCCTCACTTTTGTGAATCCTTCCAAAGCAATCCACTCTACAAGAAGAAACCGTAAGCTTTCCTCATCTTCTTAAAGTCTGCATCAGTCCATCCATCTTGTCTAGATATGGTACTCAAATAATGGCCAATCTGCAAATACTCTCCTGTATACAAAGACTCATCAAAGCTCTCCAAAAAAGCAGATGCATGATAAGTATGATCAGCATGCATGGCTGAAAGATCGATCCCATCATCAACATCATCAATGCAAGAAGAATCCATATCATCATACCTCACTCATGAAACCACATCAACTATTGGGTTGTCTTTACTTGCTATGTGCTTGAACTCAGGATTCATGGATTTTATGTGCCCAATTCACCTAAGCATGGTAATGTCTTGAGTAGAAAAACTCATGATCATACCTAGAAGAGGCAAGCAATCAATCTCGACCAGCACAATAGCACCAATGAAGTATTCTTTATCATTCTTGAGAGTTGTGACAACTCTTAAGAGCTCCCTCTCAATCTGTGGATACCTGCGCTACAACTCATTTAGGACTTTCAACCCAAACCAAATGGCATACCTATTCCCATCAGCATCATCTTGGCCTACAACACATCCAATGCCGATAGGACTAGTATCAATAGTGAGTACAATAGGTCTCCTACACTCATAATCTGCTTTTCAAAGAGTTAGAGCAGCTCTCAACAATCTCTTTAGGTTCTGCATAGCTTTAGCGTGTCTTATGTCCCAAGAAAAATAATGCCCTTTCCTCAACAACTGGTAGATATCAGATTCTACAATATGAGTGAAATGAGGAATCCAAATAAGATAAAATACACAAGATCCAAGAAACCTGTGAACCTTCAAAGTAGAAGATCAAGTCTCCGCAATCTTCTCTATGGCATCAACCTTTGCAGGGAAAGGCCTCTTGCCATAATAACAACACACATGTCCAACAATCAAAACCTCTTTGGCACCAAAAATAGACTTCAGCCTCGACAAGGTCAAATCCACTTCCTTTAGCTTACAAAGAATCACTCAACATCTCTAATATGCGTGGCCACAAAGTACATGCATTTATAATCATCTAAAGTCTCATCCTTCTCTTTCTCCAAACAACCCTTGATAGGAAGACCATCAATGAAAGGTATGGTAAGCTCTAGAATAAAATCTCACAAGACCTTGTTCATCCCATTCATCATATGGGCAACTAAATTAGTAGCTCCCTATGGAAGCATACACATCCGCACAAGGCCTAAAGGTGTCTTCATTGTAGCCAAGGGCTAGATAGAATCGGCCATAGCCTAAATAAGAATCACCAAGTGAATAGATAGCATGTCCAGCAAAAGCCTTAGCAAACTCATCCACAATAGGTCCTACACCAACATTTCGTATAGTGACCCTATTCGTCGGCTGTAAGTCATGTATAAATCTAAGTGTCACATTATTCTTGGGAACTGTGAACCATCTATTAGAATACAGAGCTGAAGATGGTTCTAGAATCCCCATTCTGATCCTCTCATTCAAAAGCTCCACCAATTTGGGAAAGTGATCCCTAGGCATAGGAATAGGTCATAGATTCCAAGGGACATACAGAATAGTAAAAATAACCATAGGCGTCATAACCCTAAGGTCAATGCAACCTATCTCATGTGGGAAAAAAGTGAAGGCTCTCCCATGTCTACTCAACATCTCCTCAAAACATTTCACCTCTGTTGGAAGTAAACAATCTTCAGTCCCAATCTTTATCTCTTTAAGTGTTTTGACTAAAAACATGTGTCTAATACCTGTGCAGGATCTCGTAAAAGAGGCTACATAACTACTCTCTTAATCATCTCATCACTGTCCAAAGGTAAGGGTCTTGCAACCGGTCTAACCTTCTTGTCAACTATCTTATATTTTTTCTATACTTTGGCTTCTTTGCTAGAACTTGCAAATTTCAGTCCTTGCTATAAATACCCTAGTAAACACACATTTTGCTGTGTATAAACAACATCCAACTCTTTTGACTGACAAAAATCAGTCATATCTTTTTCAGAATGCATATGAGCGGTCCAACACTGAGGCTCACAACTTACTTCAATTGTAAATCCTATTTGTTGCTATAAATTAGCACCCTGTAAATCTTTTTACTAAAATATTTCAGCAAAGAACACTTTTTGCTAAGAATTCTCAACACCCAAATTTTCTTACAGCATAAAATCAACAATTTCACAATATTTTGCCAGAGAATGGACTTGTAAGACATATGACAGCTCTTGATAAGTCTCATCTACATCTCCAATAGAAATCTTCAAGTTCGGACAAGCAACATACAAATCTCCTACATTGTTGTTGGCCACATGCATGCACTAACCATGATCCACATCAATTGGCCATCTACGAATATCATACAATCCATGCACTATGACATTAATCTCGAAGCCTAATCCAAAAGAGTAACACAAGGGGTCACCACCTCACCAAGCTTTACTACCATATCCATAATCACATGAGCCTAGTGATGATTGTGAGAAAAATGGCTACGAGGCACCAATCTAGGCGCATCATCACTCTCTGCATACTGTATGGGCTGAAGTAAAGGCTGAAGAGTCTTCTCAAACTGCATACATAAGGCTCCATCTATAGAATCCTTAGTAATCTCCTTATAAGAATCAATCTCCTCAATCTCCAAGCCATAGATAGTAGCCTTAGCAACTGCTAAAGCCTCTCAATAGATCATATCATGTGTCAGTTCTTCAATAATCTATCATTTTCTTTTAATGATATCGATGATACCATCATGAAATTCTCTTTTGGCAATTCCCAAGACTTCATCAAGAGTGAATTCAATTTTGTAGTTAAGAATCCTATCCTCAAGCACCTTCTTCAAGTTTGTAGTCATCTCAATGTCAGAAAGCAACTTGAATCCAAGTTACTTTTTCGGCTTCAGATTCTTCGTCTTCAGGGATTTCTGATCTTCCTATACTTTTGGCTTATGAACATCAGCCATACTCTACTTTGGTCCGGAGGAAGAAGGCTGAGAAACTGGATCACTCCTCCTAGTCACCCTCTTCAAACCTTTAGGTTGATCATAATCCATTTTTCACTTCTTCTCAACAAGTGCTTCGAATCCTTGAGATTTCACCATATAGGCATAGATAGAAAAGACATCAACTGAATCATCCCATCTAGTTCCTTTCTTGATCTCATCATCTATGGCTAAAAGTTTGCATGTTGAAGCTTTTCCCTTTTTTTGTACATGTAGTGCATATGACCATAAAGGAGATTAGTCCTTTGACAACTACTCTAACTGAAGGCCATAGGTAGCAGCTTCTCTTATCACCTCTCGCATCACATAAGAAGAGCACAAAAGAGACTCCTCTAACAATTTCTTCATACTACCCTTATCGAAATTTGGTTTGATTGGCTGCTCTGTATCTCCAAAACATATCATCTTGTCTTTCCAAACTACCAACTTTAGCCTTCTCACCTCTTCAAAATCTTGATAGTCCTTCCACTCATGATCTAGCCTATCATACCACATGCAAAGACAGACATGATCACTCCCAGAAGTATTTGCATGAGTAGAAGAAGTTGGGACTGAAACTGGAGCTGGACTAAGCAGCTCTGCTGATCCATTTTAGTAATCTTGATTTGTAGGTCTTTTAAGTTCTTTGATATCTCCTCCACCACATCTTCAATAGTCGACAGTTGGTCTAACAACCGCAGCAGCAATAGGCATAGGCATAGACATAGGCTGAGAAATAGGAGAAGTAGTGTATGGTACTATAGGAAAAGTAAGTGAAGTCATGGTAGGAGAAGACATCGTTGGGTGGTGGTGGCTGCATCCCGTTTTGCAAGTGAGCCTTCCATCTTCTCCTCTTTGTCAGTGTAGAAACCACATTGACAACATCCTACCAATCCGACTTCAATCCCATAGGCTGTGTACAGTCCTCTAGCAACTCTCTTAACTCATCCTGAATCGCAGGATCAACCACCTGTAAGAATAACTCCACTTTCTCTAAGTTCAAAGCTCTTTGCTCTAGTTCATCCAATTGGTTGTATCGCTCTTCAAACTCCCCTAATAATTCAGAGGCAACAAGCCCTTTGGTGGGCTAATAAACCCACTCTTTGAATGTCTTTTGCATAGCAATATTGTAATCCTCCAGAAAATATTCGTCTTTGAGTGCTTTCTTGAAAACATTATAGTTAGAGTCTTGTACAAACAAATCTGGTCTCTAACCTGTAAAGCAGGCGTAAGAAATAGTTGCTTCAGTTGGTTGGAACTCTGAAGAAGTGCATCTGGCTTTCAAAGGCCTTAATGTAGGCTGAAACATTCTAGCCATCAAATACTTTTTGCTCACTAATCACAGCCTCAATTTCCTTAGTTGCAACAAGCATATGCTCTTGTTCTTGATGCAACAATCGTTGTTTATCCAATTGTTGCTTATGCAACTGCTGTTGCTGCTATTGCTACTGCATAGATAACTGCATCTGCTAATTTTGCATCATAATGGCTGAAGAAAGAGTTTGTCCCAAAGTCTTCATCTCATCGGTCGAAGGGGAAGATATAGTCGATGATGAAGGTGGATTATTCAAGGGGTCTCAATGAACACAAGTGATAGTTTCATGTCAAGTTCACCAGATGTTGCACGGAATACATGCGGGAGTTTACGAAAGTCACTCATTGCAGGGACTATGCGGGATGGAAGCAAGATCAATACCGTTTCAAGACAACAGATTTGATGTCAAAGGTCTAGTATCTTGCAGATCTATTCCAAGTACAAATCCAAAGCTAGATTAAAAAACCAAAGTTCAATCAGGAGAGCTAAACCCATAGCCATAAATGCCAACTCAAGTATTCAATGAAGTTCAAGAGCTTCTAGTCATGAATAAATCTACAATCCAAGTGCTTGTCCTTAAGAATCCAAGCCAAGTTCTCCAAGTAGATAGATCTTTAGTAGCTTCATTGCCAACTTGCAAGCCAAGACCAGTATGTTTAAGCAAAATAGACTCTTTGTAATTTCTTTATCAAGAGCATCCAACAAAATCTTCTTTTGCTTCAAGTACTCTGTTCCAACAATTCTTCAAAGCAATTAGATCTTCATAAGTAGTGATATCAAAGAAACTCCTATCTCCCTCTTCGTTCCTTCATATACTCTCAATTCAAAGCTTGAGAGCTCAAGCTCAAAAGCTTAAAGAAGCTCCTAATTCCTATTTTTTCCCTCCAATGATCACTTCGTTCAGAATTTTCTACATCCTTCCTAGTTGGTGGACCACAACCCAAAGATTAAGCTCTTTTTGAGTTCTCCCTGCATGGAATTGATAGATCAACTTGCTTCTTCATAGGCCTCCCTTTACAATTGCTTGGGGTTCGATAATGTTGACATCCTCATTTAATATAGTAGTCATCACACATACGGCCTTCATATTACAGCCGTCACATTGAAAGCAGCAACATAATTTACTGATAGCAATGTATGCTTTAAGATTTGTCATGAGCTTTGAGATTTCTCCCGTGGTTCAACTCATAGCAAACCAAGATCATAGTAACAACATTAGCTCCATCACATATTGGCATGAAGATGTCACTCCTTCCTCCTCTTACTCTCTTCTTTGCTGCCACCCCCACCACTAACTAGCAGAATAGCACGATCATTTTTGTGGTGGGATCAGATACTTCACACACATGGTTGTCATGGAGTCTTTGGAGCCTTCGTTCTTCTTCCATAACTATCCATCATGTGTAGTTGCTACTATCGTGGAGCTTTCATCTTCATGTAGCTAACATCAAAACTACTATCTAGCTTCATTTTTTGTGATGATTGTAAGGTCTCAAGTGTTGCTATCAATCAGCACTACACCTGACACAAGAAACTATCTGCCTACATAGGAAGCAACTTGAGAGGCTTTGACCATGAACTCCTTCTCGCCAACTTCTCCTACCTTTCAAGACGGTGCTTCTTCTCCTCCTCCTCTTTCATACGTTGATTCAATTCTTCTTGCGTAGGTTGAATAGATTGGGAAGGAGCAAATCCATGCGGCAATTTGATTCCACTCAGAAAACCCTTGTAGATTAAGTCTTGATGCAACTTTCCTCGAAGGCTAAAAACTTTGCCAATGCCAAATCTGGTTGCGATATGAAAACTCAAGCTATTTTGAAATATCTCCACGTCGGGTCTTGCTTTTTGCTTTTCAAAAGAAAGCTTAAGGTTTTTTTTATACGTTTGCTCTTCTCTTAAGGCAAAGCAAAACTTTTAAGCTTTAAAACCTCAAGCCTTTTTTACTTAGCATTAAGGCTATTAAAACCACTGCTCTTCAAATAATGGCACCAATATATTGACACCTATGTGAATGAAATATGCCACCATATTGTTCTTCAAAACACCATATATATTCAGCATATGCCACCGTCATCCCATAATTAATGGTCTGCCCTCCTATCCTACCTATAACATTGCCATGGAAATCGTGACTTCAAAGGTTGTTTCTCTACCTTTGTTTACTCCCAAAATTCCAATTGAGATAAGCTTCCCTCTCAAACATCATCGGCAAGATACACATTTATGTGCCTTCATTGAAGTGGAATCCTCTAGCAATACACCCAGTAGCCTAATCCTAATGCGTAATAAATTAATTCTTTCTAATCCAGCTTCTTAATCCTCACCCAAAATATGATGATCAATGTGACCTTCTTTATCCACTTTCTTTATCCTCACCCAAAATATGATGATTAATGTGACCAACTTTGGACTAGATCTTGAACAATAGAACAAACAAGCACTCATATGAGCTACCACACACACATACATACATACATGCGGGTTATTTGTGCTTGAGTACTACTCACAGAATTAAAAAAAATTAGGATGGAACCAAGCAATAAAAGTTTCAAACTAACAATTCAAATTGAACGAAAAACAAAAAGATACACACAACAAAATTTTTTTCCTAATGACACTTGACTAATGAGTTCAAATTCCTAGCAAAAATATATGCCCTTAGGTTTGCAGTGGTGGTCACGTAGCGTCATGACAATGCACAGTTTTTTTCAGTTTTTCCCAGGTAATACCTATCTCAGCAAGTCCCTTGTCTTTACACCACTATTTCCACCACAAGCGTGCCTCACCGTCAATTTCAACTTGGCGATCATAGCCTGATTAGTAAGGGTAGTTCCCACAACAGTAAAGTAGTCCTCCATGGTCTCAATCTAATTCTCTGCTGCGGCTTCAATGTCTTTGCCCTTGCCATCAAATTTTGGTGGGTTAAGTTGCTTAAGGAGATACTTCTTCTCATGAATTTTAGTCAGACTAGCCATAGCTATATTACCCTTGGTTATCATAAGTTTCATGATTTAGTTTAGTGCTTAAACTTTTTAGCTTCATTTCCACATTAACATATAATCTTACTAGTTTTGTAAAACAATGATGGGCCAAAGAGCACAATATTTTTACAAAATCTAGCTAGTTTTATATTTTATTATCAATAGCCATAAGCTATGATTTTTACAAGTAAGGGATATTTACAAATGGTAGATGTTTATAAGTAGAGATACATTAGCATTGATAAGTTAGGCTGGATGCTATGTACAATTTCCAAAACAAAATATCATTATATCTTTCTTTTTCAAGGATGGATATCAGTTACATTCATGTAGAAGAAAGTAGGCCGATCTATTGTCTATGTCTAGAAACCTATACTGTGAAAATGGCAGATCTGGAAAACCATGGATATGGTAATCCCTATACTTGCGATATCCTTGGATTATAATCCTATCAGCTAGGATTACCTTCAATACCTTTTCATAGACATAACGGTCTAGAAGCATTTGCTGACCACCACTGATAATTATAAGTAGATTCCTTTTGGATGGACAAAAGATAAAGGCCTCAACTACTTTTAAATTTTCCATCCATTCAAGGCATTTCATATTAGTTTGCATGTTGAAGAAGCGATCGGCCTCGATGTAATAGTAACACACATTTCAAAACCATCTTCTTTTGTGATTCATAGGGGATGGATCATATAGGTGATCGAGTATCCTCAACATTTCTCTTCTCCACTCATCATCTGTGGAGTTCAGTGCAGATATGTATATTTCTCGAAAAACAAGGAATTGGTTCCAGACTTCATTGTTATACCAAAGTTTATCCCTTAACAATAAGTAGGCTGATTATTACTTAGAATACTTGGTCTTAAAGACCACATATATTTTTAATTTCAATTATGCTCTCATACTACGTGTCATGTGCTTGCCTAAAAATTCCAAGGCAATACATTTTAGTGGTTCATCGGGGAACTATCCTAGATCACTTTACCTGGTACTTGCGAGAATGCACGGGGTCTATCATCTAGGTTTCCTAGAGTCCACCCCATACAAAAGGTACCGACCATCCCCACCAGGATCAACCTACAAGATCGAGGTCCTAATTTAACAACTGAGGTCTCAACACATCAACTAACTCCATCGAAGTGTCCCACAAGGGCTTCTTGTATTACTAGAGCAATCATAGTTACCCTTAGTTCATGGAGCACAACGCTTTTTTCCAATAATAACTGGTTAGGATTCAGGGGACCCTAACGGACTTTCTGGCACAGCGGCCACACCTTTCCCCTAAGATAATTTCTTATCAAGGTTTTAAGATCTCAGACCCTAGGTAAGTCAATGCTCGGATTTGCTTAATTTTTCCTAATTAATGTTTCGTTCAATCTCTTGAGAAAAGCTCCCAGCTTACCAACACCACCCATCCGTAGGATGGATCTGTCAGGGATCTCACCCACCCACTTCCCACAAATGGTTTTCTTTAGTTTTCTAATTACCTATCGCATTAATTTATGACACATAAAAGCATCTTCGTTAAATAACCCCATATCATAGGTTTTTTTGTGTAATTTTATGGCACAACACAAAGACAAAGAAAACAATCTTTTGGCAAAATATATTTATTTATTATTTCACAAAGTTATCTATGATGATTTTTTCATTTAGCCTACATAGAAGATAAACCTCCATTCACTGGAAAATCCCTTTTGTCTATGTAGAAGAAAAGAAACCCTCTAAGATTTTTGTCCCTTTACTAGTACCAGGGACTCCAGGATCCTATTTTGATTTGTGTGAGGGATAGATAGTTCATAGGAGTGATCGAGAGGTTTACAATAAGAGTCCCCTGGCACTCCCACCTCCTCCTGCCTAACGGATTCCTCACCGAGTGACCTCTCATCATCAGGGATGGTCCAAAGCTCCTCGTAGTGGCAGTACAAAACAATCCCCCTTTGAGCAAGGTTCTCTCAACATGGTATCAAGCTATCACAATTGACTAAAACCTGTTGCTTGAGGAATATAATCAAGAAGTATACCTATGTAGTATCTCTTAAATTCTTGATTAATGTTCTTTTCATGCTTAAATTTTATCTATTGTGTATGTTATGAGCATCTTGTGTTATGAAATTTAAGCATAGAAGAAGTTCATTCTATCATCGTTTATATTTCAAATATGTTGAATTGTAGATATGCCTTACTTGGACACCCTAAAAGTTTCTATTTGGAAAACTCTTAAGATAATTTCTTTCTCAAGAAAACCAATACTTGTGATGTCCTAGGACTCAGAAGCTTTGTTCCTAGCAAATCTGTGATCAATTTGGAGTTTGTGTCAAGAGTTATATCAGTTCATGGCAATTGGACTTGAAATAAGAAAACAAATAGGACAACAGATTTTCGTGTACACTTCTACAACACAAGTTTCATCATGATTAGTCACTTTTGAGTTTTTGCCAAAATTAGCTAGATCATCATCTATTCTTGGCCAAAAAGTAAAGTGAAATTTAATGTTTTGATCATTGTTCATATTTATCATCTATTTTGGGCCAATTTATTCTCACACATGTTCCATCTATTTTGGGTTACTTTATTTTTTTCCAAATTTCATCTATTTTGGGCTGCTTTATTCTTGCCCATGTTTCATCTATCTTGGGCCACTTTCTTTTGGCATATGCTTTCTGGACTAAACATCTTTCTTTACAACATAGCTTTTGCGTATGACTTGTTATGCTACACTTTCGTCCTCGTTTAGTATATGGTGTGTAGATTTTGTGATCTCATATTGTACGTATTCTCTCAACTAGATATGTCACACTTTATAATCGTCAACAAATTTTCTTCTAAACAATGTTCTGTCCCTCACTTTCAAGGACAGGAATTTCTTGGCTAGAAAGTAAAGATGCTGCTAATTCTTAGAGGTGATGACTTGCATGATATCGTTCTTGGTAATTATGAATGTCCACCTCAACCAATTAATCACACTTCTATGACACAAGTTTCGTCATAATTACTCACTTTTGAGTTTTCATCAAAATTAGCTAGATCGTCATCTATTCTTGGCCAAAAAATAAAGCAAAAATATTTTGATCATTGTTCATACTTACCGTCTATTTTGGGCCAATTTATTCTTGCATATGTTTTGTTTATTTTGGGCTACTTTATTCTTGCCCATGTTTCATCTATCTTGGGTTGCTTTATTCTTGCCCACATTTCATCTATATTAGGTCTCTTTCTTTTGGAGTATGATTTTTGAACTAAACGCCTTTTCTTACAGCATAGCTTTTGCAAATGATTTGTTGTGTTGCACTTTCGTCGTCGTTTCATATATGGCATGCAAATTCTGTGATCTTATATTGTACATATTCTCTCAGCCAACTATGTCAATTTCTATCATCATCAATGGATTTCCTTTTGGACAACATTATGTTCCTTATTTCAAGGACAAGGATTCCTTGGTTGGAAAGTAAAGATGTTGCTAATTCTTGAAGGCAATGACTTGCATGATATTAATAGTTCTTGGTAATAATGAATGTCTGCCTCAACCAATTGATCGTGCTCATGATAATACCCTTGTAACTGAAGGACCTATCTTTGAAGTATGGTAAACTATTTATAATGAATGGGTTAGATGCGACAAAGCAACAAAAATTTGTATATTCTTTTTGCTCTTCAAGAATCTCTTATGTTTGATGTATGTAATCTTTCAACCTCACATGCTATATGGGATATTTGATAGAAAATTTTGAGAATAAATTTATTATTGAAATATTTTATCTTTGTAGTCAGCTCACTAGATTACAATAAAACATAAAAACTTCTATGAAAATACATATCGAATCATTCAAGAACATTATCAGTCAACTTGTTGCTATTGATGCTGGTGATGGCATTTCACGAAAGCAATTGATAACATAGCTTCTTGACACTGTAAAGGATCCTACATATGATAATATTGTTACCATATTATCTAACAAAATGGGATCAATTTTGATAAAGTTTGTATATCTTTGATTGAAAATTCACGACAAAATGAATGACGATACACAAATCAAGAAATAGCTATGATCTTACAAGAGGACACACAATCAGAACAAATCAACTAAGATTTACTTGCTCAAAGGCATCTCTTCCCTTGCTTTACACCTAGGAGTCATCGTGTTGGTAGCTTCTCTCATCTCATGTTTCCTAATAGACATTGTTCTTGTTGCAATAGAAATGGTTACACTACAGATGATTGCTAGGCAAAAAAATATAATGAAGAATATGGTATTACAAATAAATAACCATGTTTATCTAGAGATTACTCTCCTTGTGACTACTGCAAAAAGAATGAATATTCAACCCATCTATGTTTCAAGAGGCATTTTGATTCAAATCGTAATAGAGCATATGTTGTTGCACATGACAACACTATTGAAGAGGGAAATTGTGTGAGTTTTTCTATCTCTTCGGAAAGGATACTTCATGTTCATGATGGATCTCTTTTTATTGTTGATTCCGATGCTATAAGAAACGTGACATATTAGTCCCAATGGTTACATAATTATCATTCT
Organism: Lygodium microphyllum; assembly: GCF_053477565.2. Taxonomy (NCBI): domain Eukaryota; kingdom Viridiplantae; phylum Streptophyta; class Polypodiopsida; order Schizaeales; family Lygodiaceae; genus Lygodium; species Lygodium microphyllum. The sequence continues at coordinate 111,273,428 of NC_141146.1, forward strand.
ATTCCTGTTAAGAAATTGGTTTATCTTGCTAACAACACAACATATCAAGTCAAAGATATAAGTGATTTATATCTCAATAATTTTTCTTCAAAAAAAATTATGTGTGGAATTTTACATATCCCAAATCTACAAAGGAATCTTCTTTTAGGTGCAAAACTTGTGGATCTTGGTCTCTTTGTCAGTTTTGACCATACCAAGTGTTGCATCAAGAAAGACGGCCAAACCATAGCTATCACTCCTTGAAATGTTAATCTTTTTTAGGTATCTTTAAATGAAGATATTGCAAATGTTATTATAGCTCCTCTCAAACTTAACATCAAAATATGGCATCATCACTTTGCTCACTCTAATTTTTCTAAGCTTCTTGATCTTTATCGGCATGACCTTGTTCAAGGTGTGGAATTCAAAGCTCATCCTCACATGGGTATTTGTGAATATTGTGCACTTGGAAAGCATTTTTGCAAAACCTTTTTTATTTTCACCACAACTCATTTAAGAGATTTAATTGATCTTATTAACACTAATATTTGTGGTACTTTTCCTCCATCAAAATCTCAAAATTGATGTTTCATGACTTTTATTGATGACTTCTCAAGATACACCACTATTTTTCTCTTATGACACAAATCGGAATCTTTATTATCTTTTAAGCAATATCAAAAAGCTACATAACTTCATATTGGTCATCCCATTAAGAAACCTCATAGTGATAATGGTGGAGAATACATTTCAAATGATTTTGATTATTATTGTAATAATCAAGGTATTCATTATGAATATACTATTCCCTATGCCCCCCAACTGAATGGCATTGTTGAACATAAAAATAGAACTATCCTCAATGCCATGTGATGTGTGCTCATTAATTTTGGCTTATCTTGATGTTTTTGGACTGAAGCAATCTTAATAGCAATACTTGTGCAAAATCATCTTTTTACTATTGCTGCTTCTAGTAAAATACCGATTACTGCTTGAATAGGTGAAACTCCTTCTATTTCATATTTTCAAACCTTTGGGTGTATTGCTTATATTCATGTATCCAAAGAGACTCGCAAAAAACTTGATCCTCCTAGTTTGAAAGTTATTTTCATTGGATATTCAAATTTTTCTAAGGGATTCAAGTTTTATGATCCATCCTCCAAGAAGGTAATCATAAGTTGTGATGCTCTTTTCAATTAGCAACTTATGGGCAGTACACGGTCTCAGGATTGGGATGTTGGGAGGACGTGGTCACTAGAGGACATTGATGATACAAATTCATTGCTCATTACTTTTCCTTTTCTATATGATGATGAACCTCCTTCACGGGATAATATTGACTCTTCAAATCAGGATTCACAACTTACACCTATTATTACTAATTCACAGCTTGCACCTATTATTGTTGATGTTGATAACCTTGGCATTGATTTTTATTGTCAATCTTCTAATTGATAATGAGGATGGTACTTGTCATGTTTATGATGTTGATATTCTTGAGAATGCTCTCAATATCTGTGAAGACCTTGTTTCTCATAGTGATGCCATATCATCTCCACAAAATGAACAATGGCGTGAGGCTATGGAAGCTAAGTATGAATATCTTCTCTCTAAAGGTATATGGGCTCTAACTGAGTTGCCACCTGGATGTACTACTATTAAATGCAAGTGGGTTTATAAGACTAAAGAAAAAGCAGATGTAACATTTGACAAATTCAAAGCAAAGCTAATTGCCAAAGGTTTCTCACGGAAGTTGATTATCAAGAGACTTTCTTACCTATTGTTTGTAAATTTACCATAATTCGGGTCTTGTTAGTTCTTATTGTTGAGTTTGATTTGAGGTTCACCAAATGGATATGAGAACTACTTTTCTTAATGGTGATTTAAAGAAAGAGATATACATAGAGTAACTAGAGGTATTTGTAATCAAACATAAGGAAAATCTTGCTTGCAGATTTCATCAGTGCAATATTCCTGCCATAGTGCTTCATATCAAGAAACAAATTTGGGCTTGAGACATTTTAAAAGGTACTCGTCGAGTTGTCACATAAGTGACCGCATATAATTTTCTTGATATTGAGTCTTGCATTAAATCAATTTCGCCATCTAACATGAGAAGATGGCTCAATGTTTCCAGCCAACAAAAAGCAAAGATGCCTCATAAATAATATTATGACGGCTTGATCACTTTTTTTTTTGCATTACATTTGGTTTGCATTACTGATTCCATTTAATGCATTGAGGATCACATTGATTTCATAACCGCAAGGCAATTCACAAAAGCCTCAATTGGTAGAGATGAAAAACGCATAAGAACGAGCATGATATTGAGTAACTATTAAAGAGTATGACATAACTTTGTATACTAGATAAGTCATGAAGTAACTAGGTCAAAAACCACTAGAAGAAGTCGTTTTGAAGAAAAAAAGACGTTTTTGAAAAAATAGGTCAGAATACATGACGTTTTTGATACCTGGACGGAGAGGAAGCATTAAAAACTCATCCCCATGCCACCATTCAGCAGGTAAGCAATCAAAATGAATATTTAATAAAGCTCAATTGGCTCTTAACAAGTAGCGAAATAAATCAGTCCATTGCATACTCCCCCTCATGCTTATAAATACACCACCTTTTCTTCACAAAAAAAGCAAGAAGGAAGACCTCCTGATGATGGAAAATTTTCTCTACTTCTCTTATCCATTGAAGCTTTGAGCCTTCAAAGAGGAAAATACCCCTCCCCCCCCCTTGTACCTCATTTTCATTTTCTCTATCCCCTGTTACACCTTCGTCCTATATGACCATATTGTTAAGCGAAATGCCAGTGAATTTTTTTTTTTGATGACCACCAACTCTCCCTAAACAACCACCTCAATTTCACCTGACATCCGATGACTCCGCAAGGTCGCAAAAATTCAAAAATCACATTTGAAGCAAGAGAATTAATGAACATGACCAATGGAGAAAATGACATGGTTGGAATAGGCGAAACCCCCGTCACAACAAACTTGAGAGAGGTAACATCTCATCGGTTTGGAAAATATTAATATTTTATAAGCTTATCACTTTATTTGGCTTTAAATGATTATAAACGCATTCTAATAAAAATGCATATGAATTATCGCTTAGGAAAATAACCTAAGTAACATCATGATTAAATATTCAGTAAAGACTCTTTCACTTGGAAAAGGATTATATATCTCTCATTATGGTTTATTTCATGATATTTATTGTTATTTAGTTAAAGACGTATATGATCATAATAACAAAAAATGTTAGTTGTTGTTAGGAAATGGAATATTTTATAATTTTTCCATGAAAGTGACTATCTCTATTTTATTTTTCTAATGATAAATAGATTCATATCAATTTTATAATAATTTATGGAAAATTATTTAGATAATATCATAAAATAATCAGTACATTAAATCAATGTAAAATTGTATAAGAAAATATATAATAGGTGCGCATAAATTAGGTGCATGGAAATATGATTCAATATTTGAAAGATGAAAGAAAATTTGCACTTATAATTTTTGCATTGCCTAGAATAAAATTTTCAGAAAAACAATCAGTATTGCACTTAGGATATAACTAAATGAAAATTGATCTTTCTAGATTATGTTGAAAGTTTGGCAAATAGTCAGACATTGTCGACTAAACCATAGAATATGAGTAGAATAAAATAAAAATTACTTTCTTACTGAAAACACACGTAAATTTAATATTAATGATTATATTAGTGAGAGCATCAATATCATGAGTTGATCGACATATGAGTCAAGGAGATAACCTAACCTAAAATGAGAATGTTGAAGTGAAAACAACTATGAAATATTCCATAACCATCAAACTATTAGTAGTAGGACATTAAATAAATATCAAAAGTCTATAGGACTTGTTAGATATTGATAAGAATTTGTCGATACAAATTCTAAAGTCTAAAAAGACTTGGAAAAGCATTTGAAATCTTGTTGAGTGGGGTTAGGGTAGGGCAGTGCATGAATTGCCTGCCATAGGCATGAATGCCCATATTATCTTTTAGGGTAGAAATACCAAATTTTTCATAAGGATAAAATAGACTTCTTATAATTAATCAAATTCATGAAATAACTTGCGGATCTCGAAAAAGAGTTGCAAGTAGGAAGCGAAACCCTAAGAATAAGGTGGGACTTTAAAAGAGAAACCGTAGATTTGGATGGGTCTGCTTCCTATGCTAAAAACACTTGCTATTGTTTCTTTTTTATTTGTGCACGCATTGATGGTTGCACAGGAAATATTAATTGTGCTTGCAGTAATCAGATCTTATTGTAAATATATAATCAGGATAATAAGAGGAAAGATCACACTATGCCTCCCCCACGGCTATGTAGAGAGAGAAGATATGTAAAGATTTGTAGAGAGAGAGAGAGAGAGAGAGAGAGAGAGAGAGAGAGAGAGAGAGCATGTATACTCCCCAAAGACTATTTCATATTGATCACAATCTACATATATATATAGGTGAGACCTAGTCTAGATAGGGTGAGCTCTATATAGCTCCAATGGTTTAAACAAAGGGATTTTTAAATTCCAATATGTTCAAAGATTGGATTTGATTATATAGGGAAACCTCATTTTTTAGAAACATATCAACTATCTCCAAACATCACATGAGATAATAGTCATCTATGAGTTGTGCAATCACTCTCTATCTGAGTTCAAGTCTTTTATTATCTTGTACACCAACAGTGTAGTTCTTGGCACTGGCAGGCTGCCACCCACATTAGCATGATACTACTAGGTTGTTGCACTCATAATTCATGCATCAATGTTGTCTCTACTCTATCATTGTCTACTCTAAATAGCACCTCTACTCATGACAAAAATCTCTCCTAGACTTAATGCTGCTATTTCCATTTTAGGAGGCACTCTAATTGAGTTCACAACATCAGCAATGCCATTTACTACAACTCACAAACATCATCTTTGATCAATATTAAGCTTCCACCCATTTCCATCTTAGTTATTTGACCTACTCTGTGCCAAAACTGCAATCATCGATGTAACTCATTTCTTTTCACCTGATTTGATGTGCCAATTTAGAAGTCACCACCACAATCAAGCCAAAAATTTTAGAGTCATCAATTCTCACATGATAACAATGTTTATAGCTTCCATAGACTGACGACCACCTCCACAAGCTTTGTCAAAGTGCAAGGCTACACGATCCTTCACAAAACCATGTTTTCCATCCTATTAAACATATAGCCATGCTACTCTTGACTTACAAAACCATGCATTGAAATATGGCAATGTGACGGGGTCAAAACGAGCATGTGTTAGGATCTACTTGTCCTCTCCCCTTCTTCTCATAGAAAAATTGTGTTGTTGAATTAGCCTTTGTATTTCTATGCCACAAAGATCCATCATCTTGTTTATTGCCCCATCATCTTGTTGATAGCCCAAATCTTGTAACCCTTGGGGTTTCATACAACCTCAAGCACTTCAAATCATACTACTTGATCTCTTCCTTGTGAACCCTTCCCATATGATCCATTGTGCTAGCCTGCATGATACTCCATGTATCTCAACATTTTATTTTGAACCTTACTTCTACTATCATTGTCATGTTATTCCCCTCAACTTGAAATCAACCCAACACATGAAACATCCAAAGGTTTCACATAGAGGATGCTAATCTGCACAACAACTTGAGAAAGGATTATGGCCAAAGATGATATTCTATTGAATTTAATATAATATACATTATTGACCTTATAAGAAAATATTTGACTATATGGAGAAATATCACCTTCTTCTAAATGAATTTTATGCAATAAGGGATATTTCTCAAATTTTAAGGGATACGATAGATCATGAGCATTGAGAATTGCATGAAGAAAACTTCCACAATAGTGAGTTAGGTCATGCTACAAAGTCTTGGCAGCACATTGTTCTTTTTGCATTGGTCATTACTTGATTATCATTGTAGGCATTGTTGAGACAATGGTTGTACCAGACCTTGATAAATGGATTTTTTGAATCACACTTTTGTTGGCAAATCTTAGCTAGTTCAGCATGGTCATTTGCTTTCTAATTGGAGCCTAATTTGTGATGCAGCACATGGCTTTAGCACTCTTCTATGGAAGCGTTCTCAAGGTATTTCTTTGAATAGATTGGGTCTTGCAAAACATGTGTTCACTACTAGAGGTAGTTTCTAATGGGAGATAAGCTTAACCATTTGTTTGTCTGCAATTTCCAAATCTATCATTTTATATGCCCTTGCAAGCATCTTGAATGTAGTGTCTAGTTGAGTGAAGAAATCAACAATTCCGATGCTAATATTCTCATCCAATGATATATCTATTTGATAGATTTATCAGCACATATGTTGTTGGACCTCATCCCAATTGGCAGTTGCAGCTTTGTGACTATAGAGAGCGCAATCAACCGCCAAGTCCCACGGACTGCTTAATGTTTCAAGCGTTCCAAGCTAAGCACTAATGGCTACCTCTCACATAGCCCACGCCTTCCATCTGTACGGGTGTAGTGAGCTTACCTCCATGCCCGATCAAGTTACCTCCTCTCCCGAGCACTCTGGTAGCTCCACAATCCAAGTGCAAGCTTCAAGCAAGCTCCATGCTCAAGCTTCGCACTCTAAGCTCCATTGCCGCGAGCAAGAGAAGAGAAGAGAATAGAAGAGAAGAAGAGAGGAGAAGTTGGAGATCTTCTCCTCCCCGGTCCCTCACCCTCACACACTCACTCCCTCACACTCTCACACTCCCTCTCTCAAGTGCAAGCTCAAGCAAGCAAGAAGAAGAAGAAGAAGAAGAAGAAGAAGAATAATAATAATAATAAGAATGAGAATAAGAATAAGAGAGCTCCTTTTGGCCACACACAAGAATGAGCTTCTCATTCACTTTTCAACTTTATATACAAAACCCTAAATCCCTTTTGGGTGGTCATCCTCTTATCCCCTTTTTTATATGGCTGGCCGTGGCCTAGGCCCTTTTTTCCATTGTCCTCCTATCTTCCTAGCTTCCTCCCTACCACTCATCTACCTTTACAATTTGCGCGGGTGAGAGCCCGGTGCTCTTTAAAATAAATCATGATCCATCTTGCACTCTTTTACACGAGTATTAACTTGCACTTCTCTTGTGAGCCTTTCTCCTTGATTTAGGACTTTTTTGCACTTCTTGTGTTTCCAGATCCTTCTTGGTGCACCTTCGTCTTCTCTTTCACTTTTGCCTTGGCCTTGTTTTTTACTTTAGATTTTTTAGCTTTTCCACCTTGTTCGTTTGAGGGTTAACAGTGACACTTGGTAGATGTGTTGTAGTAGTGGGACCTACTACTTTTCTTTTGGGTACAAACTCTTTATAGTTGTTCCATTGTGTATTGTGAGATGCTTACATTTTCTGCTTTCTCATGTGTAGGCTTCAAAACTGATGCCCAATGCACAACTTTATCTTTTTTGAGTTATTGAATTAGTGGTAGTGACATACTCAATGATTTTGGGTCTATATACCTAGATGGCTTGCTAAGGTATAATTTTATTAACGAGGGTTCTAGGCTATTGAGATGAATCATTGTGTTCAAGCTACGACTTGTGAGGTGTTAATTGGCAGCTAAGGTATAGTTTTATTCACAAGTGTTCATGCTATTGAGATGAATCATTGTTTTCAAGCTACAACTTGTGAGGTGTTGATTGGCAACTATGGCGAGCATGAGAGAATCATTCTTGAATCCATATACAATTATTATAATCATAATAGCCTTGAGTAATTATTACAACCTTAGGTACTAATGTGGCAGTTATGTGAGTTTTTTTTCTTAGTCTACTTGCAATTCTTTCGTTGCTTAGGAGAAGTTCTTGGTATTATTTTTTTGTGAGTTGGCATGTTTTTGTGTAGTTTTTAAAATATAAACTTGCATGAGATTTTTGTCTTGGGCTAATACGAGTTCTTTGGGCACACTTTCTTGTTTTTTCATAGACATAGTTGCCTATGTAGGTTTGGTCAATGATGATCATTTCTTAGTCCCTTACTAAAGGCAAAGATTATTTTGGCCCCATGAAGGTTAATGTAAATGCATTGATTAACATAGTCAACTTGGCACCACATTTTGTACTTGAAAGGGATTCTTGGTAAGATTTCTCATTCCACATCTTTTTCTTAGGGATAATTTAAAAAAGCATCAAAATGCTCTCACTTTTGATGGTCACCATTAGTTTACTTCGACCTCTTCTCATAAAAGATGCATGTATTTGGGGTTCATTGGGTATTCCCTTGAGATCTGTGTAATTCCATGCAAAAACAACTTGAAATTATTAAAGTATTTTGATGAGTTTATTTTTTTCCTCCTCTAAAAGTTCATGAGTAATATACATAGGTTTAGAAGACTCTCCGTCATTGGACACGTTTCACTTCCCTCAACTTTGTAGGTCCCTTGATTAGTTTGGTGGTTTTTCCTTCTCCTTTACCTACCATAAAAAAAACCATACAATCCCTCTTCTTGAATCAAGTACTGAACCTTTTTGGGAGATCCTTAGACTTCTTCTGGTTGTCAGGACTAGAGTCTCAGCTCTTTCAAGTTTCATTTAGCTTTCTTTGCCCTAAATGCACCATCAATTTTATGCTAGATTTCTTGGATGAAGTTGGTTGTGGAATCTCCAAATTGGAATCCGTGCTCTTCTTAGGACTCTGAGCTCATTGTGTTTGATTCTTGAAATGAGTCTTTGTCCCAAACTTAGGCCTCTCTAGTTGTGTGAGAACATGAAGACCTAAAATAAGGTTTGAGAGTTGAAAACCTATCCATTCATGGTCAAGGAGCTCCAAATTAACTAGACACACATTGTTGCACCAAGTATTGTGCTCCCTTTGATACACTTTCACTAATCCACAAACATAGTCATGTGGGGTAAGGTACATTGCAAACACATAGAACATTACACACAACCACACCCTTGTGCAGATTCAATCTCATTGAGGATTGACTATGTTAGGGACCGCAAGGGGTTAATGACACTCTTGGATTTTCTAGAAGAGCCAAATGTGGCGCACAAGGTGTACACTCTCTCCACCATAATGGACTGAATTGCATAATGGAGAGAGTAGGGTGAGAAATAGAAGAAAATAAAGAGAATTCAAGGTTTAGAAGACCAAAAAGATTATGATAGAGGTGCAACAAAAATACTTTTTATTATATATATCTCAGTAAATCATTCTCAATATATCCAAATCATATGCCCAAATCATAGGCATGAGCACAACCTCAAAATGATAGGCCGTAACACTCTAAGCCTATAGCTCATAAAAATATCCTGATGTACATCAAAGCTCTAATTTTCATAAAATGAATTTGAGGGTAAGTGTCTTAGAAATACATGCATAGATAAAAAATCCTATAGTAGATGATAGGTATCAACATCTAGAAGTGATATCAACCATCAAAAATCATTATAATCTTTATTTATCATGTATGGGACTTCAAATAACACCTCACCCCTATTCTAAATAGTTTATTATAGAAGCAAAAAAAAGGTTCTATGCTACTCTAAATCCAAGAAAAATCCAAGCTTTATTGTCCAGACCATGTCTCTCACTCATAGAGAGCATCATCCAATTGGTAGACCAAGAAAGAAACCCTATAGGGGCTTTCAAAACTCCAATTATACCATGCAGCCATCTTCTTGACTATTATTTATAGCACACAATAGTCTACATGAAGAGCATAAACCCATCAAAACTCCTCTTTGATGATCAACGAAGGCGCCCCCAATGTTGGAGACCAAGAATCCAGTGAGAGATTGTTTCACAGACCCTATAAGAGATAAAGATGTTAAAGGACAGCTTACTATCCTATTATTCACCATTGTGCAAAGTGTATTCAACCTAAGATAATACTTGAATCTCCCCTCCCAAGGTCACTCTTTGCTAAACGAAAGTATATGCTAGTTGTAGGTAAAGAGATACTTCAAAACATAGCCTTTTTGAGTCTTCAAAGAGGAAGAATCTTTAAAATAGCCATATGTGTGTTGTATTTTTTTTTTTCCTATTTCTCTATATCCCATGAAGCTCTAAGAATCAAAGATAGACTTCCAAGATGACTCCTTATATACATTTTTCACCAAACTTGAGCTGTGTGTGGCTCATCCCCCTTATCTATCTATCCTCCAACCACCAAATAACTATGTCCCTTCCATCTCGCTATTTTGTGCTAGATTCAATTGAGAATAGCCTCACATATAAATTCATCAAATTCTGTCCCTTTTTACCTTAGCTTAGTCAAAAAAAGTTCACTTAACTCCCTAAAACATGTCACATGAAGACTTGCCTTTGATAAGTGTCTTCTTCAATTCATAACAAACTCCCTCATGCTATTCTTTCCTCAACACTTAGATAGTCATGTAAGAAGACAACACTGTAGAAGTACATGAGCTTGTAAAGCCGCTCACCCACTAACTTGCAAACACACTTCTAAAATATTCAACTCATCATACACTTTTAGACCATACATATAAAATTCTATGGCAATAGGAAGAGTGATAAGGTCAAGCATACCTAGAAAAGTTGGGTTCTTGTCTCCTCACCCTTGGAAATTGAATATCATTGAGTTGTATAGGAATCATACAAAACCCTCCTGACAATACCCACACTTCAATTGCAAGAGAAGGATCAATTGAACCTAAAAGAATATTTTAAATACTTTGACTCTATAGCATCAAACATGTAGTAAAATGCCAAGGAAGTTGTTGAGATGGCAAGCTTAATATGTGTGAATATTGATGATGGACATGTTGTCACAGCGCGTAGGGTTGAAGGTCACCACAGGGGTTTGGCAAGAAAACTAGACAAGATAGATAGAGATGTGTCTTCAAGAGATAAGTAGATTATAGTGAATGTTTGAAGGTTCAAGAGGTACTTCACGGTCAATCACAGGGGTTTGAGAGAGAAGAATGTATGGGGGGATCAAGAGCTTAGACTCCAAAGATGGTAGATATAAGAGAATGGTTGAAGGTTTCAAGCCAAGTTCGTGAAGATATTAATAGAGCTTCCAACTACATGTTCTTAACAAATATCACAAGAGTACTATCTCATAAGTTCTAACTCAAATCAAGCTTGTTTTCTTGACTATAAGAGCAATCAAAAATTATAAAATCAAGTACAATATGCTCTTTTGTATCATAAACAACTCTGCATCCCATCAGTCATGCATGATATCACAGCATGAATCAACTTTGCATGATTACATTCAATGTAGACTGTTAGGGACAAAAGCTTATGAGTCAATTACAAGGCTTGTAGGGCAAAAAGACTTGCTTCAAGAGAGCTTCAAATTGAGTTCTTGATAAGGATAAGTTACCACAGCCAAGAAATAAGAGAAAAATATCCTCTTAATTCAACTCAAACAATCTATGAATGATCTATAGACATTGTCCTACCATAGGGGCACATAATACTTGCATATTTTGACAAGATGTCTTCTATAGAGTAAGAAATGAATTAAAAGAACATTGATATAGCTAATTTTCTAAATATGGCTGCATATATCAGCCCAAAATTAGCCCAAATATCTTCTAGAATTTGGCCCTGATGATAGCATAAACTTCCCCTAACACGGTGTCGGTGTGTTTGGTGTCAAAAGTCTACTATGGGGGTAAGAAACAGCAGGGTGAAGGGAGATTCAGGGAGATGAGTAGATGGAAGAGAAGGGGTTCGAAGAAATAGAAGATGTAGAAGAATACTTATAGAAATAAATAGAAAATGTAGAAGAATAATAATAGAGATGAAGTTTGTCAGTTTATTCCTGCATTATGAGAAGATAAAACTCTTGTAGACAAAAACACGTATAAAATAATACCTTCCTCTATGCTGCTCAAATCACAAATTTGATGCTTCCATTGCCTCCAAAAGGGGGGTAAAATACTAGCACACCTGGCCAAAATTCTTCCAAATCACTCCTCTTCATCTCCCACTTCGGAGTGTTGTTCACTACCTCAAAACAACGATCGTGGGTCACCGATTTCACTAATCTTTCCTTTTACATAAAATCCTCTAAAAATAGTTGAAAGCTACATGCTTTCTCTTACATGTTATCCTAATCTAGAATTTATCTACAGTTTCATGGACTTTTACAAGAGATAATATCTAAACTATCAAAATTTGACTAAATCTTATCCAAAAATCGAATATTTTTTAACCATGAACACTAACAAGGTGGCATTGGCTCTCTAGATCTATAAGGAAGCCACACTCTAGAGTTTTTCACACGATGTGCGTGTAGCGACATGACATCCATCCCCTCCTAACCTGCACATCCTCTGGCATGTGCCAAAGTCTTACGGATCTGCAGTGTGAAAAGAAGTATATTCTGCCATGTCAATGTCTTCATCTTCTGCCTCTTCTTCTTCCTCTATGTCTTCATGCACTTGAATTATATCCAAGTCTTCTAACTCATATGTTGATTTTTCTCTTCGTTTGAAGAGCTTGATTCTTTTTCCAGCTATGGGTACCTTCATGCTTGTCCCATCCAATTCATCCAATGAATATGTGGCATTGTCATGAATGACCTTTACCACATACGGGCCAAACCAATGCTTTACTATCTTCCTAGAAGCATTGTATTGATTATCGAGGCTGTTGTCATAGATAAGCACCCAATCACTTTCTTGGATAACTCTTGGCCAAAGTTGATGTTGCCTATCAAATCTTCTTTTGTTTTTTAGTCTTGCTGTTTTTAACTTCTTAATAGCTACTTGAACATCTTGAGGCCTTCTTTCTAGCTGTCATATGCACAAAGTCAGCAACTCTTCTCTACTGATGCCTTCCTTCCAAGGTAGAAGACTCTATGTGGGAATAGATTCTTCAAATGGCATAATTGGTTGTTTTCCATGCATACGTTTGGCTGGCATATAGCCAGCCACTGTACTATGAGTAGTCCGGTCAGCCCATAATGCAAAAGATAGCATTTTAGGTCATTCTTTGATCTTTCCTCTACAAGACTTTGCTAGAGATTTGAGAACAGGTTGATGTCCTCTCTCACTCTTTCCATTGCCTTCAGGATTGTAGACTAATGTCAAAGCCAACTTGATACCCAATTGAACAAACAAGTTGCATGCCTCATCGGCATCCAATTCTCATCTATCTGTGGTGGTTACCTTGCCAACACAGCCATATCTGCAAAATACTTTTTCAAGCAAAAAGTGACAAATAGCTTGAATGGTCTTGGTTATTAAAGCTTTACCTTCAACTTGATTGGTTAGATCTTCCCTTGCAACACTAAATACCACATATTCCATATCCCTGTAGGCATGGATACAAGATCAATAACCCATCTGTAATGTATAGACAAGGGATAAGTCGATTGTAACCCATCTCGATGCTTGACTACACACATAACAGGTTTTTAAAAAATGCTCTATATCTCGATACATGTTCTGCCACCAGTATTTTTCTTTGACTTTAATAAAGGTTTCCCATATGCCTCTATGGCCAGCCCACAAGCTTTCACAAAATTCCTTCATTACATGTAGTTGCAACCTTTTATTACCTAAAATTCCGACATGTGCTCCTTTCTTCTTCTTTGCGTGCTTCCATAGATGCCCATTTTTTAGAAAGAAGCCATAAGATTTCCTCTTAATATACTTGAACTCTTCATCAGTCCAAGTCTCTTTCTTCTTCATTGTGCTCAAATATTGGCCGATCTTCAGCCAATCTTCTTCAAGGAAATGAACTAGAACTTGAGCATTGCAGTGAGCATGCTAGCTTCTAGTTGACCACCCTTTTTCCATAGATAAATCTTTGACCTTTGTTGTAGTATGTTGATTTACAGTAGTACATTTTCTTGTTCTTACTGTGCTTAATGCTATACCATTAAAAAGATCAGCTTTGCTTACAAGATTTATCTTTGGGTTTGTATATGCAGCAACTGAAAAGGTACTTTCAATAGCCATGGAATGAAATTCAGCAAGTATAGATTCTTCAACTTCATCTTCTTCCATCAGCACTTCTTCATTGTCATATCTTGCATGTGACAACATATCAGCAACTGGATTCACCTTTCCTATAATATGCTTTATTTTGCGGTCGTGAGATTTAATATATACAATCCATCTCAGCATAGCAATGTTAGTGGTGTAGAGCAGTTGGCAATCATGCCCAAGAGTGGAAGACAATCAGTTTCTACCACTACGGAAGCACCTATAAAGTATTCACGATCACACTTTAATGATGTTACACCTCCCCACAATTCCATTTTTACTTGTGCATACCTTCTTTGACATTCATTGAGAACCTTTGCTTCAAAATGAATTGCGTACCTGTTACCTTCAAGGTCTTCTTGGCCAACAACCCATCCAATCCCAATGGGACTTGTATCCACAGTAAGGATGATGGGTTAACCATTTGAATAATCAACCCTTTTAAGAGTGGGAGATAAAATTAACAACTTATTTAGTTTGCGAGCAGTGAGAGTATGCTCTTTCCCCCAAGAGAATCTTTGGCCTTTTCTTAATAATTGATAGAGACTTTTGGCTACATGAGCAATATGTGGTATCCATACGAGATAGAATACACATGCGCCAAGAAATCTTCTCACCTTTGAAATATTTTTGCATTTTTCTTGCATTCTACTGATGGCATCTATCTTGATTGGTGAAGGTTTACGTCCATAGGGGCCACACAGATGTCCGACCACTAGGACTTCTTTTACTCCAAAAATAGACTTAGCTCCAAAAAGGGTAAGATGTACCTCTTCTAGCCTTGTCAAAATTCAATCACAATCATGAATATGGTTAACTACAAATGTCCTTGTAGCTCACTCATCCATGGTGTTGGCATCGTGTCGCAGCGCGTTTATAGCTCCACCCACCCACCCACGGTGACAAAGTCCCTTACTATGCTCCGGCTATCTTGTACATACACTTTTGCTATGAATATGACATGTGGCCCTCAAGATGGGCCCTTGTGCATTCTTGTAAGCATGTTATGATCTGTGTCATGTTCCATGTCGCGTTTTGTGACATGTTGGGATGCCCCGTGACATGTTGAGTGGTCAAGATGGCAAAGTTGGGGGAAGGGTCTGGCATTGCTCCGGGGCCTAGACGGGGGTCCCGAGCAGGTATCTGAGGGCCGGACCATCACACTTGGTAGCCATCTTTGTCAAGCTCCTCATTATTTTTTTTGACTTCACATCCCTTGATAGATACATCATCAAGAAATGAAAGAGTAAGTTCTAGAATCAAGTCCCTTAAGACTTTGTGCATGGCATTCATCATATGGACTACGGAGTTTGTTGCACCTTCTTGTAGAGTGCACATGCGGACCAATCCAAGAGGTGTCTTCATTGTGGTGATGTCTCAGTTTTCTAATGAAAGTTGAAATTGGTCATATCCTGAATATAGGTCTCTCATAGAATAAATTGCTCTACTTGCAAAAGCTTCAGCAAACTCGTCAACAATTGGACCCGAACCAACATTTCAAATTGTGACACGATTAACAGGTTGTAGATCTTGAATGAATCGTAAGGATCCATTTTTCTTGGGCATGGTAAACCATCGATTTGAGTAGGGTGCTGAAGAAGGTTCTAAAATATTCATTCTAATCTTCTCATTTAGAAGTTTCAATAATTTGGGCAAATGCGCCCTTGGAATGGGAATGGGCTTGAGGTTCCAAGGCACATGTGCAACCATGAAAATGACCATAGGAGCCACAATATTTGGATCCACAGTGCCTATTTCACTTTGTTGAAATGCAAAAGCTTTTCCGTGTTTCATTAGCGTTTGCATAAAAGAGTGTTTTTCAACCAAGTGAAAGGAAAGAATTTTCACCTATTTTGAGCTCTTTTATACTTTCAGATGTGAACTTGTGACCAATGTTGGAAGGATCACGAAGACTTGGCTCATTTGCTACCCTATCAGCCAGCCCTTCACTTTCAAGAGACAGTGGGACTGCCATAGACTTGACTTTCTTATCCACTGTCTTGTATTGTGTCTCCACTTGCGCTTTAGCCTTTTTGAGTAAACCAATGCCTTCCTGCTCAACAAATTCTTAAATTGTTTGATAAAAATCCAATGTACATACTTCTATGGACTAATTTCAACCTGATTTTCTTTATGAGTAGCTGCCTATATTTTAGCCAATGTGTTAGAAGCAATTAGACAAAAAAAAAAGCTTGAAATATCTTCATTTTCATCCATCACATCATAAGTTTTTAGCACCCTTTTAATGTGACATAAATATTTTCTGTCAGCTTTAGTCATGGCTAGAAGAGACTTATAGCAGCCCATACTATTGGTTGTACATACATACAGACCTACTAGAGATACAGTTTCTGTAGTATAAAGAGGTTCAATCTTTTTACATGGCGCACTTCCATAGCCTCCTTTTATAGCAATGCAGCATGAAAACCCTTGAATTCTCGAGCATTAGGAGGCACGTGATAATCACGCAGTCGATCTCTATTTCGATGATGGTTAACACACACAGTAAGAAATTGGACAACTCGTTCATTATCCTTGCTTATGATTCGAGCATAGGAAGTTCCATCATCAAGAGCTTTTGTTTCCAAGCGGGCTTCAGAAATGTAAGGTTGCCCAAGAATGATAGGGTAACTACAAGAGTCTTGAACAAAAAAGTGAAAATTATATTTTATGTCTCCAATAGTTACCTGCACATTAGGACACGCAGCATATAACTCTCCAGAAGAGTTGTTTGCAGCTCACATTCGCCAACCTGGATCAACATCTATGGGCCATTCACCGCTTTCATAGAGACTCCTTGCCATGATATTTATCTCAGAACCATGGTGTAAGAGTGGAATACATGGTGTTTCTTTTTCTCCAATTTTGATGACTATCTCCATTGTTTCTCTTGCCCAATGTGTATAGGAGTAGTGACTTCTTGGAATGAATCGGGATTCTTCCTCATCATGCATGTGCTGTAGACGACCTTCTTTTTGAGAGGTGGGCTGCCTAATTGGTTTGGACCAGCCAACCATTACATTTTCAGCCTTCTCTTCTTTAATTTTTGCATCCATGCTTTCTTTATCTTCATCTTCAATTGCTGCAATTAACTCTTTAACTGTTTCAAGATGAATTCCTTGTGTAGCAATCTTCTCTTCATCCTACACAAAGACTCAAAGAGCTTGCAAAAAAGCATGCACTAAGTTGGTTGATTAGTCAAAGGAATAAGGGGTTTTGAAGGTGGAACAAGCTCCATCAATGGAGTTGTTGAAGTTGAAGTAGAGCCCAATCTTAGTTGCATCCACTCTCTTTGAGCAATAATGTTAACTGCATCAGTAACATCTATCCATGCAGTCTTGACTCCTGATTCAGAGGTAACATCTTCTAGGCAATTAGCAAGCTTCTCTTGCAAAATGGCATCTGGAACCTTAAGGAATAATTCATTCTTCTGACCTTTCATACTTTGTTGGTCTTCAATATCAAGTTGTGCAAATTTACTTTCAAACTCATGGTATAAAGATGTTGCAACTAATGGGTTTCTCAATCCAATTAGTGAAATTTTTCTTTGCCACATTAGGTCAGAGTCTTCTAAGAAGAATTCTTCGCGTAGGGCTTTTTTGAATGCAACCAAATTTGCATCTCGCTAAAAAAGACCATGGATTCTTTTTTGAAGACCATACTTGGCTAGTCTCGCAAAATAACAACTCCATGCATGTTGTGGTACACCAAAGAAGAGCATTTTCTCAACATAAAAGCAAATACAAATAGAGACATTTTGACCATTAAATTATTTTAATTCCCTCCCAGCTTCCTCTAGGGCCTTGATAGCTATGGAATCAATCTTCTCTTCATCTTGCCTTTATTGTTGTTGTTCTAACATTTGGATTTGTTGTTGTTGAGTTTGCTGCAATATGCGTACCAACTGTTGTAGAGTATCTCCTGAAGAATCCCCCATCTTGGAGTTCTCTTACATCGACCTTCACATCGGGTTCACCAATGTCGTAGTGCGTAGGGTTGAAGGTCACCACAAGGGTTTCACAAGAAAACATGACAAGATAGATAGAGATGTGTCTTCAAGAGATAAGTAGATTACAGTGAATGTTTAAAGGTTCAAGAGGTACTTCACGGTTAATCACAGGGGTTTGAAAGAGAAGAATGTATGGGGGTTCAAGAGCTTAGACTCCGGAGATGGTAGAGATAAGAGAAGGGTTGAAGGTTCCAAGCCAAGTTCTTGAAGATGTTAATAGAGCTTCCAACTGCATGTTCTTAGCCAAGATCACGAGAGTATTATTGCATAAGTTCTAACTCAAATCAAGTTTGTTTTCTTGACTATAAGAGCAATCACAAATTATAAAATCAAGTATAATAGGCTACCTTGTATCATAAAGAACTCTGCATCCCATCATTCATACATGATGCCATGGCATGAATCAACTTTGCATGATTACATTCAATATAGACTATTAGGGACAAAAGCTTATGAATCAATTATAAGGCTTGTAGGGCAAAGAGACTTGCTTCAAGAGAGCTTCAAATTGAGTTCCTGATAATGATAAGTTACCACATCCAAGAAATAAGAGAAAAAGCTCCTCTTAATTCAACTCAAAGAATCTATGAATGATCTACAAACATTGCCCTGTGATAGGGGCACATAATACTTGCATATTTTGACAAGATGTCTTCTGTAGACTAAGAAATGAATTTAAAAAACACTGTTGTAGCTAATTCTTTGAATATAGCTGAAGATATCAGCCCCAAAACAACCCAAATATCTTCCGGAATTCACCTCTGATGATAGCAAAAACTTTCCCTGATATGGTGTTGGTGCATTAGGTGTCAAAAGTCTACCACGGGGGTAGGAGACAACATGGTGAAGGGAGATTCAGGGAGAGGAGTAGACGGAAGAGAAGGAGTTTGAAGAAATAGAAGACGTAGAAGAATACTTAGGAAAGAAATAGAAAATGTAGAAGAGTATTAATAGAGATGAAGCCTTTCAGTTTATTCCTGCATTATGAGAAAATTAAAATCTTGTAGACAAAAACAAGTATAAAATAATACCTTCCTCTATACTGCTTAGTCCCCAATCTGATGCTTCCATTGCCTTCAAAAGGGGGATAAAATACCAGCACACCTGGCCAGAATTCTGCCAAATCACTCCCTCTTTATGTCCCATTTCAGAGTGTTGTTCACTGCTTGAAAATAGCGATTGCACATCCCGCGATTTCACTATTTTTACATAAAATCCTCTCAAAATAGTTGAAAGCTACATGCTTTGTTTTACATATTATCATAATCTAGAAGTTATCTACATTTTTGTGGATTTTTACAAGAGATAATATCTAAAATATCAAAAATTGGTTAAAACTTATCCAAAAATCTAATATTTTTGAACCATGGACGCTAACACTAATGCCTAAAGTGGCATTGGCTCTCTAGATCTATAAGGAAGCTGCACTCTAGAGTTTTTCAAACGATGTGCGCATAGCGGCACAACAACGTAGCATGAGTTAATTAGTATATCAATTATGCATTGTTTGATGTTGTATGCCACTTTCTTTTATGTTGTATCTTATATACACTTTTTGTATAATGAATTGTGTGTGAAGAAGGAAAACGTACTACTAAGAAAAAATGTTGGCATCTATCTCTCCTCTTGTGTTCTTTAGTGAGATTCATGTTGTGTGCATATTGTGTGTGTTCGGTGCAGTAGCTCGAACAAGTTTCCTCACCATGTGATTCGTGATATGATATCAAAGTGACACTCTTTAGAGAGGTTGATTTTGAAGTTTTAAGTAAAGGAGAAGAAGCAAGGATTCAAGCAAGCAAGCAATTGGTAATAAGCTCTTCCATTGTTTCTCTCTTTTCCTTAGATAGAGCCTACGGAGGCAGTGAAAGAAGGGGTAGTCTAGTAGAAAACTTAGATTATTGTGAGATTTGATGTGTAAGAAAACTGGTATATATTATGCACATAAGCCCTTTTGGAAATTTGCCACTATATTTTTGGCCATTCGAAGCCATCTCAAGCCCCATTTTAGCTCCATAAGATTATGGACAACACTTTCAGGGCATACTATAATTTAGGCTATGTGGACCATTCTCGAATGCACTTGTTAAAGATCTCAAATCTATAAGTTTCTGAGAAAATTATAAAAAATGTACAAACTTCACATGCGGCTTGAACAAGCTTTGAGAATATGTTCTCAATAAATGCAGAGGCACCAAATATTCAACTCAAGCAAGAGTTGAATATCTTGAAGAACAAAAAGATGTCTATAAATGAGTATGTTTTGAAGATGAGAACATTACAGATGCCTTAGTAGCTATTGATGTAATGCCTGATGATGATGATTTACTTTCACCTACTTTGGGTGGCCTTAATGATGAGAAGGCTATCTTTTTTTACTCTATGTATATACAAAAGTTACTTTTAGATTTTGAACAAGTTGGTATCTCTCATGATCACTAAGAGATTAGTATGTAGATAAATCATTTCAAAGAAGTGGTGAATGCATCTAAGCATTTTACTCAAGTTCAAGAAGGGGACATTTCAAATCCTCTTCAAGGGGCCATGCTATGGGTCTTGTTGGTAATAACGAGCAAAACAAGTTAAATAAACAATTTGATGACATATAAATTTCAAGAGACCATGGTAATTCTAGAGATGGAGGGAGCTCTAGAGGAAGAAATTGTTGAGAATCAGCAATCACACTCAAACAGCCTCTTTGTATGGAGTCTCAGGGTCAAGGACATGCAGGCTAACTTATCCCATATGCACAATGGTGCCTACTGCAGTTTCCTACTTTCCTATAAAGCATTGTACTTGCTTCCTTTCTTAATGAAATGATAGTACTCTTTTCATTTCAGTAAAGTGTCAATGTCATTGTCCACATACACAAGATTGTGTTTATGAGTCCAAGTCTCAATCTTGGAACCTAATTCACTTGTGTAACAAACAGTGTCCATTACATCATGAGTCTACACTTCTCCTTCCATCCTCCATAGCTTCTGGTTATGTCATGCTCTAGATCCCGCATTTATAACATGGTATCAGAGCCCAGTTGGGCATGGCATTGCTTCTCCAACCTCTCTTGATTCTTTTGAACCTCCATCCAGCTCAGTGTCAGTGTATGACTTCTTTTCTCAACTCTACTCTCACTGAAGCTTCCATGGCAGCCATAGCCAGCAGCACCCTGTCAGATTGAACTGCTTATATCTCACTCCACAGGTCAAATCTCTTGGAGTTTCCTTCTGGAAAAGTATTCCCCAACTCATAAAGCTCCCCTGTATCACATCAATCCAGGACATTGGACCATCTGGAGCTCAGCATTGTGAAAATCCCCAATCTCTGTTATGTGTCTGCCATAGCCAGACAGGACCTACCTTGCTTGGAGCTTCCATAACTCTTCAACCAGGCTGAATTTCAACACGATTTCTTCTAGAGAAATGTTCCTTGGCTTAGGGCACAGCTTCCTGTCACTTTAAACACCAACATTGATGATCTACAGCTCCAGCATTGCTCAAATTTGACCTCGCTGTCCAGATCTGCGCCGATTCTGTTCGCGGCACCTGTGCGATGTAGACTGACCACGATGTTGACAATCTCCATGGGGCTTTGGTAGCCCATGACATAAGCTTCCTAGATATGTAAAAAGTTTTGAAAATGATGCACTGTAGCTCCTGCAATCAGCAAAAAACCAGGCCCCTGTCTCAGAAACCCTAATTCCACCATAGCCAAAAGCTTCAAAATCTTGACATTTTTCACTATTTCTCTCACTGAAGTTATCAACAGTGATTTTAATCACTGAGCAATACTCTCTGAAGTTCGTTAAAGTACTGTCACTCAGATCTGAAGGCATCAGCATCAAATCAAGAAGGGGAAGATCACTTGGAGTAAAAAGACTTTTGCAGATTTGGTATTCATTGACACTCAGTTAGTGCTTTTTAGCACTTGTGTCTCTCAATCAATTCTTCTGTTGCTCAAATCTAATAAAGTCTGAAGTTGATTTGCTACTGTTCCCGTAAATCTAACATGGGCAAAGACTCGCCAAATGCTCGATTCAAAGGAGTCGGATTCCACACTTGGCAAACCCGCATCAAGCTCATCCTGATGAAGAAGGGTCTCTGGGCCATCACAAATGGCAAAGAGAAGAAACCGCGGGACGCGGACCTTGCAACTACTTGGCAAAAGAATGATGACAGAGCCTAGGCCGTTATCAAATTGGAGCTAGATGACAGTTATATCCATCACGTGGATAACTGTGAGACCTCACCGGATACATGGAAAAGACTTGACACCCTGTTCAATGCACAATCTAAATCATCAAAGTATGGTCTCCTAATTGAATTCTTCAGGCTTGAAATGAAGTCCAGCACATCACTTGCCACACATCTTAATTACATGGAAGGACTCCTAACCCAACTTGCAAGAATCAACATTAAAATGGATGAAGATGTTTGCATCGGTGTTCTACTTAAGAGCCTGCCTCCTTAATATAATAATGTATCAACAACTTTAATCAACATGCCAAATCCTGAACTTGTTGATATCCAGGCATCACTGTTAGAAGAAGAAAAGAAGCTAAAAACTAAAGAAGAACCAAGTACCTCTAGAGATGAGCATGCATTATATGTTGGCAACAGGTACAAAGGCAAGAAAGATCAACTCTTTTGTGACTTCTGCAAAAGGACCGGACACACCGAGAAGTTCTGCCACGCAAGAAAGAGATCCCAAAAGGCCTATCTAGTCGCAGTCAAAGAAGAAGAAGAAAATGAAGCAAAGGAAGAAGAAGATGAAGATCACCAGGATCGGAAGGACAAGACTCATCAGTCCTTGTACTCTCATAATTCTAATAGACTGTTTTAATAGCCTTGTATTTTTCCTTGCCCTAATGCTTCCTGCCATAAGCTATGTAAACTCCTTATGTAACTTGGCATTACAGTCCCTGTACACTTTGTGAGGCCCCTGTTACAGCCTCTGGATGTCCACCATGTTTATGGTACCCACACTTAGCTTTTTCTGCGACAGCCTCTGATGTTTTGCCATGTCTGTGGTATGCCCACACTTTGCAGGTGGTTCTCATTACAGCCTCTACACACTTTGTGCCTTTCCTAGTTGTGATTGAGGAGGGGTGTTGAGAATCAGCAATCACACTCAAACAGCCTCTTTGTATGGAGTCTCAGGGTCAAGGACATGCAGGCTAACTTATCCCATATGCACAATGGTGCCTACTGCAGTTTCCTACTTTCCTATAAAGCATTGTACTTGCTTCCTTTCTTAATGAAATGATAGTACTCTTTTCATTTCAGTAAAGTGTCAATGTCATTGTCCACATACACAAGATTGTGTTTATGAGTCCAAGTCTCAATATTGGAACCTAATTCACTCGTGTAACAAACAATGTCCATTACATCATGAGTCTACACTTCTCCTTCCATCCTCCATAGCTTCCGGTTATGTCATGCTCTAGATCCCACATTTATAACAGAAATGGATGTCAAAATAGAGATTCTAGCAATTATAGTATTGTCTGCCACCATTACTATGGAAGAATAGGTCATACTATAGCCCATTGTTTTGATAAGAATGATAACATTCATAGTGGCAAGTTGTAGCAAGGAAATTATGCATTGTCTTCAAGATAGAATGATGACAGAAATAAGTATTTGGTTATTATGTAGCTCTTAGAATGATGAGATGCATGAGAGTAGATTTTGATGGCTATTTTTGAAGCAGAAAAGAGTCTGGGAGATTGTTAAAGACCAAATTTACATGAAAAATGAAACGATTTCAGATCAATGAGCTGGAGTTTTTCTAGATTGAGTGGAATGCCAGGAAGCCAACACATCTCGGTTCTTCGATCGAAGTTTGTTTGACCCCCCATTTAATCCCCAAATGGTTTCAGATTATGAAGCAACCACATGATTTGGGATTCAAAAAGTGCATAACAGTGGCCAACTTTATAGATTTTAGCGTCACGAAGCCAGCTAGCCAGAATTCGAGTTCATTTGCCCCTCCAAAATGCAAAAATCCACTTTCCGAGCAATATGAACATGCGAGAAGTGAACTGGATATTTAACTAAATGACATGCAAATGAATGTAAATGTAATGTAATGAAAGAAAACTAAAAAATTACAGCCATGAGGAGGGAGGGGGTGCAAATTTTTTTGCGCCCAAATTTTCATGGGATTTGTGCCTCTTGGATGTTAGAGATCATGAAGGATCAATTGCACGTCCTTGATCTACTCCTCAAGAACTTTAGTTTGGTTGTGAGCACGCAAGTTTTCATGAAGGGAAGCAAAATTCTAATTTTTAGTCTTTCTCTCTCCTCACTCCTTTTGTGGATTGTTCTTATGGATCAATGTAAAAGAGAGGGGGATGGGCTGATGGACATTTTTTGTCTAATGATGATGCGTGAGTGGAAAGATTCGTAAATTAGAGTTGGGCGGATTGTCAAGGGCCATGGAAGAGCATGAGCAGGCCTCCAATATCGAAAAAGCGTGCACCATAATGAGTAGTTGTATGAGAAAAATGTAGATCTTACTATTTTATGATGATTTCATGTTTGAAATGGTTAGTGATGCTTGGATTTGATTGCCAATCCTCTGTTTGCTCAACAATGTTGAAAGAATTGTGAAAAATCAATAATATAATAATTCTATACAAAATAGCAAAACCGGAGACTAGGCGGTTTAAAGGAAAATATACAATTTTTGGGTTTTTGGTGTGCATTTACCGTTCCTATGGAATGAAACATGTCAAGAAAATCATATTTTATAAGACTAATCAGTCTACATCTAAAAATAAGTAATTATTTGTAAATTTTTAAAAATAAATAGGAAAAAAATAAAATTGGAAATTTTTAGTTTTTTTCACATCATAAAAATAGGAAAAAATAAGATTAATGTGTGTGGACGTATGATGGAGGTGAAGCATGAGGTTTTACCTCAGTTCAGCTCCATTTTGTTGTTAGAGTGAGTTTTTATTGCTTTCAATAAATAAAAATACATGAAAAATATGCCTTACACCTATCAACACCATCAAATTTTTAAATGGTAGGGAGTAAGGGGGTTGTTGAGTGGTTGAAGTACATTAAATGCTAATGTTTCATGATGCATATCATAAAGGGTTTGCGGTTGTTTAAAATCTAAAGAAACTAGTAGCACGAGGAAGCTCGGTGCTAGCCCCAAGCAACGAAGCATGCGCATAGAAGAAAAGCATGAAAAGAATTACCTTCTTACTTTCACGTTGTTGATATTCACACTTGCATTGATGCATAACACCTATTTGTATAACACCTATTTGTATGAGTGATAACTTGACGCTAAGAGTGTGAGGTATCCCAAGCCATAGGGCTAGATATTTGGTTCCTTGGGGTTTATTTGGTGAAGTTTATCTATTACCTACTAGATCATTTATCAAAATAGTGGATTTTTCTTCGAAAGTGTTTAATGTTCACACTACATCTTGGGGCCAATCCCTAAGGTGTAGGAGAGCCATAGTGGAGCCATGGTAATCAACCGAGGGGTGCTCCGTGTGTGTGTGCTACGTGGTGTATAGCACCAAGATGTTTAAGGACTCCCTTTGAGGAGTGTGGGGAGAGAATTATTTATTGGACTTCAAATTCATACAGATGCAAAGTCTTAAATGCTCCTGGACATGAGGCCGTGTGGGGTGGTTTTAGATTAGTAGTAGAGGCCTAGCTAATACCTTAGAGCCAATGTCAGGCACGTTTAGGTCCCAACAACATATTCATATAAAGATGCACTTAGAGAATATCTAGGAAGACAATAGTTAGATATTTAGAAGAGCTAGATAAGATGGATCTAGAATATATGGAGGACGCTTTAGTGCCTAGCATATCCATAATATTCTTGTATATATATGTGTACTCTAGGTTGTTGCAAGTGAGCAAGAGTTTTTGCAAGTGTGTGATTCATTCTCCATCACATTGTCTCATTTTCACTCTCTTCTTCTCTCACCATCACTTTAACTACATGGTATATGAGAGGACATGCTCTAAGCCCATACACATTTGTCAAGCCTACTCACATAATTATTTTAAGCATATGCATATCCACTCATGCTTAGCTCTAAGATTAAGTTATTAGGAATATAATTTTCATCATTATTCTCATTTACTTTGACCACCTATTTCTCACCTACCTCACTCTCTATATTCTCTCATCTCCACCAAGTCCTTGCTATCATTGGCATTCTCGCCTACTTTGCTCTCTTTATCTTCACCTACTATTTTTCCTATCTTCATTATCATCAAGCCTTACCTACTTTGCCTACTTCTTGTCTCTTCTTATCCACTTCACTTACTATTCTTCGGGAGAAAAGAAACATTGGGACTCTAGCATAAAATAAGGGGTGAAAATAAAGATTCCTCTTGTTGGCTTCACTAGCAAAAAGAGGTGGAAATCAATAGTCTTCTTCACTATCATTTTATCTTCTTCACCTACTCCTTCTTGTTTTTAATCACCTACCACTCCTTTCACTCAAAGTTTGTGTGACCCTTGTAAAGGAGGGAGAATATTCATAAAAAGGAGGAGAGAAATTTTAATAATTATCTCAAATTTCTTTTTTGGTGCAATGCCTACATCTTGGCATAGATAGCAATCAATGCTTCCATACTCTCGAAGCTCTGGTACAATATAGTCAAAACTAGCTTGGCATCTCATCAAATCAGTCAATGTTCACATGACACATTTGGAAACTACTGCATCCCCAGTATAGATTGATCAACAATACTTAGGTGCATTCTCAACAACTAATTGTCTTCATTGATAGTAGATTAACTCGATGCTTAGCCACCAACACTCACCAAAGTTTGGAAAATTTTCTTAGCTTAGCCAATATGAAAGTCAAGCCCACCCTAGTGAGATCCATGGCTACTACAATCCATGCAATCATTGGCATCTCTATGTATGTCACCTCAGTGCAATTTGTGGTAACTTGAGCTCAGCATGCTACACTACACCTTGTCATCAAGGAAGATTAAGCTTCACATGATAGCATGCTCCTATTAGTGTGATAAATGATACAAGATTTAGCTCTAGCCATGTTAGTCAACATGAAACTCATCTCTTTAACTGGTGCAAATCACAACAGAACATCTAGTGTAGTATTCACTAACCATTTGGTGGCTATCTTCAACAAGCATTCAAAAAAACTAATACAGACTCATGCTATAAGATTTAAGCTTATATTATTTATTAAGGTTAGCAAACCTTAATACTATTTTATTAAGTCTCATTCACACTAAGGGTTGTATCCCTTGTTTACACTTTCCCAAAGTCAATGTCCACATTGAGTTTGGTTCTACTTGTAACCATGTTCCACACCTTAAGCACTCTGCCATCAAGTGTCTTTTAGCACTTATATCAGGATTCTTTTCAATATCATTACAAGAAATTTCAATCACCTCATGCCACACATATGTTGCATCCTTGTATCCTCATTAAGTCTATTATTCACTCTCTCTTGTCACCTAATGGACTACATAACTTTGATGGATAACCTGAACCCTCTAATAGATGAAGGCCCCTCATATCCCTATCGTTCCTCACCAACTCTTACTAGATATTTCTACAAACCCTAAGGTTACTCCCAGATGAAATACATCACTTGAAGTGAAGGATTTGAGACTCCTCTATCCTTCAATGAAGATGTAGTAGGTTGAGAGAGAAGAGAGCAGACATAGCATGTGTGGGTACAATGACTTGTACCTCTTTAGGTTTTTCAGATAGATATATGAGAACATAGTATAATACTCGTAAGGGGTATGCTCACTTGTGTGTACAGTGTAAGCACGGTGGCCTTTTATTCCCAACAACCTCCCACCTAAAGGCAACATGCCTAAAGGTAGAAGAAAGAATCAACTAAGTCTAAGTATGTACAAGCTGCAAACACCTATACCTATCCAACCCCCATCAGCTAGCAGCAATGAGCAAATCTTTCTATTAGAAGACCCTTTGTGAGAAGGTCTGCAAGGTTATCATCGATCTATATGTACCTTGACAAGGACTATGCTCTTGTTGTTAAGTACATCCCTGATAAAATGATACTTCCCGTGTATGTGCTTTGTCTTTGCATGAAATATAGGATTCTTTGCTAGCATGATAGCACTCTCACTATCACAATGGAGGACACGAACCTCTCTAATGCCAAGATCTCCCACCATATGTGAAATCCACAAAGCCTCCTTGCATGCCTCAGTGTGGCACCCACATACTCTATCTTTGTAGTAGACAATGCGACACACATCTATATCCTGGATATCCAAGAGATTGATCCCCCTATGAAGGTGAATACATACCCTGAAGTACTTCGTGTAATAGAATGACTAGCATAGTTTGCATCCATAAAGCCAACTATAGATGGCATCTTCTTTCCACAAGATCTATAGGAAGAGAAGTACTTCTTCACATGATACCTCTTTATTAGAAAAAGATCATCAGATGCATCAATGGCTTATACTTGGATAGAGCCATTAGGAGTAAGAGCATCAACCACCTTCTAGGGGCCCATCCAATGCTATTGGACTTTACATGTAGACTTACCAAAGTGTAAATCATATACCAATACCAAAATTCCTTCCAATGTTGTCATGGTAAGCTTTGTGATAGGCTTGTGTAGCTTCCATGCACTATGTGGCTATTGTTTGAATCTCATCTTGACATTCCAAGTGTAGGAGATAGCCTTTCAGGGACTCATTATCTCCTAAGAACTCCTTAATAGTCACTTGCAAAGAAGATATTTTGAGTTCCACTCAAATTACATCTTTCATTTTGTATACTAGCTAAAAGGGGTATGTCCTAATATGGCATTGTGGGAGGTTTGATATGCCTAGAGGGCCTCTATAATTTGATCATCCCAATGGTGGCAATGTGTAACAATCGTCCTTGTCAAGATTGGGCAAAGGAGTGAAATTGGTGACTTTGACTTGGCTATTGCCTCTAGAGTAGTACGGTGTGGATTTGTGATGAATGATCTTTACTTGAGGATTTTCACTGGTATGCTAGGTCCTTTTGAAAAGTGGGGCATATTCGACCTCTACTACAATATGCAGCTCCTTCTTTCCTATATGCATTTTACTTATTGATTGTGTCCCAATTACAAGAATATGAATTGATTACACAAAGATGCTAATGAGAATATGAGGTTTAGTATTTAGAGACTTAGCTAGGAGAGAAGCCAAATGACGCACTTATATCTTAATAGAAATAGGGCTATTGAGTTAATAGTGACAAACTAGAGGCACATGTAGAGATACTGAGATAGACACATAATGACGTTAATGGAAATAGTTGGTTTGGTGTCTATATGGAGATAGGTTGGAGGGGATGCATAGAGATATTAATAAAAATGGAGAGCCAAGGGAGGGTAGATAGACATACATAGATAGATTACATACAGTGGTTATGGATGCGTGATTGTGAGCAAGAGAAGTACAAGTGATTCTCTATGTTAATGAAGGTTGCATAATCACAGAGAAGAGGTCACATTAGAGTCATGAGAAAGTAAAGAAATAGAGCAAAATGGCTCAAAGAGTAGAGGTATACAAGAGTTCTCGTATTTTAGAAAATTCAATTTCATCTTCAAAGACTCCTTCAAAAAATAAGAAATTTGACAAAAAAGTTTATTTTTTGACCAAAAGTTATCACATAAAAAATCCCCAAAATTTCCTAAAAGTGACTTTTGGTTTTTGTTTTTAATTTTTGATTGAAACATCAATTACTTCGTATTTAATAATCAATTAATTATTTTTTAATATGAAATTTAGTTGAAAAAAGGGTTCTTGAATGAGGAGAGAAAAGGCATCTAAGAAAATCCTTTGTAGATAATATAAAAAAGAAAAAATGAGATTGCAAGAGTAGAGAGAGTACTATTTTTCTCTCCTCTTTTCCTTGTTTTAAGGAGGGAGGGGGGACTAAAAGGCCCGATTCTCAGTTCATATTTTTCCTAATGTTAAAGTCTCCATCTTTTTCTTCTCTTTTTCCTTTTTCTTCCTCTTCTTCTTTTTCTTATCCTTCTCTTTCTTTCTTTTTTGTTCTACTTCTTCCTCTATTCTTAACCACTAATAAGATTTTAGAAAATACCATGATTTTCCAAACCCAGTAAACAACCCTCTGAGGGTGCACCTATAAGAAATCATCTATGTAATGCGAGTTCAAAGGGCATTAAGAAAAAACATTTTTTTACATGCTATAAGGGTATAAAATGACCACTTTTATTTACTAAAATTGTGAATTTTTTCCAATTTTAATTTAAAGCTTTATTTTATAAATAAAATTTTGTAAATATTATTAATTAAAATACTCTTTCTTTTGAATGCACGTGGTATCTTACATGTTCTATAAGGTACATCCCCTAAACGACAACCATGAATAAATCCAAAACTATTTCAAATTTATTATTTTTAAATTAAAAATTATAAATAAAATAAAATAAAAGAGTAAAGTGAATGATTTTTAATCAAGAAAATTTTACAATCTTCCGACCAACAAGCTTTAATCCCTTTATTAAAGAACATAAAACCCTAACTAAACACTTGTGTTTTAGAGTTGGCAGTTTTACATCCCTCCTATTTCACACATGCAACATAGGAGTGATTGTGTGGTCAACGTATCCTTGGTCTCGATAACAGAACCAAAATGTTGTGCTACATGAGCTCAACATATTGGGACATTCACATTAGACACACTCTTATTCCTTTAGCAGCTTCGTTGATGCATTAGAATCAATGACTACCTCTCACATAGTCTCTAACACACAAATGCAAACATTCATTTGCAGTGTGAGTGGCATGGCCTTCATTCAATCCCATGAAGGATATGCTTTGCACACCTCCATGATACAAGTGCTCCTTCGAGTCTCAACCCTCTACAATTTCCACATAGGAAAGAGAAGCATGGGCATGGCAGAGAGAGAGTGCTTGGAGAGAAGATGAGAAGAACTTCACCCTCTTAGTCCCTCACCCTCATTCTGTCACTCTCTAGCTCTCAATCTCTTGCTCTCACCCTCTCTCACAATAAAGTAAGAAGGCAAGTGTACAAAGATTGCATACACACGAATAGCTTGTTCTATTCATTCTCACCCTTTTTATAAACATTTTTAGGGTTAGAAGTTTTCCATCCCTCTTGGGCATCCAACCCATCTTTTTGGCCTCAAGACTAGTCATGTCTTATTGCATTCTTTTCCTATGGTGAACTAGAACCTTTGCTATTTTTCCATGGGAGCCTATGCTATCATTACAAATTGCATAGGATCATGCTCAATTTTGATCAACTTCTAGATTTACATAATAAATCAATACAATTATTGCAACTTTTGTCAATTCAATATGTAAGTGCTTCATGCATATTACTAATTAGAAGGATATCCCAAAATTTTAGACTTCTTCCTTGTTCTTGGTTACACATTATATGCTACTTAATTTGATAGTTTATAGGTCTCAACACTGGTATTAGGGCCTTCACAAATTGGTGTAGTGATCTCTGTCAGCCATGGTCTTTCATCCCATGCATGAAGAGTACCATCATCATCAACATCAAGAAGCATGCTATTGTCCATTAGTCTAGGAAAAATTTTTCCATTGGTTTGTGGTTCCAATTTTCTTGTAATGTCCCGCATTCCCCATAGGACCCGCCCTAGGACAAAAATTTTCAATTTTTTTTTAAAAAAATTTACCCCCATCTCTCTCCCCCTGCTGACTGCATGGCAGGGAGAGAGAGAGAGAGAGTGGAAGTAGCAAGCAGTGGGTGGCATGCAGTCCCCCCAGCTGGCGGGTGGCACTGCCGTGCCACCTCCCCTCCCCCCCACCTATAAACCTTTCCCTTCCCCCCCTCCGTTGAAGATCGGCGGCCTCCTTTGACTGGGCAGCAGTGCCCGTGTCGCTGCAAAAACGAATCTCCCCCCCCCCCCGCCCCGTGCTGGTGTGCAGTCGCACCCCCCCTCTGCGTTACGACAAACTGTTAGAGCCCTCCTCCCCCCCGTCGGTAGAAAGAAGCTCCCCCTCCCCTTTAGATCGTTGGTTACAACGAACCCCCTGCTGGTGATAACGGTGGCCCCCCGTGATCTGCGTGAAGGAGGAGAAATAAGAGAATTAAGGGGAAGAGAAAAGAATTAAGGGGAAAAGAAGAGAATTAAGGGGAAGAGATGAGAAATAAGGGGAAGAGGAGAATAAGAGGAAGAGGAGAAGAGAAGGAAGAGAAGGAGAAGAAGAAGGGTGAGAGAGAAGAGGAGGAGAAGAGAAGGAAGAGAAGGAAAGAGGAAGGGAGAGAGAGAAGAGTGAGAAGAGGAGGAGAAGAGAAGGAAGAGAAGGGAAGAAGAGTGACAGAAGGAGAAGGAGAGAAGGAGAAGAAGAAGGGTGAGAGAGAAGAGAGAAAAGAGGAGGAGAAGAGAAGGAAGAGAAGGAGAGGAGGAGAAGAAGAAGGGTGAGAGAGAAGAGAGAGAAGAGGAGGAGAAGAGAAAGAAGAGAAAGGAAGAAGAGTGAGAGTTTTTGGCTAGCTACTTACCATGGCCCCCAAGCACAAAGAAGGAGTGAAGACCGCGGGAGCTACCCTAGTTGCTCAAGGGACAAGTACATATGGAATTCATGGCGCAGTTGGAGCCGTTGGAATTGCGGCCATTAATGGAGCACCGGATACCAGTGCAGGAATTAGCACAACTCCAGACCCCATCTCGCGGAACCAGGTTCTCCTTGGCCTAGGGAAGAACTATTGATTTCATTCCGCCACATGAAATGATAAGGTTTTCATAATATATCACATAAAATGATAAAATTTCACTTAGTTTAGTGCACAATTTGTTAAGTATAATTCATGGTTCACTTCTGTGATTAAAATAAATTGAAATGTTAGCTTCCATTCATAGGATGCAATTGCACAGAAGCATAGAGGACTTGTCATCTATCTTGCATTCCACGTGGAAGATAGTCTTGATCTTGCATACCACGAATAGGTTGTCTTAACCTATGATAGCCAATGTTTATGTTTCGAGACCGCATGAAATATTAGGGTAAAATTGCATTTAGAATACTAACAGGTTCTTAGGCTTTCATGGATCGCTTACAAGGAAAGATTTTTATGCATTATATGATTATCTTTTACCTATGTTAGAGCATAGTGGTGATAAGTGAATTGAGTTTAAACTTTTATATACTCAAGTCACATGAGACCCCACACTTTAGGAACAAGTACTCATTGCCAGATATGAAGAGAATTAAAGATTGTTTAGGCTGTACTAATATATTAAACGCGCCATGTGCATGCGAGATAAGTTTGATTAGAAAATTCTGCATAGCATCGCACTAAGGGAGGATAGAAAGAATGTATGACAAGTCATGCAATATATTTAATGTGCTTTAAATATTACCAAGTATGTTAAAAGACGTGCAAAGAATCGAGGATTCACAACTTGGAACCCTAGGGTAAAACCCAAGGGAAAGAAAGATTCGAAAGAAGTTGAGTGACTAAATACACATGCTGTGAGTTGTTCTTAATGATCTTGTCTTGGATTATTGGAAGTAGATACTCTCCAGGCTTAAGCTAGGCTAGTAAGCTGACTCTAAATGGAATGTTGATCAAGGCTTATGCTTGGATGTTTCGAAGAGAATTGACTGGTTGCCTTGGTAAGAGGAGATCCTACTAAGGACAAGTGGTTTATAAGCAAAGTGATTGCTTGATGTAGAAAATGATATTTCTTGATTGGAAATGAAAGGGATGTTTTCCTTAGTAATTGTTTGTAAGATGGGTGCTTCAGCTGTGATTGATTCCCTAAAGGAATAATTAAGGAAGGATGGCACTAGCTACCCCCCGCGAGCTGTCAAACCCTAACCAAGGGGGTTATGAATCCGCGCAGGGAATGTGGACTGAACCCGCTGTGAGAGGTCTCTTCGTGGAAATTACTTGGAGTAGGAGGATGCTTGGGTGCCAGTGGGGGCTCTGGCTGTAAATCCCAATGCCTTTGGGCCCTACACAAGTGTTCTACGTGACTCGAGATGGGATCTCGAGGCCTTGATACTAGTTACAAGGCGAAATCTTGGGAGGATAAACCTTCGAGTTTTATTGCCGGGAAACGGAAGGATTTTTCTGCAGAGGTAGAAATGAACACTTAATTCTCCTGTATGGGCAGGAGACAAATATTAATCTTAAGATAAATTAAGGAAGTGTTTGATCTTGTTTTATCTTGTCTTTGTGTCACTGTCCTAAATTCCGTAAAGGAACCTGTGACTAACGGGTTAATTAAGGAAGTTGCTTTTATGTGTCAAACATAACGTGGTAGGTATTTAGATAACTAAAACAACCCCCGAGGGAAGCGTGGTGGATGTGACCAATGAGTCTATCCTACGGAAGGGTGGTCTTGGTTAGCCGAGAGCTTTCCTCAAAAGGAAATGTTAGCAAGGAATGTTAGGGAAGGTCAGATGATGACCTTAGACAATGTTGGTTAGAACCCTGATTCATACCGTTTTAGGGGACCGGAATGGGACTATGCCCTACGAACAGAGAGGTCGAGCGATGCATCCCTCTTGTTTCCCATTCTCTTTGAACCAAGTGCGGTATGAGTCAACCTGGGTTATGTTGTATCCACGCAAAGTGGAGCGTGATGCTGTCAAACTGCTGCGCATCCGAGATGTGGAATCCACCAAAAAGGTTATGTTGAACATGGACCATTTGTCAAGGCACTTGCTTCTTATCATCACATGTAATTAGAGGGTGTCTGTCCAGATGTTGTCAGCCATTGGATATGGGTTTTAACTATATTACAGTCAGCAAATAAGACTTTTACATATGGAATAAGTGGATCTTTTTGGTATGCCACTAGCTCAGCCATACAAATACTTCTTTTCGGTATCATTGCTATGGAAATTAAGCGAAGGGTACTAAAGGTTCACACTGTTTTGGAACTTGTTTGACATGCTGAGATCCAGAGGCTGGGGCTAATGGAAACTCATGATATTGTGCTAGGAAATGGATTGGTGAGCATGTATGCTAAGTGTGGTGCATTCGCAAAAGCAGAAGAAGTGTTTGATAAGCTAGAAGTACTAAATGTTGTCTCTTGGAATGCCCTAATCTCTGGGTATGCTGACCTTGGCAATGCTGAAAGGGTTGTCAACTCATTCTGGAAAATGTTGGTAGAACATAGAGCCAAACAGTGTCACATTTGTTGTTATGCTTACTGCTTGTAGTCTTGCAGGGCGAGTGGAGGAGGGCTTATGTACTTTGATACTATGAGTGCTGTGTATGGCATCATCCCGACAAAAGAGCACCACATTTGCATGGTTGATCTTCTCAGCCGTGCAGGGCAGTTTGACAAGGCAATAAGCATAATCTTGAAGGAACCGATTTTGGAAATGTGGATGGCTCTGTTCGGTGTAGAGTCGAATAGCAGCAATACCAGATAGAGCTGCAGCAGTAGTTTTGACATGCATCACTCAATGGCTGAAAGAAAAGCCAGCCGCTTTATTAAGCAGAAGAGGATTGTGAATAGTAAACGGCAAGGAAAACAAAAAGCTAATTTGGGGGCTGCTTCATTAGTCGATGGGGAAGGGAAGCTTTCTCTGGGGGGCGCAGGAAAATTCGGAAGAAGGGGCTTTTCTATCCAGTTACCACTTATTTGGACAGACTCGTTAGTGATGGCTCTGGGGGGAAGATTCCACTTGTAGCAGATCTATTTCTGGAAACAGCATTGCCGACTCATTGCTAATGGACCTGTTTTTTTTGCGCTCCGACTTTCGGTAGTCTTTTCTTCCCTGAATGCGATTTATGACCGCCATTGATTTTGGCTCAGCTCTTCGATTATTCTCAGGGCAGCACTATCAAGTCTCATAAGTTATGGAATGCTCTGATGTATATTTGTTGAAGTCTCCCTTGGAGTTTCTTTGTGCAACGTTTCCACAGATTGATACCCATCTTGTGAAAGCCAGATTGATACCCGTCTTGTGAAAGCCACAATACTCGAGCACGGTGACGATTTGAAATCCGCAACTAATTCACTGATTTGCGCCTGAAAAATTACGAATCTACTCTCTCACTTCGTCCTAAAGTTATTGATGGAAAGGAAGATACAGGTGCAACAGAAAAGGGAATGAAATTCCAATCCAAAATGGTCAGTGCCACAGGATCTAATTGAGTTGCAGACTTCATATGTTCAGGAAAATTGGGATCCAGATCAAGCAGCTTCAAGCTAGTTATTGTTGGTGATGAAAGGCTAAGTAGTGGAGGGCTTGGATAGTAGTTCACTTCATCCGGTTCATAGAATCGAGTTCTGTTGCAATCAGCCTCTAAGATTGCAGAAACAAGTGGAAATCAAGATGCAAGTTCTTTTGCAGAAAGTGGAATTATTGGCACTAGATTATTCACCCCAAGAGGACAGTGGAGAACCCCTTCAGCAATGTGATTTCAACCTCTAGAATCTGGTCAATTTTTAGGACGCATAGAGATAATGCCAGATCAAAAGTAGAAGTATCTTCAACGTTTGCAGTAGCAGTCACAGTTACAGCTACTACAAAATCTTCAAGCCTCTCAAAATGCAGCATTTCAACATCAACAGTTTTATCTTCAATTCTTTTGTTCTCAAAGAACCTTCCCACATTTGGAGATCCTTATAGATAGTTGGCTTAAGCACATATGCTAGAGCATACACTGAATCCAGTTATAAAATCTATCAAAGCTTTACCTTGCAAGCTCCACATTCCTATGAAACTTTCAACCTGCAACAGAGAACTCAGACTTTTAGATTCTGCATTATGATCTGTAAACCTAGTGCCATTATAACTGAATCATATGCCTTTGAATCAGTTTAAAACAATATCAACATGGCAATGAAAATGCATGTTACACAAGTTTGATCTTATCACAATTCTATATGGTGAAGAATTACATATTTTGGAAGACCTGTGACAGAGTTTTAACTGTGCAAGAGCTGTGTATATCTTTGCAAAATTACACCAAATCTGGTTGGCTGCTACATAAATTTTATCTATTCAAGAGAGTTGCTAATTATATGACATGAGTCTTCATCAAGTTGTTTATTGGAGATGCTCCCATTCAGATGTAGCTGAATGAATGTCAAAAATTATCTAAAATTGAGCTTTCAAATTGAATCTGATCTTGCTTGATTGATCTTCTATCCTGAAATTAGTCAAGGTCCTCTGTGGTCGCGACTTTGCTTTCGAAAACCCTTCGACATCTTTGGTGAACCCGACGTGAAAACGTCGCAGAAATTTCAGGATGGGAGATACTTCAGCCTCTATTTCAGCCTCTTCCACGATTCCAGCTGCGTCCTCTACTTCAGCTCCATCAATGACTGCTGCGTCAAGTACTTCAGCAGAGGATCTAAAGCAGATTTTGCAGAATATGTCCATGTATATGCAGCTCCAAAATCAGCTGACACAATTGTATATGCAGCAGCAGTAGCAACAATTGCATCAACAGCAGTTGTCTCAACAAAGGCAACTCTATTCGGAGCAGGAGAATGCAAACAGCGCGACTAAGGCTATTGAAGCAGTTGAGAATGAGAAGAAACTATTTGATGGCCGTAATGTTTCAGCATATTTGAAGACATATGAGATCAAGATGGGTTTTTTTGGAGTGCTAGCTGGACTTATGAGTAAGTACTTCCTTCGTCTTGTCACACCCGCTTTGAGGGCAAAAGTGACTAATCTTTTTATTCAAAATACACATTGGCAAGATTTTAAGAAGGCCCTGAAAGAAGAATATTTCCTTGAGGACTTTGGTATGGCTACTCGGCGGTCATTCTGAGAGTGGGTCTACATGCCAAACAAAGGTCTAGCTGCTTCAGAGTTGATTCAGGAATTTGAAGAGAGGTATAGTCAGCTTGATGCCATTGAACAAAGAGCATTGGATGTTGAAAAAGTTGAGCTTTTCTTGCAAGCTGCAGATCCTGCTCTTCAGGAAGAGTTGGGTGAGCTTCTTGAGGATCGTACGAAGCCTATGGGTCTTAAAATGGATTGGCAAGATGCCCAAGATCCAGTCTTGACTTTGACCAAGAGGAGGATATGGAAGACTCGCCTACAGAATGGTTCCATGACACCGACACCATCATCTACTCCTATGCCTACTTCTATCCCTGTTATTTCTTCTCCTCCTCAGCCAGTTTCTTGGCCTATGCCAGTGCCTACTGTTTCCACTCCACCTATTCCTCCTGTTCCACGACCGATGCCTACACCTTCTGCTCCAAAACCATCTGCTTCATCGATGCCTACCTCTCTTGATGACATAATCAAAGGTATAACAGATTTGACACTGGAGTCAGTTAAAGCGGAGTTGATGGGAAAATTGAAAGAGCAGTTTGCTTCGACTGCGCCTACTACTTCTTCTAGTGCTCCTATTACACCTAGGAGAGATAGGAGATGTATTTGGTGCGATAGTACGGACCATCAGCATTGCAGGGATTGTGAATCTTTTCAGGATGCAAGGAGGAAGAATTTGGTATATTGGGAACAAGATGGTAAGATTTGGTTGACTGAGACAGGAGCTCCACTTGCTACCAACTTTGGTAAAGGTGGAATGAAGAAGTTAGTGGATGACATGGCTGCGCGTACTTCTTATGTGACCGCTAGAGGTGATGCTTCTGCATATGGAGTCCAGATTGAGAAGGGATCAGAGACTCAGTCAGCACTATGGACTTATGCTATGGAGACTGCAAACAAGGGAAAAATTCAGCAAACTGTTTTGACTAGTGCAGGCTCTAGCATTAGATCAGAGACAGGTTGGGATTCGCCTGTTGACAGGTACTCTATTTATGCTTATTTGGCTAAGTCTCATGGAGCAGATGTACTTGTTGAGGAGAAGCATAAGAGGGATGAAGAAAATCCAAGTGCAGCTAAGAAGACTAGAGGGGGTGAGTTTGTTACTCCACCTACTGCAGGACCGTCTTTGAGACCAGGGCCAGAACGACAGATGGAAGATGCTCAAAAGAGAGAAAAGAGGCAAGAGCCTAGAGAGAGAAACCAGCCAGGGTTTAGATTGATGTCCGATATTGAGACATCTATAGACATGAAGAAAATCTTTAATGACAAGATACTTGGATGTGAGGTGATTTTCACTATTTCTGAGGTTTTGGGCATCTCGAAAAGAGAGTTTCAGGATCAGTTTCAGGAGGTCCTGAAGAGGAAAAGACATGCATTGCCTACCACTGATACACAGGGAGTTTTGATTGGGGAGTTGGATGAGGATGAGGATGAGGTTATGGTTGAGAGCAGGTAGAGAAGAGGGTTCAGCCTATGCATTATGCTGAAACTGATGAGCCTGTCTTGATACCGCGTAGTCACTTTTCGCGGAGTCATTGGGCAAGGGCAACTACAGAGACGATGGTAAAGATTGGAGAGAAACAGGTGCCTTATGTTGCTTTGGTGGATCATGATTCAGAGATTAATCTCATAGTTCGTGGAGTTTATGAGAGTAACAGATGGCCTATGGATGTAGAGCATGGGTGGCATATGAGAGCCGCCAATAACACTGTATGTGATTTGTATGCTGCTTGTCCCAGTGTCAGGGTTTCTATTGGTGATGTAGAGGAGGATTTTCATTTCTTTGTGCAGGATTCATGCTCTTATCCTATAATTCTTGGACAGCCATTCATCACAGAGATGTGCATGGAAACAAAGGTAATGGATGATGGATCTGCTTATGCACGGATTCGCAGTAAAGATGGCATGAGAGCAGTTCAGTTTATGACTGTGTGTGTGAACCATGTTAGAAACAGGGATATTCTCAGAGATGCACCTTTGCCCACTGTGAGGGATTCGGGTTTTCATTAGGTACCACCGTTTCGCGAGACGACGGTGGTATAGAGCAGAGGAGATTGGAGTTCTCGCCTCCTGGCAGCAGTGTTTTCTCCTCCGGTTTTGTTGGGATTTCAACAAACAGTTCGATGAGCTATCAGAAGATTTCTAGGTTGCCTAGAGCTACCAGGCAGTACATATGCAGGAAGGAGAAATTTTTGAAAAATGCAGGAATTTTAGAGGATGATGAGCACATAGATGGGATGTATGACAGTAGGATTTGTGCAGATACGATGGAAGAGATGGAAGATATGCTGAAAACTGATATGCAGAATTGTCACAGTAATGTATTAGTGCAATCCCTGGACATGTTTCATGAAATTGCAGATTTTGTGTCACAGATTGAGTCAGTGGCTGAGGTGGCTTAGCAAAAAGTGTTGAGTGCTGAAGAAATTCAGCAAACAGAGTTTCCAGCTGGTTATGATCAGCTTTCAGAGACACAGAAGACTGAAAACTTTCAGCCAACAGAGTTTACTGCTGAAATATTTCAGCATCCAGAGTTTAGGGCTGTTTCTATGCAGTCCATAGAGCAGAGGGCTGAGGATATTCAGCCATTGGAGTGCAGAATTGCTGATTTACAGCAAGATTTGAGTAATGCAAAAGAGCATAATGAAGCCAGGGTTGACATGAAATACAAAACTGTGGATAAGAAGGTGAAGCCGGTAGCTGTACCGCTTCCACCTGACAGTGATCAGCAAATAGAGAGGGCTGCTAAACAGCCAATTTTGAGGAATCCGGAGCATATTGGTCATAAATTTTCAGCAGAGACTCTTGCTGAATTGAAAATTGGAAATTGTGATTTTTTGTTACCCATAGAGAAGCAATGCTTTCAGGAGATGCTTGAGCGACATGGAAGGGGATTTGCTTTTTTCCCGCATGAGATTGGATGTGTGAATCCAGATATTGTTGCTCCTATGGTCATTTTTACTATTCCTCATATTCCATGGAATCTCCGACCTATTCCAATGCCTAAAGCACACCTACCAAAGCTTATTGATTTATTGAATGAGAAAATCAGGATGGGAATTCTTGAGCCTTCATTTGCACCATACTCAAACAGGTGGTTTACGGTTCCAAAGAAGAATGGTACTCTCCGATTTATTCAGGACATGCAGCCAGTGTGAATAGAGTTACTATCAGGAGTGTGGTATAGGTCCAGTTGTGGATGATTTTGCAGAAGCATTTGTTGGACGTGCCATCTATTCTTTAGGTGATTTGTATTCGGGATATGATCAGTTTCAGCTGGCTTTGGAAAGCAGGGACATAACCACCATGAGAACTCCTATTGGGCTTGTCAGGATGTGTACCTTGCCTCAAGGTGCCACTAATTATGTTGCGCATATGATGAATGCCATGCATAAGGTCCTTCGAGATCACATACCTCAGCTTACTATGCCTTTCTTGGATGATGTGCCCATTAAGGGGTGTGCAGAAGAAGAGAAAAATGAGAGTCTAAATGATCAGGGATGCAGATACTTTGTGGTTGATCATATTTCAGCATGTGAGAAGATTTTGGCCAAGTTAGAAGAAGTAAACTTGACACTTTCAGGGCAAAAATCTGTTTTTGGAGTGAATGAGGTTGTCATTGTTGGACATATGTGTGGATATTATGGCAAGAAACCCTCACCTAATAAGGTGAATGCTATAGGCAAGATTGCGGAGTATTGTTCTACCACTTCAGAGGTACGGAGATTCATTGGAGCTTGTGTATTTTATATGATTTGGATACCTCATTTTGCACACATAGCAGATTGTTTATATCAGCTGCTTCGAAAGGGGCAGAAATTCTATTGGGATGAGAGCCACACTAGAGATTGCAGAATGCTCCTACTCTCAAGAAAGTGGATTATAATTGTGGAAAGCCTATTGTATTGACAGTTGACACTAGTCCAATTGGCATAGGTTGGGCTGTGGGTCAAGATGATGCAGATGGAAATAGGTATGCTATTCGGTTTGGGGCGAAAGTCCTAAACAAGAGACAGAGGAGATATCCGCAAATCAAGAGGGAGTTATTGGGGATTGTTACGGCTCTCAAATGTGACAAGGAGTACTTTATTGGAGCTTCAGTTGTGGTAGAGACAGATTGCTTACCATTGATTGGTATGATTACGAGTTGCTCTACTCCGGATATAGCTATGCTGAGATGGATTGCATACATCAAGTCATTAAATCCGGAATTTAAACACATAGCAGGGAAGGATAATCTAGTGGTAGATATGCTGTCTAGAGCCAGATATGATGATGAGGAGACTCTACTTGCAGAAGAGGATGATGCAAAAATTTCAGCCACTATGGTTTATCATGTTTGTCATGTCTATGATTTTGTGGCTTTCGTAGAAGAACTCTATGTTGGAGATTGGTTGCAAATTGGCAAGTACCTTAGTACACTAAGAAAAAGAGATGAATGGACAGATGAAGAGTTCAAGAAGATCAGAAGGAAAGCCTATGGTTATTTTCTCAAGGATGGATTTCTTTGGAAGCATCCGAAGAAAAGAGGCGGATTACCTTTGCGGGTTGTCTGCGATAGAGAGACACAGT
Source organism: Lygodium microphyllum (assembly GCF_053477565.2). Lineage (NCBI taxonomy): Eukaryota > Viridiplantae > Streptophyta > Polypodiopsida > Schizaeales > Lygodiaceae > Lygodium > Lygodium microphyllum. Next base: position 111,315,696 of record NC_141146.1, read on the forward strand.
TACAGGTGATGAGGGAGTTTCATGAGAGTCCTTGGGCTGGTCATAGAGGAGTGTGGGCTACTTATGAGAAAATCAAGGAGAAATATTGGTGGAAAGGCATGTATAGAGATGTTTCTCACTTTGTTGAGACTTGCAGAGACTGCCAGATGTATTCGATAGTGTGTCATTGAGATGAGCTTCATCCGACCTATCCGCTATGTATTCATTATAAGTGGGTAGTTGATTTGGTTACTATGCCTATGGGTCTATGGCAGATGAGGTATATTGTTTTGGCTAGAGAGGATCTTACCAATCATGTTAAGGGCAGATCTTTGAGAACGAAGACCACTAGTGCAGTGTGTAAGTTCTTATTGGAAGAAATTTTCTGCAAGTATGGCTGTGTGGGTAAGATCACTGCGGATCGCAGTGAATTGGATGCAGATGAAGCTAGGGAGTTTTTCTCTCAGCTAGGAATCAAGTTGGCTCTAACTACAGCATATAATCCAGAGGGAAATGGGAAGAGTGAAAGAGGGCATCCGCCGATAGTGAAAGCATTAGCCAAAGCATGTAGAGGACAGATTAGAGAATGGCCGAGACTTCTACCATTTGCTTTGTGGGCTGATCGTACGACTCACAGTGTTACCACAGGATATATGCCTGCAGAGTTGATGTATGGTCAGAAACTTGTTATGCCGACTGAGACTTGTGCTTTGACTTGGTCAGTTTTACCTTGGCAGGAGGATTTGACGAGAGAGGAGCTCTTAGCTCTTCAGATTTGACAGTTGGAGAGAAGACCAGAGGATATTCAGCTAGCTATTGACAGGTTGAAGGTTGCTAGACTAAGAAATAAGGACAGGTTTGACAACAGGCATCGCTTGCAGCCTAGAGCAATAGAAGAGGGAGATTGGGTATTAGTATTTGATAGCAGCCTTGAAAATCAGCATACTGCACTTCGGAAGATGGTGAAAAGATGGTTTGGGCCGTACATAGTCAGACATGTTTTTGATAATGCAACATATGAGTTGACAGAATTGGATGGGACAGTGCTTAGAGAGCCTATTGCTGGAAAAAGAATCGAGATTTTCAAGAAAAGAGATGATGAAGATTATGCATTGGAAGAATTTTCAAGAGAAGAGCAACGAGAAGAAACTCCAATGGAAGAGACAGATGATATGACGGATAATCTTGTTGATATACCGGAAATGCATAATGATGAGATTGATCTGTTTGTGGATCTTGATGATAACGATCATGGATAGTTGGCCCATCCGGAGGATGTGCAGGATTAGAGGGGGTGGATGTCGAACTGCTGCGCATCCGAGATGTGGAATCCACCAAAAAGGTTATGCTAAACATGGACCATTTGTCAAGGCACTTGCTTCTTATCATCACATGTAATTAGAGGGTATCTGTCCAGATGTTGTCAGCCATTGGATATGGGTTTTAACTATATTACAGTCAGCAAATAAGACTTTTACATATGGAATAAGTGGATCTTTTTGGTATGCCACTAGCACAGCCGTACAAATACTTCTTTTCGGTATCATTGCTATGGAAATTAAGCGAAGGGTACTAAAGGTTCACACTGTTTTGGAACTTGTTTGACATGTTGAGATCCAGAGGCTGGGGCTAATGGAAACTCATGATATTGTGCTAGGCAATGGATTGGTGAGCATGTATGCTAAGTGTGGTGCATTCGCAAAAGCAGAAGAAGTGTTTGATAAGCTAGAAGTACCAAATGTTGTCTCTTGGAATGCCCTAATCTCTGGGTATGCTGACCTTGGCAATGTTGAAAGGGTTGTCAACTCATTCTGGAAAATGTTGGTAGAACATGTAGAGCCAAACAGTGTCACATTTGTTGTTATGCTTACACTCCTTGCAGTCTTGCAGGGCGAGTGGAGGAGGGCTTATGTACTTTGATACTATGAGTGCTGTGTATGGCATCATCCCGACAAAAGAGCACCACATTTGCATGGTTGATCTTCTCAGCCGTGCAGGGCAGTTTGACAAGGCAATAAGCATAATCTTGAAGGAGCCGATTTTGGAAATGTGGATGGCTCTGTTCGGTGCAGAGTCGAATAGCAGCAATACCAGATAGAGCTGCAGCAGTAGTTTTGACATGCATCACTCAATGGCTGAAAGAAAAGCCAGCCGCTTTATTAAGCGGAAGAGGATTGTGAATAGTAAACGGCAAGGAAAACAAAAAGCTAATTTGGGGGCTGCTTCATTAGTCGATGGGGAAGGGAAGCTTTCTCTGGGGGGCGCAGGAAAATTTGGAAGAAGGGGCTTTTCTATCCACTTACCACTTATTTGGATAGACTCGTGTTAGTGATGGCTCTGGGGGGAAGATTCCACTTGTAGCAGATCTATTTCTGGAAACAGCATTGCCGACTCATTGCTAATGGACCTGTTTTTTTTGCGCTCCGACTTTCGGTAGTCTTTTTCTTCCCTGAATGCGATTTATGACCGCCATTGATTTTGGCTCAGCTCTTCGATTATTCCTAGGGCAGCGCTATCAAGTCTCATAAGTTATGGAATGCTCTGATGTATATTTGTCGAAGTCTCCCTTGGAGTTTCTTTGTGCAGCGTTTCCACAGATTGATACCCGTCTTGTGAAAGCCACAATACTCGAGCACGGTGACGATTTGAAATCCGCAACTAATTCACTGATTTGCGCCTGAAAAATTACGAATCTACTCTCTCACTTCATCCTAAAGTTATTGATGGAAAGGAAGATACAGGTGCAACAGAAAAGGGAATGAAATTCCAATCCAAAATGGTCAGTGCCACAGGATCTAATTGAGTTGCAGACTTCATATGTTCAGGACAATTGGGATCCAGATCAGGAAGCAGCTTCAAGCTAGTTATTGTTGGTGATGAAAGGCTAAGTAGTGGAGGGCTTGGACAGCAGTTCACTTCATCTGGTTCACAAAATCGAGTTCTGTTGCAATCAGCCTCTAAGATTGCAGAAACAAGTGGAAATCAAGATGCAAGTTCTTTTGTAGAAAGTGGAATTATTGGCACTAGATTATTCACCCCAAGAGGACAGTGGAGAACCCCTTCAACAATGTCATTTCAACCTCTAGAATCTGGTCAATTTTTAGGACGCACAGAGATAATGCCAGATCAAAAGTAGAAGTATCTTCAACGTTTGCAGCAGCAGTCACAGTTACAGCTACTACAAAATCTTCAAGCCTCTCAAAATGCAGCATTTCAACATCAACAGTTTTACCTTCAGTTCTTTTGTTCTCAAAGAACCTTCCCACATTTGGAGATCCTTATAGATAGTTGGCTTAAGCACATATGCTAGAGCATACACTGAATCCAGTTATAAAACTCTATCAAAGCTTTACCTTGCAAGCTCCACATTCCTATGAAACTTTCAACCTGCAACAGAGAACTCAGACTTTTAGATCCTGCATTATGATCTATAAACCTAGTGCCATTATAGCTGAATCAGATGCCTTTGAATCAGTTTAAAACAATATCAACATGGCAATGAAAATGCATGTTACACAAGTTTGATCTTATCACAATTCTATATGGTGAAGAACTACGTATTTTGGAAGACCTGTGACAAAGTTTTAACTGTGCAAGAGTTGTGTATATCTTTGCAAAATTACACCAGATCTGGTTGGCTACTACATAAATTTTATCTATTCAAGAGAGTTGCTAATTATATGACATGAATCTTCATCAAGTTGTTTATTGGAGACGCTCCCATTCAGATGTAGCTGAATGAATGTCACAAATTATCTAAAATTGAGCTTTCAAATTGAATTTGATCTCGCTTGATTGATCTTCTATCCTAAAATTAGTCAAGGTCCTCTGTGGTTGCGACTTTGCTTTCGAAAACCCTTCGACAACGCTAGAAGGTTGTTAGGAAGACTCGACTACTAGGAACCCGGACTTCAGGTCGATCCTAGTGGGAACGGCCGGACAAGTGCCATTGCAGGGCAGACTTGAGAGACCCTAGTTGGTAAACCCCATGTCATTCCTTGGGAGTGCCGGGCAGCGTCTTCTAGATTGATCTCTCGATGGGCTGCTAAAACGTGTCCCGCGATTTGAGGGGCAGGCACGTTACATTTCTGTTTCTCTTTTCAATTAGAGTGTGTACTCCCTTTCCAATGTAAAATCCCTTCTCCTCTTTTTTTGTCAAATCTTGGGAGTTGTCAATATTAATTGGAGCAAATCTCTTCTTATTCAAGAGAAATAGATATTACTATCTATTTTAAGGATTCAATATATTATCCTCTTTCTTCATGGAGGATATTTTGCAATAGAGAAAGACTAAATACCAAAAAACTAATAAATTAAATATCTTCTTACACTATGTTATGCCAATAAAGAAAGAAAAAAGAGTACGCAAATTCGAATAAATCGTATATCTTCTATATATCTATTTTTATTTTCTTAAAAATCATATGCAATGGGATCACCACCATTCCCATATCTATTGAGAAAGGAAGATGCTTTAATAATGTAATAGTACTTTGCGCTAGTACCCATGCAAGCATGGGTGTTCATTATCATAGTACTTCACACTAGGACATACACAGCATGTGCTAGGACCTGTGCAAGTGTGGGTCATTGGTGCACTTGTAAATCGATGTGTTTACCTCTCTCTCTCTCTCTCTCTCTCTCTCTCTCTCTCTCTCTCTCTCTCTCTCTCTCTCTCTCTCTCTCTCTCTCTCTCTCTCTCTCTCTCTCTCTCTCTCTCTCTCTCTCTCTCTCTCTCTCTCTCTCTCTCTCTCTCTCTCTCTCTCTCTCTCTTTGGGTGCCTCTTGCTTCCATTTGTTTATGGATGTGGAGAGGAACTTGGCTTGTAGTTTCCAATAGAAATATATTATATGGATTGTGATAACAATCACTAAAATTCTTCATTTTCATATGTTGCCTTTACTAGCTTAACCATTTTTTGAAGGTGTACAATAACACAGATACATATAACACGTGTACAAATCTCATTCGAGTTAGCATGATTGAAGTTTTGAGTATTTAAATGCTAACTTTCATAAATTTGATCTTGCAAGTTTTCTTTGTGAGGTCAAGCTTGATATTAACCTCTAGCAGTTAATTAAACTATCCTTGGAGGTGCATAAGGATTAGGACCTGTGCAAGTGTGGGTCATTGGTGCACTTGTAAATCGATGTGTTTACCTCTCTCTCTCTCTCTCTCTCTCTCTCTCTCTCTCTCTCTCTCTCTCTCTCTCTCTCTCTCTCTCTCTCTCTCTCTCTCTCTCTCTCTCTCTCTCTCTCTCTCTCTCTCTCTCTCTCTCTCTCTCTCTCTCTCTCTCTCTCTCTCTCTCTTTGGGTGCCTCTTGCTTCCATTTGTTTATGGATGTGGAGAGGAACTTGGCTTGTAGTTTCCAATAGAAATATATTATATGGATTGTGATAACAATCACTAAAATTCTTCATTTTCATATGTTGCCTTTACTAGCTTAACCATTTTTTGAAGGTGTACAATAACACAGATACATATAACACGTGTACAAATCTCATTCGAGTTAGCATGATTGAATTTTTGAGTATTTAAATGCTAACTTTCATAAATTTGATCTTGCAAGTTTTCTTTGTGAGGTCAAGCTTGATATTAACCTCTAGCAGTTAATTAAACTATCCTTGGAGGTGCATAAGGATTAGAATCAGATTTGTAATTGAAGATCTATACTCTTTTGGATATTTGAATGGCATTTGTTATTGCCTGAGCACTTTTAGAAGAAGGTCCTTTGCATTGGATATATTGAAGAACCCTTGGATATAGTGTATGTTGGTGATAACTGTTTTGAGTATGCCAAAACAAATTGCCGAAGGGTGCCAGCTTATGCTGATGGTATATTGATAGACTATGCCATTGTGGACAAGGATCTTCCATTAACATTATAAGCTCAGAATTGATGGAGAGGCTAGGATTAGAGATCCAAAAATATGCCTCCATAATTTTAAGAATAGTTGATGACAATTTAAGACAATTGAAAGATTATATTACTAAAGTCCATATAACCATTGCTAATGTCAAATGTATCCTAGACTTTAGGGTCATTAGGTTTGCAAGGCATCCAAGCTACCAAGTGCTATTAGGAAGGCCATGGATCTTGCAATTGGATTATCAAGTCAACATACCGGTTGGTTGTTTGATCTTTGGTAGAGGTGCCAAATGTGTTATAATTGATGCTTACCCAAAATCACCCCAAAGCGAGAGAGCACCAAAATCTTCAATAGAATTCAGTGCACTAGAGGGGCCTTCTCGTAGTGAGACTTCAACAAGTGGTGAATTAAGAGAGGAGTTTACTATAAGAGATGTTTACCAAGTAACTCTACATGAACCTATAGATGCTCATGATAGAATCATAGATGCAAATGTTATAAAGATAGACCCTGGTTCATTGAATGATTCATGACCCATTCAAATTAGGGTCTATGCTCAGCATGAAAGAAAGGAAGGAATACGTGTCCTTAATCCAAGAAATGCTAAGATCTAGATGACATATAGTTTTAACGGCAACAACAAGGCATCTTTCAAGGGCCCATACTATACAGTGTAGTGGCACTAATCAACTTAAAGCTTTGTCCATCTCTATCATCTTGCACGGCTGATGTGTACTAATACTATGTTATTGGAGTTATGTGGGCTACTTTGGGTGCCATCAGTCAGCTTTTCTTATAAGTGGCTACTATGTTATTGGAGTTATGTGGGCTACTTTGAGTAAATATGAATCCGTATTCCTTATGTCTAGGCATAGCCACTTAGAAGAAAAGCATAAGGAATACGGATTCATGTTTACTCCTTGACCTATTCATAATCCTTGTATTTACTAGAAAAATCCTTCAAGATTCATGAGTTATACAAGTCAAGATCATGTGATTTGTGATAGGGAGTCCTTAGTTTATTTCTTGTGTTAGTAAGATCTCTTTTCTATCCCTTAGTGTAAGAGTGTATGATCCTTACCCCCTCTATAGAGACTAGAGGAGAAGAGTATGGCATTCTAATCCTTGTATCCCTATGCTTTTCCTCGTATGCTTCTATGTTGTCTCAACGTCTGCTCGCCTATATAAGAATGATAGATTTGATGATGGATTCTCAACCAAAAAAAAGGAATATAAGATGACTATGGGTTTAGCTCTCTTAATTGATCTTTGGTTTTGTAATCTGGCTTTGGATTTGTATGCGGAATAGAACTGCAATATACTAGAACTACAATATACTAAACCTTCGCCATCAAATCTATTGTCTTGAATCGATCTTGATCTTGCTTCCATCATCTCACAAAGCGTCCCTATGGCGAGTGACTTCACGAACTCCATGCGAATCCTGTTGTAATGAAAGAAGCTGAGAGGAGAGAGAAGGAGAGTTGAGGAGAGAGAAAGAGGACAAGAAGAAGAAGGAAGAAGACTAGATGAGAGAGAGAAAGAGAGAAAAGAGGAGAGAAGGGAGAAGGGAGAAGGAAGCCATGGAAGCTGGAGATGAAGGTGAAGAGTGTGATCTTGATAATAACTGGTTGCCCTAATCTGGGGCTCTTACACCTTAAATACCCTAGTCAATGTGATGGGGTGTCTAAACCCTAGTCGGTGTATTCCGCTTGTTACAATCCATCCCCACTCGAAAGGTTTTTGCCCTCAAAAACAAGGAGAAATAGAGGGGAGTGATGGGTGGGCTAAGGGAGGGTTCCAGAGTACTACTCAGAGCCCTTTGACAATGAAGAATAGGTGTGGAGAGACTAGGGACAACATGCAGTCCTAAACCAGTCTGCTGAAGTAATCTGGTCAAAGCTTTTGATAGGTTGCTCCAAATAGGGCATATTATATGTCAAAACGGAGCTTATGACGAGTACTTTTAGCCTATGTAGAATGCACATGCATGTGATTTGAGTAAGTAAAATTTTTTTCTAAAATAGTGTATAGTTTGCAGGTGGGGAGTGGGCAATTTGGGGCATGACCGGCTAGTCTTCGAGCCATTGGGGTTCACGGAGGTAGAGAAATTCATTGAGGATGGTTGTTGGGTGCCGAGAGGCTTCTTCCAAGGGTAGGCCTTGCCATTTGATGAGGTATTCTTTGATGGATCGGGATCATAAGTGCTTATCTCACTGCCCAATGATTGCTTCAGGAACATATTGAGCGATGCCCTCTTCATCTATGGGGGGAAGTTCTTCCACATAGTCCACTGAGGAGCTTACAAAGGGTTTCAGCTGAATGACATGAAACACATTGTAGATTTTGGTGGTGGGGGGAGTTCTAAGCGGTAGGGCAAGTCGCCAACTCTCTTTAGGATTTGGTATGGGCCATAGAAGCGATGGGCTAGCTTGTTACTACTGCCCTCTTTGAGAATGGAGTAGTGAGACTTAGGTACTTTCAAAAGGACCGATTCCCCCTCTTGGAATTCCAAATGCCTTCGTTTTTCATTAGCATAGAGTTTCATGTGTGTTTGGGCCTTCTGAAGATTGATTTTGCATTATTGAAGTAAAGCTTGCATGCGATCCAATTCAGCTTGACTCTGAGGATTGATCTTATCAGTAAATAAGACTATAGGAAGGGGAACCTTATACCCATATAAGGCCTCAAAAGGGGAAACTCCAATGCTAGAGTGTATGGAGTTATTATATGTAAACTTAGCCAAGTGAAACCACATATCGACTGTGTTGTACATCATGGAAAAAGTGCCTCAAATATGTCTCAAGCCATTTGTTCACTCTCTCAGTTTGGCCATCAGTCTGAGGGTGGTATGCAGTGGATGGGGCAAGCTTGGTCCCCATGGAGGTGAAAACTATCTACCAAAAGTTGCTCATAAACTTTGCATCCCGATCATGTACTATGACTTGTGGTAAGCCATGCAACTTGAAGACATTTTGCATAAACTGAGTGGCCACCTGAGAGGCAGTATATTGGACCTTAGTGGGGATAAAGTGGGTAGCTTTGTGAGGTGATCAACTGCCACATAGATACTGTTCCACCCTTTCTTAGTCACGGGAAGGCCAGTGATAAAGTCCATTGTGATGTGAGTCCATTTCCCTTCAGGGACAGGGAGAGGCTGTAAGAGGCCAGTGGGCCTGTGTGTACTATCCTTGTTCTGTTGGCATGGAACACATTTGGTCACAAAGTCCTTAACGTCCCTCCATAAGCCTTTCCAATGAAAGCTCTTGGAAATCCTGTCATATGTTTTGAAAACACCCAAGTGACTGACAGTGGGACAAGAATGCATTTCTTCCATGATCTTCTACGTGAACGGGGAAGTGTGTGGGATGACAATCTTGCCATGGGACCAAATAAGGCCATGCTTGAGTTGATATTGGGAGTTTTCAGCCATAACCCCATGCTGTAATTTCCTCGAGGGGGAGGGGGGGTCACTCATGAATATATGTATATATAACGTGAGTTCAAAATAAGGGGTTTTTAAAATACCAATTTTATACATTTTTTACATATAGAAGGGTGTCATATAAAGGGATTACTTACATATTGAATAGAAAAGGGTTGTGTTTTATCCAAGAAAAATTCACAGATTAGGATATTTATAAATAGGCCATGAACGCACGTTATATAGAGAATATATATATAGTGAACCCCCTGAGGTAATTTCTGAAATATGTGGCTGAAGTGATCATCTAACAAGTAAGCCTCCTAGAGCTCTTCAACCCATTCATTGTGCAATTCTGAGATAGATGACACTCTGCATGCCCACATTCTAGAGAGGGAATCAACCACAATATTATCCTTGCCCCGCATGTGTGAAATGTCAAAGTCATAGTTCTGTAAGGTTGCCACCCATCGCCTTTGCTTAGGAGTCAAAGTAGACTGAGTCAAGAAGTATTGGAGGACTCGGTGATTGCTTTTCACTTGGAAGCGGCTACCATACAAATAGTGGTGTCATTTCTTGATGGCATGGAGGATGGCCAACATCTCTTGGTCGTATACATTCATTTGCATCTCCTTCTCATCAAGCTTGCGGCTGCAATCACACCATGCTCTTGCAACAATACTGCACCAATACCCTAGCCACTAGCATCACAATGAATGGTAAAGAGCTTAGAGAAGTCAGGTCAAACAAGGATGGGGACTGAAGTAAGCGCGTCCTTTAACTGTTTGAAGCTATGATTTGCAGTGGCATCCCAAAAGAATGACTCCTTTTTAAAGCGATAAGTCAAAGGTGCTACAATGGTGGCATAGTTCTTAATGAAGCGTCTGTAGAATGAAGAGAGACCAAGGAATCCACACAAGGAGGTGGTGGTGGAAGGAGTGGGCCAATCCTTAACACATTGCTTCTTTTTGGGGTCAGCATGTATACCATTTTTGCTCACAATGTGTCCCAAGTACTCCACAGATGTCTGCATGAATATACATTTTCTCTCCTTAGCAAAGAGTCGATGATCTCTCAATATATCAAACACCCTCCAAACGTGTATCAAGTGCTCCATAGATGACTTGTTTTAAATGAGGATATCATCAAAGAAAACAAGCATGAACTTGAACAAAAAGGGCTATAGGATTTTGTTCATGAGGCTTTGAAAGGTGGCAGGGGCGTTAGTCAACCCAAAAGGCATCACAAGAGAATGGTAAAGTCCATGATCAGACTTGAAGGCCGTTTTGACCTCATCTCCTGTCCACATACGAATCTGATGGTAGCCAAAGTGCAAGTTAATCTTAGTGAAAAAGCATGCCCCTTTTAACTCATCCAGCAAATCATCAATCCATGGGATGGGATAGCGGTTCTTCACTGTAATTTTGTTCAAATCTCTGTAGTCAATACATATGCAAAAGGAGCCATCTTTCTTTTTGAATAAGAGGACAGGGGATGCATAGGGGGAAGAACTCAATTCAATGAAACCCATCTCCAACAACTCCTTGATTTGCTTTGCAACCTCTTCACGCTCACACTTGGAGAGTCTATAGGGGGGTTTGTTCATTGGCTTGGAATGGGGCTCTAGGTCAAGTGGGTGGTCCACTTGTCTCTTGGGAGGGAGGGATGTAGGCATCTAAAATAAGTCATTGTATTCCTCAAGTAAGGCCTGCAAGGCAGAGTCATGTGATACTGCGGAGGGCTGATCAGAAGTGTCCTTATTTAATTGCAAAACAAAGATTTGTGAGCATTTCTTAAACTCCTGTTTGAGTTGTTTTGCTGTAATGAGCTGAAAATCAGCATGATTTCGAACTCCCTCTAGGTGGGCTATCCATGCATCATAAACTCCATGTAAAGCTAAGAGAACTCCATAGCAATTTTTCCCAATTGTTTCAGCCAATCACAGCCCAAGACAAAATCAATGGGGCCCATATCTAAGGCAATTAGATTAACCAGTGCCACATAATTTTCAGCCAAGCATAAGGGAACTGCGGGACATACATGTGTGCTGATTTCTTCTTCTCCATTTGCTACTTGGACCTTCAAGGGGTGGCGTAATGCCATAGGGGTACATTTCAGCCGATCAATGGCTGATTTATTGGCAAAACTGTGAGTGATTCCACTATCCACAAGGATAAAAACATGCTTCCCATTGATACTGCCTTGAATGTGAAGGGTATTGGGGCTACAGGAACCCGTCCAAGCATCCAATGAGATCGAGCAAAGGGAAGTGGGAGGTGGGTGGGATGTTAAATCAAGTATCTGTGAGGGAGCACTACCCGAGTCAAAGGGAAACCCATCCTCTAGGTCATAGAAATGCTCATAATCAACATCCTCCGTGGGCTTAGTCTGGTCAATCGCCAGGTCATCCTCCTCATTGTGCCAATCTTCCATGACATACATGCTATGAACTTTGACCTTAGTTGTCTTGTACGGGCATTTGGGGAATGATCAGCAATGCACTTATCTCCACATTTAAAGCATAGGCCCTTTTCTTTCCGTTCCTTCAAAACATCTGGGGAAATGAACCGTTGACTACTGGATCCATGGGAAGGTGATGCAGTGGACTGTTTATTTTCAGCATACCGATTTTCAGCAATAGAACCCAATGATATCCCAAAAGTGCCCATTTTTCTTTTAGCATGGAAGGCGGGGTAAGTGGGTACTTTGGGGTTGTTATTAGGCATAGAAGAGCCTCAAAAACCACCTCCGTATGGGGTTGATCGTAAAGGGATGCAGGGAGGTCCAACGCCTTGTTGAAATGCTCATTCTTACGATACTTTCTTGTATATCTCTCAGCCAATTCGATTGCATCAAATAGTGTAGTGGGTTTTTGGGCCATGACATCAGCCGATAGACTCGGTTCCAACCCATAAATGTACTTGTGCAATTTAGCATCATCAATGATGCTCTCCACATACATGGTCAAGTTCATGAATTGATTGGTGTAGTCACGTACAGTGAGGTTACGTTGGTCAAGAGTCTACCATCTTCTTGCCAACAGTTCTTTTTCCACACGGGACACAAAAACTTGGACCATATGCATTTTGAAATCTTCCCAATCAATGAAATGTTGATTCTCCCGATTAATATAGCACCACCAAGTGTGGGAAAAACCTTCCAAGTGGAGAGAAGCAAAAAGTATTTTTTGATCATCAATGCGGGGGTAGATGTTGAAGTAGGACTCCAACTTGGACCTCCATTCTTACAGGTCAGATGGTGAGGGGGATTGCCCATTGTACTTTGTGCGAATGACCTTGTCACACAAATCATAGGGGCCATGCTGCCCATGAAATCCTTGCTGTCCATACATCCTGTGGTGACCATACATGCCCTGCTGTCCATACATCCCTTGTGGTGCATTTAGCCCATGTTTTCCATTATAGCCATGCTCTCCATGATTGCCAGGCTGGCCATTTGTACCATATGGTCCCTGATGGGGCTGATTCATATGTGGTGCATGGAGGCTTCTAGGTAGAGCGAGTGAAATTCAACCCAAGGTGGGAGAAGGCCTCAAGTGAATGTTGCTGCCGGCATGGTGGATAGGAGAATTCAATAGGGGCTCATCATGCGTATGAGAGGGTTCCCCGATCTCATAAGTAGAAGGGGAAATTCCCTTAGCACCAAGTATACCTTGTGGGCCATGCAACGGTTCCTGATGTGGAGGGCGTCTAGAGTCATTGGTCTTTTCTTGGGATGAAGCGATCGCTAATTGAGCAACAAGAGCAGTGAGCTATTCCAAGGTCTGTTGGGTCTCTGATTTTGAGATAGCCATTTGCTTGATCGCTTCATCAAACTTGGACATCATCTGGTGGTGGTTGGTGACCGTATCATCGTGGCATTCCATATGACGGAGCTCATGTTGGCAGAGGGTGTGATTAAGAAGGGCATACGGGTCCGTTTCAGGCATTTCCTCCTGTATGTCACCATGGTAATCTTGCACTGAACTTGGGTCCTCATTCATGGAGGTCCAGGAGTCTCTAATCTCCCTTTGGAGTTCCTCTTGGGCCTTGCTTTTGCCTTTCTAGCAAGCCATCTGGGTGCAGTCCACAGGACCTTCTATCAATAAAAGGGGCGTAACTCTTTGTAGAAAACTCTGATTGGTGAGGTTTTGGGCTCAATTCAGATGGGATGATGGCCTCTTCAAGATGAGTTATTAACCTTTATGACAGAAAATGATCAGAATTTTCTATAGGGGTTTTACAGTGCCTATCCTGGAGTGGTCTACAACCTGTCCATAGTGACCCTAGTGCACAAAAATGGGCATAACTTTCACAGTGTAACTCCGATTGGGGAGATTTTTTATTTAAGCCAGAGGGGACGAATCCTTCTTTGAGATGAGCTATAGGGTTCACCCCGAGATTTAGGACGAAATTTTCTGCAATGGGATCTTTGTGACAGTCTTGCAGGACTGTGACAAAAAACACTACATGTCCCTTAGTACCAAAGTCTTATATGGATAGAGCATAGAGAAAGGGGCCTAATCTGCCACATCAATAGCATCTTGAGCATACTGAACATAATCCCGAGCATCATTGCATACCCATCAACTCTACCATTCATGCATAAGTACATTCACTGCCATACATCTCCATTGACTGCATGTACCTCAAGTGGCATACATGGGTGCCATTAGCATTGCGGGGTATCCAAGAGGGATCATTGGGGCAGGGAATTGGGGCTTATGGAAGTACTTTCACTTGCAAACAAGTATTGGGCTTCGGATCATCGGGAGGTGGGCAAAGTTCCGCCCGGGCCGGGTTGTGCACCCCTTCAGGGTCTTAAGTGGTAAGGGAGGGTCACCTCTCTTTTGTCTTACCACCTCGCCTGGCATCGGCCTTTTTCCTCAACCAGAGTATACATGGCAGACATTTTTAATTAGCAATCAGCATGAGATGCATTGGAAAGAAGACATTGGGCCTTTTCATGAGATGCAAGGAATGATGAAGGTTGGGGTAGGGGTTACCTTGGTAGTCCAGTTACTCATTGGCACTACTTACCCAATTTACAATGGCTAATATTCATCCAAGATCATAAGACAAGGTAGGGGTTAATGTCAACCATTACAATGAAATTCAGAAAGAGGTATGATGCTTATATGCAATCTTGAATCTCTTCAATAATGGATTAAGCTCAACAAGTGGCTAAATTGAGAGATTAAGATTGGAATGGCATACCTCTTTAATGCTTGTGACGACCGTTGAAGCCCGAATCATCATGATGCCGCTTGCTCCATTGATCAAGTCCGATTGTTGGTTGGGCATCCGTGGAAGGGTGCTTCAGCATTTGAGTGCTCTTGCTAATGAAGAAGGCTCCCAAGCTTATCCTCGAGCTTGAGCTTCAAGAATGGGAAGCTTCAAGTGAAGCTTTCATGGCTGCCCGCAAAGCTCCCATGCATGCTGAGCTCAATGGCTTCATCCGGGCAAGAGAAATCCTTCACCGGCTGAAGGGGTTATGGGGTTGAGCTCTTCGGGTCGGAGGAAGCTTCAGTTAGAAGAATCCATGGCTGCCCCAAACTATTTCAAATAGTCCTAGCTACTGTCCACCATGGGAGTTGATTCCTAGGAGCAAAAGTGCCAAGGGGGGAAGGCCAATGTGCTGGAGCCGTGCCCTGGAGTGGTAGGGAGGGGAGGGCAGCAAGAGGAGGAGTGGCAGGAGGGCTGGGGAGGAGCAGGATAGCCAGTGCAAAATGCGTCGAAAATTGCGGGGATGTTCTGTAGGCCTCCTAGGCAGCAAATCCCTCCAGTACACCCCTTGATCAGGAGCTTGGGGGGTAAGGGAAGAAGTCTCATGGCTGGTTGATGACGGGGAGCACCCTTAGGTCATATTTCTTGGGGTTTCTTTGGGCTGGCAGCCATGGCAGCTTGCAGGAGAAGAGAGAGAAAGAGGGCTGAGGCAAAAAGTAACGGAGGTTTTGCCCTCTTCCAACTCATGGGACTCTAAACTTGGCCTGGAACCCTTAAAATTTGCATGAAAAGAAGCCTGCTCTTTTAACCGTTTTACCTCCAGATATGTCTGAGTCTCCAGCCATAGCTCCTGCTTGCTCCAAAAAGCTAAATTAACTGCAGTCCTTCTTGTTGTACCTGTACCTGTAAGTTGAGTAGCTAGGGTTTTTGGAATTTGAAAAGGGACAAAGGGGAAAGAGAAAAAGGACCAAAGCCTGAAGCTCTAATACCACTTGTAATGAAAGAAGTTGAGAGGAGAAAGAAGGAGAGCTGAGGAGAGAAAAAGAGGACAAGAAGAAGAAGGAAGAAGACTAGAAGAGGAGAGAGAAAGAGAGAAAAGAGGAGAGAAGGGAGAAGGAAACCATGGAAGTTGGAGATGAAGGTGAAGAGTGCGATCTTGATAATAACTGGTTGCCTTGATCTGGGGCTCTTACACCTTAAATACCCCAGTCGGTGTGACGGGGTGTCTAAACCCTAGTCGGTGTGTATCCCACTTGTTACACCTGTGCGACAACCTGACACATTAAAAAATAATAAAAAATTAAAATATTACAAGTGTATGATTTTACAAAGTGATGATATTCTATTTGCCAAAAAAATCCGAAAGTCTGTAAGTGTTGGATACTACAACTTGTGGAGTTGGAATTTTATCAAGACTTTACAATTTCTAGAATATGTGGAGCCATGTACGAATAGTACCCTTAGCTCTAGTTTGAATCTTCCTACTGTCTAATTTAATATAGAAGCTAGCAAATAGATTCTCCATTAATATTGTGATTTCTTGGTGCATTATACTCAAGGACCAATCAACCTCCATTTGCAACATTTGGGGCTCGTAACCCTCACAGATAATAATAACACACATAACTATACTTTCATGTGTGTCTTGTTCAAGGCACAACCATTCACCCTTGAGTATCCTCCATCTATAATACTTAAACACTAGGCATAAATTCTGTCATATGACAAAGTACCTGCAATTAGGAAGGAAAGTTAGACGATCCATCCTAAGTAAGAAAATAGTAAACCAAGAGAGTAAAATTTTACCTCAAAGTCATGTCCCTTGTCATGACTCGATACTCTGTCATGTTAGGACCATGATTAATTCTCAACATCCAAGTTTTCCCTGGAATCCTTGTTACATAATCCTCCGATGCACTTTTCATGATGTACATGCTTTTGGTATATCTCATACCCTCACATTCCTTGAACATATGCATAAAAATTGCAATTGGTATGAACCAACTTAGGTTTATATTTTTTGAGCTAGTGCTTGGATTCATAGAGTTTAATATGTTTGTTGAAATTTTTGTGCTACATATGTGCAAAATGTCACTACTATACAATGGCCATTCTATACTATTGAGATTTGGTATGTGTATAGACTTGATCAAGCATTCCATATTCTCAAACCCCCTTGGGCAATATGTACTTGGAATTAAAGAAAATTACAAGGTTCTCTATGAACGACTTGGCTATATGTAACATAACTCCTTTATAATCTTGATAAATCACATAGCCAATTGAATTAAATAAAGATACATATGGAGAAAATAGAGAAGAAGAAAAATCGATATACTATTTGGTCAAGTTTATGGAGTAAGAACAATAGAACATCACAACATGCTCTCTAATATGGAGCTTGAATCTCTCGACCACCCCTGAGCTTATATCATGTATATGATAAGGGATCCCAAGCTCACTCTCACTCTCAATCTATTTCACAATCACGATCACAATCTCATGAAGATAGGAATTTCTTAAATCAGTTGTCTTCTATATGTATCTTTAAATTAATGGTCTTCTTAAACAATGTATTTATTGAGAAAAGCTTATTCCAACATAACTCAAAAAGAAAAGAAGTAAGGACAAGAACTCCATGTATCTATGCAGTCTCAACTATTCTAAAGCAGTCTATAACTTGTTTTCGCTATGAGCTTCTCCCATGAACTTAGAATATAGGCATACAAGTACTTAATAAATCAACTAGAATAGACCTAATCAACAAGGCAATGCAAGTAAATTAGGTTTTTTGTACGAGAAAATAACAATTTTAGATCAAGCATCATAAAAAGCATGTTTATTATTTTTCACAACTCATGGATACTATTTAAGGCTCTCCTATGTATTTTATTTAAAAATATATAATAATAATTAATAAAAATATTAAAATTATAATTCATAACTAATATGACTATATTTAAGCTCTACAAACTATATAAGTTAAATAATACTACATATTAACAAGTTCATGGATGAAATAATCATCAAATTAATATGTTTGATAGTTTTATAGAGAAGATCGTAAAAACTAATTAATTTGATTAGAGCATACACTCTATGTAAAAACCAATTCTATGAAATAAGAAATTTTCTTGATAACAAAACTCCATTCAATTTGAAGAAACTCCAAAAAAGAAGATCTCATCACTCTCAAATCAAATCTTTTCTAGATTCAAGAAAATAATTACCTTAAGTTTGAAACTCTTGATAAAATAGTTTAAAAATATCTTTCATACATAACCAAGTATTCTTATTAAATTTTTCTTTGATTTTAAAAAAATCAAATAATTTTTAAAAATATTTTTTAAAAATGAACTCTTTCTTATGAGTATAATAAAAAGAAAAATACAATAGAAGTTTATTTTCATAAAAATAAATTACAAATCATAATATCTAACCAATGTAAAGATATATGCGATAATATTTAGAAAATAAGTTCAATAAAAGAAAAAAAATTACTTATTTGTTTTAATGATTGCGAAGAATCATAAGAGAAACATCAAATCCAAAGATCGTATAATCTCAAATAATCCTTACACTACTATTGTCTTTTATATAGATATCCTTTTTAATTGTTTATCTCCATCACTTTCTTATTGACTGACTATCTTTACTCTCCCAGTTATTAGCTTCATAGTCAAATCTTTCTTCTATCTTCAAGTTGATCATAAAATCATCCTAATTAATAGCAAATTCTCAAATGTCATCTTCAAAAGATCTTTCTCTTCTCTTTGCTTGTTGTTGTGACCTAGATTGTTGAGACAACTTTTCAGTCGACTCATTCATACAAGTTTTATTTTCTTCACCTTCTTGATCTATGATGATCTTTGGTATCTTAATAGATTCCTTGCTAGCTTGTTCTCTTCTCATATCACTAAGAAGATGTTGAATAAAGTCTTCTTACTCATTGATTCTTTGCTCCAAGATTTTCATCTTCACTGATCATAACTACTCTAATGCCACTTGTAATATGACTCCATAATCATGATAAATCAAATACCCAATCGAAATGGATAAGATACATACAGAGAAAATAGAGAAAAAGAGAAGCCAATATAATATTTGGTCAAGTTCATGGAGTAGAAATAATGAAACATTACAATGTGCACTCTAATATATGGAGCTCAAACCTCTTGACCATCCTTAAGCTTATATTATGTATATGATAAGGGATCCTAATCTCATTCTCACTCAGTCTCAATCACAATCACAATCACAACCACAATCTCAAATTTTTGAATGAAGATAAACAATAAGAATTGTCTCAATCAATAGTCTTCTATATGAATTCATGAATTGCATGCCTTCTCAAACAATGTCTTTCTCAAGAAAAGCCCATTCTAATATAATTCACAAAGAGAAGAAGTAAAGATAATAACTCCAAGTATCTATGTAGTCTAAATTGTTCTCAAGTAGCTTGCAACTTGTTTCTGCTGTAGCTTTCTTCCATAAACTCAAAATATAGATGTACAAGTAGTTAAATTGACTAGAATATACCTAATTAACAGGGCAATACTACAAGTAGAATTGTGAAATTAGGCTTTTGGTATGAGAAAACAACGATTTTAGATTAAGTATCATAAAAAGTATATTTTTTATTTTTCACGACTCATGTATACTATTTTAGGCTCTTTTATATATTTTATTTAAAAATATATATTAACATTTATTAAAATTATTAAAATTATAATTTATAAATAATATGACTATATTTAATTTGTGTAGACTATATAGTTTAAACAATATTACCTATTAACAAGTTCATGGATGTGTATTTTGATTATAGCATCATTTTTTAATTATATTATAATCAATTAGATAATTTAATAGATATAATTTTTTACATATAAGCATTTAATCCCTTTTCAAAACATTTGTCTTCAAAGTGTCTGAGAGAGAACTAGGGAGAGAGAAAGACTACAGAGGAGAGAGAAAGACTAGAATTGGAGAGAGAAAGACAGGAAAGATGAAGAAGCCATGGAAGCTTAGAGCAAGATGGGAGAGAAAGATTGTAAATGTATTGATTTGTCAAAAGATGTGAAAATTTACAACTTCTCTCCTTATATACCAATGTCTTTGTGACATGGCATATTATTAACATTCTAACTATTCCCAGCTTCTTACAATCCATCTCTTCCCAAAAGTTTTTGTCCTCAAAAACAAACCTAGAAAGAACTAAAGAAGAGATGGATAGAACAGAGTACTACTCTGTTTTACAGCTCACAAATGGAAAATGAATGAAGAATTATCATTACAAGGGCTGAATTTGAAGAATGGAAAGAGGACCCAACTATATACATGATTTGAAGAACTTCAGAAGCAAATGGAGCCATAGAATCTTCAACAAATAGTTCCAGAAGAAAGTAGACAGCTTGCTGAATAAACAGTCCCTGCTGGACTAAATCTGCCATAACTTTTGATAGAAGTGTCCAAATGAGATGTACCACATATCAAAATGGAGCTCTTGAAGAGTACTTTAAGCTCATGTAGATAGCTCAATTCTGAAAATGAAGTACGACAAAAACTGTTCTAAAATAGCGTGCTGTCCTGAACCAGTCTGCATTAATACTAGCTCCATAAACAATAGACTTCAGCCACCAATGTATCCCTCAAGTATGGATACTCATCCAATACTGAATCAGGTCCCCAAGAAGCCTCTTCAGAGGGTAAACCTCTCCATTTAATCAAATATTCCACAATAGAATGTGATCAAACCTTCTTTTCACGCTAACCTATAACAGCCTCTGGGATGTACTGAACAAGACCATCTTCATCAATAGGTAGCAGCTCATCAACTAAATCCACTGGATCACCATAATAGGGCTTGAGCTGACTAACATGGAAGACGTTATGAATCTTTGTAGAAGAGGGAAGCTCTAGCCTGTATGCCAAATCTCCAATCCGCTTAAGGATCTTGTAAGGGCCATAAAATCTGTGGGCAAGCTTATTACTGGATCCATCTTTCAATGTAGAGTACTTAGATTTAGGCACCTTCAACAAAACCAGCTCTCCTTCCTGGAACTCTTAAGGCCTCCTCTTCTCATCAGCATACATCTTCATCTGATCTTGAGCCTTCCTTAGATTCACCTTACATTGCTGAAGAAGGGTCTGCATTCTTTCCAACTCTTCCTTCCCATGAGGGTTGATCTTTTCATTAAAAATGACTATGGGTAAGGGCACCTTGTAACCATACAAAGCCTCAAAGGGTGAAACTCCTATGCTCGCATGAGTGGAATTGTTATAAGCAAACTCAACCAAGTGTAACCAAGAATCCCATGAAGTTTGGACATCATAGCAAAAATGGCGAAGATAAGTCTCCAACCATTTATTAACTCTCTCTGTCTGTCCATCAGTTTGGGGATGATAAGCCGTAGATGGAGCCAACTTAGTACCCATAGATGTAAATACCGCTTGCCAAAAATTACTCATAAACTTTGAGTCCCTATCATGGACAATCACCTGCGGTAATCCATGTAATCTGAAAATATGCTCCATAAACTGGTTGGCCACTTGAGAAGCAGTAAACTGAATTTTTGTTGGGATAAAATGAGCTGCTTTAGTAAGTCAGCATTCTAGGGGTGCTTTACCAATAGGAAGGTTACATGGTAATTCTCAGCCACCTGTTGGAAGAGTTCAGTCTCAATTTGGGGGTTCAGTACTTAGAAATCCTGATCAGCCAGTTTTGGGACAGCAACCCTTTTATGATAGAGAATTCAAGGACAAATTTGTTTTATCCAAATTCAATGGCCAGTCATCTTCACCATCAGAATTAGAGGAATGGACCTCTAAGATGGAGTCCTATTTTGACATATTTCCTAAAACTGATGATATGAAGATACATTTTGCCTCCTTGCACTTAGAAGGATTTTCCCACACTTGGTGGAGGTATATCAAAAAAGAGAATGTACTTATTGAGAATTGGGAAGCTTTCAAGGCACTTATGGCTGAAGTTTTTGTTTCACCTCTTGAAAAAGAGAAGTTAGAACGAAGATGGTATGGTTTGGAACAAAGAGGCCTAAGTGTAAGAGAATATACAAACCAATTCCTCAACTTGACCATGTATGTGGAAAACATCAGTGATGAGGCCAAGTTACACAAGTTTATGTATGGTTTAGAACCATCCTTGTCAGCTGATGTTATGGCACAGAATCCTACTTCACTTTTCAAGGCTATTGAGCTTGCAGAGCGCTATGGAAGGAAGTATAGGAAAGAGTCTTTATTTCAGCCAAGTTATGGACAGCCAAGGACTGTTTTAAAGCAAGGGCAAGTTGGTAACAATTATGGCAGCAATCATATGCCTAGTGGGAGTTTACGGATACCAACTTATCCTCCATTTAATGCTTCTAGGCTTCAAAGCAATTTCAGGACAGCAAACAGTCCAAAGGTTGAATTTAAGCAAGGTGACAATAAGCCTAAGTCCACTTCAGCCAATACAAATTCCAAAAATATTCCCATGGATCTTTACAAGGAAAGAAAGGACAAAGGCTTATGCTTCAAGTGTGGAGAAAAGTATACTCCTGACCATGCTTCAAAGTGTGTATACAAAAATGCCAAGCCAAAGTTTCAGAGTATGCTAGTTCTTGAGGACTTTGAAAATGACATAGATGAAGCTAATGCAGTCACAATCAATGCTGAAAATGAAGATTTCGAGGATGATGGTGGACAGGAGTACTTTTATGATCCATCTGACTCTTTTCCTTTTGATCCAGGCGGTGATATTCCATTTGATCCTGGTGGATTTTGTAATGAGTTGCCTGCTGCCACTAATTGTTCTATCTCTATGGATGCTTGGACGGGATCTAAGAGCCCTAATACACTTCGTATGAAGGGAAGCATATGTGGAAAGCCAGTGTTCATCTTGATAGATAGTGGCAGTACTCACACTTTTGTCAATAAATCTATTATGTACAAGTTGAATTGTGTTCCCACCGACTTACAGCAGCCCATTCGACTACAAGTGGCTAATGGTGAAGAGGAAACCAGCACACAGATTTGCCCACATGTTTCTTTGCAGATGGCTGAAAATTTTGAAGTCAAAGTAAACCTGATCACTTTGGAAATGGGGCCCATAGATATTGTACTTGGTTGTGATTGGTTGATGACCTTAGGCAGGATTACTATGGATTTTTCACAGTTATATATGGAGTTTTTCTCCAATGGATAGCTCATCCGTTTATAGGGAATCCCTAGTAGATCTGATTTTCAGCTTATCACCATTCAACAACGCAAGAAAGAGTACAAGAAGCGTTCACAGAAATTTGTATTGCATTTGAACAAAGAAACACAGGATCAGCCCAATAATTCAGCAAACCATCCAGCCTTGACAGCTCTTCTTCAGGAGTATAGAGATTTATTTGAAGTACCTACTTCATTGCCTCCTAAGAGAGCGGTGGATCACCCCATTGATTTGGAACCCAACTCAAAGACAATCAATAAGCCACCTTATAGACTATCAAAATGTGAACAAGAGGAAGTAGCCAAGCAAATCAAAGAGCTTCTTGAAATGGGATTCATTGAACCAAGTTCTTCACCGTATGCATCCCCAGTCCTGTTAGTCAAAAAGAAAGATGGATCTTTCAGAATGTGCATTGACTACAGGGATCTCAATAAGATAACAGTGAAGAACAGGTATCCTATACCCAGGATAGATGATTTGCTTGATGAGCTTAAGGGGGCTCGATTCTTCACGAAGATTGATTTGAGATCAGGGTATCATCAGATTCGCATGAGAGAGGGTGATGAGGTCAAGACTGCTTTTAGGACTGATCGTGGGCTCTACCATTTCTTGGTGATGCCATTCGGCCTTACAAACGCTCCAGCTACCTTTCAAAGCCTAATGAATAAGATTCTGCAACCTTTCCTCTTTCAGTTTGTCTTGGTGTTCTTTGACGACATTTTGATCTACAGCAAGACTTTACAGGATCATTTGTCGCATATGAGGAAGGTTTTTTATGTGTTGAGACATCATAGGCTTGTTGCTAAGGAGAAGAAGTGTTCTTTCATGCAAACTGAAGTGGAATACTTGGGACATATAGTCAGTGAAAAAGGAATACAAGCTGATCCCAAGAAGGTGCAATGCATAAAAGATTGGCCAACGCCTACTATTACTACATCTCTTAGAGGATTTCTTGGTCTATCTTCATTCTATCGCAGATTTATTAAGCATTATGCGGCAATTGCAGCCCCTTTAACTGACAGGTTGAAGAAAGTGGCTTTCTTTTGGGATGCTCTTGCAGATAGCAGCTTCAACCAGTTAAAGGAATTACTTACCTCTGCTCCTATTCTTGTATGCCTTGATTTCTCTAAAGAGTTTACTATACAGTGTGATGCTAGTGGCCGTGGCATTGGGGCTGTTTTGCTTTAGGAGCATGGAGTAATTGCATTTGAAAGCTGTAAGCTTACTGATAAGGAGATGGCCATGAATGTTTATGACCAGGAAATGTTGGCTATTCTGCATGCAATCAAGAAATGGCACCATTACTTATATGGCAGCCGATTCAGAGTACATAGTGATCATCGGGTACTCAAGTATTTCCTTACTCAGTCAAATCTCACTCCAAAGCAACGACGATGGGTAGCAACATTACAAAATTATGACTTTGACATCACTCATACAAGGGGCAAAGATAACATAGTGGCTGATTCTCTCTCTCGTATGTGGACCTGCAAAGTGTCAGCCATGACAGAATTACATAGTGATTGGGTTGAAGAGCTACAAGAGGCATATCTCTTAGATGAGGAATTCAGCCAAATCTTTCAGAAATTACAGCAAGGTCTTATGGAAGAAAACTCGCATTACCAGCTTAAAAATGGTCTTATTTGGTGGAAGGGCAAGATTGTTATTCCCTCTACTTCTTCTTTCAAGCGGCCTCTACAGTAAAACGGCTATAACTTTGGCTAGAAAACTCCGATTGCAGAACTTTTTTGTGCGAATCGAAGCTAACAATGCCCTCTTTGAGATGAGCTATAGCACGCTATAACAGGTTTAAGACAGAAAATTCTGTAACTGAATTTCAGAATTTGAACTGTCCAGTCCTGCACCCTGTTTAGACCTGTAAGTGCCCTGTTTTAACCCTGTAATGCAAGAGAGTAACCTCAAATGGCTACCAAACCCTGCAAAGGGGTATATAGGACCTGTGGGTTCCCTGTAGTACCTGCACCTGTGCTTCAGTAATGAAGGGTGTGCCTGTATCCACCTGTAAATATCCTGTGGGTGACCTGTAAATTCCCTGTTTTACCCTGTTTTAATCCAGTAGGTACTTGAGTCATTGGAAAGTCTTCAATCTTCAATTCTCCACTCGCTGTACCTGTGTGAGGGATAAAACGGCAGGACAGGCTCCCTACACGGGCTCCGAATCACCGGGAGGTGGGAAAAGTTCCCCCCAGGTCGGTTGGTTGCACCCCTTCGGGATCTTCGATAGTGAGGGAGGGTCACCTCTCTTTTGTCCCACTATCTCCCCCGGCATCCACCTTTTTCCTCGGTGGGAATATCAACATGGCAGAGGCTAGTGTGCTAAGCAATCAGCATGATATGCAATTCAAAAATATCCATTCAGCCTTTCATGAGATGCAATTGATTGAGATAAGAAAACTTGAGATGGGAAAAGGGTTTACCTATGCAATTCAGTGACTCACTGATTGCTAGTACTTACCCTTTTACAATATTTCAGCTTGGGTGAGAAAATTTTCAACAAAACAAATCAAGGTTATGCATCAAGCTGATGAAATTATACCTATGATGAGTAATGGTTTGAATCAAAAAGAATTCAATGAAATAGGCTGAGATTGAAGAAAATTAATACTATTCTCTGATCTATTGATCAATCCAGTGAATTAATTGATCAATAACCTCTCATCAACAAGTGGAAAGGCCATTAGCAATAGGATTATTGAGAGATTTCAGAGATTAGCAAAAGAAAATACCTCCATTAAGCTTGAAAATGATGATGGATGTCAGCTTCAACCTCGTTGATGCAAGAGTTCTTCATAATCCACTATAAATCCAACATAAAGCTTGAAATCTCCATGAAATTAGTCCATACATGCTTCAATATGATGAATGCCTTGAGGAATCAATACTCCAGCCATGCTTGAACACTTGAACCTCAAAGATTCAAGCTCCTTGATGAAAAGCCCCAAAATAATCCTTCCATTTGAGCTTCATTGACATGCACGGGCTGAAATCTCTTCAATGTCTTCAATCTTGAAGTCTATCTAGCTTGTATTCAGCTTTAGAGAAGCCTTGAAGGTCGAGGAAGTCCAAAATTTTGAGAAATTTGAGCTTCCATGTCTGTGGCTATGGCTGCCCTGCTGTGTATTAGGGTTTTGAGCAGAGGAATGGCTGATAAGAGTTCTCCTGGAGCTGAAAATTAATGGAATGAAGTGTTTGATGAAGCCTTTGAAAACATTGATCAGTGAGCTAAAGATTTAGAGCAACTGAGCAGGGAGATGAAGCAGGAAAATCAGCGCATTTTTCGACGCATTTTTCGGGCTGCTTCCTGGCCAATACTCCTCAGCAATGATCAAGCCTGGTATTCCTCCTGTAGCTTAGAACACAAAGAATCTTTGCCCCATGGTTTGGCAGTGAGATGTTCAGCATAGAGAGAGATATTTGTGAAAATCTTGACATCCACCATGAAAGCTTCAGCCAAAAGCTTGAAGGAAAGAGAAGAGAAGCTCTCTTTTGAAAAGTAACTGTAGTTTAGTCTGTAACTAAACCCGGTTAACCATCCTTTACCCTAGTTACCTTCAATTTTGCATAAAATTTGGTGACGTCCAACCATTTAAGCCCTTATCCGCCATATCTGACCTTGGATATCTCCAGATGTAGTCATTTGCTAACTGTAGTTGTCATGCAGCACTCCACTAGTCACTGTCTTGTACCATTTTTGTCTGAAATTGGTTTTGAAATAGGAAAATAGGAATGAAAATGGAAGAAAATAATGGATCAAAGACTGAAGCTCTGATACCACTTGTCAGAGAGAGAACCAGGGAGAGAGAAAGAGGAGAGGGAAAGACTGCAGAGGAGAGAGAAAGACTAGAATTGGAGAGAGAAAGACAGGAAAGATGAAGAAGCCATGGAAGCTTAGAGCAAGATGGGAGAGAAAGATTGTAAATGTATTGATTTGTCAAAAGATGTGAAAAATTACAACTTCTCTCCTTATATACCAATGTCTATGTGACATGGCATATTATTAACATTCTAACTATTCCCAGCTTCTTACACAAAGCTTAGCTACCTAACATGCATTAGAAAAAATAAATGGCATCTGATTCCTCTTCAAAAATTTAATTTTTAAAACTGATTTATTATTGTCAAATAAGATTTAGACTCATTAAGATAAAATATCGAAGAAAAATGAGTTTAAAAAACCTTATATTTTGCATTGTCTCTATGTTTATTGTCATATCTTGAATGTGGTTGTAAATTTTGAGCATCACTTATATAGATATTTATATTCAAATCCATATATATCTTCATAAGAGTAGAGTCTTCAAATCAAGAGTCTTTGTTATAAAATATCCACAAAGAGTCTTTCCAATAGCTCACATCATCTTCATAAGGTCTTTTTAAAGAGTTTTTTGGATAACTAAATATCTTCTTCATGGTCCTTCTCACTTAGTATTCATAAAGTGGTCATCAAAATCTTTAAATGAATCCCCTTTTTTTTAAAAAAAACTTTACACTAACCATAATTGGTTTAGATTAATTCAACTCTCACTTAGAGATTATATATTCTAGGCATGTCTAGTTAGAAATAACCATGGTCATATTTTTTTCTCATTCTCATTCAGAGTTGCATATTTTGCAAGCCACTTTTATGATCTCCCCTCGAAATAGGTTCAATCATCTTAAGATCTCTCAAAAGAAATATTTAATCACTACCAATAATATAATATCCCAACTATATTCCATATCATAGGATAAAGATTCTCATCTCTATGTTTCCATAGTATCCATCATAATGTTTACATATAAAAGGATATCATAGAATATGAATCAACACATCTAAAATATCAATGTTCCACATATCTCCATCACAACATATATTATATTAGCATCTATAGAATGAAATACCTTTAATATTGCATAGTAAGAGAACATAAATATTTGTAAAAGATATCATCTACAAACTCAAAATCAAACAAAGTCTCACTCACACACACACACACACACTCTCTCTCTCTCTCTCTCTCTCTCTCTCTCTCTCTCTCTCTCTCTCTCTCATTTACATATATATTCTCTTATTTAATTCGTACTCAATAATAACCACATTATTTATCAATGAGATGATTTTTTATTTTTTTTAATATATAAAAATACTTTTTAGAAATAAAAAATGGATAATAAGGAACATTGAAATATACATAACTAAATACATCACCTTATAATGTAGATTTAATACTATCTAATTATATATCTAGGATGTCTAGAAAGCTCTGCCCGGCACTCCCATGGAATGTTACGGGGTTTGCGATCTAGGACTTTCCGCATCTGCCACGTAGTGGAAGTATTCTGGCCGTTCCCACTTAGGACCGCCGACCTGAATCAGGGTTTTCCCTATTGGTCATTTCCTAAACAGCAACTAGCGTCGAACCCAAGCGAACTACTTTACATAGAAACGCCAGGTCCGAAGCAGATTCACACTGCACTTGGTTCAAGGAGAATGGGAAATGAGAGGGATGCAACACTCTACCTCTCTGCCAAAAGGCATAGTCCCATTTTGTTCCCCTAAAATAGCATAAATCGGGATTATTGTAACTTAGATTCTAGGTCAACGCCCTTGCTATTCGTGTCCTTTGAACGATCTTCTTGCTGTCCATCATGATTAAGAAAAGTTCTCGGCCAATGGGGACCACCCATCCGTAGGACGAACCCATGGCCACATCCACCGCACTTTCCTCAGGTTGTTTTAGTTATCTAATTACCTACCACATTTAGTTGAACATGCATCAAACAGCTTCCTTAATTAGTCTGTTAGGCACTGGTTCCTTTACGTAATCATAGCACTTGACATAGAAAAGAAATGTCAAACAAGTTCCTTTTCAATAGCTTATTATATTTATCTTTGGAATACATTTATAACATCCAACCCGTAGGCTTATTCGTAATCCGCCTGAAGGCTATCCAGCAATCCATAGGGATTACTAATTCAAGATTCCGCCCATAGACTAGTATGCGGGCCTCGAGATCCAATCACGAGTCACATTGGCCTCTTGTGCAGGGCCCAGAAGGCGAGGGATTTACAGCCAGATCCCCCTCTGGCACCCAAGCGTCCTCCTGCTCCAAGTAGCGCTCAATGGAGAGACCTCTCGTGGCGGGTTCGGTCCACCTTCCCAGTGCGGTTAGCAACCCCCTTGGTTATCAGGTAGGCAGTCAGGGGTAACTAAAGCTGCCTCTCCCTTCAAGCCTTCAACCTGAAGCATTAGATATCTTTTCATCCTTTAATTCTTTGAGCAAACAAAGCAAAACAGTGCTCTTAAAACTGTTACAAACACAATCATTTCCATTGCTCGTTATTTGGCCAACTGCTAAGGAGCGAATCCTTCTTTCCGAATGCATCCAGCACTCGATCCGGGATCAATTGCGACTTGGCAAGATCCCCAAGGGTTTGTTTGTTAACCTTATATCCTTGGGTTAGGGCCATACCCTATTAATCCAACTTAATCAATACCTTAAGTTCAATTAGCAGTAAATATGTTATTCCAATTTACTAATTGGTCTTTTGCTTCCAAGCAAATATCTAATCCCCGTATCTTGGTTACTTTACCCAAGAAATGTACTATATCAGGATGATTATTCATCCTCTTGCAAGATAAACTTGCGTAAGAATATGCCAATCTCATTCCAAGGAATTGGCCATTCCCTTGTGATCAACTCACAAGATCATGCGACACCGCAAATTGTTGCATAGGTATCGCATCAAAACTTTGGGACTATTTTACCCATCGAATGGGGTCTTCTAATCACGAAATCATGATTAGATAGAAAACTGGGTTGGGGTGTTTTCATAACAATCTGTTCCCGATTGCACTAGACCGACATTGTCAGTCCTAAGGTTCCAAATTCAAATCGAGTTTCATCCTTTTAGCAAGTGATCCTTAGGGTAAAAACCCTAGATCATCTCTCGCAAGTATGTCCTAAGGGTAAAAACCCTTAGCGAGTGATCCTTAGGGTAAAAACCCTAGATTGTCTCTCGCAAGTACATCCTATTGTCCCTACATTCCGTGAATGTGGGCAAGTCTTTAGGTTTAAGAGTTTCAGCTTTGGCAATAAGAGCGATTAGGTCATGTCCTCAGCGTGCTAAATCCCATTTAGCACTTAGGATATGTTGCATCGATTTAACCATTCCTAACGAGTCCCTTGCGGTTTAGGTGTTTAGGTTAAACCAATTTACTTATCTACTCTTGAAGATAATTACGCTACCATTTTCGTAACCACATGATTCATTACCTACGTATTGAGTAGATTTTACAAACCCTGACTTTTCTGGTTAAGATCAAAGCATATGCTAAGTTATGGCATAATTCCAATTGATCCTTTTGTACATACAAATAAGATTCATGCTACTAAGCTTTAGGATTTTATGTTTAACCATGCAGCCTTTTTCTACATTCATTTCCGAATGAATTATTCGTATGCTGAACTTACACAACCTTTCGTTCATTTGAGTTTTTAGGCCACTTGCCTAGAGTTTAATCTTCTTCATGCATCCCTAGTAATTTCCTACGGTTGTTAGCAACCTTTTTTAAAGAATCATTTCGAAGAAAATATGTTCAATAATGCGATTTATTCCTTCCATGCCTAATTGAAGTGTACTATCATTATTTTGACTTGTAAAGATGGGCATTAGTTAATCTAAGCTTGTTACTTTGCAATGCATAAAATAAATTGCTAAGAATGCATAAACGTCTTATGTCCTTTCATTCGTTCCATTGGAAAAATACAAATGACCGATTTCCTTGATTGTAAGCTATTTCCTTTTAATTTATCCAAAGTATTTCAATCGAAAAAGTGCAACCTAATCTCATAAATGATCCATGCACAATCGAAATATTATGACGTTAATCAAATTTAGGAAGAAAAACCTGGACTTGTGGTGAAATGTCCACATGGATGTTAGGAGATGATCCTCCTCTTGCGGTTGCGCCTTGTGCCTTATTAGGAGCCATCAAGACTTTGACCTTCTCGCCTTGGTCGCGGACTTATGATCTTGGCCTGTCTCCTTCGAACGCGAAACTCCCTTTGTGACTATTTGCACCGTCTTTCGAAATCGGCTTTAGGTGGCTTTATAGGCTTCCTCCTATGAAATGGTTTTAAAAGGCTTATGTGGGAATGCAAAGGCTTAAACTCTGGGGCTATGAGGGAAGAAAAAAAAAACCTTAAACTTCAAGGAAAAAGGGGTGTAAAAGATTGCTTTGGGAAGGCAAATAAAAGGGGATTTTAAAAGATCCCGAGGTAACAAGAACCCGCTTGAGAGGGCAATAGGGAAGGGGGTTTAGAACCTCAGGCTAATGGGAGCTTGTGGGGGAATCCAAGGGGGGCAAAAGGGCTTAATTTCCGGGGTACATGGGCTTTTGAAGGGCTAGGATGGAATGAAAAAAAAGGGGGAAAAAGGGGGTGCTTGTGAAGGGTGGCGGCCAAACGATCAGACGGCGGCATTATGGTGGCAACTCCGCGAGCTCCTCCTTCGTCTACGGTAGCAATTTTCTCCTTCTTCCAACTCTACGACAGCGTCACGATGATTACCGCCTCCTCCTCTCTACCCATCGTCCTGGCTCTCTCCCTCACAAGGTTTTTATAGGGAGAGGGAGAGGTACTTCCCTCCCCCCCATGCGGCCATTTGCATGGCCTTCTCCCTTCTGTAAGCTCTAGCAAGGAGCTTAATCACCCTTGCTATTCCCCTCTCCTCCAACACGACAGTCGGCTGGGGGAAAGGGGGGATAATAAAAAAGAATTTACCATAATTCTAACAATTATTCTTTTGGCTTTTTAGTAAGAGGAGGTTCTTGTGAGGAACGCGGTTTAGAGATCGGAATTATTACATACTATCTTCTTTATATTAAAAAATCAACATATATATATATATGAGAAAAATTAAAAAATCAGCACATTCAATCTTATTTTTTCCTTCTCACCACCCCCTATCGACATATTTTGCAAGTGTTGTCATATTCTTAGGTATATAGTGAAATGGAATGCATCTTAACACACTATGAGGCCACATTCAAGAAATCTCCATGATGTGGAACCCATACAAACATTGCACAAATGTATATTTATTATTATACAAAAGCAGGATCCATCTAATCATTCAATTCTTCTCAAAACTCAATTTCTCACAATTTTACTCAATTCTACTTAGATGAACACCTTTTAAAAACCAAATTTTATTATGAAAAGCACATTGATTAAACATTTAGATTTTTTTTTTTGGTTTCATTTAGTAAAATGCTTTATATACATATACACAATTTATTTTTTATCATTTTGGGATTGCTTAGGTAGCTTGCTGATGCTTCACATAGTCGCTAACAACCACCTTCACATTCTCTTGCTCCATTTCCTTCTTTATATCATATTCCAACACCGTTTTTCCCCCTCTTCTCTCTCAACTTGTTATGAACAACCATTATGGAAAGAGAAAAAGAGGAGAGAGAAAGACTAAAATTTGATCTTTTAATAGAATACATTATCTTCAACACTTTTAACAACAATCACATGTCAATAATTGCAAGATCTCACAGCCAAGAGTGCTCCTCATTAGTCGAAAAGTTGCCAAAATCTATTTTTCCAAGAATCAGAGGGGCACCCAAAAAATGTCCCACCCTCCCTATGTGAAGAATTTTGAGTCTTTAAGTTCTTTTTAATCACTTATTAAGAATTGTCCAATTCATCTCTCATGTATTCACATTGCCAGCAAGTGGTTTCACTAAATTTGGAGGCCCAAGCAAACTCCAATTCGAGATCTGTAGGTATAACATCATTTTTTGTATTTTTTTCTACTAAATTGGCCTCTTAGATACTATTTTCAGCCTCTATATCAAGTAGCTACATTAATAACGCAAAAGTTACACATCTTAAAATGGGTCATCTAATGAACTCTCATTGACAAATGGACGCTTTCAACATGCTTCAAGCCATGCACTTTTGCTTAAAAAACTCTGGCACCTCTTCATTTTTATCTCAAATGCTTCATTTTCTGCTTGAGTTTTGGCACTAGTCCCACCTCTCAACTACTTTCACTCACTTCTCCATTTTGGTAAATTTTCATCTCTATTGAAGCTCTCTAGGGAGACTACTTAGGAATTTGAGAATTGTGCTTATCTCTCCATTTTCTTCTCCTTGCAACTCCAAAATTTGGGCACAACATAGGTGCCCATCTCTCTTTACATTTTCTCATGTTTGTCAATATTTCAATATCATTTGACATTGTTTCTTACTATTATTATTGTTTTGTTACAAAGATTGTTTTGGACTGGAGACATAGGTGCTCTTCTCTTTCTCTCTCTCTCTCTCTCTCTCTCTCTCTCTCTCTCTCTCTCTATATATATATATATATATATATATATATATATATATATATGTATGTATGTATGTATGTATGTATGTATGTATGTATGTATGTATGTATGGTTACTTTTTTTTGTTGTATTTTCAATAGACCTTGATATTAGTTCTAATTGTTATTCTTGCAATGTTCATTTGGAGCAAGAGATGAAGGTACTAATCTGTGTGTGTGTGTGTGTGTGTGTGTGTGTGTGTGTGTGTGTGTGTGTGTGTGTGTGTGTGTGTGTGTGTGTGTGTGTGTGTGTGTGTGTGTGTGTGTGTGTGTGTGTGTGTGTGTGTGTGTGTGTGTAGATTTTCTTTACTACTATCTTTTCAATATAGCATAATGTTGGTTCTAACCCTTGTTGTTGTTTTATTGTAAAGATAATTTTGGGTGAGTTCCCATAAGCGCTCATCTCTCTCTTTTTCTCTCTTTGTGCTTTTCAATTTTCTATTGTTTTTTCAATATACCTTCATATAAATACTAACTCTTGCTTTTTTTTTGTAGATATCAATTTGGACAAGATTGGATAGGTACCTATTGCTTTCTCTCTCCCATTCAGTCACACACGCTCTCTTTCTTCCTCTCTATGTTTTCCCTTTTCTCCTATCTTTATAGTAGGGTTTGATGCTAGTTCTAACTTTCAAATCAATTGGTGTTGCAATACTTAACACAAGGTAGAGCAAAGATTTAATAGCGCTCTAGGTTTTGATGAACAATAATTTAATCTTATCTTCAGCAAATCAACTTATAGGTAAATTCACTCAATTTTGTGTTACTTTTGTTCATACAACTATCTATATATTTTTTGTAAAAAAAAAGGATTCATAAATTGAACAATCTAGTCACAGTTTTCTCATGGCTATGATTTCAATAGGTTTTGATTATCATAAGTTTAAAATATTTTGTTGTGACTACAATCAATAGAGTAGTATAGATATTTTATCTTATAGGTAAATTCTATCTTTTGTATTACAAAAACTCATGAATAATTAGTTATTTTGGTCAATCTTATTAAAGTACTATGTTTCTATGACATGTAGGTATTATGCAAGGTTTGGGTGAATCATTAAACTCTTAATCAACTATATCGTTATGGTGAGTGATTCCTTTATACTGGATGATATGGATCTACTAGAAGTCAAGGTTCGAAAATCCATTGATTTGTTTTAATCCTATGTGTTCATTTGGATTTCCATGTTTATTGGCTATGATCCATGAAACTCTTGTATCATATCATCCATATAACGCACAATGTATTGAGTCATAGAATATCTCAGGTTTCAAGTCAATGTGCCTATTCAGATTTGCATGCTATGTGACTACCATCCTTGTATTGACTACTCTTTAATAATTACATTTTTATGCAATGTATTGAACCATATCAGACTCATATTCATGATAATGCAATTTCTTTTTGTGAAATTCTCTAAGAATTTTTGTGCTACTCTTTTCATTCTATTTCATGTAAATGAAATGATTCAAGTGATGCCTTGAAAGTGGATGCTTACTTTGTGTCAATGTACATATCTATCTATGTTTTGATATCAATGTTTGTGTATGTTTATAAAAGTGTAAATATCTCTTACTTCCATGACATATTAGTGATTAGTGGTTGGACCTAAGATGCTTACTGTTTAGGGCTTAACAGGCTTAACACATATTTCTTTAACTATATTGCCTAGGCTATAATGCCTAAGAGAAGAACATACATTATCTTGATAGAATTATATAACAAGAAAGATAAAGAAGGAAATCGGATCATGGTTAGGAATAATTGCTTATCTTGGGTACATATACATCCAAGTATGAAGGGAGATTTTAAGGCAAAACCATTTACAATGATGGATACATCAACATAATGGAAGGGTAAAATTTTATCTCTCAGATAAAGGAAGGTTGATTCTCACCTTATAATAGAGGTGTTGGTATAACATGTATTCATGCAAAAGTAAATACATATTGCACACATTGTAAATGTTCAACGAAACATTGCAAACACATCTTTGCAACACATTGCAAATGAGCAACTTCATGATGTCTATGTGACTAATTATCTTGTATTTACAAAACCATACCCTTCAGATTACTGTGAGTAGCAAAATGTTGAAAGTTTCACAGGTTCTTTTAAGTGTTACCACCTCCAAATTGGCAGACTACTCTTTGAGAGGCATATAGTGTAACGATCTTCTCCATAAAACTATAAAACATATTGATTTTATGATCCTTCCATGTGAAAATTTATGTATATTATATTATCTAATTGATTGTAATATAATAAATAAATAATATTATAATTAAAGTACATATCCATGAACTTGTTAATAAGTAGTATTATTCAAACTATTTAGTTTGTAGAGATTAAATATATTCATATTGATTATAAATTATATTTTTAATATTTTAAGAATATTATTATATTTTTAAAAATAAAAATATAAGAGATCTTAAAATAATCTGCATAATTGTGAAAAATGAAAAACATGCTTTTTATGATGCTTGATCTAAAATTGTCATTTTCTCTTATAAAAAATCTAATTTTGCAATTCTGCTCATAAGCCTTGTTGAGCAGGTCTTGTTTCGATTGATTTGAGTATCTGTATATTGATAGTCTGAGTTCGTGGAAGAAAATTGTAGCAAAAACAAGTTGTAGACTGCTTTAGAACAGTTCAAACTACATAGATACAGCGAGTTCTTATCTTTACTTCTTTTCTTTTTGAGTTATATTGGAACATGATTTTCCTAAGAAGTAATTTATTTAAGAAAACATGTAATTCATGGATTTATATAGAAGAAATTTGATTGAGGCAATTCTTATTCTTCATCTTCATCCAAAAATTCGAGATTGTGATTGTGATTATGATTGTGAATGAGATTATAAATGACATTGAGAATGAGAGTGAGATTGGGATCCCTTATCATATACATGATATAATCTCGAGGGTGGTCTCGGGAGGTTCGAGCTCCATATTGGAGTGTATGTTGTGATGTTTCATTGTTCCTACTCCATAAACTAGATCAAATATTATATTGATTTCCCTTCTTATGTATTTTCTCCATATGTATCTTTGTTCACTTCGATTGACTATGTGATTTATCATGATTATGGAGTCATGTCACAAGTGGTATTAGAGAAGTTCTAATTCGTGAAGATGGAAAGCTTAAAGCAAAGAATCAAGGAGCGAGAAGAATTTATTCAATGTCTTAGACTTAGTGATATGAGAAGAGAATACGCTGGTAAGAAAGCTACAAAGATACTAGAGATCATTGTGGATAGAGAAGGTGAAGCAAATACAACTTGTATGGGCGAGTCGATTGAAAAGCTGCCTCAACAATTTAGATTACAACAAGAAGAAAAGAGAAGAGAAAGATCTTTTGAAGGTGACGCTAGAGAATCTTCTATTAAGCAGGATGATTTTATTGATCAACTTGAAGATAGAAGGAAGATTGGATTATGAAGTTGATATTTGGGAGAGTGAAGATAGTTAGTCATTCAACAAAACGAAGTGATGGAGATAAATAATAAAAAAGGGTATCTATATGAAAGACAGTAGTAGCATAAGGATTGCTTGAGATAATGTGGTCTTTGAATTTCATGTTTTCCCTATGATTCTTCACAATAATTAAAACATACAAGTTCCTTTTTCTCTTTTATTTATCTTATTTTTGAAATATTATCATTTATATTTTTATAATGATTAGATATTATGATTTGTAATTTATTTTTATGAAAAGAGATTTCTATTAAATTTTTCTTTTATTTTAACTCATAAAAGAAAGAGTTATATATATGTGTGTGTGTGTGTGTGTGTGTGTGTGTGTGTGTGTGTGTGTGTGCACATACACACACACATACATATAAATTAGTTACATTCTTATTTTTTGAAAACTTGGGAGAAAATTTTGATAGGAATACTTTGTTATTTATGAAAGATATTTTTAAAATATTTTATCAAGAGTTCTAAACTTAAGGCAATTATTTTCTTAAATCTAATAAAGGCTTGATTTGAGAGTGATGTGATCATTATTTTTGAAGTTTCTTTAAAGTGAATGAAATTTTTCTATTAAGAATTTATCGTATTTCATAGAATTAGTACTTACATACAATGTATGCTCTAATCAAATTAATTATGCAAGTAGCATGAGAGAGAAAGGGAGGTATCTAACCTCTTTTGTTGCTATGCATAGATTTATATTTTCAATATCATGGATATGATAGAATTGATATATTTATGTCTCAAGTGGATCTTGGATGCAAAACCTTGAGATTTGCAGCATTTCTGCATATGAGAAAAGTGGTGAATAATAACTCACTTTATGAGGATTATTTATTATATGGTTGTTCTTATATTATATTTTATTGAGTACTGAATCTCAAAACTCCTTTGGAGAAGAAGAGTAAGAATCACATACAACCATACTATCTTGACAATTTTTAGTAATATATGATGTAACTCTCTTAGGAATAATGAAGCTATATGACACACAATAGATAACTTCTTACTTCTCTTATTTATACTAAAAAATCTTAATATTTTTATTTTATTCTTTTAGAAATGATATAAATCATATAAAAAGTAAAATAAATGAGTTATATATATTACAGTATATTAAATTTTGTAGATTTGTCATTTTGGAGTTAAGAAAACTGATTACTTCATAAGGATTTATTTTATAATTAAATAGTATGAAATCTACATTATAAGGTGATGTATTTAGTTATGTATATTTTAATGTTCCTTATCATCCATTTTTTATTTCTAAAAACTATTTTTATATATTATAAAAATAAAAATAATCTCATTGATAAATAATGTGGTTATTATTGAGTACGAATTAAATAAGAGAATATATATGTAAATATGAGAGAGAGAGAGAGAGAGAGAGACTTTGTTTGATTTTGAGTTTGTAGATTATATATTTTACAAATATTTATGTTCTCTTACTATGCAATATTAAAGATATTTCATTCTACAGATGCAAATATAATATATGTTGTGATGGAGATATGTGGAACATTGATATTTTAGATGTGTTGATTCATATTCTATGATATCCTTTTATATGTAAATATTATGATCAATACTATGGAAACATAGAGATAATAATCTTTATCCTATGATATGGAATATAGTTGGGATATTATATTATTGGTAGTGATTAAATAATTCTTTTGAGAGATCTTAAGATGATTAAACCTCTTTCGAGGGGAGATCATAAAAGTGGCTTGCAAAATATGCAACTCTGAATGAGAATGAGAAAAAAATATGACCGTGGTTATTTCTAACTAGGCATGCCTAGATATAATCTCTAAGTGAGAGTTGAATTAATCTAAACCAATTATGGTTAGTGTAAAGAATTTTTTTTAAAAAAAGGGGATTCATTTGAAGATTTTGATGACCACTTTATGAATACTAAATGAGAAGGACCATGAATATGATATTTAGTTATCCAAAAAACTCTTTAAAAAGACCTTATGATGATGATGTGAGCTATTGGAAAGACTCTTTGTGGATATTTTATAACAAAGACTCTTGATTTGAAGACTCTACTCTTATGAAGATATATATGGATTTGAATATAAATATCTATATAAGTGATACTCAAAATTTACAACCACATTCAAGATATGACAATAAACATAGAGACAATGCAAAATATAAGGTTTTTTTAACTCATTTTTCTTCGATATTTTATCTTAATGAGTCTAAATTTTATTTGACAATAATAAATCAGTTTTAAAAACTAAGTTTTTGAAGAGGAATCAGATGCTATTTATTTTTTCTAATGCATGTTAGGTAGCTAAGCTTTGAGGACAAATGTTTTGAAAAGGGATTGAATGCTTCTATGTAAAAAATTATATCCATTAAATTATCTAATTGATTATAATATAATTAAAAAATGATGCTATAATCAAAATACACATCCATGAACTTGTTAATAGGTAATATTGTTTAAACTATATAGTCTACACAAATTAAATATAGTCATATTATTTATAAATTATAATTTTAATAATTTTAATAAATGTTAATATATATCTTTAAATAAAATATATAAAAGAGTCTAAAATAGTATACATGAGTCGTGAAAAATAAAAAAATATACTTTTTATGATACTTAATCTAAAATCGTTGTTTTCTCATACCAAAAACCTAATTTCGCAATTCTACATGTGGTATTGCCGTGTTAATTAGGTATATTCTAGTCAATTTAACTACTTCTACATCTATATTTTGAGTTTGTGGGAGAAAGCTATAGCAGAAAGAAGTTGCAAGCTACTTGAGAACAATTCAGAGTACATAGATACTTGGAGTTATTATCCTTACTTCTTCTCTTTGTGAATTATATTAGAATGGGCTTTCCTTGAGAAAGACATTGTTTGAGAAGGCATGCAATTCATGAATTCATATTGTAACGTGCCCGCTCCTCAAATCGCGGGACACGTCTTAGCAGTCCATCGAGAGATATATCTAGAAGATGCAGCTTGACACTCCCTAGGAATGACACGGGGTTTGCCAACTAGGGTCTCTCGAGTCTACCCCGCAACGAAACTTATCCATCCATTCCCACTAGGATCGACCTGAAGTTCAGGTTCCTTCTAATCGGGTCTTCCTAACAGACTTCTAGCTTCGGCCTACAACTGCTCCACTTTGTGCAGATGCAACTAGGCCAAAGCATACTCATATCGCACTTGGTTCAAAGAGAATGGGAAACGAGAGGGAGGCATCGCTCGACCTCTCTACCCGTAGGGCATAGTCCCATTCCGGTCCCCTAAAATGGTATGAATCAGGATTTCAACTTACAAGTTCTAAGGTCCTTTTCTAACTAATGTTCGCTTCAAATAAATTCCATTGAGGAAAGCTCTCGGCTATCTGAGACTACCCTTCCGTAGGATAGACCCATTGGTCACATCCACCACGCTTCCCTCGGGGGTTGTTTTAGTTATCTAATTACCTACCACATTATGTTCGACACATAAAAGAAACTTCCTTAATTAACCCATTAATCACAAGTTCCTTTACGTAATTTAGGCCACTGACACGAAAACAAGATAAAACAAGATCAAACACTTCCTTGTCTTATCTTCAGATTAATGTTTGTCTCCCGCCCATATAGGAGAATTAAGTGTTCCTTTCTGCCTCCGCAGAAAAATCCTTCCATCTCTCGGCAACAAAACCCAAAGGTTTATCCTACCAAGATT
Organism: Lygodium microphyllum; assembly: GCF_053477565.2. Classification (NCBI taxonomy): domain Eukaryota; kingdom Viridiplantae; phylum Streptophyta; class Polypodiopsida; order Schizaeales; family Lygodiaceae; genus Lygodium; species Lygodium microphyllum. Next base: position 111,355,991 of record NC_141146.1, read on the forward strand.
CCGCCTTGTAACTAGTATCAAGGCCTCGAGATCCCATCTCAAGTCACGTAGAACACTTGTGTAGGGCTCGGAGGCATTGGGATTTACGGCCAGAGCCCCCATTGGCACCCAAGCGTCCTCCTACGCCAAGTAATTTCCACGGAGAGACCTCTCACGGCGGGTTTGGTCCACATTCCCGGTGCGGATTCATAACCCCCTTGGTTAGGGTTTGGCGGTTCGCGGGGGGTAGCTAGTGCCATCCTTCCTTAATTAACCTTTTAGGAAATCAACCACAATTGAAGCAACCAGCCTAATAACATTTACTAGGGAAAACATCCCTTTTGTTCCCATGGCAATTTATCGTTACAATTCCCGCCATGAAAATATAATCACTTCGATATTCATCCAAAACCACAACCAATCCTTAAGTATCCTTTCGGGAACAATCAAGATGAAACAACCAGCCTAACATCCTTTAACTAGGAAAACATCCTTTTGTTCCCATGGCAATCAATCATCACAGACCCGGCCATGAAATCATCAACAACACCCCACTTGGGTTAACATCCAAAACCACATTAACGAACAGTTGAATACACAACCTGTTGCTTCAAGGCATCGCAATCCCATTGCATGCACAACCAGAATTTAACTTGGATGTA